>NC_066619.1:33468814-34069198 GCF_025201925.1 Gopherus flavomarginatus | reverse complement strand
GTCTCTCATACCCTTATTCTACCTGTATGTGAAGGCCTGAGGGCAGTAGCCATTCTCCTGGTTGCTGCTCGCCTGCCTCACCCTGTAATAGAGGTATTGTTTGAACAGTATTTCCAAGAAGCTGTGGGTCTGAGCAGGAAGTAACTTTTTCTTCGTGGCAAATCTGACAAAGTGAGGATAAAATAATTATTTGAATTTGACTCCTCATTGTAATAAACTCACTTTAATCTGCATGGACTCTCCTCTTACTTTATTTTCTGTAAACCATATTTTTCTGCAAACAAGAATAATACTTCAGCATCACTTTACCTGTGTTTGTTGAGGACCTATGTCCATTTGTTTCAGAAGACGGTTTAAAAATTCTGTGACACTCTCCCATGGGTAAATACTGTTGGAACCATCAAGAACTATGACAATATCCAGTTGGGTCTTACATTCTGCAACATAAATTGCCAGATGAGAATTGTCACAAACAAGTGTCAAATACATAATCATTGCACCAATAACTGTAGACATCACATTTAAGCCTGACTTTTAAAAATACAGGTCTAAAACAAACTGGTGTTCAGCAATATTTGCCTTGTCATTTTAGCCCCAGAATTTTACTTGTGTGAATAGTCCCATTAACATTAGTAGAACATTGCATACAAAAAGTTAAGCATGCGTTTGTTTACAGGATTGGGATCTTGTTAAGGTAAACCCTTAATTTTCCAATTTCCTACTTTCCTACTCTAGTTCTTCCATTTAAACATATTCTAAGATTTTGTAATATACGTCTTACCAGACTGGGCTTGTTAGATGTCTCAGTAACTTGCTTTCATTATTTAAATAAACTCTTCTGATCATAAGGAAAAGCATCAGGACTATTTTTAGCAATTATGTTTGGACATTACATAGCATTCTAGAGATTGTTTACACTGCATATTTATTCCAAAAGTAGCAAGAAGTTAGCTTATATACTGACAATGAAAACATTTACTTAACTTGGTAATGCTGGTAGCTTGGAAAAATATTTTATGCTTTTTGGTATGCCTGTGTGTAGACATTTGTCTTGTTCAGTGCTTCATGCTTTCAAACACATGAGAACATTACTGTGGTATGCATACCTTGTACAGATGGTGCAATGGCATTTACAACTTCAAATGTGGAACTGACGTTAGAACAGATGCCAGTTGTGTAATGCAAATGTCCACATTGGTAAGCGTAGAGTGGCCCACAAGCCTTTAAGAAATAGAAAGCGTTAAAAGTTAGATAATGAAGCTTTTGGGATATGTATAATTCCCTATCAAACTTAGGAATGTATTTATTTTCTTACCAGAAAGCCTCCTTTTGGGTTAGTCACTAAAGTTGTTCCAAGAGTCATGTTCTCTTTTACTTCCACAACATTAGGAACTGAAGTGTCAGCTATAAATAGATCAAAATGTTAAGTATTTTGAAATGGAAAAGATGTTAAATTATATGTCCGCTAGTATAAAGCTTCTAAACATAAAACACAGCTTGTTTTTGGTTCTATCAAGTATTTTAGCACTCCTCCTCCCTCTGGAACAGTGATTCTGAGTATAATGAACAAGTAAAAATGCAAAAACTGGCTTTCATCCCAGAATTTTGTCTGGGTCACTGTCTCAAGTAGTTTTTCTGAACCACAAAAGAACGTAGAAATAGCAGAGCGATGAAAGCAGGAGATTACTGTTCACACAATTCTGCCAGTTATAACAAATAAACATTATATCTTGTATAGAAGTCTGCTGTTATATAAGTTATAGATTTGTACATCGAAATAAATCACTGATATGCAAGGGGTTTCAGTGAAGATTAAAACTAAATAATAAATCTGGTAAAACTCAGCTTTACAGTAACTCTTTTCCTGTCTATATCAAGGATCTCCCAAGGCCAGCCACAGTTATGGCGGCAATCCAGGTTTACTCTAATTGACATATTAATTGTTTCATCCCTGTTCTGGTGAGACCACTTCTAGCCAGTGATAATCTCATCTAAAGTTCATTGAAGTAATTGGAAAGACTCTCATTGGCTTCAGTGGGGTTTGGATCAGATACTGAAAAGCTAATCCATGACAATTTGGCCCTTGGTCTCTCTGTAGGGACTGCCAGACAGAGTCAATTAGTGCCAGTTGTACTGGTATTTATGTAACATAGCCATGGTTCACCATCAAATGGACTGAAATCACCAAGATATTTCATGCAGACATAGTGCACTAAAGAGACTTCAGAATACTATTGTTATTAATATTCAAATATGCAACTTGATCTGAAAGACTTCCTATTTCATTATCATGAGTTATTTTATCCCCCAGAATGTAAGCATTTAGCTACACAAATTTAGCTATTTTTTTTGGTAAACGATTTTAATACAAAAATTTAGCCATCAACTTGCTAAGATGTCACCTCTATGGGAGCTCCACATACAGGATAAGGATAGTCCTCTGCCACCCCTATTTTATTTCATACCTGGTAGGTTCAGTTTTATGCAAGGTGATTTGCCTTTCCCTACAGGGCATTTGTAGACATCTCCTGTTCTCTTCTTGGGTTGGCCAACTAATGGAGAACCAATAAGTACCCTGAAAATGAAATAAGTTACATGCATTTTCTCCTCAAAGCATATATTTCTTCCTTTTGTTCTATTAGTGGACATGAAAGTCAGTATTGAGTATAATGCACCTTTATAAAACTTATTGGGAAGCCCATCTGCAGCAAGCTCTGCACAAGTGAGCAGGGTGGAGAGACAGCTGGAAAAAATGGCATCATATTTTTAGTTCAGAGACAAAGAAACGTAACCATGTTATCTTCTGCTCCTTTAGAGAAACACAGAAAAGGAAAGAGGTGTGTGAGTGTATGTGTTCATGGATGTGTGGAGGAAAATATAACGCCAAAGGAAAACAAGGACATTTTGAGGGACAAAAGATTTGAACAAGTATCTCCATTTGTCTTTTTTAAAACATCTTCTCTCTCCTCCTCTTTTTTTTTTTTTTTTTTTTTTACATTTTAGCTTAAATTACAATTTATGAATGGTCTACAGCAAGGATCGGCAACCTTTGGCACATGGCCTGTCAGGGAAATGCGCTGGTGGGGTGGGATGGTTTGTTTACCTGCAGTGTCCACAGGTTTGGCCAACTGCAGCTCCCACTGGCCGCGGTTCGCCGTTCTAGGCCAATGGGGGCTGCAGGAAGTGGCGGGGGCTGCGATCAGCAGAAACTGCGGAAGTTAGACTCATAGACTCATAGAGGTAAACAAACCGTTCTGGCCTGTCAGCGCATTTCCCTGATGGCCCTCATGCTAAAGGTTGCTGATCCCTGGTCTATGGAATGATAGATATTTACAGGCATCCAAGGGAAGAATTTGGCCTTAAGTAATTTAAAGAAATAGCGTAAAAGATATGGGTCTTCCCTTTCAGTATTCATATCAAATAATGGCTATGTAGAGATTGAGGGTTAAATCTAACATTTTTAGGATTCTGACAAACTGTTGGGCTTTTTCAGAGTTTGATATAATCATAAACTCTGGATTTATAGTTTTGTAACCTTTCACATCCTATATCTTATAAGCATTTGGAATTAAATATTCACCCTTAGATCCACAATAGGAGTGGAAATTAGTGAAAATGAGAGCTTCTGATCTCCAGAGATGAAGAGACTGCTTAAATAGTTTTATCAGCAGTTTTATCTTCATAAACTTCATACACTGACTAGGGACCTCAAACAAAATTAGAGGTGCATATTTCTGGACAATTAAATTACTGTGGTATAGTTTTCAGAAATCACTTTTCTGATCTTGAGACATCTACCTTTAACCATAAGAAAGAGCTCAGCAGCTTGGGATAAGCTATATGAACTATAATAGGTAAAAGCTAGTGTATGGATTAAAAAGCCTCCCCCTCAAATAAACAAACAAAAAACAACAAAAAAAAAAAAACCAACAGAAAATTTGGCACAGAGGATATGTTCACAGCAATTTACAAGTGCAGTTCCAGTACATTATCCCTAAAGCAAACAAAAGTTGGCATGACTCAATGGGATCTGCGCAGATTGTTTTAACTAATAACTTTTCTTGCAAAATAAATGCTGTGAATACATATTGGATGAGGGTGATATTTTCCTTCACGCTATTTCTTCATATGCCACATTACATGTATTTTCTACAACCAATCTTCTTCAGAAGCAGAAACTATGAGGTGATAAAGTTGAGGACGCTTGACATCTCACAGGTGGTGATCACAACCCAGCAGGATCCTGCCCAGAATTCTTCTTTTCTCATTAATTTTTGTTTAATATACCCTGAAATAGGAACTATAAGCACTTCAATAAATGGTTTGAAGAAAGGCTGTCTTGTTGAATTAGGGTTTCTGCAGGTGATTCTTTGGTTTCCTGACACAAAGATAGATTTTACAGGAAACTCAGAGTGCTAAACATCTTTAACTCTGCAGTACCTAATAAGTGTTTCCACACTTTTATATTATCATAAAACCTTGTGAATCTAGTTTTAAGCAGTGTATGGATCTCCTGTTCTGTATAACATGCTGATGCCATACCACGGACTATTTAAATGCTTAAAGACATACCGCCTCTCAACACACCTACTTTGAACTAGCAATTTATTGAACATCTGTCTTCAGTGGTGCTGCAACAATTTGTATAGTGGAGGTGCTGAGAGGCATTGAACCAAACTGTAAACCCTGAATATGATGGAAACCACGTCAAGCCAGTGCATGTGGCAGCACCTATGTCTAGTTCCAGCACCTATGTCTGTCTCTGAATTTGAACTTTGGGGATGTTTGAATCCAGGGGGTTGTTTTGGGCTTATGCCTTCTTTTAGCCACTGGAAGTTTATCATCTGTGGTTTGTATTTTCTAATTTTGAAAGAGCCTGTTACATCTCCAAGGAGTTGACTTAGCAAAATCCCTATTTCTGGGATGTGTAGGGTATCCTAAAGTCCAGGTCAAGGAAGGACTGCATAGGCCTGGCATTTACCTTAATGTATATTTAAAGAACCCACAAGCCAGAAAATCATGAAGTAGTATTTTAAAAGTGGCATCTGCAATTTCATTATTTTCAGTACTTTTTAGTGATTCTGTAATAGCGAGTGTGAGACAGTAATATTGTACATGGCGTCATCAACAACCTGTGGCTATGTTGTTACATTTGCATGTAAGATTAGTAAAAGCACTACATACTGATGGCCTGATCTAGCAAAATATATATATAGCCAGATGGGCCTCAAACCTGTAGATTGTCCTCGGCTGTTTTCCTCTCTTGTTCAGCAGAAATATTAGACTGCTGCAGAAACCCATTTCAAAAATAGGGACACCTACACAGAATGGTGAATGCTACAGAGCTATGCTTCAGTATTCCCAATTCTTGGGTCATTCGACCCCCAATTCAATCCTCTACTCAACCAGTGACTAGTGTGGGAACAGGAATAATTCTCAAACGTGCAGCTGCTGAGAGGATTAACTCCCTCTCCACTGGACAAGTAATGGGACAGGGATACTCTTATTCTGAATTCCACTCTCAGTGCAGAGGAGATGGTCCCCTCTCAGATTTGAGCTTTCTCATAGCATTGCCATCTCAGTGGAACATCTAGCATGGCATCATTCTGAAGAAGCAAAGACAGCAACAAATCTGGCTGAATAAACCTTTTATTTCAGAATGTAGCAGCAATGAGCAGAGGGTCCAAAACACCAAACAGCAATATAATATCAAAGAAGTCATTTTTAGCCCAAATAAAAGGGTATTGTATTATTTGATATTTTGATCCAAAAGTTTTCCTGCAGGTTGGCATAACCAATGGAGACAATCACTGACAGAACCCATTAAGGACAACTGTACAAAGCAAGGAAATATTTACCATGACTAAAGAAGCCCTTACTGAAATTATGGAACAGAATACAGTTCCAATGTGTGCTATTCCTGTTATTAAATAGTTTACAATTAGGATATTATGCTATTTAGAAAAACAAACTCACCATTTTCCTTCCTCATTTTCATACTGTTGAACCGTGTACCCAAACATGTCCTCCACAGAGCCATTGAACGTCATTGCATTTTTGACATCAACATTGAAAGATGCACAGAGGTGAAGCAGAGCTGTTAAAAAAAAATTCAGTGTAACATGCAATATTATGTAACTATGTATACAATCAAGACCATGAGTAAAGTGACCATTGTGATTTTGATTAAAAGTGATTTTACTGAGGTTGCTGTTGGAGGCAGCCATTTTGCTCAAAATGGCATTTTTTACAGCAGAAATAAATATTAAGCAACTAAATTAAGTTTTAATCTTGGTTAATATTAATTTCATAATTTTCCTTTGTAAAAATTAATCATTAATTTTTAAACAAAAATATATGAGGATTCTGTTTCAGCAATAGCTGAATTGAATGGCTTATTGCAATTAGAGTCTGGCTTGTTCCTTGTGATAGAGTGCTGGGCAATAGTGGCTGTACCTGCACTCTGATCACTGGATTACCAGTTAAACTGCCCCAGAGTAAACTTGAGGGGCAAAGCTGTGTATAACTGATAGACTGAGGATGGGCTGGAGGATGGGCTAATTAACCCAGTAAGTAGAAAGGCACAAGAAGAAAGTGGTTAGGTGGGAAGAGACATTGGTAGAGTTTTTGGAGTCAGAAGAGGTCTCTTGTAGGGAAGATGCCTTCTCCCCTCCTTGGCTGAGTGAGCTAAGGATAGGGTGACAATATGTCCAGTTTTAGCTGGGATAGTCTTTTTTAAGACCTGTCCCAGCTGTCCCAATTTTTTTGGCAAAATTGGGCATTTGTCCCATTTGCTCTTGCCAAATGATCATCAGGTGCTGAAGTGTGTGGGACTGACACACTTAGAAACTACTATCAACAAGAGGAGGTTGTGATGGCTCAGTCATATCAGGGAGGATGGGAAGAGGCCATATCCCCAAGAATATTTTGTACGGTGAGATTCAAGACTACACTAGAAAGTGTGGTCACCCTTTATGGCGGTACCATTATGTGTACAAAAATGACGTGAAGTCATTCAACATCAATGTAGACAGCTGGAAGGAGTTCACAGAAGCCCATTCAATCTGGAGGGAACATCTGGCACTCGGTGCAGCTTAAGATGAAGTGGTTTTGATCCAGAGGATGGAAGAAAAACAAAAAAGAAGAAAGCAGCATACTGTAATCTTGGATTCCAGCTCGGACAACACATAGATCTGTGAAACTTGTAACAAGCAGTGTCACTCTTCAATTGGGCTTCTCGGCCATAAGTGGATTCATCAGCCATCTCACTAGACCTTTTACATGTACACTCTGATCCAGTGAATCGATGGTTGCCAATATATATCCTTGCTCTAGGAAAATTCATTTCTTCTAAAGGAGATAAAGAAAGTACTAGGATATAAATGCCTATTTTCAACTATTTTATACTATTTATTTAAAAAAAATCCCTAAACTGTTTGGACCCATTTCTTCTCTCATCTCCTATCTCACAAGACGTTTCTGGCCCAGCAGAAAATTTCAATTCATTCCCCTTTCATTTCAATTAATTTTGGAATATAGAACAACTCCCAAGCTTTTACACAGGAAAATAAGGTACAAGTGACTGAAAGGGACACAAACTGCTGCTGAAATGATCTCAGTTATCACAACAGATTATGAGGAGATGGTTCCTCACATACGCAGGTGAAATATTATTATAGATTTTACTTATTGTTAGGGTATGGGTGAGGATGCTGATTCTCCAAAGTGTCATTCCAATTGGCCAGTTTGGGCATTTTAATGATATCACACCTGTCCACCAACTCCCAACGGGGTACACCAATGAAACACTCAGAGAAAGTCCCTACATACCTATTATGTTATATGGATGGGAAAATATTGTGCGGAGACATAATGATAATAAAGGACTTTGGAGGGACAGGGGAAAGTATTGTGAGGATAACAGAAACCAAGCTAGCATTAAGGTTGGAGTGACTGCCTAGGCATAAGATTGAAAGGTTGGATGCAAAGCCTTCTCTGCCAAGGGCTTGAAACAGAAATGTTTCCCCCCGATTCACCAGAGAAGATCTATGGTATTCCTCAGGCAGGGCTGGCTCCAGGGTTTTTGCCGCCCCAAGCAGCCAAAAAAAAAATTAAAAAGCCGCGATCGTGATCTGCGGCACTACTGCTGCCGCTTCAGTCTTCGGTGGCAATTCGGTGGCCGCTCCTTCCCGCCAAGAGGGACTGAGGGACCCACCACAGAATTGCCGCCGAAGAGCCGGACCTGCCGCCCCCTTCCATGTGCTTCCCCAAGCACTAGCTTGCTACGCTGGTGCCTGGAGCCAGTGCTGTCCTCAGGGGAAAGCTCAAAACCTTTCTTCCTTTATAGTTTGTGCTGTTTGTTGATTGATTGCTTATTTACTATATGCTGGAGTGGATTCCTTCTCCATTCCCTTTCACATTCACACACAGTTATACATTACTGTACCATTTATCTGTTGTGGGACCATTGTGTCTAAAAATTAGACTTCATTATGTAAAGTTCTTCATCTGCATGTAAATTAGTATCAAAGAGGATCTTAGCTTACAGTCATTTTCATGGGTCTCACCTATCTGCAGTTCTAATGTAAAATATGAAGTCACAAAAGTCACAAAAATTGCCCTCATTAAGCTCAGGAATTGCCAATTTGAATGAAACCTGTTTTCAATATATGTCATAATGTATGCATGAAGGATGATGTGAAGAGTTTTCAGCCAAGTTAAATTTCAGAATGCTGGACTGAAGAAAATGGTTTTCTTGTAATACTACAATTGTGTTGTCTGGAGTGTTTGCAAATATAAACATGCTTTTTTATTTGCAATATTTCATTTATGGGATGAAAAAGTAATTTCTCATACAAGTACTTGTTCTTATCATGAAAGTATTTGTCTGCATTTTCGTGAGCACTGCCAGAATGCTAACCATTAGCCTCTTATGGATTGTCTCTTTGCCACACACACAACTTCATCCTGTTTTGTTATGTCAATGCCACCCGATGATGGAGAATGACTATTCAGATTGACTTCTCCTAGTTTAATTATAAAAGTTTATCAATTCTTAAACATGTGGAATGTTTTCAAACATGAATGTGTAAAAAAATTTAAGCAGACAGAGCTGGTGGTCCACATAATGCTAGTGTGAAATACTGCAATCAGGACCATAAATGAGAAATTATATGTTATCTAGCTCCCTTTTGTGTTTTGGCATTTTGTGTCAATGACCCTACTGATGAATATGTATATGAAAAATGGCCAGGTTGTCAAGATATCAGGTTTACAGGTCAAAGCCAATACCTTATTGCAAAACTAGGAGAAGTGACCTATCTAATGACCAAACAAGGATGACCATTCATTCATACTTTCAGAATCCCCCCACTGTATACAAGGCAGAATTTAGAGGCCAGATTCTGTTCTTGTTGACAATGGTGTAAATCTAGAGTAACAGTGAAAGTTGCTCTAAATTTCAATACTGTAAATGTTGCCCTAGGACTAAAAGGCTCTCTTCCTGCTCCTGTCAATGCCAAAACTCCCACTGACTTCTGTGGTGTGAGATCAGATATTAAGTGTGTAAGAGTAACCTAATGTGAAGGAATCAAGAAAAAGGTAAATGATCAAGAACTATTTACGTGCTATTACAACTATTTTAGTAAACAATTATGCACTTCAACTTAGTTTCATTGCAAAAAGTATTTGATGATTTTAAATATTTATTGAAGTTAAACAACTATGTATAAAAACACATATCTATATGTAACAGTTGTTATAAATCAGTAAATTGTCTAAATAACGAATGGTCATTTAGATACAACTATCTTACCAAGCCTAAAATGAAGTGATGTGTGAACTTTATCATATTCACCCTTGAATATTCAATACTTATTTGCCTTTCCAAAATTCTTAACTTTTGTGGTGTTGAACAAGAAATACAAACAAACTCACAAATATCCTTTTTTGTGGTATTTTTGGCTCTAGCTGGGCAGAAAATAGCCTAAGAATTGCTTTTCTTGTGGTATTTTAACTCTGCAGCTTCCAGACAGTATGAAACAGTGCAGAAGTGTGCCCGCCCCCTCCAAAAAAAGTCAACTTTTAAACCTCAGAGAAGACTCATTATGGCTTTGAGTTGAGGGCTGAGCATAGTTTTATGGTAGGATATTCTGAGGAGAAAAGGACAGGGATTACTGGAAAAAAAAAGACTACTTAGCACATGTCCCTCTCATTAAAATATTAAGGACCAGACTGTGTTACACATATTGATGCTAAGTAGTTCCTGTGACGTTGCACTTTATATGATTTTATAAAAATATGCTAATAAGTATAAATATAATGTAATTGAAATATGCTTTATGCATATTTCATGCATAAGACAAAAGGTCTTTTGTAAGATATTTCAAAACTTATAATCTACCGAGTGTGGTTATTCTATTTAATTAAAAGTATTACTCTTGTATCCAGAAACTAGAAATATAAAATATAACTTTGAGGGCCTATTGTAATTATGCAGTGTGGGCCATTAATGGTGGTTTGGAATCTTGATGGCTTCCATTAACCGGAACAATTAACTGTAAATGGCTCTGTTTTACTTGTAAGTCTTTCTGTATACCTGTGTGCTCGCAAGTGGGTAACAAATTCTTACAGTGACATACAATTATGTCACCTGAACCGAAATTCATCTTTAACCTGGTGCTTTTTCATTGAGAAGGAAGGGGTGGGAACCCAGAGAGGGACAAAGAATTTCTACCTTATGCAAAAAATATATAAGTGGGTGGAACAGAACAAAAGGGGCAGCCATTATAAAAAATTCCCTAGCTACCACCTATGCTAAAACAAGGGCTGTACCAGGGGAAAGGATTGTGCCCAGACTAGAAAGGCATTCAGTCTGTAAAAAAAGAATTATTAAAACATTTTTGAGGGTGAGATTTTATCTGTATTTAGTTTTATTACTGTATTAGGCTTAGATTTGCATGTTATGTTTTATTTTATTTTACTTGGTAATTCACTTTGTTTTGTTTGTCACTATTTGGAACCACTTAAATTCTACTTTTTGTATTTAATAAAATCACTTTTTATTTATTAATTTATCCAAAGTATGTATTAATATGGGGGGGGGACAAACAGCTGTGCATATCTCTGTTGTCAGTGTTGTAGAGGGTAAACAATAAGCTTTATACACGGTAAAATAGATTTATTTGGGTTTAAACCCCATTGGAAGTGGGGTATCTGAGTGTTAAAAACAGAAACACTTCTGTAAACTGTTTTCAGTTTAAGTCTAAAACTGTTAGGGGATGTGTTTCAAAACTGGGTCTGGGTTTGCAGCAGACTAGCGGGTCTGGCTCAAACCAGACAGAGTGCTAAAGTCCCAAGCTGAAAGGGCAGCGAAAGCAGAGGCATAAGTAGTCTTGGCACATCAGCTGGCAGCCCCAAGGAGGTTTCTCTGATCCAACCCGTCACAGTTCCTTACACAAGAAGTTCCATAGAATGGTTGTGGAATCTGCTTCTTAAAGTTCAAGAGCTTTGTGATAGATATAAATATGTTACTTGTTATAAAAATGACTTGTTAAATCTCAAATATTTTAAAATAATCAACTGGTACAATGAATTTTTGACATTATCTTACTATAAGATGAAAGGGGAATCCGGTATACTGCTAAGAATAAGACTGGGATTCAGACTGCCCACTTTTCAACTTTGTTTAACTAGTTTGCTGCTGACTCAGTCTATGGACTTGCATAAATGACCTAACATCTCATGCCTCAGTTAACCCACATGTAAAATGTGGACACCTCACAGGAGTGTTGTAAAGTTTAATTCATGGATGCTTGTATAATGCTCCTTGGAAGAAAGATGCTTCTATATAAATTAAAGCACAACTATAATAATTCCTTTCCCACAGATAATAATAATAGAAATAATAATAGAATTACTGGAATTAGTAATGTAGGAGACATAGGCCCTCTTTATTCCCTGTGTAACATTTAATTTCAACAGTTTACAACAGAGATGAGAGTTGCTCTCCTGTATAAGACTGAGAAATCTAGTGCCCCGCTAATATAGAATTGTTCCTGATAGCATCTTTTGCCATGCTTTGTTTCAATTATCTTCATGGATTAGGCTTCCACCATTATCCTTGAAAGATTATTACAGAGTTTTATAATCGTTATCCACTTGGTGTTAGGGTTCAATTCATTTCAATTAACAAAACAAAGAGGAAGATAAAAGTTGTCTAGCTTCACAATACTGTAGACAATGTTCCTTGTTAAAACAGAATTTTTTGTGATGAATTGGGTCTTTAGAAACTTACTAGAAGAAATCTGAATAGAGTTTTGATACCAGATTGTCCAAATGGAGAATACATTCACATCAGCTATATTTTTATTGTACAGAAAATTAAAGGAAATACATACCTGAGCCTTCTTACAAGTTCAAACTGTGTTCTAATGCAGTTCAGAAAGCTGTAATACTAAACTTCAGCACACAGTCAGTGAAGGGAACCTAGACACCCTAACACTCTCCGTAATTAGTAAAAGTAAGATTATTAAAGATGGTTGGGAATTTTTCAACAAAGCATTTTTTTCGTCAGAAAATACAGATTTATCAAAACTGAAACTGTCCATGGGAAAGGAGTGGTTTCAATGAATTTCTCATTTTGAAAAAAATTGGGATAGTTTCAAAATTGACAAGATCTGTTCATTCTCCTTTTCTCACTCAGCTTTTTTCCTCCTCATTTCCTATTACTTCAGTGACCAGGACATGGGCAGTCATGCCTAGTAGTCAGAGCAGGAGCCATGCCTAGTGGTCAGAGACAACAGTTAAAACCAAAGACAGCGTCAGATGCCCATCCAGGGGCCACAGCCAGAGACAAAGTCAGGGCTAAGGTGGAGAAGTAGGGACCTGGAGTAGGACAGGACAGTAGGAACTGGGAATACATGGAAGTCTGGGTTAGGACGGAGGACAGGAACCAGGAGTCAGGTAAGCAGGAGGGCTCCATAGTAATAGCCAGCAGGGGATTCCTTTACCTGCTCAGACAACTTTCAGGTTTATATAGCTCTCCTCAGCCAATCAGGGGGCTGGATATTTGCCTCAATCAGTAGTGGGGCCCCTGCAAGCTGACCCTTCCCAGTTTACTCAGGTGAGCTGTTGGATAACAATTGTGGCCTGAGCACTGCCTGGGACTCCATGGACCTGGGCATAAAGCCAGTGATCCCTCAGAATTACCCTCTGTGCTTGCCTCCTAGTCATTAATGAAAATATTGACAAGTACTGAAGCGAGGAGAAACTCCGGAGAGACCCCATTAGTTATGTCTCCCAACTTTGACAGCAAACCATTGGTAATTACTCAGAGTATGGTCTTTCAGCCAGTTTTGCACCTACTTTTTAGTAATTTCATCTAGACAACATTTCCATGGTTTGCTTATGAGAATGTCATGTAAGACTGTGTCAAAAGCCTTACTAAAAATCAAGATGTCCCTCCCATCCCAGTAACCCTGTCAAAGAAGAAAATTAGATTGGCTTGGCACCATTTGTTTTTCCAAATCCATGTTGGTTATAACTACAATTATGTCACAGAATCCATGACTGCTATTGACCTCCATGACATTTTCTGCCCTGGGGTTGAAACTCCCAGTCAGCCCCACTCCCGCAGCTCTCAGCTCCTTCCCTGGTAGGGGGACCCCAGGGACCTGGCAGGGTGCTGGTGGACCCTGCAGCTACTCAGCCACGGGGTGGGAGGGTCTGGCAGACCCCTCAGCTGCCTAGCCACGGCAGCAGGATTCCCTGCAGCTGCACAGCCATGGTGGGCAGTGGAGGGACCCCGGCAGCTCCCCAGCCCTGACCATGGCTGGAGGACCCTGCAGCTCTCAGCTGCCCTGAGGGTGAGGGGACCCTGCAGCAGCCCATGGGCTGGGGGACTCCAGAGTTCTCACATACTGCAGTGGTGGGGGACCAGGCAGCCCCAGTAGCAGCAGGTGCTGAACCCACCTACTCCTTTTGCCAGGGATATTTTTAGTGACAGGTCATGGGCTTCCATGAATTTTTGTTTATTAGCCATGACCTGTTCCATGACTTTTACTAAAAATACCCATGATAAAAACTTAGCCTTACTTATAACTCTATTATTCTCTAGGTGCTTACTGGAACAAATTATTAAAGAATTGTCTTGTATCTTTGAAGATATCAAAGTTAGGCCAACTGGTATATAATTCTTCAGGTCCTCTTTGATCTCCTTTTTAAAGATAGGTATTATGTCTCCCGTCTTCAATCCTCTGGGACCTCACCTGTCCTCCAGGAGTTCTCTAACACAATTACTAATGGTTACAAGATTGTTCCAATTAGTTTCATAAGTACCCTCAGATGAATTTCATCAGAGTCAGCCAATTTGAATACATCTAACTTATTCAAACATCGCTTAACTCGTTCTTTCCCAATTTGACTTGTGTTCCTTCCCACTTATTGTTAATATTAATTGAATTAAGTATCTGGTCAGTCTTGTTCTTTCTTGCCACTTCCCTGTTTGGGGTAGGTGACTTTTATAGCCTTCTTCTGAAACATGAATGTATGCCAGATTATCATACAGATTGGACTTTCTGAGATCTGCTGATATCCAATCCAAGTACCAAGTCTTTGATCTCCCTATTCGTTGTCTTCCATCTACAATCATTGCAAGAGCCATCCCACCGAGATAGCTCTCAGGTCACCGCTGAATATGCCCATACCAGTTTAGCATAGCCTCCCTCAATTTTCTCCAATTGAGGCAACCCGCATTAGACTGCTTACAACTTCATTTTGTTTCCTATCACAGAGTATTCAATCATTTGACCATCTCAATGTCTTTGCTTCCACGTTGAAGAGTGTACTGATTTCCTTTCCTGTGGCTGATCAAGTCTGTACATTAGGATGGGTTGAATTACATTTTTATACACGCTAGTTTTTAACTTTATTGGCATCTTTTTGTCCCAGAGAACTGGCTCTCACCATTTGCACCAGGCAACTTTAGTTTGATGCTAGGCACCAATCCTGAGGGCACAGTGATCAGCAACCATTAATCTAGGTATTTAAAGTATTTCATTCTTTTAAGCTCTCTGTCTGTGAAGTGTTTATGGAGAGTCTTCCTCCCTCAGTTATCTTAGCCTTGTTCTTACCTACATTCACTCTAAGTCCATTGTTAACTGTCTCATCTCAATTTACTCTTTTAGTGAAGTCTGATACAAAATAGGCAGTAAACATGTCAGCTTTCTTGATGTCATCTATTATTAGCTCTTCTTCCATGCTAAGTAGAGGACCTGCACTTTCCTTCATCTTTCTCTTGCTCCCAATGCATTTATAGTACCTCTTTGTATTACCCTTTATGTCCCTTACTAGATATAACTCATTTTATGCCTTACCATCTCTGATTTTGTCCCTGTATGCTTATTCTATTCTTTTATAATTATCCTAAGCAATTTGTCCATGTCTCACTTTTGTAGGATTTCTTTTTGCTTTTCAAGTCATTAAACAGCATCTGATGGAATCATACTGGCCTCCTCCTCTTCTTCCTGTCTCTCCTTTGCATCAGGATAATTTGCAGTTGTGCCTTTAATATTTTCTTTTTGAAAAACTGCCAGCTTTCCTGAACAACCTTTTTTCCTTAAATTTTCTTCCCAAGGGACCTTACCTACTAGTTCTCTGAGTCTGTTAAAGTCTACATTTTGAAGTCCATTGTCCTTATTCTGCTGCTTTCAATCCTTCCTTTCCTTATAATTATGAAAACCATCATAATAATTTAATGTTAGTGCCACTCTGTGTGCATGTCCTCTGGGCACATTATCTTCTGCTGAAGTACAGTTGAAAAATGCCCAGATTTTCCCAGAATAGGCTGATGCAAACACAGGCAGAATGATAGTACACAATTGGACACATAGCTGTGCTGTGGAAGGAAAAAGAAATCACCACAAATCACCCAGAAGAGATGCCCTTGGTTACTGACTTAAGCAGCAAAAGGCAGGAAAAAAATTAAAGGTCAGATCTGAAATCTGTCCTATAGGGTACATCTACCTTGCAATTAAACACCCATGACTGGCCCATGTCAGCTGACTCAGGCTTGCAGAACTCGGGCAGTGGGGCTGTTTATGATGAGATTGCCTATAATGGAATGTGGCCCATCTTGTGATTGCTAGGAGCAAATATTTCCAATAGCCGGAGATGGGACACTAGATGGAGAAGGCTCTGAGTCACTAGAGTGAATTTTTTCCAGGTGTCTGGCTGGTGGTTGCCACTGACATGGTCAGGTTCTAACTGATCACCATAGTTGGGGTAGGGAAGGAATTTTCCCCTGGGTCAGATTGGCAGAGAAACTGTGATTTTTTGCCTTCCTCTGCTGCATGGAGCACAGGTCACTTGTTGGTTTGAACTAGAGTAAATGGTATAACATGAAGTCTTTAACTCAGTAACTCAGCCAGAAGTTATGAGTCTATTACAGGAGTGGCTGGGTGAGCTTCTGTGGCCTGTAATATGCTGGAGGTCAGACTAGATGATCATGATAATCCCTTCTGGCCTTAAAGTCTATAAAGCTATGGTTCTAACTGTGCTGTAGGTGTTCAGGGTCAGGCCAGAACCCACCTCTGGAACCCTGCGAGTGGGGAGGATACCAGAGCCTGGGCTCCAGCCTGAGCCTGAATGTCCACACCACAATTAAACAGCCCCGCAGCCCAAACCCTGCAACCCCAAGTCAGCCGTGGAGCACAAGAGGGATTGTCCCTTACATCTAACAGGCTGCATATTGGCTTCATGTTCATCTTCCTCCCCAGCAGCTTGTGGAAAGATCAAATTCATACTTATTTGTATTCAATTCTGGCCCCCAAACACCAAACCGATATGCATATTAGTCTTTGCGCACAATGCTACAAAGGTGCTTAAGGTTTGACACTTTGTAAAAAGAAGCTGAAAACTAAAAGGGTTGAGTGCAATGAAAAAGAACAAAACAGACTGAAACACCTCTTAGAAAGCTAAATATATACAACTGAAAAACCTTAGGAAACTACAAAAAAGCAGCTAGGAAAATCCAACATCTATCTAACCATGATTCTGGGTAATAAAAGACGACAGGGGAATTTAAAATGAAGATTAACATGTTGTACAGAGGATACAAGTTCAATCAGGAACCTTATGCAGGAAAAAAATACTGCTATAACATTTTGCGCAACACATAATGCATCAAATACCATTATAAGGATATTTGAATACCTGAGAACTTATCAACATATTTTATAAGATGCACTCTTTTATAATTAAGTGATACTAGGATGGGTGTCCCATTTTGTGAGGCAATAATCGAGTTCTTGAATGCCTTGTGCATTAGTTTATCCTGATAGGGAACCAAATTATTGCCTTGCAAAAGTCTGCCTATTCCATTAGTGCTCTTATGGTCCATATGAAAATAGGAAATAAATAGGATAAAAAAGAAATTTCCAAGGTATTGACAAATTACTGAAGAGAGTTATTTAGAAATGGCAATAATGGACAGTTGACTGAGAGTGTTTATTTGGGCTTCACTGCTATGATTGAAGTCAAAAAGAAGTCAAAGAAAACCACCAATTTGAACTTACAAAGCACCTTTCATTTGAGGACATGAAGCAACTCTGAAACTGAGGTCCAAAGCTCTTCACAAAAGTAGATGTTGTTATCCTCACTTTATAGACATAGAAAATGATTCACAGTCAGAAGTTGCTTAACCAAGTGAGTTGGTGAAAAGCAGAGCTAAGGATAGAAACAAGAAGGGCCTCTCAGTACTTGGATCCTATCACTAGACCTCACTCACAGACAGGGGCAGCTCCAGACCCCAGCACGCCAAGCGTGTGCTTGGGGTGGCATGCCGCGGGGGGTGCTCTGCCAGTTGCCGGGAGGGCGGCAGGCAGGCCACCTCCTGTGGCATGCCTGCGGGAGGTCCACCGGAGCCGCGGGACCTGCGACCGGCAGAGCGCCTCCTGCGGCATGCCGCCCTGCTTGGGGCGGCGAAATGTCTAGAGCCACCCCTGCTCACAGAAATGCTAATAATTAGCTGGTGTCCCAAGAACACGGAAGTAGACTCCTCCATTGTGTAAGATAAGTGTGAGAAGCTTCACACTTTAACTTTTGCCTGGGTTATGATAGTGTCACCACTGAATTGTATGATCTTGGTCTATTATTTATCAGACTAGTATTCTTCTTAGTGAAAAATATTACTAGTCACAAATATTCCACATGGAAGAAAATATCCATCTGTAGTACGATGATCTTCTGTGAACTTAGGCGACACAGTGCTGTAGCCTACCAGCAGAAGTCTGAGACAGTTATGCTGGGAGTTCACATTATATTTAATTCCAGCTGGCAAAATATCAGTGTCTGTATTTCTGATAAAGCTTTATAAAAAGTTTTCAACTTTTTAAACCTTTCAGTACAGTTTAAATCAGGCTTTTTATTTCTCTGGACTACAAAAGAACCTTTGTATAATATTGCCTCCAACTAGTATTCCTTAATCTTTAACCTTTGAGGAGCAAAAGACTGACTTTCTGGATAGACTCCAGTCCACTGAAAAATGACTTTCCATTATTAAAAGTAGACAATTGTCCAATAAAATAAGGTAAAGAAATATATATTTTGCAAGTTGCTCCAAATTCAGTAGTCATGACTTATTCAACCCCAATAAAATGCTTTGTACAAACCAGAAAATAAAAGCTTCCTTTACTGGCTTGCACAAAATGATTTGTATTGGAACATAGTTTTGTAATGTGGTATCAAGCCTGGAAATGTATTGAATCAAAGCTTTGTAATCTGTCCATGAATGAATAAGACTGTTTAATAGGGAAAACTTTTCTAAATACAACAGAGTTTTAGAAAATGTCACCTACTAAATTGTACGACCATCTGAATAAGCCCATTGAATTCAGAAATTTGGAAACCGGCATTTGTATGTATGCAGCTCTTAACAATGTGCACATTTCCCCTTATGCAAGAGGTTCCCAGAGTGCTTTACAAATGTGAGGTTGTTAAGCGTTATTATACTCTTTTAAATATATGTAAACTGAGGCATAGAGAGGCTGAGTGATATGCTGAAGGCCACACAGCAAATTCTAGAAAACTCTTCAATCCATTCAATGATCTCCCATCCATCTCCTCATATATCCCACCCCCACTGAGTACCATTGACTCTACTCCACTCTCTAGAAACTTAGCTCTCACTCCAGTTTGGACTCTCAGGTCCACTCCCTTCTGCACATCTCACTTTCTCCCTTAGTTCCTGGCATATCATATTCTACCTTATCCCTAAACCAGGCTCCAACTTCTGTCCCCTGACCTTTTAGTTGGACAAATGATGACACATATTTATTTTATATAGCCCTACGAAGCATTTCATTAGAATATCTTTAAAAATTATTAGGCTATAATTTGTTATGAAGAAATATTGAAATCTTTAAAAAAACCAGTAGTGTGGTGGTACAGAAAATTATTTCATGCAAAAGGTTAAGTTTAAGTGAACACTATATGCTTTGCATTTTGCAGCATTTTCTAATCTAGCACTTTCTGTCAGCTATGTTGTCTCTAGAAATAAACACATACACTATGCTTTTATCAAGCCCTAGGCATGTATTACTTCTTCCATGACACTTTTTCACCAAATGCTCCTACTTGTAAGATGGCTTCTTATCTCAAAATAAAAACACATACCTTTACACATCTCTACACAATATCCTAATATTACCCTAAATACAAAGACAGATGTCTGATAAGAGCCTGAGAATTTTTTGAAGTACTACAAGTAGCATTTGAGTATCCAGTCTTATTTTTTCCTACCATGCTTCAATGTTCGTATGTATTATTAATCACATCAAGTGATTTCATTTTAAATAATATTCTTTTAAGAACAGATTTCTAAAATATGAACTAGAACAGGAGGAAGCAAAGAAATATTTTTAGCTCTTACATTAGCATTGCAGTTTTTTGTTATCACACTGAGCTCCCAGAAATATTGTAGTTCATTTTCTGTTATCCATCTGCTCACATCAGTCCTCTCTAAACAAAGGTTTTTTCAACATTGTTCTACTGCTTCATGCTGAAGAGTTTAGCTGGTATCTTGCTATACCTGGCAGATGTAAGTTAGTGAGGCAAAATCATTCATTACCTTCTTAAATTTACCACCAGGATTAAATCTGCTATTACAGCAGTTCTCAAACTTTAGCAACCTGAGGCCCCCCATCTTGATTTAATTTTTTTTCACAGACTCCCAAGCCGTCTGCTCAGCCCCTCCACACTCTACTCCTTCCCCAAGGCCCCACCTTTTCCTACCTTCGCTCCATCCCTGCACCTCCTCTTCCCTGCCTCTTGCCACTCCCTCCCCCGAGCACGCCCCATCCCCACTCCTTCCCCTCCCTCCATAGCAGCAGGAGGCGCTGGGAGGGAGGGGGAGGAGTTGAGGGAGGGAGGTGGGTGAGTTGATCAGTGGGGCCGCGGACTCCCTGGAGTACCCTTGTGGACCCCCAGGGGTTACCCCAGTTTGAGAAATGCTGTGCTATAATATCCTTGATTAGAATCACTCTGCTGCTTTCTGTTGTCAATAATCAACCAGTTAAGAAGATATGTCTTAGTATTGGAGAAATTCTACAATATTGAAGTCAAAGCTCATAACACAAATATGTGCAATCTTTTAGGAATACATCAGTAGGTCTACTCCTGTGCATAAATGTTGGCAGAAGTGGGGCCTTAAACAATGTATGTGGTGCCTATTCTTCACCCAGTGAAGGATTTGTTTCTGTAATTAAATCACAAGCATATAAGTGACTGATAATCTCTCTCCTCACCTAACTCCTTGATGCATGGCTTAATTCCCAACATACAGTAAAAAATCCCTATTTTACTTGTAAGTACAGGATCAAGCCCTAGAAGAATCTAAATTGTAACCTCGCTGAAGCTATGACTTATCAAGATGGTCACTCTTTCAGGTGAGACAGAGCAGTTTTCCATCCATCAGTATTCAGACACACATTGAAAAGATCATAATGCCTATATCTGTGCATTTTAGGTTTCTTGTTGAAAATGTTATTTTGCATACGTTATTTTTCTTTGTCAGCTGTTTTGCTTAGCATTTTATCTTCTAAAAATGCAATAAAAATACTCAACAATATTGCAGGAAAAATTGCTAGAGACAGCAGTCAACTTAATGTAGTGATGAGGCTGGATGCATTGGGACTGTGCTGTGAGCTATAAAAAAATTCCATCTGATTTTAATTTACCAGGAATATGAAGCTATGGCACTAACTGCTCTATATCAGTCAATGCTATTGCACTACACAATTACTCATAGTGACAAAGTAACACCCTGGAACCCTCATATTCACTACTGTCATATAATTATGATATGTTTTGTACGAAGTATGCTTTGTGAGGTATCATTTTAAAAGTCTTGACCTGTTGAACATTAAGATCCTGATGGATTTTACGTATTGTCATTGTATGTGAAGTTATGAAGTACTGCTATATGTGCTATTAAAATATGTTGCAAGGTAGGGAGACACCTACCGCCAGACTTTCTGTAAGGACAAAGGAGCACTGGCCAGATTGGCATTAATGGCCCATCCACTATCCCAGAGGCTCCTTAGAGAAAGCACATATGCAGTGGAGACTGTCTGACCAATGGGGACTGCCTGACCCATCACAGCAAGAATCTTTCTAGCTTCTGGAAGAAGGTAACTCAGTTAGGTATGTCCCTGCCTGTGGATGGCTGTGTAAGTGGATCATCACAGTGTGAGGCATAGCCCAGGCTGGTGGGTTTGGAGGGCTCAGTGGTCCCATGGTCCAGGATGCACCCTGGGGACCCCATTACACTCATTTCTAGAGTGGAAAAAGAAAATATAACAACTCTCTTCCTGCATTCTAGGAAATATAAGTATTGGAGCCCAGTTGTCAAAACTGAGGGCTACCTAAAAAATATTGTTGGCATCTCACTAGAAATGCCCAAGAACCATTTTTGCCCTCTTGACTTGTTCATATCCAGTCCAGGCTACACCATTATTTATCTTCCCAAACAGCTTTCCAGTGGATTTCTCCCTCTCTGAGAAGATCTCCACAAAGCTTGGCTGGCTAGAGGCAGATAGAGTAGAAGTAATTTGAGGAATGGAACTTCAGCATAAACCTTTTCTGAAAATAGCTATTTTTCTCACTTCTTTGATCCTCAATAGCCACAAACCCTTGTGTCTGCCATGCCATGTGCTGAATACATAGACATTCAGGCCTCGTTCTGACTCAGTACAGGCTGAAGGAAAAGACAAAGTCCTCCAAAAGGAATAGCAACCATCCTTATGTGATCCTTCCAAGCCCAGCTAGCCTAGGGAGCAAAGGAATGAATTAGTCTCAACTCCAGGTCAGTTGCACATCCTACTGCAACTAGCTTTTAGAACTGACCTTGGAACAGAATGTTTAAGGACAGACTTGTAATTTGCTATGATACAGCAAAAATGTATGCAGTCATGCAGGTATCCTGAACGCCTCAGTAGTCTTATGTAGGATATGTATTGTGCATCTTAAGGCTCTACCGGGGTTAAATATTAATATCTCAGTGATATGAAAAACTTATCAATATAAGGCTCAATATTGTGCCATGGAATCATTAAGAACAGGGATTGGGACTTCAGGCATCTAACTTTTGTTACAACGTGACATTAATTTCGCTTATGGCATATATGCTGTATAATTAGGTAATAGACAACCCAATTGTAATGCAAACATGAAAGTGGGCAAAGAAAAAGTTTCAGAGTCAAATGGGAAAGTAGCCTCCACTCTTGGAATTTCTTAGCACAAAAGCCCTATTCATGTTTTTTTGCAGGAAAAATAAATGGGTAACTCTAATAATACATTAAGTTTTTCATTTGGAAGATAGTACAATTTTCAGTCACTGTTTATATTCCTGATCCAAAGTCCATTAAAGTCAAAGAGAACCTTTGTGTTGACTTTAATGGCCATTGCAGTGGGTCCCATGTAAAAATATTAAAATGATCTTCAATTCTTTTTTATTCATAATATTTAGTTCATCAGGACTTGAGAAACCTCTATAATTTTAGCAAAATAAACAAACAAATAAAAAAAGCCAACTAACGCTCAAAAGTGCTAAAATGGAAGTCAAGCATAGGTTTTTGGGCTAAATTTGGGCTTGATAAAAAGAAAGCCCAGTAAAATATGAGTGAAGTGAGATGATTTAGAGGCAAATTAGAGATGTTAGGACATAACACCAGCTCATATTGTAAAATGTTATAAATATGTTTTGGTGTTAACAAATGTTTTTAGGGAAATCAGGCCTCATCGACCTATTAGAATTCTTTGAGGGGGTCAACAAAACATCTGGATAATGGTGATCCAGTGGAGATGTGTACTTGGTCTTTCAGAAAGCCTTTGAAAAGTTTCCTTACCAAAGGCTCTTAAGCAAAGTAAGCAATCATAGGATAAGATGGAAGGTCCTCTCATGGATCAGTAACTGGCTAAAAGATAGGAAACAAAGTGTAGGAATAAATGGTCAGTTTTCACAGTGGAAAGAGTAAATAGCAGGTTCCGCCAAGGATCTGTACTGGGACCTGTGCTGTTCAACATATTCATAAATTATCTGGAAAAAGGGGTAAACAGTGAGATGGCAAAGTTTTCAGACAAAACAAAATTACTCAAGATAGTTAAATCCAAAGCAAATTCCAAAGAATTACAAAGAGATCTCACAAAATGAGGTGACTGCAACAAAATAAGAGATGATATTCAGTGTTGATATATGCAAAAAAATGCACGTTGGAAAACATAATCCCAACCATGCATACAAAACCATGGGGTCAAAATTAGCTGTTATCATTCAAGAAAGAGATCTGGGAGTCATTGTGGATAGTTCTCTGAAAACACCTGCTCGATGTGCAGTGGCAGTCAAAAAGGCTAACAATGTCATTAGGAAAGGGTTGGATCAATGGTTCTCATACTTTTATACTGGTGACCCCTTTCACATACCAAGCCTCTGAGTGTGATCCTCCTTATAAATGAAAAACACTTTTTAATATATTTAACACCATTATAAATGCTGAAGGCAAACTGGGGTTTGGGGTGAAGGCTGACAGCTCACAAGCCCCCCATGTAATAACCTTGTGACCCCCTGAGGGGTCCCGACCCCCAATTTGAGAACCCCTGGTTAGATAACAAGACAGAAAATATCATA
The DNA here is from genome assembly GCF_025201925.1 of Gopherus flavomarginatus. Classification (NCBI taxonomy): domain Eukaryota; kingdom Metazoa; phylum Chordata; order Testudines; family Testudinidae; genus Gopherus; species Gopherus flavomarginatus. The sequence continues at coordinate 34,045,017 of NC_066619.1, read as the reverse complement.
ATGCCAGAATTGGAAAAAGTACAGAGAAGGGCAACAAAAATGATTAGGCTTATGGAACAGTTTTTATATGAGGAGAGATTAAAAGACTGGGACTGTTCAGTTTAGAAAAGGGATGACTAAGGGGAGATATGATAGAGGTCTATAAAATTATGAATGGTGTGGGGAAAGCGAATAAGGAAGTGTTATTTACCCCTTCACATAACACAAGAACCGGGGTGGCCCAATTAAATTAACAGGCAGCAGGTTTTAAAAAAAACAATGGATGTGGGCGGTGGGTGAACCCCTGGCTTGGGGAGGCTAACCCTCCAACTCCACCCCTTCCGCCCGAGTCTGTGCCCAGCAGAATCCAGCCCCCACTGTGGCCACTGTCCCAGGCTAGCGCCACCAGTGCCCCTGACCCCGCAGCACAGGGCAGTGCGGCCGCAGCCTCCCCAGGCTGCACTCCTGGGCCTGACCCCCGTCTGGCCAGCCCCTTCCAGCCCCAAACAGGCGGCATGGCCAGTGTGCCGCCAGCCCCAGTGCTGGGCAGGTGGCACAGCTGGAAAGGTCCCAGCAGTGGGCAGGCAGTGTGGCCCCAGCGCCAGCAGGACGGGTGGCATGGCATGGCACTGCAGCTCCCAGCCTGCCCGCCCAAGCCTCTGGCACAAATGGAACAGCAGGCAGGATGGGGTCTGCGGTGAAGCATGGGAAGAGACACATCAGGCTGTTTGTGAAGGCAAAGCCTTTCCGTGCCTATGATACCTGCCGCTCATGCCAGTGGAAGTACTTCACACAATGAACTATTAGCCTGTGTAACTCTTTGCCAGGGCATCTTGTGAAGCCCAAATGTATAACTGTATTAAAAAAAATAATTAGACAAGTTCATGGAGAATAGGTCCATCAATTGCTATTATCCAAGATGATCAGGGATGCAACCCCATGGTCTAGGTGTCCCTAAGCCTTGGACGGCCAGATGCTGGAACTGGACGACAAGGGAGGGATCACTGGATAATTGTCCTGTTCTGTTTTTCCCTCTGAAGCATCTGGTATTGGCCACTGTCAGAAGACAGGATGTTGGACTAGATGGACTATTGGTTTGATCCTATATGTTATGTTTTTAGACACAATGTGAATGTCTTGGAAGTATCTTGCTATTAGTAGTAGTTATTGGAAAGATACTTACCTAGATGTTCATTAGATGATGTTATATGTTAAATAGCCAATGAGACAGAAGAAAATATATAATTATGGTAGTGGAAATCAAATCTAGATTAACATGAAAGCATCACTGTAAGTGTTGCTATCTTCCATTACTTTTAATGTGCTAATTCTTCACAGAAATCAACTTGCTAAGTAATATTGTTTGAGAAGTTATTATTTTTTTAAATCTTAACATATAACTAGCAGTCACAGCTGCAAGAAGCATAGAGATTTTTAGTGATTACTATAAGCAGTATAGGAAAAGAAAGCAATATTCAATTAGTTCCATTGTTGTAATTTTGCCAGGGAGGAGCCCCAGCTCTTTAAGAAATAGAGCCTGTACTTCTTGTAAATGGAGGTCAAATGGAAGCATCTCCGCATCCCCAATTATCTAGATGCTAAATTCCAACATCGAATAGTCTGTTCTGCTCTGTCAAAACACTGCATGTCTTTAGAAGGAACATGTTTAAATGTGTCATCTTTTGGTAGTAATTAGGTTGATATGTTGAGTTAGTCATAGACAGAAATAGAAGTGTATTAGTGACAGATGTTTTCATATATCGAGTTCTGTATGAAGAATGGTTTACACTATAATGTTTCTGAATTACATTATTTCATTCATTGAGACATATCTGTTTTGAGATATATATTTTTAAATTGACGGACAACTGTCAAATCAATTGAGGCACGCCAAACTTGCTACTACCCTCTCTCACATTTTGTATAAGCACATTCAATTCTATTATGGTCTGCAACAGATAAAATAAAGACTGTAACAAACTCACTGTACTGTATATTAGTACCTGTTAGTTAGTTATCTTCATTTTACTTATAAGAGGAATATTATCCATGTTATATATAGGTGTCAGGTGAAAGATAACCTCCTGTGAATGGATTCACTAATTGGGCTAGGATTTAAGTCCCCCATGGAGCCCCTGAGAACTTAATTTATCAGTTAGACCTCTTAGTTAGCTGAAGTAAGTGCAAAAAAAAAAAATATATAATATATAAATAAAATGATGCAGTGGCTATATCTGAAAATTCTCTTTTGTGTGCTTTATTTGGAGTGCATTATACTCAATAGACATGTACCTGCTATTGCCATTGCAGACTGCAGTTCGTTAGCTGAACTAGTTCAAAAAATATCTTAGGTGAAAAAAATCATTAACACTTTAGAAAGGTGTTCAGACTAAAAATACCATTCATTTTAGAATTAAAATGACGAGGTTTTTAGATTTTTATGTAAAAATGGATTATTTCTCCAAAGAGCTAAAATAATTTCAAGAGATTTTCAATTTGAAGCAGTGAATGTGCATCTTCAGTTGTATGTATAATATATGGCTTCCATAACGTCTATGCCCACAGACTGCATGGAAGTGGAGGCTCTGGCCAGCAGCAGAAGCTTTAAGCACCTTTTGTGTTGTAGCAGGGAAGTTTGATGCTCTGTAGTTATTTAAGGACCTTTTATCTGCAAGCTAGCTGACAGTCTTGAAAATTTAATTTAATTTAAGCTCTGGCTTTTTTACTATAAAAGTTGCTTCACTGTCTAATAAAAAACAAAGGGTAGATTGGCACCAGCCATACAGAGGATTTATTTAAGCTGATTTTTTTTCAAGTTTAAAACCTTAATTTTGATGTTTTGATTTTGAGGACAAGAGAAATCTAGTTTTCACAATTAGTCCTAAAAAGCAGAGCTTTTATACATGGATAATTGCTGCTGTTACTTTACGTTTCCCACTCATGGTACACTTAAGACTCCAGCGAGTACAAGAAAGTTAGTATCCTAGCAGAACATCTAGGTCAGCCTTGCAAAGGTAACTTGAATATTTACTAGTTAGGAAAAAATTTGCATTTTATTCACTATTTTAGACACTGCTTGTCCTGAGTGAGCAGAATGTTGCCAGGCTCATGCAGATTACTCCATTTTTGGCAATGCTCATCAATGGTCTCGTCTTCAGAAGCCAATAGGAGTTATAAGTGCTCAACACCTTTTTTTAAAAAAGCTGTAATTGTCTGAGAGAAGAATTGAGTGCTACCAACATGTACAGGGAAATGAACTCTTGTAAATAAACACTTTCACTTTATAGTTTTATCATATTCTCTTACATCAATAGGCTCACAACTTTATAGCTCCAGCAGTACAAAGGGGCTGGAAACTGGCCAGTTACCCTTTCCTTCCAACCTCATCTTACAGGGTATGCCAGAAGCTATATTGTATTTCAGCTAGTCTTAGCTAGCTGACAGCTCCTTGGAGGATGTTAACAGCTGCCATTGTTTAAGGCAGACCCCAGGCTGTTCTAAACTATGCTGCGGTGAATGGAGAAGAAATACAAAAATCAGGAAGTTGTGTTTGCTCCTTTGTGACCCTACCCTTGCTGTACTGCACAGAGACTAGGTGTAGAAGAGAATGTGGATCTTAGTTTTGTCAAGTTTAGGAAAGTATAGTTAAGAATCTATTTATCTGGTGTATTTAAGGTATTTTCTTACATATTGCAACATTTCCAATTTAATTTAACATTCTAGAACTCCTACTTGGTAGGGGGAAGGGAAGGATAGCACAAGCTATGAGCTTCCACATCCAGCACTTATAATTCCTGGGAAAGCAGAGCAACCAAGTTCAAGTTCCCTCACAAATGTTTCTATGTTTGTAAAACACTTAAAAATCTTCTGGTGAAAAGTCCTGTAAAAGGGCCAATAATTACATAATGATCATTGAGTTACTTTAAACAAGATGGCTTGATCTGTAATAGTGGTTGGTTAATTAATAAGAACGGAAATAATTGTTTACTTTACCGTACTGATTATCATAACCAGTAGAACTGGATTCAGAGAGCCCATGTTCCATAGAGCAGAAACTATTTATTGTAATTCAAAACAATCCATTTCAACCCACACATTCCTGGAATATGCATCATTCTTTAGAAATCACAGTGGCTACACAGTTTAATTTTAACAAAGCAATTCCAAAGTGCCCAAGGTATTAAATTATTAGGTCAACTAGGTATATGTCAACTGTTGCTTTTAACCTTAACACTAAATACTGACCCTGGTCTACACTAGGAATTTACATTTACCTCTCTCAGGGGTGTGAAAAATCCACACCCTGGAGAGACATAGCTATAGCAGACTAACACCCTGGTGAAGAGAGAGGTAGGTCCATGGAATTCTGTGTGGGGGCTTCAGCTGGCCTCTGGAGGATCGGGGGTGTGAGTGTCTGGGCTGGGGAGGGCCCCATGGCTTGACTATGAGGGGGAGGGAATGTGAGTGTCTGGCCTCTAGGGGGAGGGGGCAGAAAAACAAGAACTGGGCTGTCATAGGGTTTCTTTAACTCCCTACTCCTAGGGGAATTTTTGTCTCTCTGTATTGTTGCTGAATATTTGCTGACAAGTATTTTGAAATAAATTACCAAAATAGTTGAAACTGGAGAGATAATATTGTGTTATGACAAATAACATATGCAGAATTTTGTAGCATTTTAAAATATTGTGCACAGATATTTTTATTTTTTTGTGCAGAATTTTTAATTTTTTGGCACAGAATTCCCTCAGGAGTACTCTCAAGGAGGTGGATTACCTACATCAATGCATTTTAAGTGCAGACATACCTTTGGTGGCATAAGTTCAATTACTTCATTGCCTGTAGGGAATCTAAAACAGGAGACTGCAGGTACTAGAGATGGAAATATTAATTCTCACAACAGATGCAGAATAAGTAGCAGAAGTATAAGCATCTTCACACAACTCTCCTAGTGTGCCTCATTCCTAGTCCAGAAGGACCAGCTATAGGGGTAAAAAATGGTCCCTGTCCATTTAATGCCCTTGTTGGGGTCCTAGTGTGATGTAAACAAATGCCCACTAAGAACTAAATTGAGACGACAAATTTATTTCATATAAGGCAACTCAACCTCCAAAATAGTCATGGCTAGGGCCCTACCAAATTCACAGCCATGAAAAACATGTCACAGACCATGAAATCTGGTCTTTTGTGTGCTTTTACCCTATACTATACATATTTCATGGGAGAGACCAGAGTTTCTTAATTTGGGGGTCCTGACTCAAAAAGGAGATGCAGGAGGGTCACAGTATTGTCATCTTTACTTCTGTGCTGCCTTCAGAGCTGGGTGGCCAGGGAGTGGCAGCTGTTGGCTGGTTGCCCAGCTCTGAAGGCAACGCTCCACCAGCAGTAGTGCAGAAGTAAAGGTGGCAATACCATACCAGGCCATCCTTACTTCTGTGCTGCTGCAGGTGGTGGCTCTGCCACCAGAGCTGGGTTCCCAGCCAGTAGCCGCCGCTCTCCAGCTGCCCAGCTCTGAACGCAGCACCTCTGCCAGCAGCAGCGCAGAAGTAAGGGTAGCTGTCTGTGGTGCAGTGTTGAAGGTTCATGTTTCAAACCTTGTTGAACATGCATTATGGGGAGGTTGTAACAATTATACCTAAATGGATTTTTACTTTTGCATACAAAAGGAAATTACATATAAAAATCTGTGTTAAAAGATCTTCCCCATAATAACCTTGTGACACCCCTCATGCAACTCCTTTTTGGATCAGGACCCCTACAATTACACCACCATGAAATTTCAGATTTAAATAGATGAAATCATGAAATTTACAATTTTATGGTATGCTATGACCTGAAATTGACCAAAATGGACTGTGCATTTGGTAGAGCCCCAGTTATGGCTGTCAGTCACTATGCTCCTGAACTGAATTTTTCCTTATGTTCTAGAAGTGAAAGACTCCATATGTTCTAAATTATATATTCTAACTGTTAAAGGTTATCTATCTAGGTTGCAAAGTCAAACACTCAAAAGTTAGGAAATGCCAGATTTACAGTTGTCTGTGCAACATTCAACCTGTGCACTGAATGAAATAGGTATTCTGTGACAAAAAATAGTATGTGATGTAGTTAAAGACTATCATAATACATACGCAGAAGGGAGATGGATGCTTCAGAATGCTTGAAAAAATAATATTCTTTTAATACAGATTTTGTATGTAATTTCCTAGTTTTTTTGGTATGCAAAACTTAAAACCATTTATGTACAACTGTAACAACCTCCCCATAATGAATAATCATCAGGGTTTGAAACATGAACCTTCAACCTACAGCACAGACATCTACCAGTTAAACTACAGGACTAACCATGTTAGCTGGCAGCAGCCTGTTATCCAAGATAGAGGATGGGAACTATGTGCTATATCCAAAAGGTAGCTGACGTGCTCTTCCCCCCTGCCCTCCCCACACCTTAGTTCCACATGGGACAGAAGGTCCCACTTCCTATCTCACAAGAGGTAAAGGGCTGCTGGCTCCATATAATACGGGAGCCCAGCTTGGATTTCGCTATCTTGGGAGTTTGAGGAACTCCTGCTCCATGTGATACCCCTTCCTATGCCCTTCTCCTCCTGCCAAAAGCGGCTGTGGCAGCTCAAAGGTGTTTTCAGCAGTATTGCCCACTAATATGATAGTGTTAGCCTGGTCTGGAGCTAACACTATCATATTTTGATGTTGGCAGGCTGCCAAATTTTTCTCAGGCACACAAAAAAGAAAAAGGAAATAGTGTTTAACACCTTACAAATCAAGTCTTTTCTACATACAAAAGTTGAACATTTGGGGTCTGCAGAAATACATATTAAAAAAAGACAAACTTCCCCCTAAACATTTTTTTGGCTGGCAAAATAGAAGTGCCAGCTTTCTGAAGGTTAATGCTCACTAAAAGACTTAATTAAATTTGTCTTTCATGTGAAGACATTACATATTCTTGCAGCAATATATATTTTGTTTGCTTTGAAGTTCTTCCAGTAAAAAGTCAGTTGAACATTTTCCCAGCACACAAACTTTTCAGTATTTCTATATTGTATGAGTAATTTATTCGAGCTTTATTTCAGCAGCTATATTTTGTGTAGAATTTCCAAAATGAATGACAAAAAATCAGGGGCCAATACTTGTTCAGAACTAAATTTGACAGTTGGGATCAGCCAGAAGCTGGCAGTTCTAAGGAGATCAACTCAGGCAGTACTAGGGAGATCAACCACCTTCTACAGTCCTCAGCTGCAATGAGGAAGGGCAATAATTTTTGAACAATGGCACAATGAGGAAAGAATTTAATATTTTTCTCAACATTATGTTTTACATTAGGAGACTACAAAACAACTTGACTTCATGATATTTCTAATTCAGTCAGTTGAAAGAGTGCACACTCCTGGTTACCTTTGTGTTTATAAAAGGAATGAAAATCTCTTAGTTCATGTAATACAAGTGGCCATTATCTTAAAATCAGAGCCATTGCACACCAAATAAGTCAAAAACAAAACAAAATCTGGCAGCATTAAACATTATTCATTGAGCAATTCTTTATGCAAGTTTCAGACTAGGAGCTCTCCAGCCTGTGTTTATTCCTTCCATTGCTCGGAAAACAAAAGTCTCAACCTGGAGCTTGAATTTAGAACCTAATATAGTACTTGGAAGACCTAACATGATTGGAATTTTCTTTACTTCAGTCCTCACTGAATAAAGATTTCCTTAAGCAGGATTTCCATGTTAACAGTTCTATAGGTTTTAATAAAGTTACTTTTCTACACAAAATTTGAATGTGACAATCTTCTTCAACAAGCTGCGGAAGTAGTCAGAGAATTACAGGTGCTGTGGAACCAGTTATACTGAAGTTATTCCCTCTCAGAGAAACCTAAATTGCACACCTCAAAATATTCACTTTATTACAAAATATTCACAATAAAATGTTTCACTATCTTTAGAGATCTTTATATAAAAATGATCTTCCAAATTCATGTTTGTTTGAATCTACCTTAAAAGTATGAAAGCTGTGTATTTCTAAATCTTTCCCTTACATTTTTGAAAACTACATCCCCAAAGTAACTCAGATTTCTCAGTAAGCCCTCTTCAAGAATTTCGTTGTTTTGAAAATTACTTTCAGAGATCTTGTGTATAAGGAATAGTCCACGCTTTGCAGAGGACAGACTGGGGATAAGATGAACAGTAGCCTAAACCTTTTTGCTATTTGATATATTTTTCCTTCTCAAAATGAGGTAACTTGTGCCATTTCTGTTTAAGAAAGCATAGTTAGAAATATGAAAACTTTAGTTATGTAAACAGTGGTCTAGCTGAGCTAATTCAAAAGTGGATATTAAAAGCCTACATGCATTTGCTCACTTTTTATAAGTAGGTTACATTTTCATTATGTATAGTTCAAAGTAACAGAACAAAATGTCAAATATATGCTAAGTAACAAATTATGAAGAAAAAATTCATATGTCCATCTATATTTTCAACAGTTAAAAATAAGTGGAGTTGGTACTATTCTGTTTGCTCCAAACCTAGGACTTAAGTTTTTTTTGGAGGGTGTCAGACCCAAGAATACAACAATAAAATATAATCCTTAATATCATTACATGGTCTCTAATTAATCAGTGTTGCTGTAACAAAAGGAACTGACAAAACAAGTTTTACATTTCAAGGCTCACTATCATGAATCCCTGAGTCCACTACCACTGTGTCTAGATTTAGTGTCTACCTTTTAAATGGATGTTTCAGATTAGAGGGTTCAGACTGAGGCTCAAGAGTTGCAAGTGGCTCTTTAATATGTGTTGCAAAGAGCTGCAGGAGATGCATTAAAACACAGTGTGATTTAATTATTAACCATTCTAAGTTATTAACCAATCAGGATGCTTTTACTATGTTATTAACCAATTGTAGTTGATAAAATACTTACTCATTTTGCTGTAAGTGTGTGTGTGGTATGCGTATTTTTTATATATATATAAAAATATAAATTATATAATTACTTTATATGGCTCTTTTGGGTAATGTTGATTGCTAATTTGGCTCCTGAACCACTGAGGTCTGAGTAATACTGCTCTAGAAATGTGTTTTAAATTTAGTATAATAACCTTTATATGCCTATAATTAATAGCATTTTATTTGAATGGCCTAAATGAGGGAAAAAAACTGCTCAAAGCTAAATAAAAAGATAAATGATTGTCTGTGTTAATCATGTTCTTCTCCAAAACAAAGCAAATAAAATAAGATATATAATCAAGTGGATTTATTTTTTAGTTGCTGATCATATTATATTTTTATGATAAATTTCATAATAAAAATCCAGGAACACTTGCATGTTGAGATCAGCAGTGGTTCTTCCCAAGTGAATTAATCGGTCCAGGAACAGGGGTTGCTGGATCAAAACAAACAGGACTACTGACAGGCTTAATGTTAAGCATAGGCCAGGTCATAACATACCAATCCTACAAGCAGGCATGCTAGAGCCAACTCCTCTATGTTAAGTCCTATATACTTCAGAAGTGTCACTGCTGATCCGGGGAAATGAGTGATCAATAAGGTAATCACAGCATAAACCGTATTATACAGAGTTAATATAAGTCTATACTTCTCATTCTTCTTTCAGAAAGGCAATACTGAGGTCCTCTTTGTGACTGCTGAAAACCCAAAGGCATAAGTTTAAGGGTGAGGCCCTCCATGCTGGGCCAATCCTAGCACAGGGATCTCTACTTCCATTGCAGTTTTGGCTAGAAAAGGTACTCATGTCCTGTCCTAAGTTGTAGTGTAATACTGCTGTGTTGTTTAACACTTGCTGACTTCTAGTGGTGGATGAAGTATCTCTGTGTATGGTTTATATAAGTTTAAAGCCTTAACTTTGCAAGTACATGTGCCAATATGGAAAGAACTCTTCATCAAATACCTCTAACTACAAAAGGAATCAGCTTCAATGGAACTCTGTCAAGTGTAGGGGGTCTAATTACTGTATCTACTTGGAGGATGATTCCATACACTTTTTCCTGAAACCTGATGCTTTTTTCTACATGTTCCTTTGTATCGTTTATGGGTTTGATTACACTGCAAAAGTGTTTATGAACAAATTTACAGGTGTCTTGTTTTCTGGAAGTATGCATTTCTTCCAGTAAACTAGTGGGACTGCAATAATAGTTAAAAGAAAAATCTATATTTTTATAAATTTCATTCACTGCAGAACTCCAATTCTAAACTTAAACAGAAATATTGTAGAGAAACAAAACCACTATAAAGTGTTACTGAACTGCAAAAATAAGTTCTCATACTTCTGAGAATTATACCTTTCCAAAAAACTGATATATTGGTTATTTATTTGAAGAGCTGTATTTGACAATACAGTACATGTCACACTTAGAGGCACATAGTATAAAAGTGTAGAATTGCACTATTTTTACTTTGTACCTTTCATGTACTACAAAAGGCTAAAAAATTTTGTACCTCTTAATTTTTTTTTTAATGAACTCATTTTTTCATGCATGACACAAACAACCAGCAAGCCCTTCTGTCCCACAATCTAGGACAGCATAATTCAACAAATTATACCAATGCAAAGATATTTTAAGCTATCCATGCCAATTACAAGCTCAGTGCTGCAGTCTGATCTTAATTATAAATAGTGTTATCCTGAAAATGACTGCAATATTTAATAACAACCACCGATGTTTGCTTACCAACATACAGGTCTAATACAGCAAACTCAAGAGAGAAAATACTTATGCAGTATTTAGACACAGTGAAACCATTTAGTGCTATAAAACTAACGTGTCAGATGTAAGATTATTTATTGCAACTTGGTTCTGCCATGTGCTGAGTATCTGTCAAATCACATTGACTTTAATGTAAGCGGAGGACATTCCAACCCTTGCTAGTGGCTCAGGATCTTGCCAGATAAACTACAGCCTTTCAACAAGAATGCCCCCCATCCTTTTTTTTTTTTTTTTTTATATAAAGTGAAACAGCGCTTAATTGTTAAGAGAAAATTTCAGTGATTACTTGTAATTCCTCAAACAGATAAACATTCAATAGAAGTTGAAGGCATTCAAGACCTTGCATGATTGGGCTCTAAGGCCAGGATCTCTATAATCAGATTTCCAAAGTGGACCATTGCAACTCACTGAAAAGTTAATTCAAGTTATAACTCAAGGGTTGCCCCAACTTGAGTTTTAACAGTATTTAAAGAACAAAAACAAAAAAACCTAAATTTGCGGCCATGCCTTGCCTGACATCCTGATAAAAACTGATTTATATGTAAAAATTGCACTATTACTCTTGACACTACCATCACCGCCCTACCCCGCCCCAAACACCACCTTAATTGTGTTTCAGATTCTGAAGATTCCCCCTCCTCAACCCCCCTAAGCTCCCCCAGCTAAACTTTTTTTCAAAACTATAAACTCCAGGAAATATTGGATTACCATCTGATCACCTCAGTTCTGAGCACCTTTAATAAATATGGATAAATAGATTAAATAAAATTGGGAAATAACTAAGTTAACTTTTTCTAAACATTATTACCTTCAAAAAGGCCAAAATCCCGCCTCTAATTAGATCTTCTATTGCCAAGAGGAACTGTACTGTACATACCTGTTTTTAAAAACATCTACATGAGAATACCAGATTATGAGACTGTAATGCAAGCCATTTATCTATTGCCAAAAGGATTACTAGGGAAACTATGGACTTAATTCTGCAAACCTTACTCATGCAAGTAAGGGCTTGCAGCATCAGGCCCAAATTATCCCAATGCTGATTCATTAGAAAACAGTTAATTAAAGCTGGAACATCTGAATTATAGCATATAGATCAGCATATAGTACAACTTTCTGAAGCTCGCATGACAGGGATCTGAGGTACTGCATTTAAAGAAACGTTAAAAGCATGGCACATATAGCTTCACACCTTGGCCTCCAGTTGCCATCATGTCTAAAGGGATACTGTCAATTCAGGGTGTTTTTTTTTAAAAAGTGTCCATTTCTGATAGAACAGTATTAAATATTCCTAAATTCAGCCAAATGGCTGGATTCATGACGAAGACAGATCCATATCTGGTATTCTTCCCATCCCTACTACAATCTACTCCTTTTTACATCAGTAAGGTATAACCTCTGGGTTCCTGACCAAGTTGTCAACATAGCCATTCAGATGGGCAAGCCTTGGACAGCTCATTGAAAAGTATCAGTATACTTTATAATATGATACCTAACACGTTGCTTTCCATACTTTGCAGTACTGTTTGCAAGCACATAATTTAAAGCAGAAAAATGTGACAATTTATTATCCTTTTTTGTACATTCACCAAAAAGGCAAAGAAACTCATCTTCTTTAAAATACCTAATCAGCAGCTTTCAGGAACCAAATCAGAGACTTTTATATGTTTGTTATGCTCTTGGAGATCCAGAGTGTAGTTTGTACAAACAATGGTCAACCCCAACCTATAGTATACCCATCATCATTACCACAGCAAGTGCAAATACATATGGCTATCCAGTAGAGCATGTTGAACAAAACCAAACACCTTCAAAAATATTGTTCTCAAAAAGTTAAATTGCATGCCATGGCACATCTGCTTGCAGTATTTGGAAAGGAAGTGCCGTGACTATCATTTTAGTCTTACTATGCTATGAGGGAAGGGTAGAGTGAGCCATTGTCATCAATCCTCTTCAGAACTGGATGCCTCCTCTTGGTCAGAGAGCTCAGCAACAGGGAAACGCAGGATAGCTGCTACCCCTGTCAGCTGGCCGAGCTGCTCCCCAGACACATGGAGGCTGGAGAATATGCGCACTGTGCCCATGTTCTCCCGCACACTATCTACCAGCCGCACATATCGGCTGCGATAAGCCACATCCTGGTGCCTGAAGAGCTCATCACTGATCAACAGGGTATCAATGGCCATGGCCTCATTGGCTTTTTCCACATGTTTGAGGCCATAAAAAGCCCGGTCAGGCTCATGTTGCAGCATCTTGTAGAAGTCATCCAAGGCTTTGACCTCCCCAGCTGCTTTTGTGTCAGAGAGACGGCTGGCCACAGCTGGGTCACAAAGAGCTTCCTTCAGCGCATACTTATGTCCGGAGGAGGAGTGGACCTACAATAATAAATGTTATAGATAGAAGAAAAAATGGATCATTTAGTCCATGCTGATTATTTAGTCTTATATGTTTCACTTGTGAACTGAAATTTTCCATCATCAGTCTTTTTCTCAAGGTGATTTTTTTTTCATAAATATTGAACAAAATCCCTTCAGCTATCTTTAAATTTAGCGAGGACAGAAAAAAATGTTTCCATCATTCAAGATTTGCTTTAAACATGCTGGGATTTAGAGCACTGGCCTAGAGCAAAATACATCTGAAACTAGATATCAGAGTAATCCTCAATAGGAACTAGTGCTTTTGCTACATTTAAAATCTGTTTTTTCTTATTTTTTTTTCCATTCGCCTTTAAAAAATACCCAGATGAAAAATAATCAGTAAATGAAACCTTAAGGTCATGCAGACAACCAAACCAAGAGAACCTAATATTTAAGTTTTCAACAGCAATGTTAACTCAGTCCTGCCAGTTACAGGTATGTTTTTGCTTGCTTTTTTTACAGCAGCATTAAATCTGTCATTAAACACTCATGATTAGGGCCCTACCAAATTCACAGCCTTGAAAAATGCGTCATGGACTGTGAAATCTGGACTCCCACCGTGAATACTGGTATTTTGTGTGCTTTTACCTTACACTACACAGATTTCACAGGGGAGACCAGCGTTTCTCAAATTGGGGGTCCTGGCCCAAAAGAGAGTTGCAAGGCTATTGCGGGGGGGGGGGGGGGGATAGTATTGCCATCCTTACTTCTGTGCTACCTTCAGAGTTGGGTGGCTGGAGAGTGGCAGCAGGTGGCTGGGCACCCAGCTCTGAAGGCAGCGCAGAAATAAGGATGGTATACCAAAACCATACCATGCCACCCTTATTTCTGTGCTGCTGCCTTCAGAGCTGGATGGCCAGAGAGTGGCAGCTGCTGACTGAGGTCCCAGCTCTGCAGGCAGCAGTGCAGAAATAAGGGTGGCAATATCATACCGTGCCATCCTTACTTCTGCTCTGCTGCTGGCAGCAGCTCTGACTTCAGAGCTGAGCTCCCGGACAGCAGCTGCTGCTCTCCAGCTGCCAAGCTCTGAAGGCAGTACCACCACCAGCAGCACTGCAGAAGTTAAGTAGTAGTACTGCAACCTCCCCTACAATAACTTTGCGACACTCCCCCAACTCCTTTTTGGTTCAGGACCCCTACAATTAGAATGCTGTGAAATTTCAGATTTAAATACCTGAAATAATGAAACTTATTATTTTTAAAATCCTATGACCGTGAAATTGACCAAAATGGACCGTGACTTTGGTAGGGCCTGACACAACAGGACTGAGTTGACATTCATGTAATTTCCCAATTGTTGTTGTTTCTGCCATCTTAATGAGCCACTACCAAGTTTTTGGTTTTTTGTTTGTTTGTTATATTTTTCCGGGGGGGGGGGGGTGAGGGGTGCATTTAATTACCTACTGCTTTACCTAGTCTAGATTTAAATGTCCCAAACGAAAGGACACCTACATTCCTTACTAGCCAATCATTTAAGATCCCACCAAAAATACATTTCTCTTGATGTTCAGCCTAAGTTTTCTGTGTGTTAATGTCACTTTACTTATAACACCTTTTTGTCACATTGTATAACTATTCACTCTTTTTGGATTTCCTGATTTAAGGACTTATCAACTTTACCTGAAGGAATTTTGACCGATTCTCTAGCAGCAGCTTGTTGTCAGTCTTGACTGCCTGCTGGAACATGTAGTCACAGAACTGTTCTCTTACGAACCCCGGGCTGGCCACCAGAACACATTTCACAATCTCAAAGTTGATATGACGCTGGATTGCCTGCACCACCTGCTCATAGAATCTCTCCAGCGCTCGGTCATGTTGACTGCAATTACCCTTTCGTTTTCTGGGGATGTTCACTTCAATCTTGGCCCGGGTCAGTGTCATGCTGGGGGTAACAAGACAGATATGAGCCAGACCCTCCTGCATGACCACTGCTGCCACATCAGCGCTCCAGCTTGGGTCGCATGCCTGCTCAATGCGCTCCAACACCACACTGTCCCACTGCTTCTTGGCTAGCGTGAACTGGCGATTGGGCTCCAGCTCAATGGTGTGGTAGGCTCCCATCTTGACGTACTCATTCTCCTGGATGTTGGTCCCCTTGACCCGCAGCTGGCAGGCCTGCGAGTCGAAGTCGATGGTCTCCACGCAGAGGGTGAGGGTGGTGCGGATGCGGTTGCTGCCCACGCTGCCCGTGGAGGACTCGGTCTGCACCTTGCGGATGGTGGATGCCCGCAGGCTGTCGCCCACCTGCAGCAGATTGTAGGTGTGCCATATGTCCTCGGCATCCTCGGGGATCAGGGTCACCTGCCCCGCGTTATCCTTCTCGATGTCCTTCCTCACCAGCTTCATCCTGCCGCTGCCCGGAAAACGGGATAGCGCGGCACCCCGCACTCGGGGCAGGCGCTGGCTCCTCAGCCCACACCCGGGGACTCACACGGCCTGGGGACCCTGCGTCTTCTCGGCGGGAAGGGGACGGGGGCAGAAGCCTCTCGGAGGGGACACGTGGGACGGGGCCGGCCGGCTCTAGGCCCTGGCAGAGGGCGGCGGAGGTGCTGCCTGGCGCCGGACCCCCTCACGCTAACGGGCTGACCGCTCCACTGAACCTCGCTGATCCGAGCGGCGCTTGACGACACTCCACAGTCAGTCGGCAGCGGCGGCGACACTTAGACGCGCCTGCGCACTGGCTGGGGACAGGATAAGGCAGAGTAGAGAGCAGCCCGGCGACAGCATCGCCCCGCTCGCGTACGCGCCAGCTAGGCAGCTCCTTCCCACAGCGCATGCGTACACTGCCGACCCGGAGGGGAGACGTTGAGATTACTTCCGGCGCACTTACATAAACTGGCTCAGGGAGCCGGCGGCGAACCCTACACGCATGCGCACAGAAATGCTGGCGTCGCCCACGCTGTTTGCACTCTTTCCCCGCCCTTTTAGCGCATGCGCGGAATGTTCCCGGGCCAGTGGGAGATTGCTCGGGGCCAGGGCTGCCGTGGACGTTCGAGGCTGGGCTTGGCTGCTAGCGAGGCAGGGGCGGTGGTCGCGGCACAGACAGAAGTGTGATCAGGGTGGTGCACGCGGCCCTAGCACCGCTGTTCTGAGGGGGTTGCGCTTGGCCGCTACGGGGCGCCTGACCCAGCACGTCCCCCCTGCCTGTGCTCCCAGCCCACTGTGCCCCCAACGCCGCCCTGCAGCCTCCTACCCCTGAGCAGTGCTGGCCCCGCGGGCCGTGTGAGAGCTGCGATACCTGATGGAGGGAGCATCTCTCGCCCTGCTAGAGAGCTGGCCTGCCCGGGTGCACGGCCTTGCTCTGTTCCACTTCCCTTTGGCACAAAGCTAGAGTAACGGCTTGGTCAGTCGGGACCACAAGCGTGGCCACTGGCTGGCACTTCCATTTGATAGTGATTAGTAATAATAGCTACGTTTTATACAGCGCTTACCATCAATAGCTCTCAAAGCACTTTACAAAGGAGGTTAGTATCAATACCCTTATTTCACAGATGGGGAAACAGGTGCAGAGAAGTGATTTGCCCAAAGTTATTCAGTAGTCCAGTAGCAGAGAACCCAAGGCTCCTGAGTGCAGTTCTTGGGCTCCCACAAGCTGCCAATATTACAGTCCCCACAACAAGGCAAATTTAAAGATTAAGGTAAATATGAAGCTAGATTTATGGCTTGTGTTATACAGGCAGTCAGATGACATGATCACACTGGTCCCTTGTGGCCTCGAAATCTATGAGAGAAAGATTAAACTATGTCTTGGGAAATGTTAAAAAGCAACATTGTGCCTGTTAGAGCAGTAGTTTTCAATCTTTTTGCATATGTGAACCCCTAAAACTTTTCAAATGGAGATGGGATCCCTTTGGGAATCTTAAACATAGTCTGCAGACTTCCGCAGCAGTTGAAAGCTGTTTTGCTGGAGGAAGCAAGATAAACTATATTAAGTGCAGATCATTCACATAAGAACTCTGTGAATAAAATATCAGGGTTAGCAGAAGTTAGTTTTTATTTTCTAGCTGTCTTGGTTCTGCCATGTATACAGTGCTGCATTATGCATATATATATACTGAACACGTTGCAGAATTGGGGTGTTTTTTAAACAGTAGTATTGGAAAAAATAGCCAACAGGGTTTCTGCTATGGAAAATAATGTCTCAATCTCTTAGAATGCATCATTAAAGTAGTAGATAAAGAAAAACCACTTGACAATTTATTTAGATGTATCAAAAGACTTTTAACAAGATCCCTCAGAAATGGCTATTAGAGAAGCTAAGTAGTTGTGGTGAAGTAATGTCATCTATAAAAAACTGGCTAGAAGACAAAAAGTATTAAAAGGTCAATTTTCATCATACCAAAAAGTGAATAGTCAGGTGCCTCAAGGTTCTGTACTAGGTCCAGTGTTGTTTACTATATTGAGACCCTGGAAAAGGTAGGGTGACTAGTGAGGTGGCAATATTTGCAAATGACGCAAAATTATTTAGGATAGATCAGGACCAGAGGGGACTATGAGGAACTTCATAGAGACCTCAACATGGTAGATGAATGGGCAACATGATGGCAAATGGGAGTTTTAATGTTGACAAATCAAAGTCATACAAGTGCAGGAGACAATGTAACCTGCTGCACCTTAGAAGGTTCGAACTTAAATGTATCAACTCAGAAAAGGATGCTGTGTATCACTGTAGACATCTGCTCAATGTGTAGCTGCAGTCAAAAATGCAAATGATGTTAGGTTGCATAAGAAATGGGGAGGGAGAGGGAGAACAGTAGAGAAAGTATTTTAATCCCTTTATATACATCAATGGTGCAGAGAAGAGTGATGAGAATGACTAAGAGGCATGGAAAAACTCGTGAAGAGAGATTGAAATGAATGGAATTATTTAATTTAGAACTGAGATAAATCAGAGGAGACATGCTAGAAGTATATAAAATAATGAACAGTGCTTTATTTCTCCCTATCTCCTAACACGAAAGCAAGGGAACATCTAATGAAATAAAAAAGTGGCAAATTCAGAACTGATAAGAAATATTTTTTCACACAACACATAATTAGACTGAAACTCGCTGCTCTTGAAAGTCATTGAGGTCAAGTATCAGACGGGTAGCTGTGTTAGTCTAGATCATTGAGGCCAAGAATTTAGCAGGATTCAAAAAGGGATTGGATGTTTATACAGATCAGAATCTCCAGAGTTATCATAAGGAATAGCAAAAATTCTGAGAGGTTTGTTAAACCTCATGCTTCAAGGTTTAAGCCAATCTCTATTAGAGCTCAGGATGAGACCGAATGGGAGGCAAATTATCCCAGATCTGCTGCTGTGAAGCATCTAATGCTGGCTGCTATTGGAGAAAAATACTGGACTAGATAGACCTCATTTCTGATTTGGTATTACAATTCCTAAGTTCCTAAGACTGAGTCCTAAGTATCACACAAAGGCAAAGGATACAATTTAATGGGGTTTATGAATAAGAGGCCTAACGTTCCATTCTGTAAACACTTACATACGTGCTTAACTGTTAGCATGTTTAATCCCATGGAAATTAATGGCACTACTCACAGGTGTAAAGTTAAGCACAGACATAATGGTTAGGATTGGGTCTTATATTTGTTCATTCTTTTCAATTACAAAACTGTACAATCTAGATGGGGGTTGTGTTCAGTTTTTCTTTAGGAGTTTCCTCTCACCTTTTTTAATATTTATGAGATATCCATTTTCTTGAACCTGGAGGAGAGTTTCTCATTTCCCTTGCATTGCAGGTTGGATATTGCTTCTCTTTTTTACTTTTAAAAATCCTTCTATATTTTAGCATAAGACCTTGTGGGGGCTCTAAATACTTCAGCTAGTCAATTATTTATCCAACATATTGGAGTAGGGAATATTTTCAGAGATTCATTATGCTTATTTTTGTGACACATTTTTCAGACATTGCTTTTGGCAGCTTGTGACAAATCAGGTTCCCGCCTCTGAAGCTGCAGAGGCTCCTGTGCAGTTGGCTTGGTGTGGTTCCACTGTGGCAGAGAAAGGGGGTGTGCACCCTTTGCATGGTTCTGAGCCCTGCTTGGCATGAGGCCTCTGAGCAGCATTCCACAGAGAATATGATGGGGCAAGGCATCTGTGTCCTTCCACCGCTCACCTCCAGAACTAGGTGAAAGCCCTGCAGAGGTCACCTCAATCACTGGGAGTTGAGGACCATGCAAAAAAGTGCTTTTTAAAAATCAAGTTAGGCAACTTGAGTTAATTAACACAATTTGAAACACCCCTAAGCACTTAGTTTAACATCTTTTCAATTGTAATAGCTAGTTGTTTTGAAACCTAAAGAGGCTCCACAACTGTGCTGTGGTTGGGGGAAAAAAATTTCTTCCTTCTCTAACACTGTGCATCTTCTCAGCACATGGCCAGTTACACAGGCTGAGTGCTGGATTTTCCTCTTTGTGCTGCTTAAGATATACACAATTTCAAATGCAAGACTCATGCTGTTCTCAAGTGAAAATTAGCTATAAGTAGCGCTTAACTAACAAGTGTAAAAGGATTTTATACTTTCTTCTTGCTTCATAAATGTAAGTCTTCTCTTTTATTTGACAGCTCAACTATATGCATTATTATACATTTTCAAATTAGAGATCTTTTCTTTACTCTTTGAGCCCAGTCCTGTAATCTTTACTCAGACCAGCAGTCCCACTGATGTCAATGGAACTGCTGCATCTTAAAGGACAGGAGAAGGCCGAATATCTCTAAATAATAGATGAATACTCAGTTCATGCAAGTTTTGACCTGTTCTGTGTCTCAAAACTAAACATTGCTAAACTAAAGATTGCCATGTTTCATAGTGACTACAAGAGAGATTGCAACTCAACACATATACAGTAATCCACTTCTGTTGTGCAGTGGAGAGAAGCAGACATTTCTAGGGATACTGGATTCTTTTTTCAAGCAAAAAACTGAAAACTTTATACAAATTAGGAACAATGATCCATAACTACATTTATAGCGACCTTAAACTATAATGCCATCTACAATTAAAGAGACATTGTCAACATATGTCATATTTCTATCTGAAAATTTTGTGCCTATTCTTAAAATAATCATCTCAGGTTACTATAACTGAAAGAAATATTTTGCTATGTATTTCCAATGTATTTATTTTTTGTATTTGACAACTGTCATCAAATTCACTGTTGTCCCGTAGAGATCCCAATCCTGCAGATAGTTAAGCATTTGAGTAACTTTTTTATCTGAGTAATCCCATTAAAGTCTATAGGCCAGATCCTCACCTGGTTTAAATTTTGAAGACCTATGACAGTTTACATAACCGAGGATCTGGTCTCTTGCAACTACTTGCTTGTGTAAAATTAAGCACAAGCATAATGCCTGTAGAATTGAACTCAGTCATTTAAACAGTTTCCCTGTTATTTGTGTAGGTCTTTTTTGTGGATGACATGGGAGAGAACGATATATATATATATTTTAAAATAGGAAATTGTGATTGTAAAACCACATAAACTGGCAGGAAGACTAACACACACCTCTTACTGTATTTTCTACTCCATGCATCTGATGAAGTGGGCTTTAGCCCACGGAAGCTTATGCTCAAATAAATTTGTTAGTCTCTAAGGTGCCACAAGTATCAGAGGCCTGGTATGAGGCCTAAGACCTGAACTAAAGTAATGGTCAAGACTTTGCTAACATAAAGTAAAGTTAAGCTGTGAGCCAGAGGCAGGCCCTGCTCACAGAAGCTGACAAGGAAAGGGCTGATGCTGCGAAAAGAGACATACCTAAAAGGTATTGAACATCAGATATCAGAACATTCGCATACTTGTACACTCCACACAGATAGCAAGGAACAGGCTGACCCATCTCAATGACATAGCCAAAAGGGGAATATGATGGATAGAGTTGTTCTGTTCAAACCAACACATACAAGGTGAGAGGCGGCACCTAGCTATGTAGAGGGGTTGTACCTTGCTACGTAGAGGGGTTGCACCTCAATACGTCAGGAGTGATATGTAACTTGTTTGTACCTTTGTATAAGAATGCATCCTTGGGGCAGTGTCTTTGTCCAGCCTAGGGGGCAGTGGAAAGTCCCGCCACTGACTGAGCTGAGTCCATTGCCAGGGAGCACATATTCGTAGTATGTCCTGTAGAGTAAAATCTAGAGGGAACTATCATTGTGCTTCGTTTGACAATAAACCTGGCCGAAGTGCCTTCGTACCTTACTAGAATATATGGTCACTGGGGGTTCTCTCGGGGTCTGCTGTGTCAGCTATCTGCGCAGAGCTGGGGCAGCACACAGGGAACACACGTACACAGCTGATTGATATCAACATTGAACGTAGCAGAGCACCACACCGGTAGCATCTGACAACACCTGTTTCTGCAGCATAGGGTGGCAATTTAAAACAGAAGTTGCAGTATTACGATAAAAAAAGTTAATGAGAGGTGCAAAAGTCAGGAGTTCTGCTTAAACTCTGAAGTTACAATGTGACAATTGAACTTCATGTCAATCCTAGAATAGAATATCAGGGTTGAAAGAGACCTGAGGAGGTCGTCTAGTCCAACTTGCTGCTCAAAGCAGGGCCAATCCCCAGACGGATTTTTGCCCCAGATCACTAAATGGCCCCCTCAAGGATTGGGTTCACAACCCTGGGTTTAGTAGGCTAATGCTCAAGCCACTGAGCTATATGTGATAAGCAAGTGCTTGAAAACACAGATCAATACAGCCTAGTTCATTAAGAGCTTCTGTAAGCAATAAATTGCTTCTTATAATAGTTTTGTATAAAAATATACTACAAGCAGGGTATTGCACCCATGATCTGATCCTGCACCCACTGAGCTTAAGAATGTGTTGTTCATTTTAATGGGCAAAAGTTAGAACCGCTGGAGAGATAAATATTATCTCAGTAAGTTTGAGGAACACCTAGCTGAGTTGTATCACACTAGAAACCTGGTCCTGGTCCCAATGAGACATTGAGACTTCAGTAGGGCAGGACCCTATGAGCAAGAAGACTTCAGCTAAGTACCCATTACTATGCATTAGATTTTTTCATGAATCAATTTTATTTTCAAAAATTTCAGAAAATTCAAAATACCAAGAGCTCAATCAAAAATGTGTAGGATTATATGTTGTCTCCCATTCATTCTCAGAGAAAGAAAGAGAGAGATTTGTAGGTGTAGGACCTATGAGATCTTGTTACGCTCACTCCCCTACCCCTACCTTATCTAGCTTTCTGTTTTGTTTTCCTAGATAATTTAAAGGGTTCTATTTTCTTTTTAAATGGAGCAGTTCAGTACTTGATTTTCAAGCTCTCTGAGCAGTACAAAAAAATAAAATTAAAAAAGATAAAGGTGCATATACTTTGTGTTAACATGATTTTCTAAAGTTTCCTGTTTATGATTAGATAATATCTTGTTTGCAGTTGGGTCACCCAAGTTTCCTTTTAGTCAAAGCAAAGTTGCACCATCAACTTGTTTTTCATTGTTTATCTTAGATCAGAACCTGTATGAAGAGTAGCTGGCTAAAGCAGACTCCAGGCAAGACTGAGGTGACACTGGTAGGAAGAAGGGTTGTGACCAGTATATCTTGGGGTTGTGAACTTGCAACAGTCTAGAACAAGACAGAAGGGCCTGAATGGGAAAGAGGTCTCTGAATGCAAAAAGCTATGAGGAGAGCAGCTGAGAAATGATAGCGAAATTGTTATGGACAAGAGGAAAAGAACAGAGAAGAGGTAGTGAAAGGGTAAGAAAAGAAGGGATGAGATAGTTTTGTTATATAACTTTCTCTCAAACTGTGTTTTTAGCATGTCTAGTTAGATTGTAAACTCTCCTGGGTAGGAACTGTCTGCTACTCTGTGTTTTCACTTCTACTCTGTGTAGCCCATTCTTGGTTGGTCCTTAGGAACTACCATAATAAACATGGTTAATAAATAATAGTAATACATTAATGTTCCCATGAACAGAGAGAGCTCCAGTAGAGAGAAGGCTCAGGGGCTATGTAGAAGCAGATTGAGAGTGAGTGAGGATGAAATTTGAGGAAGCCTCATTGTTTTGATATTAAAATAATCTCTGTGTATGTGATGTTGTTATAATTGTCAGATAAAAGTTAGGCAATTAAAGTTAAGATAATCGCACTATTAATTTGTCGATGTTGCACATATACGAAAGAACCTTAACTTTTGCAGTTCTTGACTTCATTTAAATTTGCACTTTTCTTGCTGAATCACCTGTAGCCAATACAAGTTTTATCTGTTCAATTCCAGATGGAAAAGGAATCCAGAAATAAGTGTTTAAAACTGCTGCAGCTGCATATCCCCCCTCCACAAAGAAACACCACCATCACTTGCACAAAACCAAGTACAGTATAAGGATTTGGGAAAGGATCATGTAATAATAGTTTAGGAGATAATTATAATAATATGATATACATTTGCAAAGCGCTACCTGTCAACTGCCTGATAAACCTAGATTACTACTCTTGTTCAGGTTTCTACATGAATCTCGCTTCAGAACAATCCCAAAGTGAAGAAAAGAGTTACAAAATACTTTCAACAATATAAATGACCTTATCGTTTCCCCCACTCCCTGTCACTCTCCATTTGGATGATTTATATAAATCATTTGGATGATTTATTTCTTCGTGCATATTGGTTAATTTCAGACTTTATCAGCTCAATTGTTTTGCCTTGCTCACACTGTAAGAAAACTGTATCCCAGAGAGACAAATCCCACAGTTGTGTGAATGTTTGCACTTCCTCAACTCATTTCCATTTCCTTGAATTTTCTCTCCCTAAATACAAACGCTTTAACCACAACTCCCCCAACCTATCAGAAATTGTTGTCCACACAGTACTTGAATTGCCCACCCCCCCACTTTTGTGCAAAACAAAAGAAATCCCCAACAACATTAAGTCCTTAAATGGAAATACTACATGCTTAATGGCTGAGCTATCGTCCCTGAAACATTTTTTTGCCTTCCTCAGTGTGAACAGTTAACATTGCCCTTTGCAGTCAACCATATCAGAAACCAAGAAAAAAGTTCACACTCATCAATGTTATTCCTGCATAACCCACCCTTCGCCTAGCAGCTTCTACTTGTATTGTTGTCTCCCATCCCTCCTGCTTTTTGAGTATTTTCCTGAGATCCTAGGGTGTAAAGGAGACTGACGCCCAGCGAGATAAAGTTTCTTAAAAACCCAGCTCTCTTAAACCGGGGCATTCTGAGCGGAGTGAGGTTTCTAGGGATGATGGATGCAGAGATTTGAAGCGACTCTGGTGCCCTATCCTGAGACATTCATCCTCCCCAAGAAGGGAGCCGCCCTGCAGAGGAGCGAGACTTGGCAGATCTGGGTCTTCAGAGAAGAGGGAAAGAGAGGGAGTTCTCTCACCTGTCAGAATCCCGCATGGGACAGCGACACCTGGGCTTCTGCTACGGAGGGGCTGGGAGCCCATGGCTGCAGTGGCAAGGATAGCCCGTGAAGGAGGACAGGGCCGGGGGGCAGCAGAGCAGATCCCCTGGGCTAGCTCGGTCGTTCACACGGTGCCTGTTAGGAGGAAGAGCTCAATGCGCTGCAACTGCCTCTGGTCCTCTCTGCATCTGCAAGAGCAGCAGCCGGGCTAGGCATTTCCTGTTTGTTGTTTCAGTCCCTTCAAGTTTTCTCTTCACATCAAGATGAGTTTGCCCCCCACCCACACACACACACCCTCCCCCCTAACCCCAGACGGTTTCTGGGTCTTTGAAACCCCCGCGTGCCAGGATCCCAGAGCTGAGAGACATGTACAAATAAAGTCAGATCTCAGTGTTTAGGCTAAAGTCTGCAGGGAGCAAAGCAAACCTTAAAGGGACAAATGCACGTTTATAATTCCTGGGTGTCTCCTACCGGCCACCCCCCACCCAGGATGGGAGTAGGAGGGCAGTAGGAGAGAGCTGGATGTCCGGCTCCGGATTACAACTGGCCTGTCATTGTTCTCGTGCCCCTTCCTCCCCTCAGCATATGAAACAAATCAAACCAATGAAGAGAAGCGCGTTAAATCCAGATTACAAGACACTTCCAGTCTGAGGATGGCTTTTGTTGGGCTAGTTTTATTTCACTTACATCACTCTTTAAAAATGTGTATGTGTTGTACCACAGTCCTAAAGCCAATCACTTGCTTGTAGGAGAAAATTAGGGAATTTTTCCCCTCCTCCACCAAACTAAATTTTCAACGGCTTCCCAGACAGAGGATGCATGCATTTCCTCCATGCTCTCTTCTGTATTTGCATGTGCTTTGCATTATCATTAAAGCTCAAGACAAAAATTACCTCTGCCCACAACTTCCAAACTCTTTTTGTGGTCCCTTCCATTCTCCCTCAGGAATTTCACAAATTAATCACTGAATAAACCCTATGAATAATGCTAAACTAAGTTCAGGGTGAGCAGTGACTATGTTCAGAATATTTTAAACTCACTGCAAATGTGCCTGGCAATATTTATTCTTTTCTAATGTTCCAGAGATATGTGCAGTTTGTGTTATATTCCATTCAGAACAATTGATCTGAGATTCATCTTTGAACATACTACCAAGTTATTGTATTACTCTGCAAAACAAAGGAAACTGAGATGGTGCATTGCTGCACTATGGAAAGAAAATAGAGTTCAAAACACAATCTGAAGTACTTAGACATTGTGGGCCATTACTGAATTCTCCTCCCCTTTTTGAGCTGGAGCCAGGAGTTCAGTGAATTTTTTTCAGTTCCTCAGACGCTAATAAAATAAGGCAACTAATGACCATTAGCCATAGTTAAAATGTGTTTTCTATTTCTGCCTTAAGTGTTATGAGAACACCTGAACATACCTCCTCTTTGTTAAGTCTGTGGAAATACAGATTTTCAGACGATTGAATAGATTTAGAGCTTAATTTATCAATGCGGGTCTGATCCTGTGAAAATTTGTGCACGTGCTTAACTTTGCACATTGAGTAGTCCTGTTTACTTC
This sequence comes from Gopherus flavomarginatus, assembly GCF_025201925.1. NCBI lineage: Eukaryota > Metazoa > Chordata > Testudines > Testudinidae > Gopherus > Gopherus flavomarginatus. The sequence continues at coordinate 34,018,940 of NC_066619.1, read as the reverse complement.
AATGCGACTACTCTCAGTTCATAAAGTTTAGCAAGTATATAAATCTTTGCAGGATCTGGACCTTAGATACTGTTGGTGCCCATTTAAGATGCCAAATATAACTTTCTCCAGATATAAAAGTTATGCATAAAATTAAACCAAGCCAATGCTAATCTCGAGCAATAAAAAGACAGAGTTTATGCAAAAGTTATGATAAGTTAGTATTTTTTCTTTTCCGCAAGACAAATATTTACCTTTTAAAGATCTTTTTTTTTTATTGCCTTCTTATCTTTACACATAAACAAAGTAACTGTGGGGGAGTATCTCTCGTTTTTATAGTATATCAAAATATTTATTTCCATTGTATAACTAACAGTTCGAGGCACAATTTGAAAGAAAGAAAGAAAGAAAGAAGCCATTTCAAATATTTCTGTACTACATCTGTGGTCTTCTGTACACATGTGGAAAATATACATACTGGCTGGGAGTAAGACTAATTCTTTGGGATTAGAAATAACCCTGATGATAAGGTTATTCATAATTGCCTATGAATTATTATCATCAGTATTTATTTGTATTGTGGTAGCATCCAAAGTATCTCATAAGGGCTACTGTCAGTGATAGCAAAAAGAACGAGGAGTACTTGTGGCACCTTAGAGACTTAACACATTTATTTAAGCATAAACTTCCATGGGCTAAAACCCACTTAATTGGATGCATGTAGTGGAAAATACAGTAGGAAAATTATATATATACACACAGAGAATGTGAAAAAATGTGTGTTGCCATACCAACTATAACGAGTGTAATCAATTAAGGTGGACCATTGTTAGCAGGAGGAAAAAAAAACTTGTAGTGATAATCAGATCTGAGTAACAGTAGGGGGAATAGCTCTACTTTGTGTAATGACCCATCCACTCCCAGTGTTTTTTCAAGCCCAATTTAATGATGTCTAGTTTGCAAATTAATTCCAATTCAGCAGTTTCTCATTGGAGTCTGTTTTTTAAGTTTTTTTGTTGTATTGTTGCCACTTTTATGTCTGTAATTGAGTGTCCAGGGAGGTTGAAGTGTTCGCCAACTGGTTTTTGAATGTTATAATTCTTGACGTTAGATTTTTGTCCATTTATTCTTTTGCATAGAGACTGTCCTGTTTGGCCAATGTACATGGCAGAGGGGCATTGCTGGCACATGATGGCATATATCACACTGGTAGATGTGCAGGTGAACAAGCCTCTGATAGTGTGGCTGATGTGAATAGGTCCTATGATAGTGTCCCCTGAATAGATATGTGGACAGAGTTGGCAACGGGCTTGTTGCAGAGATAGGTTCTGGGTTAGTGTTTTTCTTGTGTGGTGTGTGGTTGCTGGTGAGTATTTGCTTCAGGTTGGGAAGCTGTCTGTCAGCGAGGACTGGCCTGTCTCCCAAGATCTGTGACAGTGAGGGATCATCCTTCATGATATGTTGCAGATCCTTGATGATGCGCTGGAGAGGTTTTAGTTGAGGGCTGAAATGAAGAAACAAATTGACAGAGCCAGAAGAGTACCCAGAAGTCATCTACTACAGGACAGGCCCAACAAAGATAGTAACAGAACGCCACTAGCTGTCACCTCCAGCCCCTATGAGGGCAACAAAAGGATCCAACACCCAGAAGCACCTTAAGGCTGCCCTTCCTGGGCCACTTCCTACCATCCCTCTATTGTCCCTATTCACAGTCTGTACAGGAAAGTGTGAAGGGGGTCAGTTCACCACATAGTGGCTCTTCATGGCCAGACAGGGAAGGGTAATTTTCTTCCTTTGGAAGGGGCAGCTGCCTTCTCTCATGCCCTGGCCCTCCAGCCAGGTTAGTTCCAAATCTCTCCTCTTCAGGGGTAGCCTATAAACAAAAGAAGGAGAATTAATACAAATAAACTGAGTCCACATGACAGAGAGGAGGGAAATGCCTCCCTCAGTCTCAGGGTATTCCTGAAGCAGGTCCTCCCTTCCCTCAGAGAAGGATCTTTAGGCAGTTGTTGTAGGGAGAGATCCTGCCTTCCCTCAGTTCTTCTCTCAGGTGCTGCAAGTTGCAGGTCTGGTCTTTTCCCTGTTGTGTCCCCAAGTGAGCTGTTCTGCTCCCTTTTGACTCCGCCTTCAGCCTGTGCATCTCTTGCAGGTGTGGTGGGGCAGAACAGGCTGAGCCCAGAGCAGCTCCCTAACCCCTTGTTGCTCAATGTGGGGTTTGTGTACTCATGACAGCTAGGTAATTTTTTATATCAGAACACCACCCTATTGAATGCTGACAGGTTCAGTAGATCAGAGTAGCACAGAAAAAAACTCTTATATATTGTGTTGGCTGGAAAAGAAAAGTAAAAACTAATTTAAAAATAAATGTCAAGATCTTGGAAATTCTTTGACCCTCTTGTAAAATGTCACAAAAATATGCTTAGCTAGGTCAGCCCTACATGTCATGTAGCACTTGCATATTATAGCAATTTCAATCACCTATTGGAGCCCAAGATTGTAACTCATTTATGTGTTTATGTTTACCTACTTCAACCTTGTAAATAACTCATTTCTTTTTCCTAGTTAATAAACATTTAGATAGTTTATTATAGGATTGGTTCCAAGTATTGTCTTTGGTGTGAGATCTGAGGTACAATTGATTAGGGGTAAGTGAATATTGTTGTGAGTTTTGTTGTAAGGGACCATCTATCATAAAGGCAAGCTTGCCTGGGTGGCAAGACAGACCTGATTGCCGAAGGGGACTGTCTGTGATTCCATGTTAAGGCAGTTACAGTGCTTGAGGAGTTCACACTTGATACTTGGTTGGTGAAATCTAATTATAGAACATACATCAAATTTAGTGTTTGTACCCTGGTTTGTAACAGTCTTCTCTGAGGCTGGCACTCACAGTTGTGAGCCACTCCAGACAGCCCGACACATGGATCTTAATAATATTTTGTTTTCTAGCTTGTGATAGTTTAATTAGTTAATGTTTGTAAAACATCTTAAAAGTGGAAAATACTATACAAGTGCTTCATATTCAAATTTCTTCTTCTTATTTTTGATATCACAAAAACTGAACAGCCAGGATTTATTGTTCTCTTCAGTTTATCTTCCTGGCTTGGAATATGAGTTTATATATCAATTGACCTAGAATACTCTTGAGCCAAATTCATCCGTAGTCTGTATCTCTATTGAAATCAAAGGAATAGATCCATACTCCTTATCAGATTCAAAATACTTTCCAACTACTACTATATGATTTTTCTCTCCCACATTTTCCCAAGACACAGTTTTGTTTTCTTCAGCTTTCAACCTGAGTGTGTAGTCTTTACTGTAATTATTACTTCAGCTCTTTCTGGAAAGATAACATGATCTGAAAAATCTAATCAAGCCTTCATTTCTATTGCTGACTTCTTTGTATTCATGGTTATCTTAAAGCAGAAAGGGATGAATGTATGACATAGTTTCTTTTTATATAATGCCTAGTAGGATTTTCACATAAAATAGGATGAAAGGATTCTTACATATGCTGCTTCTATTTATTTGTGCATTGAGTCCCCTTTTTTCATTGTTTTCTGTATAATTCTATTTCTACTAAGTCAACTACTTTTTTAGAGTCAACAGCCGACACTGAAAACCTGATTCACTGTTTCATGTTGCTCATGAGACACTGTTTTAATTCTCTGAAGTACCATAGCATTGCTTTTAACTCAGGTTATGTTTTTTTTGAACTCCATGACATTATACTGGACCCAAGCACGAGTAAAATGTCTCTTTTTGGAATGTAACATATTGAGTGATGTAACAATAGAGAGAGAGCTTGTTTGCAGTGTTGTTGTAGCTGTGTTGGTCCTAGGATATGAGAGAGACAAGGTAAGTGAGGTGATATCTTTTATTGGATCAATTTGTGTTGGTGGAGGGTACAAGCTTTTGAAACCCTTTATGCACAACAATCTAACTCCCAATTGCTCATTTCATTTCAAGTGATCACCTCCAACAGGTGTTACCCTTTCTGCTTAACAGTTAGTCCCAACTTGTGTTTAGCTTAGGCCTGGTCTACACTACGCGTTTCAACCAATTTTAGCAGAGTTAAACCGATTAAACGCTGTACCCGTCCACACAACGAGGTCCTTTATATCGATATAAAGAGGTCTTCAAATCGGTTTCTGGAGGAGTAGCACTAAAATCGGTCTTACCGTCTCAGATTAGGGTTAGTGAGTCCGCAAATTGACGGTATTGGCCTCCGGGCGGTATCCCACAGTGCACCATTGTGACCGCTCTGGACAGCAATCTCAACTCTGATTCACTGGCCAGGTAAACAGGAAAAGCCCCGCGAACTTTTGAATTTCATTTCCTGTTTGGCCAGCGTGGAGCTCTGATCAGCACAGGTGACCACGCAGAGCTCATCAGCACAGGTAACAATGCAGTCTCCTGAGAATCGAAAAAGAGCTCCAGCATGGACTGCACGGGAGGTACTGGATCTGATCGCTATATGGGGAGAGGATTCTGTGCTAACAGAACTCCGTTCCAAAAGACGAAATGAAAAAGTATTTGAAAAAATTTCCAAGGCCATGATGGAGAAAGGCCACACCAGGGACTCAGTGCAGTACAGAGTGAAAGTTAAGGAGCTCAGACAAGCCTACCAGAAAACCAAAGAAGCAAACGGAAGGTCCGGGTCAGGGCCGAAAACATGCCGCTTCTACGCTGAGCTGCATGCAATTCTAAGGGGGTCTGCCACCAGTTCCCCACCCCTGTCCATGGATTCCGAGGTGGGGTTGGTAATCTCAGCCAAGCCTGAGTATTCTGTGGACGGGGAAGATGAGGAGGAGGAAGAGGAGGACGAGCTTGCAGAGAGCACAGAGCACTCCATTAGCCCCAACAGCCAGGAGCTATTTCTCACCCAGACGGAATTACCCTCCCAGCCCTCCCAAGCCACTAGCCCAGACAGTGAAGCCATTGAAGCGACCTCTGGTGAGTGTACCTTTGTAAATATAAAACATGGTTTAAAAGCAAACGTTTTTTAATGATTGATATGCCCTGAGGCCTTTGGATGCATTCGCGGCCAGTACAGTTATTGGAAAAGTTTGTTAACATGTCTGGGATGGAGCGCTTCTGGAGGTACTCCAAAAGCCTTTGCAGAAGATTTCTGGGCAAGGCAGCCTTATTCCATCCACCATGGTAGGACACTTTACCATGCCATGCATATAGCAAGTAATCGGGTATCATTGCATGACAAAGTATAGCTGCGTATGGTCCTGGTGATTGCTGTCAATCAAGAAACATCTGTTCTTTATCTTGCTGTGTTATCCTCAGGAGACTGATATCGTTCATGGTAACCTGGTTGAAATTCAGGAATTTAAGTAAGGGGACAGAGATGGCCATTCTTACTGGTTTGTTTGCCTGTTGCTTAAAAGAAATCTTTCCTTGCAGGTAGGCAAGCGGGGGGCGGGGGGATAGCGCTGAGCTTTTTCGTGTTTGGCTATCAGGGATCTTCCCTGCTACCAGCCACAAGGTGGGGGGGGGGCAAAGGGGGCTGATTAGCAGTGATCTTCCATGATACCAGCCATGGGGTGGGGGGAGGGGTAAAGCAATCATCCCACAGAATTGGAGGTGGGGGGTGGCTTCTGCTGCTGCATGTTAACAGGAAAGAAGCATCACTGAACGGGATTTGCTTGGTATTTGGGAAAGGAGGGCACTGTGTATATGAAGGCTGCAGAAGCCGAAAGACAATGGCTTACCATGGTCGCATGCAAGCTGAATTCTGATGCCCGGGCCTGCGTCTGTGAGATCTGTAACACCAGAGCCGCAGGCACTCAAAATTAAGATGCAAAATGCGACCTTGTAGTGAAATCACATGTGCTATGTAAGGTGAATAGTGTTGTTCACTGTGAAAGAGTATAAGCATTGTTCTGTAAAATGTATCTTTTAAAATACTTCTCTCCCTTTTTTCCCTCCCTCATGCAGCTGCACATTCTTCACGTCTCCCTACTCCATCCCAAAGGCTATCTCAGATAAGGCGGAGGAAAAAGAAGACGCGAGACGAAGTGTTCTCGGAAATCATGGAAGTGACCCGCAATGAAAGAGCTCATCTGATGAGTGGAAGGACGTGGTATCAAGTTACAGGAAAGATGCCAGTGAACGTGAGGACAGGAGGGACCAATGTGAGGAGAGGAGAGATGCTCGAGATGAGAGGTGGCGGCAGGAAGATCAGAAGTGTAGGCAGGAAGATCAGTGGTGGCGGGATGCAACGCTGGGGCTGCTGCATGATCAAACTGATATCCTCCGACGTCTGGTGGAGCTTCAGGAAGAGCAGCGGGGTCACAGAGTGCCGCTGCAGCCCTTGTGTAACCACCCTCACCATGTTCCGTGTCTTCCTCACCCAGAAGTGTAAGAAGGCATGGGGGAAGGCTTTGTGCACCCACCCATTCCACCCCTCTGGACAGCCCAACCAAAAGGCTGTCATTACATTGAAATGTTTTTAGTAGCCTTTTCCTTCCCTCCTATCCGCCTCCCAAACCACACCTGGGGTACCTTGTCATTTCTCTCCCTCTTTTTATAGTGACTTTTTAATAAAGAATACATGACTTTCAAAATGATAGTGACTTTATTTCCTTAAGCAAGCTGTTATCGAAGGGGGAGGGTGGGTTGCTTACAAGGAACGAGTCAATCAAGGGGGGGCGTTCATCAAGGGGAAACAAACACAACAGTTTTTTACCCTGGCCCGTGATGAAACTCATTTTCAAAACTTCTCTGATGCGCACCGCTTCCTAGTGTGCTCTTTTAATCGCCGGTGTCTGGCTGCGCGTAATCAGCGGCCAGGTGATTTGCCTCAGCCTCCCACCCCACCATAAAGGTCTCCCCCTTACTCTCACAGAGATTGTGGAGCACGCAGCAAGCAGAAATAACAGTGGGGACATTGGTTTGGCTGAGGTCTGATCGAGTCAGTAATGTGCGCCAGAACGCCTTTAAACGGCCAAATGCACATTCTACCACCATTCTGCACTTGCTCAGCCTGTAGTTCAACAGCTCCTGACCACTGTCCAGGTTGCCTGTGTATGGCTTCATGAGCCATGGCATCAAGGGGTAGGCTGGGTCCCCCAGGATAAGTACAGGCATTTCAACATCCCCAACTGTTATTTTCTGGTCTGGGAAGTAATTCCCTTGCTGCAGCTGTTTAAACAGAGTAGTGTTCCTGAAGACGCGAGCGTCATGAACCCTTCCTGGCCATCCCTCGTGGATGTTGGTGAAACATCCCTTGTGATCCACCAGTGCTTGCAGCACCATTGAAAAGTACCCCTTGCGGATTACGTACTGGGTGCCCTGGTGCTCCGGTGCCAAGATAGGGATATGGGTTCCATCTATCGCCCCACCACAGTTAGGGAATCCCATTGCAGCAAAGCCATCCACTATGACCTGCACGTTTGCCAGAGTCACAACCTTTTGTAACAGCAGCTTAATGATTGCTTTGACTACTTGCATCACAGCAGCCCCCACAGTAGATTTTCCCACTCCAAATTGACTCCCAACTGACCGGTAGCTGTCTGGCGTTGCAAGCTTCCAGAGCGCTATTGCCACGCGCTTCTCAACTGTGAGGGCTGCTCTCATCTTGGTATTCTGGCGTTTCAGAGCAGGTGAAAACAAGTCACAAAGTTCCATGAAAGTGCTCTTACGCATGCGAAAGTTTCGCAGCCACTGGGAATCGTCCCACACCTGCAAAACTATGTGATCCCACCAGTCTGTGCTTGTTTCCCAGGCCCAAAATCGGCGTTCAGTGGCTAGAACCTGCCCCATTACCAGCAGGATCTCCAAAGCGCAGGGGCCCGCCATTTAAGAGAATTCTGTGTCCGTGTCCTCATCGCTCTCGTCGCCGCGCTGCTGTAGCCGCCTCCTCCTCCTCGCCTAGCTTTGCAGGTCCCGGTTCAGCATAGACTGCACGAGAATGCGCGAGGTGTTTACAATGTCCATGACTGCAGTATTGATCTGAGCAGGGTCCATGCTTGCCATGCTATGGCGTCTGCACAGTTCACCCAGGAAATAAGGGCGCAAAACGATTGTCTGCTGCTTTCAGGGAGGGAGGGGTGAGGCTGTACCCAGAACCACCCGTGACTATGATTTTTGCCCCAATCTCAACGCAGAATTCCAAGGGGTAGGGGAGACTGCGGGAACTATGGGATAGCTACGGGATAGCTACCCACAGTGCAACGCTCTGATAATCGACGCTAGCCTCAGTACATGGACGCACACTGCCGAATTATTGTGCTTTGTGTGGCCGCGTGCACTCGACTTTATACAATCTGTTTTACAAAACCGGTTTATGTAAAATTGGAATAATCCCGCGGTGTAGACGTACCCTTAGACACACTGCTTCCTTCCTCAGAGCTGAAGAAGAGCTCTGTCTAGCTCAAAAGCTTATGCCTTCCACCAGTAGAAGTTGGTCCAATAAAAGATATCACTACACCTACCTTGTCTATCTAAAGATAAGATCAGAAACCCTCAGTTTTATTTGGCTACTCATTCATAACATGAGATTAAAATGTTGATCTTTGACACAAGTGGTGCTGCTTCTGTACTCTGTGAAGCCTAATCCTGCACCAGTAAAATCAATGCAGTTTTGCCATTGACGTCAATGGAAGACTTTATGACCAAGAAGTTGGAAAAAAAAAAGAAAGTGGGGGGATTCATACAACATACAGCCTAAAGCAAGCCTCCTGGGTGCATTTCTGGGACCATTGTATACAATCTAGAAAAATAAATTTATATAAATTGAGACCAGAAATCTGAGACAGTGAATTAATTTTTTATTACTTGTAGGTTTAAAAACATCATTCTAGCTGTATATCCCTTTGCAACATTTTAGCCATTATAGTCTCTCTTGTAAATAGCTACTTAAGTATGTTTTAAAACAAAGATTAGTTATTACTCAGACATTTTCCAATCTTTCATAAAAGTATTTAGAAAACTAATACTTAGCACTGAGAGAGCACTGCGGATTTTAAGAGCTTGAAGAAGCATTATCTAATTCATGACAATAATTCATGACACCCTTTAATGGTGTCTTCAGGGTTGTTACATTCTGATGTGGTTTCTTTGCATTCACAGTAGCACACTATAGTTACTTATAGCTATTTGTATGTGGGAAATGGTGACCGTGAGGGTACAATAATCCTGTTTCTGAAGAGAACTTTTTCTCACTCCTTCTCTCCCAAAACATTCAAAAGCATTAACCCACACTGTAGTGCTGGCAGATCAGGTGCCAGCGCATGCCAAGGCCCCTAGGCCTCAATGAACATTGACCAATGCACAACCAGAGGACACTCTGGCTAAACTGTGTGTTAGTATCATTAAAATAGATATTTGAGTTATAAAAATGTGTTTAGTTTTTAGATTTTATGGGAAGCTTGTAGAATGGGTATATATTAATCTTACAGTAAATCCTTGCTTAACATTGTAGTTATGTTCCTGAAAAATTCTATTTTAAGCAAAATGATGTTAAGCAAATCCAATTTCCCCATAAGAATTAATGTAAATTGGGGGGTTAGGTTCCAGGGAAATTTTTTTCATCAGACAAAAGACTAATACACACACACACACACACAATTTAATACTGTATGCAGCAATGATGATTGTGAAGCTTGGTTGAGGGAAGAGGGTGGAATATTTCCAAGGGAATGCCTTGCTGCTAAATGATGAACTAGCACTCGGTTGAGCCCTCAAGGGTTAACACATTGTTGTTAATGTAGCCTCACACTCTACAAGGCAGCAGGAAGGAAGGGAGAAGACACAGCATGGCAGAGAGTGTGGGGTGTGTGTGTGTGAGAGACAGAGACACACACTGTGTGAGAGAGATGTGCATTGCCCTTTAAGTACACTGGCCCCACACTAAGTACACCGACTATTTAAGTAGATCAGCAAGTTGAGACAGCAGCTGCTGCCAGCAAGCTCCCTCTGTCCTGAGTCTTGTTGTGTCCCCCCCACACCTTCTGTGGATATCAGGTACAGGAGCAGGGGGCAGGAGCAGAGGGAAGGGGCACCCTGACATTAGCACCCCTCTCCCCTTCCCCACCCCACACAGCAAGCAGGAAGCTCCCAGGAGCAGCTCCAAGGCAGAGGACAGGAGCAGAACATGGCAGTAGAGGGAGGCAGCGCTGAATTGCCCAGTAATTGATATCTGCTGGGAGGCTGTTGCATAGGGAACTTAGGGGAGCTTATGGGGGGCTGCCGGTCCACCCTGGTTCCAAGTCCCCACCAGCTAGCTCCAACAGGCTGCTCTTTCTGCAAGCAGTGGACAAAACAGGCAGCTGACAAACAATGTTATAAAGGAGCATTGCACAACTTTAAATGAGCATGTTCTCTAATTGGTCAGTAACGAAACAACATTAACCAGGATAATGTTAAGTGAGGAGTTACAGTACTGTACTGTACTTAACATCTTTACTCCATGTTATAAGGTAATATTTAAGTGTTTGCTCTAAAATTGTAAATCCTCACAGTCAGGAGAAAAGCATTACCAATGTGAAATGCTATTTTTCCACAAGAGGTTACGTCGTCTCCAACAAAAGAAGGTTCATAGTGCAATGTTGTATTTTTTGTTTTTTAGCTGTACCATCAGGAAAGATTGCAGCAATGTGAACTGTTCCATATTGCACATATATAATATTTTATGGCATCAATTTAAAAAGAAAAACCTTACTTCACTGTAGAAGCCTTAGCTTTTGAATTTATTAATTTATACGAAGTGTTCCTTCCTAGGACTAAATTATGGCTTTGCCACAAACCTTCAGTGAGGAGGAATGCCTTGTTACTCCTTACTGGGGATTTGAGGGAAATCCTCTCCATTGACTTAAATGGAGCTATGACAATTTACACCAGCTGCAGATCTTCTCCACAGAGTCACAATCTATCTGGGGGAGAGGAAGGATGAATCTTCTCTGACCCTACATCTTGTGCAGATTAATTCTCCCAATGTATCACTTTGTAGTTTTGTTGGCCACAACATTTAGGGGAAGAGGCCATGACTCTGCTCGTTCCCCACCCGTCTGATAACCCTTCACTGGATGGTATCTGCAGTCAGACCTTAGTTAACAATGCTGTCAATGATGTAGGACCCAGACTAGGATCTAGTTGAATCTTCCATAGTTATGTTGATTCTGAAGAGCTAACAGAAGTAAACCTGGAACTTACATATGTGAAGTATGTAGCTATGACAGAATGCACAGGGAAGGAGAGATAGATTGATGATTTCGATAGTGCCAGTTATTTCATATATCAGAGGGGTAGCCGTGTTAGTCTGGATCTGTAAAAGCAGCAAAGAGTCCTGTGGCACCTTATATACTAACAGACGTATTGGAGCATGAGCTTTCGTGGGTGAATACCCACTTCGTCAGATGCATTTCAGAGTCAATTTTATGGTGGCACATTCTTAAACAGAGCAGTCATGCTATCTGGAGTGGCTCATGATCGTGAGTGCCAATCTCAGGGCAGACTGTTAAAAAGCAGGGCAGAAACTCTAAACTGGTTGCATGTTCTATAATTAGATTTCACTAACCCAGTAACAAATATGAACTCCTAAAGCCTTATAACAGTATTAACACAGCGTCACAGACAGCCTCTTGGGCATTCCAGTCTATCTTACCACCCAGGTAAGTTGGACTATGATAGATGGTCACTTTACACCAAAAAAAAAATAAATCACAATAATATTCAGGTTTCAGAGTGGTAACCATGTTATTCTGTATCAGCAAAAACTACAAGGAGTCCTTGGGGCACCTTAGAGACTGACAAATTTATTTCTTGGGCTAGAACCCACTTCATCTGATGCATGGAGTGGAAAATACAGTAGCAGGTATATATATATATACACACCTAGTACATGAAAAGATGGGAGTTGCCTTACCAAGTAAGAGGTCAATCTAATGAGACAATTCAATTAACAGTAGAATACCAAGGGATGAAAAATCACTTTTGTAGTGGTAATGAGGGTGGCCCATTTCAGACAAGTTGACAAGAAGGTGTTAGTAACAGCATGGGGAAATTAGTATGGTAAAATTAGGTTTTGTAATGACCCATCCATTCCCAGTCTTTATTTAGACCTAATTTGATGGTGTCCAGTTTGCAAATTAATTCTAGTTCTGCAGTTTCACCTTGGAGTCTTTTTTTGAAGTTTTTGTTGTTGAAGAATTACCACTTTTAAGTCTGTTATTGAGTGACCAGGGAGGCTGAAGTGTTCTCCTACTGGTTTTTGAATGTTGTAATTCCTGATGTCAGATTTGTGTCCATTTATTCTTTTGAGTAGAGACTGTACAGTTTGGCAAATGTACATGGCAGAAGGGCATTGCTGGCACATGATGACATATATAACACTGGTAAATGTGCAGGTGAATGAGCCCCTGATGGTGTGACTGATATGGTTAGCTCCTATGGTGGTGTCCGTTGAATAGATATGCGGATAGAGTTGGCACCAGGGTTTGTTGCAGGGTTTGGTTCCTGGGTTAGTGTTTTTGTTGTGTGGTGTGTACTTGCTGGTGAGTATTTACTTCAGGTTGGGAGTCTGTAATCGAGGACTGGCCTGTCTCCCAAGATCTGTGAGAGTAAGGGATCATCCTTCAGGATAGGTTGTAGATCCTTGCTGATGTGCTGGAGAGGTTTTAGTTAGTCGTCACCTACAGCCCCCAACTAAATAAAGGCTGGGAGTGGATGGGTCATTACAAAACCTAATTTCCCCATAATAATCTCCCCCTACTGTTATTTACACCTTCTTGTCAACTGTCTGAAATGGGCCACCCTCATTACCACTACAAAAGTGATTTTTCCTCCCTTGGTATTCTACTGTTAATTGAATTGTGTCATTAGACTGACCCCCTACTTGGTAAGGCAACTCCCATCTTTTCATGTACTATACACACACACACACACACCCCTGCTACTGTATTTTCCACTCCATGCATCTGATGAAGTGGGTTCTAGCCCATGAAAGCTTATGCCAAAATTAATTTGTTAGTCTCTAAGGTAAAGGACCAATGACTTACCCATGGTCACTTGTGTGCAGATCTCAAACTGAAGACAATGCCTGTAGCCAATCCTGTAATAAACTATTTAAAGGTTTATTAACTAAGAAAACAAGAAAGTTATTTACAAAGTTAAAACAGGAAATGTACCCATGCAAATGAGTTACAGCCTTAGATTTAAAGTAGTAACATAAGCTTCTATAATAAGCAGCTCTATGTAGTAAGAGGAGGCCCTGAGATATAAACCTTGGTATCAGAGGCCTGGTATGAGGCCTAAGACCTGAACTAAAGTAATGGTCAAGACTTTGCTAACATAAAGCAAAGTTAAGCTGTGAACCAGAGGCAGGCCCTGCTCACAGAAGCTGGCAAGGAAAGGGCTGATGCTGCAAGAAGAGACATACCTAAAAGGTACTGAACACCAGATATCAGAACATTTGCATACTTGTACACTCCACACATATAACAAAGAACAGGCTGACCCATCCCAATGACATGGCCCAAAGGGGAATATGATGGATAGAGTTGTTTTGTTCGAATCAACATGTTCAAGGTGAGAGGCGGCACCTTACTACGTAGAGGGGTTGTACCTTGCTACGTAGAAGGGTTGCACCTCAATACGTCAGGCGTGATGTGTAACTTGTTGGTACCTGTGTATAAGAATGCATCCCTGGGGCAGTGTCTTTGTCCAGCCTAGGGGGCAGTGGAAAGTCCCGCCACTGACTGAGCTGAATCCATTGCCAGGGAGCATATATGTACTGGCTAGCTGCACCATAGCAGCACCTTGGACTTCGTTTGCCAGGGAGCTGGAGACTGTGCTTCTCTTCGACAATAAACCTGGCCGACGTGCCTTCATACCTTACTAGAGTCTGTGGTCATTGGGGGTTCTCTTGTGGTCTGCTGTGTCAGTTATCTGCGCAGAGCTGGGACAGCACACAGAGGGAACACACGCTCACAGCCGATTGATATCAACATTGAACAAAGGAGAGCACCACACTGATAGCATCTGACAACACTCTATACATCTTTAGGGCTCACTCATGCTAAGCAGTGTGACAAAGTTGCATTTTATCACCCCTTTGTTTCTGTATTTTGATAGACTATAAGAGCAACATCAAAGGGAGACACAGGAATTATGTGCAGTAGAGAAGAACTTGACCTTGTAGATGATATTGTTTTGTTAGACACAAATGATGATACCATAAAAAAGACCACTATCAATATCAAACGTGAGGTCACCAAAGTAGAATTAGAAATCAGACTAAAGAAAACAAGTCAAGATCATCAAAAGAGGAGTCAGCAGTGGTGGTGCATATGTGATTGATAAAGAAAAGTATAGCAAGATTAATTAATCTGTATATCTTGAAAGCACAATCAGTATTGAGGGCCAACTCCATAAGGAGATGAAAGCAAAAATTGGAAAGGCAAGTGGACCTTTTTCAAGATTATCAAATATATGAAAAAATAGGGAAATACATACAAGAATGAAGATAAAGTTATGCAGCGTTCTTCTGATATCCACATTGTTATAAGCTTTGGAAACTTGGCAAATGCTAGAAGCTCACAACTGGAAACTCGACACATTCCATCAGAGATGCTTGTGGAGACCACCTGGCGTCTGCTGATGAGTAACAAAGAACTATCCAACAGACTGTAGAGGCAATGATCTGCAAGAAAAGGCTGGTTTGGGCATGTTGAGCGGTTATTAAAAAATTATATTCATAAAAAAGACCTTGACTGGATGCAACTTGGTGGAAGATGGAAAGGACGGTGAGACAACAGATAACATAAGAAAACCATTGAAAAATGTTGCTGCGATGGATACAATCTACAATGGAACAAGATATGTGGCATTACACAGATGGAGGTGAAAAAACTGGGTTGCCCCATGTGTCGCAAGGCACCAGAGCAGCTATTACTCTAAAAGTGTAATAGAAAACTTTTATTTCCTTAATTTGAATTGTGTCCAACACATTATTGAGTTCCAGCAGAGCAGAGAATTGCTAGGTGATGCCTCAACTTCCCTAGAGCCTGCTGCTACAAAGAAGAGTTGAGGAACAAAAGAAAGGGGATGGTTAGAGTTGGAGAGATCATGGAATCACAGAAATTTAGGGTTGGAAGTGACTTTGAGAGATCATCAAGTCCAGCCCCCTGCACTACAGCAGGACCAAGTCACCCTAGACAATCCTTGACAGGTGTTTGTCCAATCTGTTCTTTAAAATCTCTAATGATGGGGATTCCACAGAGTCCCTTGGAAGATTGTTCCAGATCTTAACTATCCTTCTAATTAGAAATTTTTTTCCTAATATCTAACCTAAATTTGCTTGCTGAAAATTGAGCCCATTACTTCTTGCCCTATCTTCAGGGGACATGGACAATTGATCATTGTCCTTTTTATAAGAACCCTATCATATCTGAAGACTTATCAGTTTTCTTTTTCTCAAGACTCAACATACCTACTTTTGTAACCTTTCCTGGTAGGTCAAGTTTTCAAACCATTTATCCTGTTTGTTGTTCTCCTCTGGATTCTCTCCAATTTATCCACCTCTTTGCTAAAGTGTGACATCCAGAACTGTATACAGTTCTCCAGCTCATGCCCCACCAGCGCCAAACAGAACAAAACAATTACCTCACATGTCTTACAATCCAGAATATCCTTTTTCACAACTCCCCCACATTTTTGACTCATATTCAATTTGTGATCCACTATAACCTTCAAGTCTTTTCAGCAGTACGACCACCTTGCCAGTTATTCCTTACTTTGTAGTTGTGCATTTTACTTTTCTTTCCTAAGTGTAGTACTTTGGAGGACATCAGAATTTAAAATGACCTTGACAAATTGGAGATTTAGTCTGAAATCAACAAGACAAAATTCAATATAGACAAATGCAAAGTGCTTGCAATTCCTCCCACAGTGGTGCCATCTGCAAATTTGATAAACATATTTTCAACTTCATTTTCCAAGTCAATGAAAATATTGACTTGTACCAGTCCTGGAACTGACTCCTGAAGGACCCTACTAGATATATTCCCCAAGTGAACCATCGATAACAATTATTTGGCTATGTCTATATTTATGGCAGCATATACAATACAGACTCTGCATGCCCAGCTAGCATGGGAATAAACCAGAGGTGGGAAAACTACAGCCAGCAGGACTTTCCTGCCTGGCTTCTGAGCTTCTGGCCCAGAAGGCTAGCCCCCTGGCCCCTCCCCTGCTATTCCCCTGCCCACGCAGCCTTAGTTCATCCCACTGCCAGCGCAATGCTCTGGGCTGTGAGCTCCTGGGGCAGCGCAGCTGCAGAGCCGGGGCCTGACCTGGTGCTCTGTGCTGTGCAATGTGTGGCTGTCTCCAGCCAGGTGGCCACCAGCCACCGGTGCTCCAGGCAGCACGATAAAGGAGCAGGGAGCTGGGGGGTTGGGTAGAGGGCAGGGGAGTTCAGTGTGGTGGTCAGGGGGCAGGGGTGTGGATAGGGGTCAGGTCAGTCAGAGGGTGGGCAACAGAGGGGTTGAATGGGGTGGGGGTCTGGGGGGCAGTCAGGAAGGAGGGGGGGTTGGGGCAGTGGGGGGGCAGTCAGGGGCAGAGGTTTCAAGGGCTGTCAGGGGACAGGGAGATGGGGTGGTTGGATGGGGCAGAGGTCTCTAGGGGGCAGGCAGGAATGAGAGGAGGGGTTGGATGGGGTGGCAGGTGGAAGTCGAGGGTGGGGGTTCCAGGGTGGTCAGGGGACAGGAAGCGGGTGGGGGTGGATGGGGCAGGGGTCTTGGGGAGGCCATCAGGGGGCAAGAAGCGATGGTGGGGGCATGGATAGGGGGCAGGGGCCAGGCCATGCCTGGCTGTTTGGGGAAGCACAGCCTCCCCTAACCAGCTCTCCATACAATTTCTGAAACCCGATGCAGCCCTGAGAGGCCAAAAAGTTTGCCAACCCCTGGTATAAACAGCAGTGTAGATTGTAAGGCACTGTTTAGATTAGTAGAGTACAGACACACCAGGACCTTTATGGTATATATCCTATTGGCTTTCTACCCAAGTAGTGCCTCCTATGTCTACATTGCTATTTTTATTTTTAGCAGTGTAGTGTCCTGTTGCCTCCCCGCTGCTGGAACCTCTTTTGCTGTAATGAAAGTGTCTGGCAATGGGGAGGCAGCAGGGAAACTGAAGTGAAAGTTTCCAACTGCCAACTTGAATACACATAACTTATCTAAATATTCTTTAACCTGTTCTGTATGTATTTTGGCTTGCATTCCTTTCTCAGTATTAATAATTTGTCCCAGTACATTTCCAGGTATTGAAGTTAGGTTGATTGGTCTGTAGTTCCCCAGGTCATCTTTGTTTCCTTTTTAAAAGAAAAGTACTATGTGTGTCCTTCTTCAGGCCTCTGGGACCTCACCCATCCTTCATGAGTTCTTAAAGATGTCAAGATCTGATGTACTCAAGCCCATTTTTAAAACCCTGCTCTGTCCTCTGCCCACAATATTTGTGTGCCAAGACCTTCAGTGCTCTCAATGAGGCCTATTTTTCAACCTGTACCCATAGAGCTTTGGAAACCAGGCACCACCCCGTTGGTACAGGCAAGTATGTGTCTCTAAGCACCAGAATGCAGAAAACTGGTTGCTTTGAAAATGTGACTACACATATAAAACTACCAACCCGCAAACTATCTAAAAAGACATGTTTGATACTATTATCAGAGCTATGGCAGTCAAAACTATTTTCTTTGTTGAATGATTAAATATCAGTTGTTATGGTCTATAATGAAGCTGCTAAGACTTACTATACATGATAAATAGATAGAAATTATATTATTGTTTGATTGGAATTGAATTAGACAATTTCCTTGTAGGTATTACAGTGGGAGTGGATTGTGGGAAGAATTTCAAGGAGGAAAGGGTAGTGGTTTTATGGAACAATTTGGCAATGATCTTCCATACATACGGGGTGGTATGGAGGAAAACATGACATAGTATAATATGGCAGGAGAGACAGGGTTAAAATACAATCCTAAATACATTCCAGAAGATTACCAGTGTGTTTATAATGAATGCAACCTAATTTCCTGTTAGCAAACAGTATTCTCTCCATTCCCCAATATAAACAGTACTGCAGGGTACCCATTAAACAAGCCAAGACCAAAAACATCAACTTAATCCACATTAATGTTAGGTTCTATTTTTTTTCAGAATTCTGAATATAAAAAATCTTAAAGGTATTGCTGAAATAGAGTACCAGAAGTGTACATCCCTGATAAAGATTTTGGCCCCGGTTCTCTGGTTCAGCTCAAAGCAGAATTTAACCCATTGGAGCTGACCACTTGGGGATTCCCCTTATGTAAAGTGGCATAGACCCACCACAGCTGCTCTAATTTATGCCAGGGGACTGGTCCAGCACCAGCTTTGCAGTCTCTCTCCTGATCTGCACTGAGGATTGCATCTGGACATAGCATGATGTACTTGGCTGGGGGTAAGCAGCACAGAGACTCTCCCTACCCTTCCCCGTGCACAGCACCCCATGGAAGCGCCAGGCACAAAAGCTACCCTAGTGCTTAGGAAAACACAGGGTCTACTCCCTCCTGAAATCTTGCAGGGATGCAAGTTGCCCCAAAGTGGAAGGGAGGGCCATGCTTTATACCCCTGTTGGTACTGGCCCACAGAACTGGTCATCCTGGGGAAGGAAGCTGCACCATCCAAAGTGATGGGGAAAGGATGAAGCTCATGAGGCATTAAAAGCATGTTGCCTTTTTATATAATAAGCCACAATGTTCAAAAGGGAATAGTAATTTTTGAGTGCCTAATTTTTTTGGTTGTCATCTTGAGATACCTTTAAGGGGCCTGATTTTCAGAGGGTGGATGAATGCTCAGCATTTTCTGAAAAGCAATACCCTTCATAGTGTCTCTGATGGGGCATTTAACAATTGAGTTACTGAACACTTTTAAAAACCTTGGCCAAAATATCACTAACAGGGATCCTTCTTACTCACTACCCATTTACTAGTATGACGTAAAAGAGTGCAGTTTTAATTTTACCAGAAATTTTGAATGACAGAGAATACTGATCAATGATGATGCTGCTGCAAGGAAAGAATGAATATTCTTATATAAAGGAGAGAAATAGATATTCTATAAGTTGGTGGTTCCCAAGTGGTTATTAGTGGACCACTGGTGGTCCATGCAGAGCTGGCTGGTACCATGGCATTGACTTTCCTTCTTGGTTGCAGTTGAGGGAAGCAGAGCAGATGAGAGTGGGAAATGAAATGTAAAGCAAAGTAGACAGTGGGGTTAAACCCTTACCCTACTGAAGACAAAACTCCCAATAACTTCAACAGGGCCAGAATTTCAACATGTGTTCCATAAAGAACTAAATATGTTGTACTAAAGACAGCTAAGAATACTTAATTTTCTTATGATTGCTTTTCTGTGTGAGCAGTTGCTTAGTTGTCACAAGGATATTATGTAATTTTGAGTAGGAGGGGAAGTGGTGTACAAGAAAATCTTCTACACTGGATAAGTGTGAGAATCCTTGCTCAGAGCACTGTTGACATGGGTGGGGCTGGTGGTGGTGGTAAAGAATGAAGTATTTCCAAGAAAGAATAAGCATTTAGCTTTCAGAATTAGAGATGAGTCAGAACTGAAATGTCCATTATGGGAAGGCTTGGAAGGATTCAATTTTTATCGGTAACTGTTGGCAAACAATATCATATACACACAAACTGACAAAAAATATTTCCACTGATAATAAAAAAAATTTACAGTTAGGCAAAGGAAAAAAATGCTGCTTGAGAACTAGAGTTTGATTTAAGCATATTTACTTTGTATATTTTGACATATGATTCTCACATTTTGTGTTTGAAGATTAAATGTTTAATTTTTGAATATCAATGTCTACTGTCATTAAATAATTGTTGTTTGACTTGCCCTTATTTCCCAAAACTGAACATTTAAATGGATAAAAACAGAAAAAAAATATTAAAACCAAACATTGATGTAATCCATAAACATTATTTTAAAAAATATTGAATTAGCCAAACCTAATTATGTGTAAGTATTTATGGTTCTTTCCCCAAATTCTTGCACATAGGTAGATAGGTTGATCCAGCAATTACTATACTCATAATTCTTTGTGCCAACATTTAATACACATCCTTGTTCTTGTCTATGTCCACAGTAACCAGGATCCAATAGATTCAGTTTGTTGGTTGCAGTTTTGGTTATCCTGTGATTACCCTCCAGGGGAATGTGACAATACTGTATCGTACAGGACTCACTCTCTGCTGCTCAGTTGAAGAATATTGTGCCCCCGTTAGATTAAGCTCTGTCTGCACTAGAGTGGTAGAAGCACAGCTTAATCATACCAACAGAATTCTCATAGGCGCCCTGAAGCCAACAAAACTTGTATGTTTACAGTCTTAGCCAATATCCCTCCACCTAACATCCGGCATCAGAATGCAGCCAACAAACTAATCAAAGTACAGAAAATACCACACTGGAGCGTTCAGGGATATATGCCACTGACTGTATAGCAGAAATCCTGTCGGGACAATACTGCATGCTTTCCATGCAGTTGATAACATCTTCAGCTCACTTTGGTGGACAGAATGGGAAAGAGAGCCTCTGCCGCTAACAGGAACTCCCACATCACCACCAGGCCAGATGAGCAATTACCTGGCTTTGGGCTCCCATGTTGCCTCTAGGTTCAGGTGTGGCATGGTTCACTGTGCCATGACCGACTGGGCATCCAGGACAGCCCACTGTGCAACTGTGGTGTTGTGGAGAGTGCGGCGCACATGCTGGATAGTTACTTCTTGTATTGGGCTCCACAGAGGCCTTCCCAAGCTGAACACTGTCTCAGAGACCATTGACTGATTTCAGACTATTTAGTTGGGTTTTTTTAGCCTTATCTTGCTTGTCTTGCTCAAATGAAATCACTAGATATAGGGTTCAAAACTGTCAACTTTGAATTTTACAACTCATCAATAGCTGCCTGTTCCACTTACCACAGGGATGGCACCTTCTCCTGGCTGCTCTGGGAATTAGCTTGTGAAGTAGATGCCCCTTCTGCAGTAGCACACCATCTCTCTGTTTTGTCTGCAGTCCCTCTCACACTCCAGGAACTGCTGCTGCCTCTTTGTGATTTGGCCCACAGCCAGGTCACATAATGGTTTCTCCTTCTTGGCTTGGGAAGTCTCTTCCAACAAACAGACTCAGGCAGTCTTCCTAGTCACTGTCTCATAGTGCCACTCCCTCAGTGGCTGACAGGGGAAGTTTGTGTTCTGGCTCAGGGACCCTCTAGCCAGCAGTCAAGGTCTGTTCCCTCTTAGACATTACTGCCTTTCCTTGATTCCTATCCTACCTTCCTGGTTTCCCCTGCTCTGGGATTGCCAGTCCAAACACACCTCCCTGCAACTGCAGACTTTCCCAACAGCCCTCTCTGCTTCCAATTTCCTGTATTTATAAATCCAGCCCAGCTCGTTCCTCCCCAGCTGGGCTTTCTCCCTTAGTCAGGGGATTGCTTAGCCACCTGATTCCTTTCAGCTGTGGCCTGTTGGGTTAATTAGCCCCTTCTTAATCAGCCTTAACCCTTTCAGGGCAATTGTGGGGTGGACATCCCATCACACAGTCACAACTTTTGGAGGGTCTCTATATGCCCTCACACACAAAGAAAGGCAGTGTTTTCCAATCCTAAAGAGAAATGTGGAAGGGTGGGTTCAGTGATGCTGCAGCTCGTTAGTAGTGGTTACTGCTTCAAGTATGGCAGCCCTTTCTCTGAGTATCTTTCTAAGATATCTATGCCTCATTTGCTCATAACAAAAGAGGCTGACAAGTGGAGTCTGCACATTAATAAACTACCCCTTCTGACTACCTCAGACAAAGCAGCCTCAGATGAAAAGGCAGTTTAAGAAGCACTCTCTGTAGGCTTTCCTATTATGATTCACACAGCTTCCAAGAGTCTCAGAAGTCTTCAAGGAAGAGTAAGGGCCCTCTCTGTTTTCCAAACTCCAGTTCTAGAAGTCTGAAACACAGTAAGTTACCAGGGTGGAAGTTGGGGGAAAACTCATCAACTAGGATTCTGCCTGCGGCGGCGAAGACAAAAACCATTGGCTGAGGGAAGTATTTCTGGCTATGCTGACGTTAAGATTGCATATAGCCAAATGTCATATTTCATCAGGTCACAACAACTTGACTATGCAACAAGATCATGAGTCTCCACAGGGAAGCAAGAGCTGCTACTCCTAAGAGCTGTACTTACTAAAGGATGTCTCAACAAGATTGGCTCAGCAGTACAATAATCATTCATGAGAGTGAAGCCTAAAAACATTGATCGAGTAGTATCTTATCCAGTGATGAGCTTTCTGGAAGTGGACTTTTGTGTCAGTGGATAATGCCAGTTGCCAGTGTTCTTCTAATGGAAAGATGTGAGTAGTAGCCATAAAGCCATCTCTTCACTCCTGCTCTCTACAACGGCCCTGGCGAAAAAAAGAAAATATGTTTGAATGATAGTGGTAGCCCTATTTGGCCAAGTTTCTGGTTTACAGTGATAGAGCTATTCCTTTTCTTTTTTTTTTTTTTTAAGCTTTGAATTTTCTATTTAACTTTTTTTCTTTTAGGGTTCAAAACATGTAAAAAAATTTCGCTTAAAGTTACAGATCTGTATTTTCAACTTTAACTCAACTGTAAGAAAGTTTTTATCTTGGAGTTAACTTTTAACCTTTTGTTGAGTTACAGATGCAAAGAAAAACTCTTTCATTCACAACATCCAATTGTATCTCCTGCATCAGTTTACTGAAATTGTGTGGGTAAATTTAGAAACCAACCAACAGCAACCAATCTATATATTTTAGGTTACTAAACAGATTGGCTTACTAGTAGTAAGTGGGCAGAGTCATAGCTGTGTTGTATCTCAGGATACTAGAGAGACAAGATAGGTGAGATAAAAGTTGGTCCAATAAAAGATACTGTCTCACCCACCTTATCTCTCTAATGGTAAGTATGTATTTTGATTCAAGTTCACATTTTAGTAAATAGATGTAAATATGTTTAAAAATCTCCAGGAGACATCTGTTTCCTGTTCATTATACACATTTCATAGCAAGCTTTTCTGAAGGCGAAAATGACACGTTGTAAACCTAAATCTATCTAATTTTATTTCTAAGGTGTAGTGCTGAAATGAAACTCACTACGTGATATAACAATATCCTGTTTTTGTTTTTAATCTTCTTTTCATAAAAGTTTCTCTTTGATACCAGGACAGAAAATTATACGGGGAACAATTTAATATTGAAATATATAATACATAAACTTGAATCAAGATAATATATTTTTCAACATATATAGGGGCATTTTTTATTCTAACATCATTTCACCATTCTCTTTATTGATTTGACAGAGCTGTAACACTTATAGATGTATGGTATGCAGTACCTCTTGTTACAAACACAAATAAAATGTGTTTCTCTCTCATTAGCTACTTGAAGAGTCCACCTACTAGTTTTTGGTGATGATATTTATATCATGCTTGCAAAGAAACTATAATATATGCTTAGAGATAAGATCAAAAATAAGTTCATAATCTCATGTTTTCGTTTGCGTAAAATATTCCTCAGTTCCAGCCCCCTTACCTAACTATTTCTGCAGCACCCACATCAACTTGGTCTCTGTGCAGTGGAACTGTACTTGTTCTACTGTCTCTGGGATCCTCCAAAGCTCCAGAGATGACATCATGAGATCAAGAAAGCAGGGACATTTTTCATATTATTTATCATATTCATTATCAGGTTTATATCCTATCAAACAGGTCAGTGTTGGAACAGGTGGTACAATAAATAGTTGATGAGATTATATAACCAGCTTGATGAAAAAATATTTTACATCTACTATGCGCTTCGGCTATGATATCTTTCATGTGATCTCAAATTCTAATATGTGTCCACAACAGACACACTTGCCCTAGGGAAAGAAAATATAGACAGATAGCCATATGCCCATATGACGTCAGCATTTTTCTAAGGAGAATCACAACAGACATAGAAATGTTGCAACAAAGCAAACTCCTTGTAAACATAGGTTTCCGGAAGTTATGTGCACAAAAGGCAACCACTCCTTTTCCTGAAGTCCAGGACATGCTGGCTTTTGATGAAACTGATCATGCTGTTTGAGACTACAGTGTAGGATATAACTGAAACTGGAGCTCTTTATCCTACTGCTGGCAATTACTAGGATTTTAGTTATCTTTAATAAATGGAATACCAGTATTTAACATTTTTTAAAGAAAAAAGTGCTGAGAATTTTTATTAACAAGATGAGGTGGTTTTGCAGGAAGCACAGTGCAGGTTAATGCTTCATACAGGATGTCATGTATTCCAGTTTAAGTTAATTTGTTTTCTCAAATGAACCATAGATAAAACTATATTTGTTGCACATGTTCTTCATTTCCACTGTATAGAGAGCCTTTCAAAAAAGTTGAAATGTAACAGCTGGTTTCCAAAATTATATTCATGCAGTGTTTCCCTCAAGAGATAAAATCAATCAAGTGAAAATGTTCTCGTTATGGCTTATACTGCGATTAGATAACATTCATCTTCTATCTTATTCCCCCAAAATGACAATTTAACTAAAAAAGTCCATATTTTATTGAATGGCTACATAATTCCTTACACTGTAAGGGATAATTATCTGTTAAAAAGCATTATTTGACTGCTATAAAATCTCATGAATCTTACCTGAGATTTTATCTGACACAGTAGTATTTAATGACAAAAAATAAATTCCTTTAGACAACCAAATGGAACAAAAACGTTAGAATGACTTAAGGAACTCTAAATGGACACAAAATCCTAAACCAGACCACACATAAATTAGATTAAGCCATTGGTGAAATTCAAAGCCAGTACAAAGTGCATCTCTGGGACTTCCATGACATCTTGCATGGGATTTAAGAGGCAAAGAGGGTCTCACAAGGTCTCTTCTTCCTTACTGCAATATTGTTATATTTCTATCTCCATAGTTAATTCTGCTTTGTAGTGATTCCAGAAATTGAATTACGGGCAATCTTATGCCCACTGAAATCAATAGGAGTTTTGCCATCAACATCAGTAGGATAAGAATTTATCTTACATGATTTTTGTTTATTGCTGGCTTATCCCTCTTCCCCCACACCCCCATACACACTTTGTAGCTCTTCACACTATTTACGTCTCAGGGCTTGTTTCAAGATTCCTTGGAAATTGTTCAAGGTTCTTTCTCTGTGATAACATTGGGTATTTTTCTTTTTGTTCAAGTCAACTAATTTGTAAGTGAAAGTAACTAAACAATAGATGACCTCAAATAGAGTTAACACAAAATGAACCGCACAGTGAACCACTCATCCCAAATAAATAATGTAGCCAGTGCCTGAAAGGAAACCGCACTTGCTGCAAGTAGTTGAAAAATGGGTTGTGTGTGCAATGGCAATATTTAGCATAAACATTCAGGGTAAAAGTGGTTTTCACCTTTTCCCAGGAACTTGAACTCACAGCCAGGCGAAAAGTGAGACATTCCATTGCCTGTCTTTCAACAGGGAGCTGCATTTATTTATTGAATGAAGAGAAAGAGCTTTTAGTTACTGTGAAGTATCAGAATGATGTTATATTTCTTGAAGTTTTTCCAATAACTGTGGCTTTGGTCATACGGGCTGAGGAGGACATTCTGCTGCCGGGACAGTCTGAGAGCTGTTTAAGCAGATAACCAGCCAATCCCAATTCCTGGCTAGAATCACAGTGTAGTTTGTTTGTTTCTTAACACATCTTTTAGAGCCCTTTGCATCTCAGGAATTTTTAATACTATTTTTTATTTTCTTTCAGTTTCTCACTAGCTTTGGCTTCATTTTTTTCTGATATTGACATAATCAAATCTCAGCCTTGTCCAGTCTCAGACTGACTGATGGATAATATGGCACTAAGGATATATATCCTGTTTTGTAATTGGTGTGTCTCTAGCATATGGCAGGCTTATCCTTACAGCTGCTCTAGTTTTTGGTCTTGGAAGGAAATAAAGCTAGAGCCATGCAATCCTTGTCTGCATAGAAGGGGGTTGAGTGCCACCTCTAACCACTGTTCTTCCCAACTTACTGTACAACTCTGTGGAAAGCCCTCCATGGAAAGGAGATCTGTGGGAGGGCAGAGACTTGGACAATAGGTGTGCCATGTGCATTGTTTCACCTGAAAACTACTGAGAGCTCCACTATGAATTTTTTACCATTGGATTGTGTGGAATCCCCTGACACCTCTTAGAGTTGCTTCATAAAGCAAAAGCCCTGCCAATATAGCTCCATCACCATTGTGCTGACATAGGGATGAGGAAAGCCATAGAGTATCAGGAGACATAGGGCTGCCACATGGAATACTCTGGTCTCTGATGGATTCTCAGAAATCAGAATGGATGAAAGGGGAAGTGCAAGTTCCATGGAGGTGGGTGGGTACTGTGACTGGAACCTGGTGGAGTTTCCTCTCCTCTTTCTGTGTGGCTTGTTTTTCCTCTGCAGAAGGAAAGAATCTGGACCCTACAATCCTTACTCAGGCAAAACTATTGACTTCAAACTGAGTAAGGACTTTGGGATTGATTCCATTTACAATAAGTAACCTCTTTCAGTAAATTATGGTTTTATATTCACTATAACAGTCTCAGCCTTTTTTTTAATCAAATTTTAAGAGGTTGCATAACCCACTGGTTGATATGTCCCTCTCTGGGCCTAAACCATAGAGGATGCAGTCATGTCACAGCTGTTAGCTTGAGATAGCCTGGTGTTTTAGTTCAAGCTGTAGACACTCATGCTGTTAGGTCTGGAGGTCCCAAATATTAGCCATCAGTCACACTTGCAGTTGGTATTCCTTGCAAGGCTGATGGCAAGAGCGGGTAGATTTGATACAACTATAGCTTCTGATTACCTGCAGTGGTCTTTGGAACACAACAGGGAGTTCAAATGACTTGTCAGAGCTATTGCAAAACAAAACTTAAAGATCCCATTTCAAACATACTTTTCAGCCCTTGGATATTTTGGGGATGAGAGAGAGAAGCTTAGAGACAAAAAAATGTCTACTTCATGTTTAATACTCACTCAGTTTTTTTGTGAGAAAAGAATGAAGAAGTTATTTCTCAGGTAGTAGGAGCTTCTTCACATTGCACCAGCAATGTCACAACGTCGTTATCTGGAGGTCCAACAGTTATCAGTTTCCTTGTTCATGTATGTGCATGGCCAATCTTCTGACACTCAGGTGATCAGTAAGCAGCAATAACTGATTGTTTTGCTTTTCAATTGCAAATGGAGAGACTGTGCAAAGCAGATTTATGGTGAAGTATTTTAGTAATCATCATCAGTCTTTCCGAATATAGTTGAAAACATGGGACACATGCACAAAAACACCTGAAATAGCACATAAACTTTGGACATGAGAAGAGCTTTTTAGTTGGAGAGTTGCAATATGCAATTCTCAGGTCTACCATTCCAAGTTGATAACACTATGTCTAGTTTTTTTTTTAAATTGAAATTTAATATTAGATGTCAATAGGAAACAAGGTAGTACAGTTCAGGGTAATAATTGCAGTTCTGGAGTGGTTAAAGTCTTTTGACTTTTAGCTTTGCACTATCTATGTATTGCCTCATAATGTCACATTGCACAATTAACAATTACCTTAGGTTTGCAACTGAAATCACCAGTGTCCATCATACAACATAAGCAATACTTTTAAGGCAAACAAGAACAGGGTGGTACAATGTATCTGTTAGTGTTAAGAGAAGTGAGCAAATTACAGATCTTGATGAGAAGCAAAACAGTGTCGCTTGTCCTATTTTTCATTCATAATAGCAAGAATATCTCTCCCACATATTGTGATAGTCTTACAAAAACTATGACTAAGGTCAAAATGCCCAACAACTTGCTCAGAAAACTGGCCTTAATAACATGGGGCGCCAATGACCTAATGTTACGAATTTTACCCTTGGCACTCTGTTATTCAGCAGCGGAGTATTGCTTTCTAGTATGGGCTCGCTCGTCTCAAACAAAGATGATTGATGTACAGCTTAATTCCAACATGCATATTATTTCAAGCACACTTAAATCTACTCCTCTACCATGGTTACCTGTTCTCTGCAATATTGCTCCACCCAGTGTTCGCATAGAGGAAAGTGTAGCAAAGGTCATGATGAAACTGCATGATATGCCACATCTACTATTAATTAAAGAGTTGTTTAATCCATCATCTGGTCATCTGCTCTCACATCGCCCATTGTGGATAAGTTTACTGTGAAGGATTTACAGAACATGTGATGAGCTTCTTGGTCCGCAGAGGAAGTGACAAATAATTATCTCTTCTTGGACCTCACTCAGTGTCAACCCGGATTTGATTTACTGCAAAGGCAATGGAGCCTTCTGAACTGCTTTCATACCGGACATGGAATTTGTGTTGCAGTGGAATTTTGGTGGCATTTTAGAGACAGTCCACTATGTTAATGTGAGCAGTCACAAACCATGACACATATTGTTGAGGATGGTAAAATTACTCAATTTCCGGAGGTTTTTGTGCCTTGAACATTGTTGATAACAATGCTGCGGTTTGGCTTGACTGGTTTGCATCTGCCAAGCAAGAGTTTTAATGTCAAATCCAGTTTGTTTTGTAATAAACAGAATTTTGTACTGCTATAGTGACCTTTTAAAATATTTTCTGTTTTGGCTGGATGGTTGTTCTACCACTCTCTGACTGCTCAGAGAGGAAAGTGAGGGGAATAGGAAAGGCCAATCAAATTATGGAACCTTTAAAAGACCAGTGTAGTAGGCTACCCCAGAGTCTTTCAATGAACAAGGAGGGATTAAAAATCTCATTCTTATGATAATCCATGTAACTAAAATAGAAAAGAACACAAGAGGAACGCATTATCATAATGTTACAAAGTTAATCCTTCCTGATTCTAATCCCACAACCCAATGTTTTTTCTAAGAGTATTTTTCAAAAGTTTGTGCCACTTGTTGAAAGGGAGTAGGTCAGAGAACCCTTGAGACAGCACTCAGATAATATGATAACTGGTACTCCACAAATATGATAAAATTAGATAGGAGTTTCCCACCGCTACGTGGGTTTTTCTGCACTTTTAAAGACGCTAGATCCTAGAGTCCAATCCTGTAGTACTTACGTGGGTGAAATGCCATTGGAAGGTTCTGTAAAAATATGATAGACAGCCCTTCAGAGCTGGACTCCTGTTGGTATGTGATTATTATAAAGAATTCTTATGGCATCTGTTTAAGTTAAAATTCCTTTAAATCCCTGTGTTTTTGTGTTCTCATAACTCTCCAAAAATATTCAAAATTTAGGGTATACATTTACATGATTTTTCTCTGGCTAAAGGCAATTTGTATTTGGAAAATTTGAGCAAAATCCCAGCAGCCATTTTTAATTTTTTTTTTTTTTGAATTTGGGTGAGAAAAATCCTTTTCCTGTTTTTCAAAAGTTGTAACCATAGCCTTTTAGACAGAATCTTGGCTAAAAGAGCTGAGTTTTGAAACAAAACTTGACATGAAAACAGGCCTTTTTCAGGGTGTGAAGAGGTTCATGAACCAGAGCATGCTCTTTCTGGCCACACATTGCATAGCAGCTGCCTGGGGCCCTCTGTCAATGGTCACTCTGTTGATGCGGTGCTCTCTCTTCCCATAACTTGGCCCTCCAGCCAAGTGACAATTTAATCCACCTCCTCCAGGGTTCTCTCTCTCCATGGCAGTCCAAATCCCAGAGCCTGATGCACTTCAGTGGGTGCTTCATGTCTTCCTGGTTTGCCTTCTTCTAGTAAGGCTAGGATCCCAGGACTTATTCTACCCCCTGGGCTTCCTCCTTATGCCCTCTCTATTCCTAGAGAGTGACTGCAGACTCTCTTCCCCAGCTGTCCATTCTGCTCTCAACTTCTTGGCTTCCTAATCACCGCCCAGCCCCTCCTCAACTGGGCTTCATCTTCAAGGAAGCCCCACCTTTTTTCTCACAGGTGCTTCCAGGTATGTTAATTGGCTTCTTAGGCCCACCTTAACCCATTCAAGACCTGTGTGGGGTACATGATCCATCACAGAGAAATAACACTTTTGTTTGATTTTGGGGGCGGGGGAGCGCAAAAACCAAAAACCTTGTATTTGATTTAACAAATACCCAAGCATTGTGTGGATATCCACAGATTAAAATGACCATTAAAATGTCAGGCTTCCTGAAATTTGGCTGAAACATACATGACTGCACAGATAGATATGTTTGCACGTATTTATTCACAGAACAAAAATTCCACTGGCTCCAGATTTTCTTTCTTTTACAGGTTTCCCCTTAAAAAAGTATGACATTAAAAAATTCTAAACCAAATCAAACCAAAAACACATTATTGCAATGTAAGGTTATGAGATCAAGTATTCAAGAGTCAGGATATTCAAAGTTAGAATTACTCCAGCAATGTTAATTTAACCACACAGCACATATAGTATGTAATAGTTTCTCTTTCTCTTGTTAAGGATTCAGTTCTGCAACCTTTCCTCATGTAATCCTTGCTTGAGCAAACAGTCCCATTACAGTCAGAGTTTAAGGCCAGAAAGGATCACCAAATCACCTTTCTGAGTAGTATATCACCGGCCACCAAAACCACCCACACATTAAACCCAATAACTGTAATTAGACCAAAGTATTACAGCCCATGAGAAACTAGAATGTTTTACACTGCAGGCAGAGAATAGAAGGGACTGAGGTGCACCAGTGCCCAAGGCCCCCACAGTGACAAGGAAATCATTAAACAAGAAATATACCCGGATAATCCTGGCAAGTGAGCTGTACCCACACACTGCAGAGGAAGGCAAAAATCCCTCAGAACCACTGCCAGTCTGACCTGAGGGAGAACTTCCTTCCTGACCCCACATATGGAGATCAGTTAGGTCCTGAACATGTGAGCAATAACCAGCCAGCCAAGCATCTGAGAGAGAAAATGTTTGGGGAAACCTCAGAGCCCTGGTCCACCCTGTCCAGTCTCCCTTCTCCAGGTCCAGCTATCCTTAATGCTTCAAAGGAAGGAGAGAAAAAAAACCCCATACAACAGAATACATTGTGGGGGGAAAAGGAAATCCCTTCCTCAGCACTGCAGCTGACCAACTGAAACCATGAAGCATGAGCTTTTAGGAACATAAAATGTAAACCGGAATTGAGCCCCAAGGTTGTTAAGCCCTGCCCCCATCATCACAATCGCACTCGTAAATTTGTCCAGCTCTCTCTTGAAACTAATTAAGTTGTTTGTCTCCACAACTCCTACTGGGAAGCTTGTTCCAGAATCTCACCCCTTTAATGTATCAGAGGGGTAGCCGTGTTAGTCTGGATCTGTAAAAGCAGCAAAGAATCCTGTGGCATCTTATAGACTAACAGACGTTTTGGAGCATGAGCTTTCGTGGGTGAATGCTCATGCTCCAAAACATCTGTTAGTCTATAAGGTGCCACAGGATTCTTTGCTGCTTTTACCCCTCTAATGGCTAGACCTTTTCTTCTAATTTCCAGCCTGAATTTGTTCATGATGCATTTATATCCATTTGTTCCTGTCGCAATATTATCTTCAATGCTTAAATAGCTCTTCACCATCCCTGGTATTTGCCCCCTAATGACAGAGAGCAATCATATTCGCCCTCAGACTTCTTTTTGCTAAACTAAAGCCAAGCTCTTCCAGTCTGCTCACAAAAGACAGGCCCTCCATTCTCCTGATCATTCTAGTAGCTCTTCTCTGTAACTGTTGTAGTCTGAATCCATCTTCTTGAACATGGGTGACTGGAATTGTACACAGTATTTCAGAAACTGTCTTACCAGTGCCTTGTACAATAGCATTAATATGTCTCTCTCTCTACTGGAAATGTCTCGCCTGATACAATCTAAGATTGTATTTTCCTTTTTCACAGCCATATCACATTGAAGCCACTAGTAGGCTCAAATGAGTACAAATTACTCACATGAGTAAGGATCAGGAGTGGCGCCAGGGTTTTTGGCACCCTGGGCGCAGAGCTGGCTCTAGCCATTTCCTCGCCCCAAGCACAGCAGCACGCCGCAGGGGGGCGCTCTGCCGCTCGCTGGTCCCGCGGCTCCGGTGGACCTGCCGCAGGCATGCCTGCGGATGCTCCACTGGAGCCGCGGGACCAGCGGACTCTCTGCAGGCACACCTGTGGGAGGTCCACCGGAGCAGCCTGCTGCCCTCCCAAATCCTGGGGCCTTGGCGACCGCCTAGGTCACCTAAATTGAAGCGCCGGCCCTGGTAAGGATTTCAGGACTGAACACCAGTTGTAAACCTTAATACATTATTTTGTTCTGAATCTATTCCACAAAGTATATAGGATATACAGCGATGGCTGTGTTAAGGTTCTTGGAACAACCTTATCTTCTAGAATTTCCTGACTTCTGACTGTGCTTTCTCACTTCCTTAGGGCTGTATTGACACTACTTTTTTGTATTTATTATAACAGCTTTTATTTACTGCCTCTTTCATTCCAAAGAAACAGTTGTTTACAAATGATGTGCATGTAGGAATCAGTTTGCCATTGAAATGCAGCCACATATGGGGTTAAGGACTGCAGCCAGACCAGGAAGTTTTTGGCTGAGGATGCCAGGACAAGTCTTAACAACACGCTCCACACAGAGCAGGCAAGACAATGGATATGAAGACGTTAGCCAAAAGATTCTCACACTGGGTGTGTCATGGTACAATTCCCCACTCTGAATCTTAGCGTCCAAAGATGGGGTACCAGCATGAATTCCTCTAAGCTCAATTACCAGCTTAGAACCTGTAGCGCTGCCACCAACCAGGAATTCCAGTGCCTGGTACACTCTGGTCCCCACAAAACCTTGCCCGGGGACCCCCAAGACCCAGACCGTCTGGATCTTAACACAAGGAAAGTAAACCCTTTCCCTCATCATTGCCTCTCCCAGGCTTCCCCTCCCTGGGTTACCCTGGAAGATCACTGTGTGATTCAAACTCCTTGAACCACAAAACAGAGAGGACAATTCACCTGCCTCCCTCCTTCTCTTTCCCCCTCCCAGACTCTTCCTGAGAGAAAGTAATCCTGGCACAGAGAGAAATCAGCCTCTCTCTCCCTCTTCCCTCCTTTCTCCCCACCAATTCCCTGGTGAATCCAGACCCAGTCCCTGGGGGTCTCACCAGAATAAAAAAACAATTAGGTTCTTATACAAGAAAAGCTTTTAATTAAAGAAAGAAAAAACAGTAAAAATTATCTTTGTAAATTTTAAAAAAAATGGAATAGGTACAAGGTCTTTCAGCTATAGACACTGGGAACACCCTCCCAGCCTAAGTATACAAGTACAAATTAAAATCTTTTCAGCAAAATACCAATTTGAACTCCTTTCAGCCAAATACACATTTGAACTTCTTCCAACCAAATACACATTTGCAAATAAAGAAAACAACTATAAGCCTAACTCGCTTTATCTACCTAGTACTCACTAGTCTGAACTTTTAAGAGCCTGTATTGGAGAGATTGGAGAGAAACCTGGTTGCACATCTGATCCCTCTGAGCCCCCAGAGTGAACAACAACCAAAACTAACAGCACAGCACAAAAACTTCCCTCCCTCAAGTTTTGAAAGTATCCTGTCCTCTGATTGGTCCTCTGATCAGGTGACAGCCAGGCTTACTGAACTTGTTAACCCTTTACAGTCAAAGAGATATAAAGTACGTCTGTGCTATTAACTTTTCTTATCTGTTTATGACAGGGTGAATTTAATTCATATGTATATGGTGCATAGGTGCTGTATTGGTCCTTTCCACAGAAATGAATTTCAGCTACAGAAAATGTGCATGGAACTGCTTCTGAAGGATGAAGGGCTCACACAGTCTTACCAGGGCCGAAATGCTGGATATGTGGCAGAGATCTGTGAAAAACACTCACCTTTCTTTGCTAATCAGAAAAGAATCAGCTTGCTGGAGCTCTCAGTATGCAGTAAAAGCTTACCATGCAGGATGCCTGACTATTTCTCTTTGTTTATTCTAAGTGCAATTCACTTGTTAGTTATTATGAGTGGTTTACCTCATTGGTAATGGCATTTGCTGCTTTAAACACTCAGTTTTGTTTTTGGCAGACTAGTAGTGGAAAAACCATAGCATCAGCAGCTGGAGTGATGAAAGCTCTAGTTGAGTGTTATGAAGTGAGCTGCAAGGGCAAGCAGTATCTTGTTTGGTGATGAGCACATACATTTAAACTAGAAAATATGGAAAATTTGTATTTGCTGCCTAGCACTGGGGAGTAACTGAAAAAGTTTTGGGAACAAAATTCAGAGTTTCCCCCAGTATCCCATAGGATTCCAAAACTTTTCAGAATCAGATACACAGCTCTAGATATCTCTGGTATAAACCAAAGGGTGATTGAAATCAGAGGCAACCTGTAGGATTTTGGTATCAGGATAAAGCTCCTAGAGTTCAGAAACAGATGGAGCTGAGAACTAGGAAGAGTCTGATCCACTGGTTTGGCCAATCTCTAATAGAAAATACATATCAAATGTTACTAGAACTGTACTTTTAACTAAACATTGAGCCGGAATGTCACGGAGGCACAGCTCTGAGCAGAGGATGGTGTGTAGCTGCCCCATGGGGAACTCTAGGAGGCACTGTGCCTCAGTAGGGCATATTGCTCCCTATAAGTCCCCTGCTGAGCATGGCTGATGTGCCATGTGTTAGGAAATGCAGCATAGGGTGCTGGGCTGCCTTGTGGCCAGACCTACAGAGAGAAGCGTAGTATGAAAGAGGCTTGTGCTCTCTCTGCACCCTTCTCCACTACATCAGGGCCAACTGCACTCTGGTCCTTTGTTTTTAAAACTAAAGTAACTAAAGGACAAAATCATTGAGCTCTTACTCACTTGCATAGTGACATTAATGCCAGAGGCAATAAGGAAGGAAGGAAGAAAGAAGGAAAGAAAGAAGGAAGGACTGCAGCATCAGAAAATGTTGCACTTTTGTGAAACTATATAACATTTAAAGGTGTTTTAAAATGTAGTATGACATTTGTATACAATGATATAACAACTTAAAATATAGCTACTAAAATGTCACCTATGAAGGAGCTCAAGCATTAAATGGAGACAATTATTTGGCTATTTATTATTGTGAGGGTTGGAGTACTGCCTATTAATGTTCCCAGTGCTTTTGAAACATATTTGAAGACTTGGGACCAGATGTTCAGATGCTGTCAATCAACATAGCCCTATTGACATCAATGGAGTTATATTGATTGACATTAGCTGAGGATCTGCCCCTCTGGCTCTGCCTCAAAGAGGTCATGATTCATCTAACAACAAACTTCTATCCATTTCTATTATGTATTTCAGTATAATTTCCAATAAGAACAAACATTATGGGCCAATCCAAAGTTCATGAAAGTCAAAGCAGTCTGCCCATTGAACTCAGTGAGATCAAACCTTGGGAGATTATTGTTTTAGGAGAGGAGTAACATTGTAAGTATGGGCACATGCTGAGTTGTTCTCACTCTTATTTTAGTTGCTAGTTGGAGAGCTACCTTTTATGTACAAAGATATTACATTAGTCAGTTCCCATCAGTTTAACACAAGCCTGTTTGTTTTACTCTTTTAATCTCAATTTTAAAAACTAGAACATTCTAATCCTACTCTCTGGGTAGCTTGAGTTAGCAAAGTAAGAACAAATAAGAAGCTGAAATACTTCTTAAAACTCCAACATTTTTATTTCAGTCTGTTACCACTAATAATTTATTGGTAATATTATCCAGTTTGTCACTTTATAAGAAGAGTGCCTTTTTCAGAACATCTCACACATCAAGAAAAATTCTTATGAATACATTTTTTCCAACAACCCCCAATCCCAATTACTAATCCTATAGAATAGTACTTAGCATGTATATAGTATGTTTAATCTACAAATTTTTACAAATAGAGCTGGTTGAAATCTTTTGTCTGAAACTTTTTTTCACTGAAAAATGCAGATTCAGGTTGACAAAAATGTTTTGTGAATTTGTATCCATGTCACTGAATTGTTTTGGTCGAAAAAACATTCTGAAAAAATTGAAATGTTTTGTTTAAAAATATTGAAATGAAATGTTTCAATTTTTCTATTTGAAACCACTTTTCATTTAAAAATTTACTTCAATTTTATTTAAAAATTGTTAAAGAGCTCAAAAGACAAACACAATTTTTTTTAAGGCCAGAGAACCAAAAAAGAAAAAAAGCCCTACTTACAAATATTGAGAGCCTATTTCTATAACTTGAGCCTCATCTGAGTAAGGCCTATAGGATCAGTGCGTAGGCAGGTCATTTATTTGGTTTTAACCAGGAAGTCCTGTTTTTGTATGGTTTGTACTCTGTCCAGTTTTGATATTCAACTGGACGTGGTTTTCTCTGGTATCATGCATGGAGGATGCCATTTTGAAGAGTGCACCATGTGTGCAAAGTCACAGTGGCAGAAGCAGAGCAACATGCTCTTCAAAATGGCGTTCTCTGTGCTGTCAGACCTCGTATGCAGCATCCCCGTGGTGGGAACATGCAGGCAGGGGCAGGCCCTTGCCATTGCTGGAAGTACAAGAATGCTCAGTATTCTAGGGATGTGTCAGACCCTAGTTAATCATATAATAATAATACCATCTGTCATCATGCCTTACTGGGTCACAGCTGAGAATGCCAGATTCAGGACAAACTGCTGAAAAATAGGGCAGACTCATCCCAAACTGAAGGTTATTTTATCATTAGATATACTATGCCAGGAACAAAAGTAAACTTCTGTCTCCTCACATTGGTTAACAAGAAGTCATTCCAGCCCTAGTTTCACCACTCAGACGCTAGACTTTATGATGAGTAGTTACTGAAAACCAGTTTAATCAAACAAAGGGTTCTTCTGATCTCAAGAGATCAGCCACGTAGCCAGGACCGGCGCTAGGGGTTTGAGCGCCCTAGGCAGACGGCAATTTCACCGCCCCGCACGCTGGTCCCGTGGCTCCGGTGGAGCTGCCGCAGTGATGCCTGCGGAGGGTCCGGTGCTCCACGGCTCTGGTGGAGCTGCCGCAGTCGTGCCTGCGGGATGTCCACCAGAGCCGTGCGAGGAGCCGACCGTCCGCAGGCACCACTGCGGCAGCTCCACCGGAGGTGCCTGCCGCCCCCTCCGGCAAAACGGCGCCCACCATTTATTCTGGCGGCCTAGGTGATTGCCTAGGCTGCCTAAATGGTAGCGCCGGTGCTGCATGTAACCAGGTGAATATGTAACTCAAATCTTACCCAATAATCATGCTGCTGCCAGTCCCTTAGCAACTAAAATCTAAAGGTTTATTAATAAAAGAAAAGAAGAGAGTTAAAAATGATTACTAGATCATTTACATACAATAATGGCAAGGTTCTTATATCAGATTTGTAGCCTTTTAAAGTCTCTGGTAACTTCTAAAAGATGAGAAGGTCCTTAGTCCATAGCCAATATTCTCCTTTTAGTTGTAAATCCACAGTCCAGAGAATCAGAGCAGGAAAGAGGCAAAATGGAGTCATTCCATGGGTCTTTTATGCCCTTTGCCATGTGCCTGGAAATTTTCTGTTTCAAACAAAGCTCACTGCCCAGTCTGTGGAAAGTTACTGTCACGAGATGGATTCCAGGGTTACATGAGCATGTCCTTGCATGGCTTGAGGACTCACAAGTCATTGTCCCCTCGGAGACTGAGGGATCTTCAGGAAGAGCCATCTGGGCAGAATGAGTTTCTTCTATGGTCCATTGTGACAGCTAAGTATCTTTGATAGGCCATCAACACAAAGCTGTTTAGCCTGGGTGCAAATCTTATCTGATGGGCGTTGCCTAGGAATACAGCACATATATAAGATACCAGTGCATAGCCAATATTCTTAAGTTCAGATAAAGATACATGCATATAAACAGGATAATCATATTTAGCAAATCATGACTTTTCCATTGACATCTTACATGATATATTTCTTGTAAGATTTGTTGCAATTGTTTAACAGTGGCAATATCATTGATATAATATTTCATATTTCAATAATACAGCATCACACTACCAA
Source organism: Gopherus flavomarginatus (assembly GCF_025201925.1). NCBI lineage: Eukaryota > Metazoa > Chordata > Testudines > Testudinidae > Gopherus > Gopherus flavomarginatus. The sequence goes on along the minus strand of NC_066619.1, from coordinate 33,980,936 downwards.
CACTTACTGAACACTTTGAATTGGTAAATCTCAAAGTGCTTTACAAAGGAGGGCAGTATCATTATGCCCATAGTCAATTTTTCATGCCTGCTTATTGAGGACCATGGGAGCAATACTGCTCTTATTACTCAGGCAAGACTCTCATGGGCTACAATGGGAATCATCCTTAAGGAAGAACTGAAGGACAGGCCCCACTTAACATGAGGGTACATCTACACTACAGGATAAATTTGAATTAGCTTAAACTGATTTTATAAAATAGATATTATAAAGTCGATTGTGCGTGTCCACACTAGGCACATTAATTCGGTGGTGTGCGTCCATGGTCCGAGGCTAGCGTTGATTTCTGGAGCGGTGCACTGTGGGTAGCTACTGTAAAAGAATGAGGCCAATAAAGTTGATTTGCGTCCACACTAACCCTAAATCGATATAGTAATATCGATTTTAGCGTTACTCCTCTTGTTTTGTAGGAGTACAGAAATCGATTTAAAGAGCCCTTTAAGTCGATATAAAGAGCAGTGTAGTGTGGACGGGTGTAGCGTTAAATCGATTTAACGCTGTTAAAATCAGTTTAACAGCGTAGTGTGGACCAGGCCTGATTCTGCCCCACTTTAGTGTCCAGTCTTGCAGTGGGAGATTTAACTGATTTCAATGGCAGCCAGAATGGGCCCCTGTACCAATGGAAATTAGGAGTAACTGCACTGATGTCAGTGGAATTAAAACAGCATCAAAGGAACCAGTGTGAAAAGAGACTACGGGTGAAATTCTAGCTAAGATTTATTCAGAACACTACTGTTCTTTAAACAAGAAATAGGATGGGAGCTGAGGTTTGTATTCAATAACAGTTCATGAACTGCTGGAAATGTTACACTTTTCATAAATGTTTGCCTGGCTTTTGTCAGATGGAAAGTTCAGGGCAAGGAGTTCATATTAGGAATGGCAAATATTACTACCATGCTCCAGGGTTGAAAATTATATCTATATACACTAACAGTTATATATACATGGAGATATTTACCCAGATTCGCTGAAGCTGGTTCCGCAAGATGTGAATTACACTGCTCTGCAACAGCCTGCCCACATGAATCAAGGGGGGATTCACTCCGAGGGGAAATAGACGGCACAGCCTCCTACCAGATTTCTTGTTGAAGGAGAGGAGCTCAGGACCAGATCTTTGGTTTCTGACCTGACAGCACAAGGGGCAGCTTAGGATTCCCCACAAGGCAGGGGAATCTTGGGTGGTGTACAGCCAGTGAACCTATCCCTATGCCACCGGGCTGCTCCCCTCCATGTCAGGGTAATGCCAGATTGCACAGTCTTGGCCTTCATCTGAGTCCCTGTGAGACTGATGCTGTTGGTGTAACTTTGATGACATATTTGAAATGAACAATAATCCTGAATATATAGAAAGTTAACATGCTGAAGATAATGGGAAGAGAAAACATATAAGGTGGTCTTAGGTTTGTCATCAATCTATGTAATAAGACTCTGTGTCTCTCTGAAGTCTAGAATGTCTGTTGAGTCAGAGTGAAGCAAAAGAAACAGCCACAAGCATGGTTCAGGGCTCTTTTTGTTCAGAATATCACTAGGTTCAATCATCATTGGGTTTTGTGATCTGTTACCATCCAATTTTTAAGTTCTCTGCCATTTTAACTTTACAAATTATACACGTGTGGTATATAGTTACAGTAAGGCATCTATCTATGCCATACCAAGACTCCCATGACCATTGTGATAGAAGAGGTAACTAAACCAATCACTAACCTTACTTTACAGCTAATTTGCATACAACAATATAATTGGTGTATGAGGGAGATAGCACACATGAAGGATTACTTGGCCCAGCTGCCACCCCCAGGTGCTCAATTGCCTCACAAATCCACACAAATCTTCCAGCACAACCCTCCTACAAACAAATTAACACAACCAGCATATGCATTAACCCCAAGTATATATAGCCCCTTGCAACAGCACACACCCTCATTTGCTACCTGCATCAGTCCACACAACTCTTTCAGCACAACACAAGCCACATCCACAATAACCAAACATCGCTTGGAAGCCTAGAACACCTGTTAAGTCAGTGTGCAGTGATGGAAACAGCTACAAATATGGCTGAGATGTCTTTTTGTTTGGACTATCACCAGGTTCAGTCATCACTGGGATTCCCCATCTCTTACTATCCAATATTTAAGTTCTCAGCCATTTTTGGCTTTTTTACACACAAGACTTTATGAACTATACCCATGCTACAGCAAGGACTTTCAGTTACTAGTGGGATAGTAATGCCCACTTTTAGTGCATAAGAGTATTTTGGAAATGCAACTCCATCACTGTCTTCAAGAAATATTTGATTCCACCTATTAATGATAAAAATCAGACATTTTTTACTTAAGAGGACAAAGCCATTCAAGTATAAAACTTTATGAATCTACATCTAAAAAGAGGAGAAGATGAATAGCAAGGCCTTTTTAAACTAGTATGGGAACAAGATAAAAGAAGAAGAAATCAGATAATGAACTGTTAAAATATAACTAGAACAGGGCTTTAAAGCTATAAGGCTACACTAAATGTTGTATAAATTAACCAGATCCAGAATTAGACCAGCCAGTCAGAGGCTGGAGATGTGAAAGGGTGAGAGTTAAGATGCAAATGTATAATGTGGGACTGCCTGGTTATCAAATAGATTGAAATTATACTGCTTTAAAATCTATAATAAACTGCAGTATCTTCTTAGTCCCATTTTGACTCCTGCTAAATGTCTTCACAAATCTCCTAAGTTGAACAAATTAATATTTCAAAATAGATCTTACTAGTACTGATCAGAGCAGGGATTAACAACAATACCATCACCCACAATGCACACAACAGAAAACTGAAAAACACAGTGCAATGCACTTAATTCTAACCTGCCAGTGCTACATTATTTAATGAGTTATTGACAGCTATTATTCTACAATTAAAGAGCTGGATCTTCAGCTGGCCTAAATCCTTGAAGTGCCATTGAGGCCAATGGAAATACTGTGATCCACACTAGCTGAGGATCTGAGCCATTGCTAGCATCACCACATACCATACACAAGACAAAAAAAGAAAGCAAAGTTGAATATGACTTTCAAAAAGTCAGATCCATTATGTAGTACACACTGCTAAAAACAAAATAAACACACACACAAAAACCTAACCAGAAACAAATGTTATTGAAATGTAGATAGATACACAAGTCACATGTACATTCACAGGCTATGATGATAGAATAAAAACATGTGTTTATTGTTTGCAAACAGCAAAGTGGATTGGGCTGGGAGAAGTAAAAGTGAGGGGAGGAAGGCAATAATGAGGGAGGGGACTAGACTGAAGAAGGTCTCAGGGGTTGTCATTAAAAGATTTATATGGGGGCCCAATACTGAAGTGCCAAGGAGTAAAAAAGCTCTCTGCTGCCATCTGTTGGTGAACGGGGGAAGAATGGCCATAGAACGGTTTCATTTGCATGACTATGTACTCAGAACTCCAGAAGGACAGATGCTCCACAGGGAAAGGAGCTCTGTGCTCCCACCCTGTGGTGAACAGGATAAGTATGGTTACAGAGAGCACTTCAATTGCATGACCTTTCTTCCAAGAATTCCTCCAGGGACACTCTGGACACCACCATAGTACACAAACTCAGAACTGGCTGGTTAGTGGAACTGAATGAGGGGGAAAAGGGCTCCTCTCTCGCGGTATGAAGTGTCTCTCCAGAAGCAAGGACTCTGCTCAAAAGTAGGATGACCAGACAGCAAGTGTGAAAAATTGGTACAGGGGTGGGGGGCAATAGGTGTCTATATAAGAAAAAGCCCCCAAAATCGGGACATCTGGTCACCGTACTCAAGAGTCCTACATGTCACCGTTTCACCTCTTCTGAGGATTCTGTGCTGTTGAGAGGCCTTGGTGAAGAGAGCTGACGCAGACCGAGGATTTCAGGATAAGAGACATGACGCAGAAGTGGCTTCTCAACAGGTGCAGCGCAGAGATGCCTGTTTGCTGAAGCCACAGAGGACAGCAGCAGAGCAGTGTGGCCTTTGGTGAGGCCTCTCTTACAGCCACTAAATAAAGTTGAAATCTCTCGGTGGTGGAGTAGATCCTCAGGACAGGATCAGGCAGCACTTCCTAAGGGACTGGATACAGGCCTGCCTGAGTGCACCTCAGGACTCTGGGACTATACTACTTACTGATACCAAACCATGAGTGAGGGATTGAGAACGTGATGTGGTAAAGGGAGATATTTGCCAATTGGACATTCACACTCATGTGTGGAGAGCCAAGCTAATGAGTTACTGTCAAAATTGGCACAGGGGGTGTATTTCACTTTTCATTTATTTACATATATTTTTGCTGTATTCCCTTTGCCCCGTTGTCTTCTCCCTATTTCATGCACAGACTCCCTGCTTGTGAGTAGAGACATATCACCTATTAAGAGAGCACCCAGGATAGGTAGTTCATGATCCCAGAAATTCTGAGTGGGGCTCGAGTCAATGAGGTTTGTTAGTTTTAAGAGCGGACCCTAACTATTTGAACCTGGCCCTTGTTGCTGCCAACAATACCTGACACAGGTACATTTGCCAACAGGCACTACACAGTGGTATCTGTGATTATACTGATTATACTCCAAATTCAGTTCAGTATAAAATGAGACTCAAATTGAAAAAAGGGTTACTGGGGGATAAGGAAATAAGTCAGGCTGAGAGATCCTACTGGTGGATACAGAAGAATGTTGGGGGAGGAATGATCTATTCATTTCCTCTTAAGATTATTCCCTCTCTTGTTCCTCTCTGCTTCTAAAACATTTGGAAAAAGAGACACTGGTGGTCACTATGAGATAACCATTGGCAAATGTTATTGTTTTAATGGCTTTTACTGTGACTTGGTACTGCAAACTGATATCCTGTTCTTGACAATGTTCTGTAATATTAGAGGTGAATGATCTTCAGGATGGATTATTTTGAACATTGAAGTATGCATCTACAGTTAGCGAAAGACAGCTGGAATCAGCTGGGTTCTTTGTACACTCGTCAGCTTGGAATTTGTCCTTGTAAGAAGGACTCTTTATTTTTGTCTCTCCAGATTCTCGCCTTGAAATGCAGTCAAGAAATCTAATGAATTGCTGCTAAGGTCAAAGTTTATCGCTATTTAATTACAGCACATTCCCTTAATGGAGAAGTGCAAGCAAAAAACAAAATAAAAGTGTGAAATACTTTGTGTTCCATTCAAGTCTTCTGAGTACTTTATCCACCCTTAAGTATATACAATTTTCACTGAAAATTTCAGAGCAGTGTGAAGGAGTGAAGCCTCAATGGGATTCATGCAGATAAAATTTTACACAACGCTTAAAGAACAGAAGAGACAAAACAAAACATTTATGTATTTAAGTGCAATATGCAGAAATACTCTATATTCCATTTAAAACAATGTATATGTTTTGCTGATCAGTAATGGTATGGGTTAATAGGACTCATTAGACAAATATAGAAGTGTATCATATTTATATATTTCTCCCTTGTGAAAAATTGAATTAAGAATAGTTATCCTTGCCAGTTTACATACTTCTGGTTTTCTTTTTGAGACTACAGGCTCTACTGTGCAATAGCAACCCTTGCCTTTGTTGTGCCAACAGCAGAGCTATTTATATTTTATGACAGCTTCCTGTGTTAGGAGAAAAATTCAGCCTCTTGTCTGTGCTTGCACAAAGCCCAGCCTGTAGCAGAACCAGTATGGCTGTGCTGTACTTAAGAGGCAGGAGTTGGAGATCCCTATGTACTGTGGTTGTAAAGTACACAGTCAACATGTTTTTGTCCTAAAAAATGCTTATTTGAAACAAACGTCTTGTGTGAAAGAGTTGGATTCAATGAACTTTATTTTACTAGAAATTCTTTTAAAAGTTTTAAATTATTGAAATGTTTATTTCAACATTTTTTAAATGAAAAACTTCAGTTTTTCATGTTCAAATGACTTTTTGTTTAGAAATTTAAGGACAGTATAAAAATTAAATTTAAAGAAAATATTTAAAACTTATTGAAATGAAATGTTTCAGTTGACCTGAACAGATTTTTTTTTAAATTTTCAATTCACAAATATTTTTGAGATTTTGATTTTTCTTCTCAATTTGAAATGGGAAGATTTTTCAGAATCTTACAAATTTTCATGGGATGGGAAAACTGGTTCCCACTCTTATTATGGAATCCAATTCTATGGAGGTTACCTCTGCATTTCCATACTGATGTGTTTTGGGGAAGGCTGAAAGAGGAGCAAGGGGAGGCAGGCTGATCCATTGCTATAGCAAGTTCAAACAGGAGCTGCTGCACATTTGGATCTGCAAGAATAGTCACCTTGTATGTGGGAAGGGTTGCCTTATGCAATCCATCTGCCAACTTCTCTTTCAGCTTTGCACACAAGAGGTTCTGGAGAACTCCCCCCCACCCCAAGCCATATTTCTTCCTACCTGCGATAAGACAGATAAAAGCAATACAGGATCATTTGTACAATTATATAGGAAAGCAGGCCTAAATTATTCTTTCCCCACTGTACTGGCTCTGTGTGGTTCCTCACTGTCAGCGCAGAGGGAGATCACTCCGCCAAGCTACGCCACCTAGTGGCTGATAGCCAACCAGCAGGGGATTAGCATGGTATGTGTCAGTAAAGAGTCTAGGTCTCTGGCCCCTAGGGGCATGGCAATTAGCAGTCTAGAGACCAATCCCCTGTTTGGGCCAGACAGAAAACATAGTCAGGCTCAAGCACTCTTGGCAGGGCTGAGCAGGAGCAGTCTTGAGCCCAGCTCTCTGGCTCAGTCAGACAGCAAACAAACACAGGACATCCGGTCTCAGGTGGGTAGGCTCTCACCCCAGTGATGGGGTTGGCAGCAGTGGATAGGAGGACCCAGGCCCACCCTACTCCACCAGGTTTCAGCCCAGATCCCTATCTGTGGTGAGTGGTCCCACAACTGGGGATCCTCCCCATGCTGACTGTGGTTTCAGCAACACAACCAGACTAATGTCTGGTTTCCCTGGGCTACTTCCTACCCCTACTTGTTTGTAGGGCTCTGTTGCTTACAAGTCCTCAGGCTCCTCAGAAACCAGTAGTCCCAGCAGTTTCTTGGGGTACTTGGCTGATGGCAGCCTCAGAAGCTCTCTTCTCTTGGGGTCCTCCTCCAGGAGCAGGGGTTGGCACAGATTGGTCCCTGATGGAGGGGCAAGCAGCATGACAGAGGTGTCTGACTCCTTCCCTGGTGATGGCCCAACTGAGCTGGAGGCCCCACCTCTTATACTTCCTGTTCCACCCCTCCGCTTATAGCATGAGGAGCAGGTCCGGCCTGGCTCCACCCACCAGAGGGAGGGGAGTGGTTCCTCCCTGTCAACTCAGGAGGCAACTTCGCCTTACTGCACACACCAATGGTGATCCTTCCAGGCTAAGGTGTAGGCATAATGGAAACAAAGCTTGGAGAAGTTTACATAGATGCTATCTGTGCTCTACCTGTTCTTCTGGGGATAGAGGACTCAGGCCTTGATCTGATACTTTTCACAAGCACTAAACTCATTGTAAATTCCACATGTCTTTTGATATTGTCTTTGTACACTGCCCAAATACCTAGCAACAGTTGCTGTGGACCATTGCAATTAACTGTGCGATTTCACTGTACTTGAGCACTCCTGTGACCACTCACAGTGCTAACAGGTGATTATTCTCTCACACATCCTTTGCTTCTGAACACAGTTTAGTTCTTGGAGCAGCCTTCAGGAAAAAAAGCCTCATGTGTAGGGTGACCATATTTCCCAAAGGGAAAACAGGACATTGTGTGGGGCTAGCCCAAATTTCCCCCCGCCCTCAACACTTCTCCCCCGCCCACCGTGTGAGGCTGGCTTGCGCCACTTGAGTCCCCATTCTTACTCAGGGCTGGCCTGAGCCCCCCTCCCTGCATGTGGCTGGCCCAAGCCACTCAAAAGTGGGCATTTGGACCAACTTCTGTTGGCGAGAGAGACAAGCTTTCGAGCTTAATTCTATGACAAACTAAAGCCTCTTATCCAAAATCTCAAATCTGTGCATACATACACAGCACTTAGACTTTGCTCACTCACTATTCAGGCCTAATTTTCAGATTACCCTAGGCATCCACATATGTCTTTGAAAACAGATCCCATTTCCTACATACAGAAGAGTGCTCAGATACAGCATAACACTACATGTGTGTATGCAAAGATTATTTGAAAATGTAGGCCTAAATCATGTACATTTAAAGTAAGTTTTAATATAGTATGAGAAAACTACCCATAAAGATAGTCAGACTGATTCTCCTCTCCTCTACAATGGCTTTATATCAGTGAATTTTCATTGACATCAAAAGGTTACTCCTCATTTGCGCCAAGGGACATAAGGGGAACATAATAATGTAAGAATGGCCATACTGGGTCAGACCAATGGTCCATCTAGTCCAGTACCCTGTCTTCTGACAGTGGCCATGCCAGATGCTTCAGAGAGAATGAGCAGAACAGGTAATCATCAAGTGATCCATCTCCTGTTGCTCATTCCCAGTTTCTGGCAAACAGAGGTTAGGGACACTTCAGAGCGTGGTTTTTCATCCCTGCCCATCCTGGCTAATAGCCATTGATGGACCTATCCCCCATGAATTTATCTATGATAGTTTATTTTTGAAATCTGTTATAGTCTTGGCCTTCACAACCTCCTCTGGCAAAGAGTTCCACAGGTTGACTGTGCATTAGATGAAGAAATACTTCCTATTGTTTTTTTAAACCTGCTGCCTATTAATTTCATTTGGTGACCCCTAGTTCTTGGGTTATGAGAAGGAGTAAATAACACTTCCTTATTTACTTGCTCCACATCAGTCATGATTTATAGACCTCTATTATATTCCCCCCCTCACCTTAGGTGTCTCTTTTCCAACCTGAAAAGTCCCAATCTTATTAATAGCTCCTAATATGGAAGCTGCTCTATACCTCTAATCATTTTTGTTGCCCTTTTCTGAACCTTATACAATTACAATTTATCTTTTTTGAAATGAAGTGACCAGATCTGCACTCAGTATTCAAGATGTGGGCATACCATGAATTTACATAGAGGCAATATGATATTTTCTGTCTTATTATATATCCTTTTCCTAATGATTCCCAACATTCTTTTAGCCATAGGGGAGACTCAGATCCTGTATATCTCCTTTTGTTTCTATCTTTCACACTGTACTTATAAACCCCGCATCTTTACACATGTAGCTGCTAGTTTAGGTCATAGGCAGTGTCTAGCCATTCAAATCTGAAAGGCCTGGGAGGGACAGCTAGCAGTCAGATTTTCAGGCAGCGTAAGAGTGTCTTATTTTAACTCCTTTTCATTTATATTCTGTGCACAGAAATAATATATTCAGTAATCAAGTGCACCAGTTCTTTTCGGAAATGTCAACCTAGTAAATGACAGATCTGGCTCAATTGTTTATTGGTCTTTCAACTTTGAATGGCTGTTTAATTGACTTCCAGTTGGCAACTTGCACTGGAACAGGGAACAAAATAAAGGACATTCTAACTCTAGCAGGGCTGTGGGCATTTGTATTAACCACTCTCCATTTCAATATGTAGTATATATACATGACTTAGCACAGTGAACTTACTGTTTAAGTTCTTAAAGCAGGCCTTGCTCAAGCAAATGCCCCATTGATTTCAAAAAGATATTTTTCTTAAGTAAAGTCTGTTGGATCTAGCTCTAAATGAAAGAGCTGTGGCCGTTCACATGGAACTTTAGTATTAAGGGTGAGTTATGGTGTCATATATTTGTGAATCTCAGCCCAGGTTTCCTAATGGTTCACAAACCTCAGAAGTTGATGATATTCTCCTACCGTCTATAAAGGAATCCTCTCAGGGAATAAATATTACATTAGTCCAAGGTCAGGGACTTATAATGAATCCTGGACCAGCTCAGAAGAATTACCACTAGTTAGAGAACAGTGATCGGTTTAAGGTTCAATGTCTTGTAAATTCTATGCAGTAGAAACAAAACATACACTACACATCAGGGGATTCTCAGTCTTCTGGGGTTGCATAGTATTCATTTGCAGCCCTTGAATATTCCAAGACAGCAGACATAGGAAGACAAACCAGTGCTCCACATGGTCCGGTATCCTCCTTCCAACAGTAGCCAGTACCAATTGTTTCAGAGGAAGGCATAAGAACTTTGAACTAGGCAGCTACTAAATAATCTGCTCATCCTCCGCCATCTTGACTACCACTTTAGCATTTTCCACTTCAGTTCTGATAGTGTCTGTTATCTCATTAAGAGCTGGAGTTAGTCATTGTGCTTTACATTTGAAAGCCAGAATGTCAAGCATTCACTATATATGAAGCACTGGTTTTTAACTCTAGTTTTTCTTGAGATAGTAGTGACTAAATCAAGTTAGAATTTAAATGGTGGGGAAAACAGGATGAGAATCAAATTCTTGTCTTTTTAAAAGGTTCACAATCATGGGATCTACCCCTAGGAATTCTTTAGTTAAAAAGTATAAATATTTTCAGAACCAGAAAAACTTTCTAGACACTGCTGTTGGACCAATGATCAGAAAGGAAAACAATGAATATTTTTGGAGATAGAGGACATTTCCCCTCAGGTAAAATGCTGAGGTCTAGCTAAAATGCATTAGCTGGGCCATATGGAGGCAGATACTGTAACTGGATTTAAATGGTTTTACTGGGTTAATGTCAGATGCAAACGTCAAAGAAAATGTATGAGATTTGGTTTGATGCCAGCACTTGATTAGAACCTGCAGGATTCAGTTTGTGTGGCCCACATAAACTGCAGTGTTTGTACAGTCCTAACACTCATGTACAGGCCATGCCTCCATACATCACACAATGCAAATTAACTTGTCCAGTAACATGACAGGTAACATTTCTGCTTACCACAAGCTGGCATGCCAGTTCATGATAGCTCAGAAAATAATTTGATATCTTCACTGTAAATGCATTGGAAAAGAAATATGGATTGGATTTTTCCACAGATGTTAAGGTGATTTTCTTTTTTAAGAATAGAATGACAGTTTGGAAAAAAACCCTCCCATATCTTGCCATTTCTTGGTTCTAGTTTCACTGTCCACCATTTTACCCTGAACAAAAACAGGTTAACTATATATGTATATATATTTGCTTTTCTGTACACTTCTCCTATATATATGTTGAATGGGGAAGTATATAGAATAGAAAATAATTAAAACATGTAACAAGAATAAAGGTGTCTGCTCCTTTAAAGACATTTTAGCCTCAGTGCCTCTGTGAAATATTTAATGTTTGATTACCATTTCTCTCTCAAAAAACAAACAACCCTCAACACAGTGATTGTTTCCTTGTATTGGCTATAAAATTTTGTTACATTTAATTTTTTAGATAAACTCTGTTATTAGTAACTGCAATGTTACCATGCTGGCCAATCAAATATTTGATTGTTCTTCTTACTTACATTATAGATTGCCAATGGTCCCTAGAAAGGACACAGTTTTGTATAGTTTGCAGAGGATTTTTGAAACAGATTAGTCTACGTTTCCATAAAGTTAAATAATCAAAGAGGAACCCTGCTTCCCAAGCTGGGTGAAATAATAATTTATGCAGTTTTTGACTGTATCAGTAATGTTAAAAAAAAAGAGCGAGAGAGAAAAAAAACTATTCCAAACATCAAACACTAATTACAGTAGAAGACAAGCACCTGAATTTCTGCAACAAAGGGAGAATAGTATCGCCAATAGCATTACAGATGGCCATTCAGAATTCCAGCTGTCGGCCTTCCAGAATATAATCACAGGGTATATTTAAGTTCTTCAGCAATTGCAACTCTACAAAAAAGCTAGTATTCTGACAGCCATCAAGATGAAGGAATGACAGGTAAAAAACACATATGAATATAAATTGCATTCTTCCTGAGGGTGCTTTTTGTATAAGAAATGACTGAATTCACTTTCAAATGAGCTTTTTATTATTTCCTTGTACAATCCTAGAATGCACTTGGTAACAAAGAGTAATTGTTTCACAAGCTATTATGAACATTTTGCCTCAGAACTACCTATAGGGTAAGAAGAGGGGAACTTCTCATTCAGATCATCATGTAACAGTTGGGCATTATGAAAATATGACGCCAGTTTATGGCATTTAGTCACCAGCACATATTGGGTGCAATGCAGAACTGCTCCGCCTCAGCACAGTTCTGGGAGTGATTGTGCCTTTGGTTGATACAGTCTGTTCCCTGCACCATACCCAAGTAATTCCAAGGACTGATCATGAGGAGTAGAGAAGCTATGAATCTGCTTCCATCCTTCCCCTTTTGGGGTACTTCGTGCCCTGAGAGTGCCAGGAGAGCACCATTGTACTAGGCACTGTACAAATGAGAGTGTCTCAAAGAGCTTAGTTAGGAAAGAGTGCTCAAAAGCAGTCAGAACTATCCCCAAATTTGGACAGAGCTGGCCAAGTTTATGGCTTTGTTAGAGCAGGGGGATGCTCTGATGCCATATATCACTCTACCAGTAGGGCTGCAATGGAGACTGAAGTTGACCTCCCTGATAAATACCCTGAGGGAGGGCAGACAACACTACATTGCAGAGTGGGAGGCCACATACCATCTCCTGGGGGCACAACAAGCCGCGTCCACATAGGAAGGTGTATTTTACCCCTCCCTGCACCAGGAAAGATGAAATTAATCCCTGGGCTCAAATTCTGTCACTCAATTATTTGAGCAAGTTCATTTCTCATATCCAGCTGTTAGTTACCAGATCTCACATGGGCCTGTTTGGTATTTATACTTTCTCCTGGGAGAGAAGGGAAAAAATAGCCTGCAAACTTCCCACCCTTTGAAAGCCCAAAATATTAGCAGTTACAGGGCATATTGGCTGACCTCCCCAGATGAGGATGTGCTTCTGACCGGCTTGGCTATTTTCTCACTAGAGATGTCACTATGTGTGCACATGCAATATCAGTGCAGAAAACTTTAGGCGCCTCCTGCTAATGAGCCTAAACAAGCGTACATACCGCATTACAGCAAGTTTCCTTCCAAACTCCAACTGGCAAATAAAGATTTCACATCAGTCTATACCGTTCTGATTGTGTGTCACTGCTGTACTTCACAAGTGCTTTTAGTTCATAAACTAAAGCACATGTTTTATTGCAGCAATGGATCAAAGATGATCCCCCTGTGACAGCAACATGGATAACCATTGCAAGCACAATAAAATGATTACTTCAAAATATGAGTGCACAAGAAAAACTGTTCTTTGTAACCCATCCTATATACTATATGACTGAGCTGTTAGCTGCATGAAGTGCAGCCATTCTCCATGAAGTGTAGGCACTCCGGTACCATGGCAATGAATGTGGTTTAAAAACATAGATAGATTTTGTTCTGATATTAGAACTAATGGAACTCTGCCTTCCCTGAGAACACAACTCTCTTTGGTGACAAATGAGCTAATGATAAGGGTTGGGATCTAGCTGAATGAGACTGTACCATGAAAAGAGAAATAAAAGCATGACAATAAAACTGAAATTAATATGAAAGAAAAATGTGTCTCTCAGCCATATATACTGTATGACTTGGGCATTACAAAATTATTGAGGAAAAGGGGGAGGGATGAAAGAAATAGAAGTGTTTCCCTTCTTTGTCTTTTGCAAGAACAGAAGAACTTTGTTTTACTTAGTAAAGTAACAAGAAAAGAAAGCTCTAAAAGCTGAGTGGAGTAGCTGAACTTATTTATTGGCTACACATGGGGAAACTGACTCATCTAGTACTAACTTTGGGCTAGGAATGGTTAGGACAGCATAACTGTGCAGAAACATAAGGGAGGGATGATAAGGACGTCCCTTACATCTGTGTGTGACATATCCAGACCTTGAATCCAGGTACACAGGAGAAAGGGGGCACATATCATGCAGCAGGTGGGCCAGGAATGAATGGGGATGGGACTGAGTGAAACTTTGGTTTCACTTCCCCTACTTGCTGACCAGCACAGCTGAGCTAGCACATTGGGTGCTATAATTTGCAGCTAATATAGGCCAGTTGTAAGTTACCATTTCCCAGGCACAAGAGGAAGAGGAATTGTAACTTGGAGGTGTGAGGATGTTCAGCTTACACACTAGCCTTTGATGGAGGCTGTCCTTAATGTCACAAGCTAGCCCTTAGAACCAAAATCTGTGGGTGCTGAGTGACTCCCAAAGGGACAAGCACCCTCAGCTGTAACTGAAACTAACAAGAATTGACAGGTTTCAGAGTGGTAGCCACGTTAGTCTGTATCAGCAAAAACAACGAGGAGTCCTTGTGGTACCTTAGAGACTAACAAATTTATCTGGGCATAAGCTTTTGTGGGCTAAAATCCACTTCATTAGATTCATGAAGTGGAAAATACAGTAGCAGTATGTATACATAGTACATGAAAAGATGGGAATTGCCTAATTTCCCCCTACTGTTACTCACACCTTCTTGTCAACTGTTTGAAATAGGCCACCCTCATTACCACTATAAAAGTGATTTTTCCTCCCTTGGTATCCTACTGTTAATTGAATTATCTTGTTAGACTGACTCTCCACTTGGTAAGGCAACTCCCATCTTTTCATGTACTATGTATATATACCTGCTACTGTGTTTTCCACTCCATGCATCTGATGAAGTGGGTTCTAGCCCATGAAAGCTTACAACAAGAATTGAGAGTGTTCAGCACCTCAGTGAATCAAACCATTAAAGGCACCAGTGGGGTCTGAACATCTTATTGGAGCTCTGTTTTCTATAAATGGGCAATCTGCACCTTGTATTACACACAGAAAAGATAAGAGTACTATTGTGCGCGAAATGTTCTAACAGGCCAAAATGAACAAACAGCAAACAAGCCCCACTCACAGATCCATTTTATTAACTTTGTGCTGTTTTTACAGATGGTTTAATTAAAAAAAAGAAAGACATAGGCCTGGGCACCTTTCCTGTGGAATAATCTGTGGTGGGGGCTAGCGGGGAAGGAAAACTCTGCAAAGATCTATCTCCTCCTGGAGATTTCTTCTCAATCATTCAACACAGGGTGGGATTTGTCCTCTTGTGAACTGGCCACAGGATCAGTCTGAAGTAATGTAGATACTGGCTTCAGGGCTGACTTCAAATCCTGGGGGAAACAGCTGGAGACCAGAGACATCTGCTCAAAGGCTCTTTGCCTCCAGGCCATGGAAATGTCTGAGCCGCCTCTGCACATGAGAGAGGGAGATCCACAGACAGAGGATGGGTGAATGATCAGGTGCAGAATCTTTAATACTATAAATAAATGTATGGCTAGAGAGTCCCCTTATATTCATTAACAGATTACATTACGTCAAAGCACACACACACACATACAAAAGAAAGGAAAATAAAAATTGTTTCTTCTGGTTAGAAGATCTATGGAAACTGTAAGAATGTTGCCAGTTCAAACACTTCTTAAGGAGATTTTTCTGAGGAACTGTGTGATTCAATTCAAACAAAGCTGCTTGCAGAAACAGATCTGGCTGCTAATACTGAAAAATCAGAAAAACCAGCACTTAAGCCTCCTAGGCTTTAGTGGGACTTCAATAACTTTATATTACTGGCCTTCTGTACGGGTAGAATTTTAAAGCTAAATTGAGTGTCAAGCATCCAGAATCAAGTATCAGAGGGGTAGCCGTGTTAGTCTGGATCTGTAAAAGCAGCAAAGAGTCCTGTGGCACCTTATAGACTAACTGACGTATTGGAGCATGAGCTTTCATGGCTGAAATTTCCACTACATGCATCTGACGAAGTGGGTATTCACCCACGAAAGCTCATGCTCCAATACGTCTGTTAGTCTATAAAATGCCACAGGTCTCTTCGCTGCTTTTAAGTGTCCAGAATGTTTACTTTGTGGCTAACAGAATTATTTGGTTGGGAAACACTATAGTAATTTGAGAGTGTCCCAACCACGATGAGTTGGGCACCTCAATCTGCAAGAAAAAAATAGACTGTGAGAGATCAAAAGAAAAGAATAAAAAGATTCCTAAAAACAGATAGTAGATAATCCCTTCCTTTTAGTAGAACTTTCTTCCCTTTCACTAGTGATCTATACTGTTTTGTTGCTCTGTGGTTGTCTGCTGAATAGTCTATTCATAACATCAAGACTACATGAAGAAAGAACATCCAGCAATTATGAGTGAGCTAGAGACTGGAAGCCTGCAATTAGTTATGGTGAGCTGCCCATTACACCAATGACAAACCCAGTCATGCTTGCAGTGGATGCTTCTGTCTTTTTGATATGTACTGTAAACTCAGATTCCTCCAAGATGCTGCGTAGCCTTTGCTCCTGTTGATTTAAAATGACTGCAACTCCAGGAATGCTCAGCACTTTGCAGAAGGCATGTGGCTTAGGAGGAAGAACACATGAAGTGACAATGGAGTATCTAAATCATTACCTACTCTCTGACTTCTTTAACAAATGGTTGCCTCTGAGGAAAGGAAACAAGAGGCTTTGGAGTTTGATAAGAGGAGAATATCAGGCCTCCTGAGTTCTCATCTGCTGCTAGAATGGCACAGTGGTCAATATGTAACTCGTTCATAGCATCTTAGGAGCAGTGAGATGTGCTAATTATAAGTCATTACGCATGTACAAGTATGATGTCTGGCTAAAGTGGTGGGCATATATAAAATATACAATACAAAAATTTCATGAACTTTAAAAAAGTTTCCATGAAATTCAGGAGCTTCCAATATAGGTGGGGCAGTGTGTGTGTGTGTATGTGTGTGTGTGTGAATAGCTTAAGTAATAATAAAACCTAGATCTTATGTAGTGCTTTTCATCAGTAGATCTCAAAGTGCCTTATAAAATGTTTAATGCATGTATGCTCATAACGCCCCTGTGAGGTAGGGAAGTGCTATTACTCCCATTTTATAGATGGGAACTGAGGCACAGATTGGCTAAATGATTTGTTCAGTTCACACAGGAAGCCTGTGGTGGAACAGGGAATTGAACTTAGGTTGCCTATGGCCTTGCTAAGGTCCCTAACCCCTGGACCAGCCTTCTTCCCTTTCTTGAGAGGGTTTTGTATTATTTTCCTGTACTTTTCATGAAATTCAGGTGGTCATCAGTTTAATTTTGGGGTATAGCTGAATTAAATGGGAGGACATTGTAACAAATGAGAGACGGATGAGAGCTGCACAGGTAGAGTTTATACTAGTGAATGGGAGAGGAAAAGACAGACATATGGGGGTAATTTGTACAAAACCCCAACACAGTAAGTATAAAGTGACTAAAGTAAGCAAATGGTTGACAGAAAGAAAACAATATTAAGTAGTCAAGCTGACAGATAGGCCTAGAAAGAAAAAGGGAATGTTGAGGGGGAAACAATCAGAAAATTGGGAGAGACCTTGACATGTATTAAGAGAATCAATCATGGGCAATGTTTAAGGTGTCTGTCTTAACAAATAGAATATTGAATATATAGGAATTGAAATTACATGAACTGAATACAGAAGGTATTCCAGCATCCAGGCTTTGGCTAGCAAAAAAGACACCACTGGTGCACAGATAAAATAGCAAGGGAAAGAAATGGTTTTAAATAGAAAAGTGAGGAAGGAAGTTTGGAATGAACTGAGATAAGGAACATTAAAGAAGATACAAGCAAGATCACATCAATATGACTAGAAATAAAAACAACAATAAGAAGGGGATTAAATTGACATTGGTGTTCATTGTAGTTTGGAATAAAACGGAAATGAGATAACTCAGATCAAAGAGATGTGTAGAGGATGAATTACTAGCAGCGGTTGATATCTGCTGCCAAGATATAAACTATTACACTCAAATGTGCTAAATCACATCCCATTTTGGGATGGGCATAGGTGAAGAGGGAATTATTCCAAACAACTAATGCATTTAGTGCCTGATCATGCATTTCTGAGAATGGACCTACCATATAGAGTAGCATGGAGTGGTGGCCAGAGATTCCTTTGTTTCCCCAGATTCAACAGAGATTAGACAATCACCTGTCAGGAATGATCTTGTGGTCTTTCTAGCCGTACATTTCTATGATTCTATGTCTGGCTTCCCCACCCAGAAATGATCATATTTAATAGTGGGGTTTTCAAGGGCTATGTCTATACTATGTTTTCAATCCCATGACAGAGAGTCTCAGAACACAGGTCTAAAGACTCAGACTTGAGGATCTCATGCTGCGGCAGCATTACAGACATTGTGGCTGGGGTTAGAGCTCGGGCTCTGAAACTCTCTCTCTTCCCCAGGCTTCAAAGTCTAAGCCACAATGTCTATACTGAAGTTTTTAGTATTGTAGTGTGAGTCTGTAGTGGAGTGGTCACCTGCTCCTGCCCTGAAGGGCTTGAAATCAGCCCTGGGAGAGGGCTGAGACTGTGAGAGGGCTGCTGCTAGGAAAGCAGCAATCCTAGGCTGATTGGGGAAAGCACCCTCAGCTGGGGGCCATGCTCCAATTAGGCCAAAGCTGGCTTAGTAAGGGCCCAGCTGACCCTTATAAGAGGGTACTGGGCCAGAAGCATACATAGAGTCTCTCTCTACCTTCAGAGAAAGGGGGGCCTGACTGATGGGAAGCTCAGGGTCCCCAGAGTGAGGCAGGGCTGGGGAAAGGCCAGAGGGGCTGGGAAGCTCCAGACTGGCAACTCCCCAGGCTGAAGGGCCTTGTCCAAGGCCGCATAGAGGCACTGGGTTGCAGAGAGAGTCAGCAGGTCCAGACCCAACCTTGCCTATGATGAGTGGCTGACACTGCAGTCTGATTCAGGGTGTGGGGGCTAGTTGGTGACTCGCAGTAGGCTGTGACTGAGGTGAGGTGGGAATAGGGAGTGGGGGTTCCCTGGGGAGGGGAGACCCTGAGACTGAAGGATGTATGGTCAAGGGGCAGCATCCCAGATAAAGGGGCACCAGAGTCCAGGGACAGACACGGGGGCCAAGTGGCAGCGGGATACCAGCCTGCAGAGGGCACTCCAAGGCTGGGAGAGCTAATTCCCGAAATGACCAGCAGGAGGCACCACAGGGGTGAGTCCCGCATGGCTACAGAGCCCCACAAGCCCCAGGTTTTAAAATGCAGTGCAGATGTACCTAACGAGGCCTAAGAGAGCTAGGCACCCAGTTCCCACTAATGCTGTGTCCCTTAATTCCTCCTTCGGGAATCCCAGCTTAATTTACTAAAAGGTTTGTACTTCAGATGGAAGGGTCTTTAAAAGTACACCACCAGTATTAATAATCAAAATGCATTTCTTAAGAAGTTAAGGAAGACTCAAGTGCAACTGCTTTAAAACACACTTCTGTAGTGTCTATCATCATCTGTTCAATGCAGCCCTGTTCTTTTCCACTGATTTAATAAGGACAAAGAGCTCTCTTCTCCTACTCTCTGTTGTCTAATGTTATAACCAAGCAGGAAACACAGAATCATTAGGTCCTATCTCAGAAGTCTATCCATTTCTATTTCTGGACTGACTAGCTGTTTCTGGGTCCAAGTGGGAAGCCAGCTGTGGTCACTCAATTATGGTGAACAGCAAAGAATGGGGCAGACAATCCCCGAAAAGCTGGTGGATATTCCAGTACTTAGAGTCACCAAACTGGCACAAACAGCTTCTTTATTACCTCACTGGTTACTCACAAGTCCAAACAACACGGTTCCTTTAAAGTGATCCAGCCTCGCGCTCCCATCCAGGTATCCACGTCAACTATGATGAAAATTTCTGTAAATCTTATTTCATCATATAAAAGAACATGTTCTACCAATCCCAAAGGATCGGACACATTACCTCCCAGGTTAATGAATGTTTCAAATCTTACCCAAATATATGCTACAGCCAATTCTTATTAACTAAAATAAAATCTATTAAAAAACAAAAGAGAGAGAGTATGGTTAAAAGATGATATACATACAGACATGAGTTCAATTCACTGAGGTTCAGATTCACAGCAGAGATGGTGAGCTTTGTAATTGCAAAGAGTTCCTTTAGAATTCAGTTCATAGGTTATAGTCCAATGTCCAAATCTCATATTCAGGGTATACCAGCATAACTGAAAACTTAGTCTTTTGACTCAAACTTCCTTTGATGAAGTCTAAGCAGATCTGAGATGACAGAATCAGGACCCAAGGATCTTTTATACAATTTCAGTCTTTTGACAAGTTGGAATTCTCAGGGAACAAAAGGTAATTAGGATGACATTGAAGGAGTCCATCATTGATACTTAATTATACAAAGTAACCTAAGGCCATTTGCTTGTTTCTCCACCATTCACAGTGAATTTCAAAGAGAGATGAATACTGAGGTATCCAATGTTTACAATTCATTTACATGATAGGATGCTCTTTTGACCTCTTAATTATCAGAATAAGCATAGACAGGGACTGTTCCTTTCATCATCAGCCCTACTCATACATATGTAAATACACAAAACCACAAACATTATTTCCCCATATGTTTTTTGAGGGTTATTTATTTTGCAGGATGTTTACCTCTTTCTAGCCATGTGTCACACTCCCAACATGAAACTGAGGTTGAAGGGGGAAATTAGAACTCCTGGATATACCTTAAGTATCTTCCAATATTGATACGAGCTATGTTGATGCTGAATTCTTTGTAACACCAAATTATTGACGCATGCTTTGGCCCCAGCCAAAAACTTAGTCCATACTTTGTGAAACACTTTAGTGATTCCAGGGTTTGGTCTATGTGTTAACTTAACATAGCCATTAATGTTCTTCAGAGAATACTTACTCTGGCATTCAGCCATGAAAGCTGTGAGGTGTTGTACCTCAGTTCTCTTTTATGCACAGCAGTTCAAGCTTATAGTTGTTTTTCTGCTGTGTACAGTTTCAATATTAGATATAGATACTAACTGTGAAATATCAGTAGCACCAGGCCTTTTAACATAGTGTGTGTTGTCATGTAATGAAAAAGTATAACCATGAAGGCTTTTACAACATAATGAGTTCTTATGTATTACTCCCAACATGTTCAAGGGGTTTTCCAAAAAACAAAACAAAACCAAAAAAAACCCCCACACAACCCTGCACATTGTACATTTTTACAGTTTTTGGTATCAGCAACAAGTTAGTTACAATCATTAGCAATGATATCAGTTTTATCTCAAGTGTACATTTACAGTTATTTTTGTCATGCCAAGCCTTTGGTTTAGACAAATCATTCTTTAGGTCAGCTTGTTCAATATCCCTTTTGAATCTTGGTAGCTTTTCCTTGACCTCAGGGTCTTCCTTAACATAGACTTTCAGTTTAACCACTTCCTTGGGGTTTTGGTACTTTAGGGTTAACCTGTGGATTTTATTTGCAAGGATTAATCCTTCCCTTCCTCCCTGTCCAGTAGGGTCAAAATCTGAACTCTTTTCTGTAACGGAATCCATTGGCTGGCTGGTTGTGCCTTCCTTGCTAATGGCTATGGGCAAGTCTTTCTCCCCCACAGTCAGTCAGGTAATTTGCATCAACACTAGCTTGTTTACTAGTTTTCAAATCCTCAAGCTTTACCAGTTCCAAGGCTGGACTCTGTCTTAAAGAGAACATCAATTTTCATTAGCATGTTGGTCTCAAGGTTTGTTTGTCCTTTCATTACCAACCTCTGCTTCCACATGGAATCAGATGTCAAGTCCACTAAGAGACTACAAGTCATATTCAAAATATCTAGAGATGAGAGTTTACCTTCCATCTCCTGTATTCTTGAGAGATTAACTGCACACCTGTTGTCCTGCTCTGCAGATTTAGTTGTCCTATCTTGTCTCTGAACCAGAGATACAGACTGTTTACTCAAAGAATCAACATGGAGACAGTCCTGTTCCAATACCTTTGTCTCCCCGACAAGCTGGTTAAGCTTATACTGCTGTTTAAACTCCCTAATATTTTTTATTCCATCTGAAATCGCCTCAAAGCTATCCACATTGGGTCTTGCTGAAGCAAGGCCAGTGAATTTATACATATTTGAAAGACTAACACATTTTCCTCAGAAGAGAGACTGTTTACTATCAACAATGGCCTATTAAGAGTCAATGGAAACAATTCCTTCTTGCAGACTTCGAAGACTTCCCCCAGAAATTCTTTTCCTTCTGCAACATCATGCACTGCAACAGGTTCTTTCTGAGCTTTATTTATGTCCAGAACCAACTTTGGCACAACAAACAAACCATCAAACTCCTGAGTTTCACATACATCCAGAATCACCTCTGGCCCATCAGAAGAATTTTCACAACCCCCCCCTTTCAGGTAAACTGCTAGACTTCATAGTCACAAGATTAGAAGCATTCTCTTTCTTGTTACAAGTTTCCACACTGTCAGTAGGTAACATAGTCAAATTACCTTCATGCTTTTCTTGTGCCCTGGCTATGATATCGCCCTGATCAGACCAGGTTGTCATATCTTTACCCAGCAACACACCAGCAACAGGCAAAATAGAAGCACCAGAACCATTTGGTCTTTGGGAGCTATTTATGACATCAGCTGGATGCAACATAGTTGCAATCTCATCACCCTATCAGACACAAATTTAGAACCACTTCTTTCCTGGGCTTTATTTGTATCAAGAACCAACTTTGGGTCAACTGATTAATTTTCAACCATCATATGCTGATAGGCTTCTTCTGACTGCTTTACAGACAGAGAACTAGAGACAAACTTTTTCTCAGCAGGCATGCTGCTATTTAAAACAGACAAACAATTTTTCTTTGTCCCAGCACCCCTGGCTCATTTCAGACACATACCTGGACATGAGACAGCTTCCTTACCAGGCAAGTTGCCATGCTCAACACATAAACTGCTATTCTCCACAAATAGTGTCTCATCACACTGAGCTACTTTAAGCACATCACTTTTACCTGGTTCAGGCTAACTTTCCCAACCTTTACTAGCTAACATTCCATCACCCAAAAAATGTACCCTTTTCTTCCTGAATTAGGGCTTTAACCTGATCAACAACTTTAATTTGCTCTAGAGAAACTTATCAAATGCCAGATTCACTTCTGAGATACCAGACCGACAATTTGGAATTTTTTCCACATATGCACTGCTTCTTTGCACAAATAAGCAGCTATCTTCCTCATACAAACATTTGGAGAAACCCTCCGTAGGCAAATCCTTGCCCCTAGTAGATGCAGGTTCAGGATTATTTCTTTCCCATGACTAGTTTATGTCATCAGCTTCACAGAACAAAGTTTTAATATCATCCCCAATCAAGATCCTTAGGAAATGACTTCCTTACACCAGCTAAAACTTCATGTTTAACACCATTCCATTCAAGATGGATTTTGGCTAAAGGCACACTTACTGTAAACTCACAGTACTCACACTCTGATTTGGTAAATAACCTTCCTGTTTGACAAAATCTGTTTTAACAAGAGTGATGCTTGTTAAAGAGTTAGATGCTGTAATTTGCCCTAAACAGCTTTTACTATTGACTTTTACATTCTCTGCACAAGTTATGGGGTTACCTTCACCTGAGCTCACAGTAAAAGTATTTACACAAAAGGTGGCAGTGTTGGGGTAAATTTGGTTACACACAGACAACTACTTAGGCCTGCTCTACATTACGCGTTTAAACCGAATTTAGCAGCGTTAAACCGATTTAACCGAGCACCCGTCCACACAAGGAGGCCCTTAATATCGATATAAAGGGCTCTTTAAACCAGTTTCTTTACTCCTTCCCGACGAGAGGAGTAGCGCTGAAATCGGTATTGCCATGTCAGATTAGGGTTAGTGTGGCCGCAAATTGACGGTATTGGCCTCGGGGCGGTATCCCACAGTGCACCATTGCTTTCCAGAGCAGTCACATTCTGAACTCGGATGCACTGGCCAGGTAGACAGGAAAAGCTCCGTGAACTTTTGAATTTCATTTCCTGTTTGGCCAGTATGGAGAGCTCACCAGCACAGGTGACCACGCAGAGCTCATCAGCACAGGTAACAATGCAGTCTCCTGAGAATCGAAAAAGAGCTCCAGTATGGACCGCATGGGAGGTACTGGATCTGATTGCTATATGGGGAGAGGATTCCGTGCTAACAGAACTCCGTTCCAAAAGACGAAATGAAAAAACATTTGAAAAAATTTCCAAGGCTATGATGGAGAAAGGCCACACCAGGGACTCAGTGCAGTGCTGTGTGAAAGTTAAGGAGCTCAGACAAGCCTACCAGAAAACCAAAGAAGCAAACAGAAGGTCCGGGGCAGGCCTGAAAACATGCCGCTTCTACGCTGAGCTGCATGCAATTCTAGGAGGGGTCCACTACCAGTTCCCCACCCCTGTCCGTGGATTCCTAGGTGGGGGTGGTAATCTCAGCTATGTCTGAGGATTCTGCAGATGGGGAAGATGAGGAGGAGGAAGAGGAGGACAACAGCCAGGAGCTTTTTCTCACCCAGACGGAATTACCCTCCCAGCCCTCCCAAGCCACTAGCTCAGACAATGAAGCCATTGAAGCGACCTCTGGTGAGTGTACCTTTGTAAATATAAAACATGACTTAAAAGCAAACGTTTTTTAATGATTAATTTGCTCTGAGGACTTGGGATGCATTCGCGGCCAGTACAGTTATTGGAAAAGTTTGTTAACATGTCTGGGGATGGAACGGAAATCCTCCAGGGACATCTCCATGAAGCTATCCTGGAGGTACTCCAAAAGCCTTTGTGGAAGGTTTCTGAGCAGGACAGCCTTATTCCATCCTCCATGGTAGGACACTTGACCACGCCATGCATGTAGCAAGTAATCTGGTATCATTGCACAACAAAGCCTAGCTGCGTATGGTCCAGGTGATTGCTGGCATTCAAGTAACATCCGTTCTTTATCTCGCTGTATTATCCTCAGGAGAGTGATATCGTTCATGGTAATCTGGCTGAAATTCAGGAATTTAATTAAGGGGACAGAGATGGCCATTCTTACTGGGCTGTTTGCCTGTTGCTTAAAAGAAATCCTTCCTTGCAGGTAGCCAAGCAGGGGGAGAGAAATGGGGGGAATGGCGCTGAGCTTTTTCGCATTTGGCTAGCAGGGATCTTCCCCGATACCAGCCAAGCGGTGAGGTGGGGAGGGGGTGTTTAGCAGTGATCTTCCATGATACCAGCCACACGGTGGGGGGAGGGGTAAAGCGATTATCCCAGAGAATTGGATGGGGGGGTGGTTTCTGCTGCTGCATGTTAACAGGAAAGAAGCAGCACTGAACGGGATTTGCTTGGTATTTGAGAAAGGAGGGCACTATGTATATGAAGGCTGCAGAAGCTGAAAGAGAATGGCTTACCATGGACGCATGCAAGCTGAATTCTGATGCCCGGACCTGCGTCTGTGAGATCTCTAACACCAGAGCCACAGGCACTTAATATTAAGATGCACAATGCGACCTTGTAGTGAAATCACATGTGCTATGTGTAAGCAGAGTCAGGATAAGCTCTACTCTGACATCTGGTGGAAAGAATTTCAGAGAGTGTATTTGCATAGGCACGCCTACCCTATCCCAGACTGCTGAGCGGTGGGACTGCTTGGTGACAAATGACTCACCCTCAGTTGGGTGGTACTTGCTAGACAAGGGACATGGGTTCCAAAACCCAGTGAAGTAGAGAGGCTGGGGACAGGTATCTGTGCCTGGTGGTGCAGTCTCCTTGTGAAGCCAGAAGCACCAGTTGCACCCCCTCCTCTCTCCACTGTGGAATGTCAGAGTTGATTTTTTTATTCCCTCAAGAATCTAAATACAGGTGACTGAGCTGAACTCACTTTGGGCTAATGGTGCACTAGCACTGGGGCTCCCCCACTAAGAGCTGAAATCACAAAAAAGCTGAAATGACTGAGCTGAGAGCACTGAGTACTGTGCTAACTAGTGGGGGAGCCTGAAGATATGCTGTGGAACAGAGCAGCTGGCGGAGTGGAGCAGTTGCGGGGACGGCTGGAGCGGATCACGGGACAGCTGGTGGCAGCAGAGCGGCTGGCAGAGCGGAGTAGCTGTGGGACGGGTGGAGCGGCCCACAGAGTGAGCGGAGCCGAGCAGTTTTGCAGAGCAGCTCATGGAGCAGAGCAGCTGGTGGAGCGGAGCAGTTCCTGAGGACGGCTGGAGGAGCAGAGTGGAGCAGCTGGTAAAGCGGAGCAGTTCGTGGAGAAGGCGGAAGCAGAACCCATGGAGAGGCAGGGCAGTTGGCCCTGGACCACGTAAGGTGCCCCTTTCTACCCAGGCTGGGGGGAGGGACCTCTACAGATAGACTCTCGAACTCTGGGGTGGCATTGACCAGAGACTTTTGGGTTGTTGGACTTTGGGGTGATTGGACTTAAAACCCTAAGCGGAAAAAGGACAGTGCCAAACGTACTTGGAGGTGGGTTTTTGTTTATGGTTTGTGTTATAACCCTGTTTGTGGTGTTTCTCCAATGGGATGCCGCATTGATTCCTTCCTTTATTAAAAAAGATTTTGCTACACTCAGACTCTGTGCTTGCGAGAGGGGAAGTATTGCCTCCTAGAGGCGCCCAGGGGGGTGTGGTATGTGAGTGTCCCAGGTCACTGGGTGGGGGCTCGAGCCGGTTATGCATTGTGTTACTGAAACGGAACCCCTGGATACTGAACTCGGCCCTTGTTGCTGCCAACTAGAGGGGCAGAAGGGTTACATATGTAAGGTGAATAGTGTTGTTCACCGTGAAAGAGCATAAGCATTGTTTTGTAAAATGTATCTTTTTAAATACTTCTCCACCTTTTTTCCCTCTCTCATGCAGCTGCAATTTTTTCAAGCCTCCCTACTCCATCCTGAAGGCTATCTCAGATAAGGCGGTGGAAAAAAAAGACGCGAGACGAAATGTTCTCGGAAATCATGGAAGTGACCCACAATGAAAGAGCTCATCTGAGTGAGTGGAAGGATGTGGTATCAAATTACAGGAAAGATGCCAGTGAACGTGAGGAGAGGCGGGACCAACGTGAGGATAGGAGGGACGCTTGAGATAAGAGGTGGCGGAAGGAATATCAGAGGTGTAGGCAGGAAGATCAGCGGTGGCAGGATGCAACTCTGGGGCTGCTGCGTGATCAGACTGCATCCTCCGACGTCTGGTGGAGCTTCAGGAACAGCAGCAGGGTCACAGAGTGCCGCTGCAGCCCCTGTGTAACCACCCTCACCATGTTCCATATCCTCCTCACCCAGACGTGTAAGAACGCGTGGGGGAAGGCTTCATGCACCCGCCCACTCCACCTCCGTGGACAGCCCAACCAAAAGGCTGTCATTACTCTGAAATTTTTTTAGTGGCCTTTTCCTTCCCTTCTATCCTCCTCCCAAATCACATCCAGGCTACCTTGTCAGTTCTCTCCCTCTTTTTATAATGAATTAATAAAGAATACATTATTTTTAAACAATAGTGATTTTATTTCCTTAAGCAAGCTGTAATCTAAGTGGGAGTGTGGGTTGCTTACAGAGAATGAGTCAATCAAGGTGGGGGGTTCATCAAGGGGAAACAAACACAGCAGTCAGACTTTACTCTGGCCTGTGATGAAATTCGTTTTCAAAGCTTCTCTGATGCGCACCGCTTCCTGGTGTGCTCTTCTAATCGCCCTGGTGTCTGGCTGCGTGTAATCAGCAGCCAGGTGACTTGCCTCAGCCTCCCACCCTGCCATAAAGGTCTCTCCCTTACTCTCACAGAGATTGCGGAGCACACAGCAAGCAGCAATAACAATGGGAACATTGGTTTGGCTGAGGTCTGATTGAGTCAGTAATGTGCGCCAGCGCGCCTTTAAACGGCCAAATGCACATTCTACCACCATTCTGCACTTGCTCAGTCTGTAGTTGAACAACTCCTGACTACTGTCCAGGCTGCCTGTGTATGGCTTCATGAGCCATGGCATCAAGGGGTAGGATGGGTCCCCCAGGATAACTACAGGCATTTCAACATCCCCAACTGTTATTTTCTGGTCTGGGAAGTAATTCCCTTGCTGCAGCCGTT
Source organism: Gopherus flavomarginatus (assembly GCF_025201925.1). Taxonomy (NCBI): domain Eukaryota; kingdom Metazoa; phylum Chordata; order Testudines; family Testudinidae; genus Gopherus; species Gopherus flavomarginatus. Next base: position 33,953,029 of record NC_066619.1, on the reverse strand, counting down.
TAAACAGAATAGTGTTCCTGAAGACATGAGCATCATGAACCCTTCCTGGCCATCCCACGTGGATGTTGGTGAAACGTCCCTTGTGATCCGCCAGTGCTTGCAGCACTATGGAAAGGTACCCCTTCCGGTTTATGTACTGGGTGCCTTGGTGCTCCGGTGCCAAGATAGAGATATGGGTTCCATCTATCGCCCTACCACAGTTAGAGAATCCCATTGCAGCAAAGCCATCCACTATGACCTGCACATTTCCCAGAGTCACAACCTTTCGTAGCAGCAGCTTAATGATTGCTTTGGCTACTTGCATCACCGCCTTATCTGAGATAGCCCACAGTAGATTTGCCCACTCCAAATTGATTCCCGACTGACCGGTAGCAGTCTGGCGTTGCAAGCTTCCAGAGGGCTATTGCCACTCGCTTCTCCACTGTGAGGGCTGCTCTCATCTTGGTATTCTGGCACTTCAGGGCAGGGGAAAGCAAGTCACAAAGTTCCATGAAAGTGCCCTTACACATGCGAAAGTTTCGCAGCCAGTGGGAATCGTCCCACACCTGCGAAACTATGCGGTCCCACCAATCTGTACTTGTTTCCCGGGCCCAAAATTGGAGTTCAATGGCTAGAACCTGCTCCATTACCAGCAGGATCTCCAAAGTGCAGGGGCCCGCTGTTTGAGAGAATTCTGTGTCCATGTCCTCATCGCTCTCGTCGCTGTGCTGCCATAGCCGCGGCCCCCTTGCCTGGCTTTGCAGGTCCCAGTTCAGCATAGACTGCACGAGAATGCGCGAGGTGTTTACAATGTCCACGATTCTGGTCCTGATCTGAGCAGGGTCCATGCTTGCTGTGCTATGGCGTCTGCACAGTTCACCCAGGGAAAAAGGTGCGAAACGGTTGTCTGCTGCTTTCATGGAAGGAGGGGTGAGGCTGTACCCAGAACCACCCGCAACAATGTTTTTTGCCCCATCAGGCACTGGGATCTCAATCCAGAATTCCAAGGGGCGGGGGAGACTGCGGGAACTATGGGATAGCTACGGGTTAGCTACCCACAGTGCAACGCTCCGTAAATAGATGCTAGCCTCAGTACATGGACGCACACCGCCGAATTATTGTGCTTTGTGTGGCCGCGTGCACTCAACTTTATACAATCTGTTTTACAAAACCAGTTTATGTAAAATCAGAATAATCCTGTAGTGCAGACACCCTTAGAGTCAAACCACATATCAGCATTGTCACAAACTGGATAGATTGTCTCCCTATCTTTGTTGAGAGGAACTGTTTTTTCAGGACGATACAGTTCCTGTTGTTCCTTTATTCTCTTGAGTTGGAGCTTAAGTCTGTCCACTTTTGCCTTACCTTCTAATTCCTGCAATCGAATATATGCTATTTTTTTGTTCATGTTCAAAACACAGACATTATCTTTCAGCAGCTTCTTCTTCCATATCAGCTATTTTTTGCTTTTGTTCAAGTTCTAGCTGCTGGTTTCTCATGGCAAGCATTTTTGCTGGGTCTAGTTCCTTATCACTGGCATTTAACTAATTTTTCAGTTCCTGCTCTGGGGCCTTTTGCTTAAAATACAACCCTCTCTGTACGCACAATTCTTCCAGGCTTTTTATCTCAGGATCTTGATCATGGGTCACTCACTGTAACTGATTTTTAACCCTTAAACTCTCCAATGTCAAAATTAAATTTTGACAAGCATGTGGTTCTGATCCAAAAACCCAATTAACTTGTGGTAATATGTATCCAAGCACAAATACGCCACTGTTACTGGGGTCTTAGTGGGAAGCCAGCTGTGGTCACTCAGTTAGGGTGAACTGCAAAGAATGGGGCAGAAAATCCCTGAAAAGCTGGTGGATATTCCAGTACAGAAGGTATAGCTACACTTGCAGCTGTACAGTGCTGGGAGTTAAACCTTTCTTCGTACAGCTGAGTAGGGAAAGCGCTGCAGTCTGTCCACATTGACAGCTACCAGCGCACTGTCATGGCCACATTTGCAGCATCTGCAGTGGCACTGGGAGCGGTGCATTATGGGTAGCTATCCCAGTATTCAAGTGGCTGCAACATGCTTTTCAAAAGGGAGGGGGATGGAGTGGAGTGTGACAGGAAGCGTGGGGGAGAGAGAGAGATTTTTGGAGCTGACACTCTGTCAGCAGCTGCCTTGCAAGTTCCAACCCCTTTCCCCACCCCTCTCTCATTCACTGAAAGCAAATAGCCCTCTTTGTTTTTTTCCTCACAGACCAGGTAAGCAGCTGCTCCAAAATGGACCCCTCCCCCCGCCTGCTGCACTGCTTCTCTCTTCAAGCCCCTTCCTTCCCCAAGCAAACACTAGCTGTGGGCGTTCCAAAGGAAGCTCCCTGCCTCTGCTCGTGCAAACAGGAGCAGTGTTTGTTTTTTTGATAAGCAGCTTTGGGAGCCCCGACTTCACAAAAAAAGAAACAGAGGAATCACAACAAAACAAAGAGTGTAATCTTTACTTAAAAGCATTATGGGAAGCTTCCGGAGGTCAGTTACAGCGTAGTAAGATTATTCACTGTTTACACTGGCACCCCAGCGCTGCAGCAGCAGTGCTATACTCTATTCCTCTTGTAGAGGTGGAGTACATGCAGTGCTGTAGCCAGGGAGATACAGAGCTGTATGTGCCTTGCCAATGTGGACGGGGAGTGAGTTACAGCACTGTAAAGCCACCACGAGCGAGGCCTTAGTCACCGAACCGATACAAACGCTTCTTTATTACCTCATTGGTTACTCTCTAGTCCAAACAACACAGTTCCTTTAAAAGTTATCCAGCCTCACGCTCCCATTCAGGTACCCACATCAAACATCATGAAAATTTCTGTAAATCTTATTTCATCATATAAAAGAACAGGTTCTACCAGTCCCAAAGGATCGGACACATTACCTCGCAGGTTAATGAATGTTTCAGATCTTACCCAAATACATGCTACAGCCAATTCTTATTAACTAAACTAAAATCTACTCAGAATCAAAAGAGAGAGAGAGTATGGTTAGAAGATTATATACATACAGACATGAGTTAAATTCACTATTGCAAATAGTTCCTTTAGAATTCAGTTAATAGGTTATAGTCCAATGTCCAAATCTCATATTCAGGGTGTACCAGCATAACTGGAACCTCAGTCTTTTGACTCAAACTTCCCTTGATGAAGTCTAAGCAGATCTGAGATGACAGAATCAGGATCCAAGGATCTTTTATACAATTTCATGTCTTTTGACAAGTTGGAATTTTCTCAGGGAACAAAAGGTAGTTAGGATGACTTTGAAGGAGTCCATCACTAGTATTTAGTTATATGAATTAACCTAAGGCCATTTGCTTGTTCCTCCACCATTCACAGTGAATTTCAAAAAGAGAGGAATACTGAGATATCCAATGTTTACAATTCATTTATATGACAGGATGTTCTTCTGATCTATCAATTTTCAGAATACAGCATAGACAGGAACTGTTGATTACATTGTCCACCCTACTCATACATATGTAAATTCACAAAACCACAAACATTATCTCTCCTCATGCCTTTTGAGAATTTATTTTCCACAATGTTTACCACTTTCTAGCCATGCCTGACACTAGTGAAACTGGTGGATTTAATTTCATCAGTCTAGACTTCCATTATTAGAATCATGTATGATTATGATAAGGCATTTTTGTGAAGGGTGCCTTGAATGTTTCTGGGGATTTGGGATGTCACACTGCCTACAGAACAATTACTTAGAATCAATATTAGCGCTGAGATTTTCTGTTATCTGCATTTTTACTAATATGCTGAGGGTTTCTTCAATTTGGAACTGAAAAAAGTTACTTCTTAAGAATAAGATGGCTATCACTGGAACATCTGAATTGGTTTTATATTAAATTACATGACAGGAACAGTTTTTTTAAATTACATGACAATGAATAGCATAGTATAAAACGAAAGTACTATCATATAGTATTGCACATGATCCTGAAGAATTCAGGGTAAAGTGATAGGTTTTAATGCAACAATATTATAACTCTGAAAACTAGGCTGAAAACTTTGTTTGGAATTCAGAAGATGTATAAGCAACTCCAATAGGTTTGGGAGACAGCAGCACAAAAATCTGATAATCACAATAAACCTATACTAATAAACAAAAAGCAATATACAAATATATATAAAAAATGAAAAAATCATGAGAGAAATTCCATCCTCAGATATAGGAGCTTGCCTCTGAGGTAATGAGAAATTCTGTGCATATGTCCATCAGAAGAATTTTGGCTAGAACATCTGAAGCAGGATATTCTGCACTGTCCTGAAGTCCTTATTCACGCAAAACTCCCAATAAAGGGAATTTTACCCGAGTGAAGATTAATGGTTCAATCTAACTCCAGCTGAAATCAATTTAAAGTTTCCCATTGACTTTAATGAAAGTTAGATAAGGGTGTGAAAAAGGATTTCTGGAGGTAGATCCCTAATATCTTTATCAATTTAAAACAATCTTTGCTGCTATAACTTACCTTTTTCAGCACTGCCAGAAGTGACAGTTTCAGCTGATAACATGATATAGCAGCATTATAGAAGAATTCCAGGCTCAGGTAAAGAAACAAGACAACCTGAATTAACAAATCAAACCAGGACAAAGCAAACAAAACAATCTGAAAGAAACACTAAAACAAAGTGGAAGCAAATCATGAAATGCTTAACAACCACAAAATTAGCCTCAAATCATGTCTTAGTAGAGACCAAGGGAAGTAAATTCCTATCTATCTAGGTAAGACATTTGTGGGCCTGATCCTGTGAAGTGCTAAATGCCACAGTAGTATCTGTTGATCTCACCATTACCAATCCCCTGAATTATGCTTTACCTTTTGTTTTACCACTTTATGGGTAAGCAAGTCTGTCCTGTATTTGGAAGTTTTCAAAACAGTTGAGCTCATCTCTATAGACCACACCAAATAAATGAGATACTAGATTTCATAGTTGAAACACATTAGAAACAATCATACATCTTGCAACAATACTTTATATACAGTGACTTGTCTCACTATATGTGGGCAACCCAACCACTCCTTTTAAGTTGAACCACAATTGACAAAGGATGGGAAACCATTTTAACCTAAGTGCACAGTGCTTTATATCGGTCCTTACTTTTACACAGCACAGTGGTCACTATTGAAATCATTACAATTTTACAGGTATTCCCTACATGAAGTTGTGACCCTAAAAGCACCCCAGTACCAGATGGCAAAAGGCTCCTGGGTATGTAACAATAAATCTCAGCTGGCCTGACCGGCTCAATACACCTGACCCTGTGTTGTCATGATCGTCATTAGAAGACATCTTGTAATATATCACTTGAAAACTAATAACACACTGGTCATAAATATCACTGGGAAATGTATGTAACAATGCTGCATGTGAAATTATGGAAACTCTGATATTATGTTTTTGAGTCTTTTAACAGACCTGGGGGTAAAACAGTTGACTGGTATCATAATCTGTATCTAAAAGGTATTGTGTAAAGTATCGTATGCAAACTGGTAACAAGCTGGTCCCAAAAATCATTGTGTGATGTATGTGTACAAAGAGTTATAAATTCATGCTGGAAATACATTCTTAAAAGGTGTTTGGCAGGTAGTTAATAAACCCCAGTCAGCCTTAGAGAAAAGAACTTGTATTTTATTTGCCTGACCAGCTTGATTGCAGAGGACAATGAAAAGTGTTATTTACATGTTAGGTAAACAAAGCCACCTAGTTAGTAACTGGGGAAGATGACTGCTTAATGATCACTACAGGAGATGGAGTCTGTACCCCCAGGAAGCCTTCTGGGCTCCTGAAACACAGATAATGAAGTTTGCAGTAATATAAGCGGGGGAGCAGCAAAGAGACATCTGAGGCTTGGTCTACACTACGTGTTTAAACTGATTTTAGCAGCGTTAAACCGATTTAATGCTGCACCCGTCCACACTACGAGGCCCTTTATATCGATATAAAGGGCTCTTTAAACCGATTTCTGTACTCCTCCCCGACGAGAGGAGTAGCGCTAAAATCGGTATTACCATATCAGATTAGGGTGTGTGGCCGCAAATTGATGGTATTGGCCTCCGGGCGGTATCCCACAGTGCACCACTGTGACCGCTCTGGACAGCAATCTCAACTAGGATGCAGTGGCCAGGTAAACAGGAAAAGCCCAGCGAAATTTTGATTTTCATTTCCTCTTTGCCCAGCGCGGAGCTCTGATCAGCACAGGTGGCAATGCAGTCCCAAATCGAAAAAGAGCTCCAGCATGGACCTTACGGGAGATACTGGATCTGATCGCTGTATGGGGAAACAAATCTGTTCTATCAAAGCTCAGTTACAGAAGACGAAATGCCAAAGTGTTTGAAAAAAAAATCTCCAGGCTACACAGTGCTGCGTGACAAGAGTAACCGGGAGCCAGAGACTCAAATGGACGCTCATGGAGGAAGGGAGGGGGTACTGAGGACTCCAGCTATCCCACAGTCCCCAGCAGTCTCTGAAAAGTATTTGCATTCTTGGCTGAGCTCCCAATGCCTGTAGGTTCAAACACATTGTCCGGCGTGGTTCAGGGAATAGATTGTCAATTTACTCCCTCCCCCCACGTGAAAGAAAAGGGAAAGAAATCGTTTCTTGACTTCTTTCAATGTCACTCTATGTCTACTGAATGCTGCTGGTAGACGCAATGCTGCAGCAGTGAAGAGCAGTATCCACTCCTCTCCCCTGCCCGGTGGCAGATGGTGCAGTAGGACTGGTAACCGTCCCTCTTATCAACCCGTGAGTGCTCCTGGCTGGCTTCAGGTGAGGCTGGCCAGGGGCACCTGGGTGAAAATAGGAATGATTCTTGGTCATTCCCAGTAGATGGTACAGAACGGCTGGTAACCGTCCTGATCATAGCAAATGGGGGCTGAGCTCCATCAGCCCCCTTCCTTTCCTGTGTAAAGAAAAGATTCTGTCCTGCTGGGCTCCTCTCCCCCGCACCGCTTAATGTCCTGCCTGGACTGTCATAGCACCGGGAGGCTGCCTCCCCCTCATTTAACTCACTAACAAGTCATTGTTTCTTATTCCTGCATTCTTTAAAACTTAATGACACAAATGGGGGGGACACTGCCATGGTAGCCCAGGAAGGTTGGGGGAGGAGGGAAGCAATGGGTGGGGTTGTTGCAGGGGCACCACCTGTGAATGGCATGTAGCTCATCATTTCTGCGGGATCTGACACGGAGCAGCTGTGCTCTCTGATACACTGGTTCTCTAGTACACTTGCCCCATATTCTAGGCAGGACTGACTCTATTTTTAGAAACCATAAAGGAGGGATTGACTCGGGGAGTCATTCCCAGTTTTGCTTTTGCGCCCCCAGCCGATCTCAGCCAGGGGCACCCATGATAGCAGCAGACAGCACAGAAGGACAGATAACCATCATCTCATTGCCAATTTACACCGGCAGCAGACGGTACAGAATGACTAATAACCGTCTCTGCTATCATGCAAAAGCAAATGAATGCTGCTGTGTAGTGCTAGAGTATCGCCTCTGTCCGCGGCATCAAGTACACATACGGTGACTGTAAAAAAAAAAGCTGAACGGGCTCCATAGTTGCCATGCTATGGCGTCTGCCAGGGCAATCCAGTGAAAAAGGGTGCTAAATGATTATCTGCCGTTGCTTTCCTGGAGGAAGGAATGACTGACGACATTTACCCAGAACCACCCGTGACAATGATTTTTGCCCCATCAGCCACTGGGCTCTCAACCCAGAATTCTAAGGGGCGGGGGAGACTGCGGGAACTATGGGATAGCTACGGAATAGCTACCCACAGTGCAACGCTCCGGAAATCGACGCTAGCCTTGAACCATGGACGCACACCGCCAAATTAATGTGCTTAGTGTGGCCGCGTGCACTCGACTTTATACAATCTGTTTTATAAAACTGGTTTATGTAAAATCGGAATAATCCCATAGTGTAGACGTACCCTAGGTCATCCACCATCTGGGAGAACAAAGAAGCCAATGCTTTGTATCTATGAAAGAGGGTCTCCCTGCTAAATTACTTGGGCAATGCTAATAATCTGGTGTGAGAAAGAAACTGTGTTAGGCAAAGCTTTACCTTGCTAGAATTAAATTGTAGACACCAGAAAACATGTTGTTTTTGTTTTGTTTGTAACCCTTTCATATCTCTTTCACTCTTGTTTGAAATCACTTAAAATTTGTGTTCTTTGTTAATAAACTTATTCTTGGTTTTGCTGCAAACCATCTCAGGGCTGTGCATTAAGGTGGAGTGACCATCCCAGCTGAGCTAACAAGCTGTTGTGTGTACTGGCTCTTTGGAGGCAGTGAACTTAGTGGTACCTCTAAGAGGGACTGGACACTTCCGGGGAAAAGTTTTGGAGAGACTCAGGACCAAAGTGTTGTTGGGGATCATAAATAGCTAGAGAATATATATATATATACACACACACACACGCACACACAGTATAGACTGTAGTTATCCCTAAAGATGGTTGTTTTCAAACCTGAAACATGAAAGAAATCAACAGCACATACAGGAAAATGCTGCAGAGTCTACCATCTACATCATTAGTTCAATTGTAGATGATAATTATAGGACACAGAGGCAAGAGCTGATTTAAAAAAACAAAATGTAAAGTTTAATAGTTTGTAGTTGTTCAATAACATATTGTGTCTATCATTCATATATATATATATATATATATATATGTATATATAGTGACAAAGTTCCTCCTTTACCTTGGTGGGTCCTGCTCTTATTGGCGGATTTGCTCACCTCAGTGATCTTCCCCTCTGGTGGAACCCACAGTCTGGGTCAACTCCTTCTGTGTCTGATCAGGAGTTGTGAGGTTTGTGGGGAACCCGGGCCCACCCTCTACTCCAGGTTCCAGCCCAGGGTCCTGTGGATTGCAGCTGTCTATAGTGCCTCCTGTAACAGCTGCATGACAGCTACAACTCCCTGGGCTACTTCCCCATGGCCTCCTCCAAACACCTTCTTTATCCTCACCACAGGACCTTCCTCCTGGAGTCTGAATATGCTTGTTTGTCTGATAATTCCTCAATCCTCCAGCAGCACACCCTCTCAGTCTCAGCTCCTTGCACATCTTGCTCCCAGCTCCTCACACACGCTTCCTCTCCTCTGGCTCCTCCCCTCCTGACTGGAGTGAGCTCCTTTTTAAACCCAGGTGCCCTGATTAGCCTGCCTTGATTGGCTGCAGGTGTTCTAATCAATGTAGCTATCTCCACTGTCTTCTAGAAAGATCTTAATTGGCCTCAGGTGTCTTGATTAACCTGGAGCAACTGCCATTTGGTTACCATGGTACTAGGGATTTGTTTAGCCTGGGGCTAACATACCTGTTCCTCGGTACTTTACTGTAGCCATCTGGCCTTGCTCCATCACAATATATATACATATATATACATATTCCTCTTTCCTTTCTATCATACACCTCTACCCCACTATAACGTGACTTGATATAACACGGGTTTGCATATACCGCGGTAGCAGTGGGGCTTTAAAGGTTCCAGGGCTCCGGCTGCTGCGGGGAGCCTTGGGCCCTTTAAATCACCACTGGAGCCCTGCCGCCCCTACCCCGGGGCTGTGGCAGCTGGGCTCCACCGGTGATTTAAAGGGCCTGGAGCTCCCCACAGCAGCTGAAGCCCGGAGCTTTTTAAATCACCGCCGAAGCCCTGCCACCCCTATCCTGATATAATGGGGTTTCAGCTATAACGCAGTAGGCATTTTTGGCTCCCCACGACCGTGTTATAGTTGGGTAGAGGTGTACATGTGAGATCTCAGCTATCTAGTCATCACAGTGTTGCCTGGAGAGAAGAGTGTTCTCCAAAATCTAAATTTGATGAGACTTCCTTTCTCTCTATGAACCATTGTGAGTGCTAGCTACAGCAACAGAAATGCTTTTGTTGACAAAGCCAATATTTTCAAAAGCAACTAGTGAGTTTGAGTGGCTAACAGAGACTCTGTAAAGATGCCTGATTTGCAGTAGATGGCTGTTCAGTTCTTTCTGAGCACCAGATCCCTCAAAGATATCTCAATTTGATCAACTAAAATTAAAGCATTCTGGATTTTTTTTAATGCAGAATATACCATTTCTAAAGAAAACGTTTACGTAAGGCCCCCATTCTGAAAGAAAATCCACATGGATTTGCATAAACTTCTAGTGTACTTGTAGCAGGAATCTGCACAGGCAAAAGATCCACACACATAGATTTCATTGCAGGATTGGAGTCTAAATATGGAAAAATCCAAAATCTTATAAAAGATATACAAAAGAATTCAGTATGGTGTAAGTTTTCCCACATGTAGCCAGTGATACATCATTATAGCTGTCTGCCTGGTAGCATCACACAACCTGGTTAGCAATTCTTCTCCCTTGATATGATAAATAGTGCAAACATTATGGAGTGAGATCGCTTTGATTTTATGAAAGTCTTAAAGCAGCAATATGTACCTGTTCATTTGGTATAGGCAACTACAACAAAGGCTAGAAAGACTTGGGTAGCCTTTACTTCAGCTTGTTTTTTTACTGAAACATTACAAAAACAGAAAAAATATTTTATTATTTGAAACTTAGAACTAGGATAAATACAGTATGAAATTCTCTTTTGGGGCTTAATCCAAAGCCCTCTGAAGTCAATGGGAGTCTTTCCATTTGACTTCTATAGGCACTGGGCTGGGTCTTTAGTAATCTCAAAACATTGTGGATAGATTCTTTCAAAATCAAATCAGTTTGATTGTGTTGTCTCACTTGGTGCATTAACATAACGTTGCTCCCCTTCTAAACATACATTATTTGCAATGCCTGTTCTGAGTTATGCATGTATAAATTACGTCTTTTTATCCTCTCTTCAGTTATTCATCTCCAAGGCCTAACAAAGCTCTCTTGCTTCAGGACCCTAACTTCTTAGTCTGTAATTTTTTCTTGACTTAATAATAGTTCCTTTCTATTTATTCTTGTAATACCACATTTGTGTGTGTAAACGTTTGTAGAAGATGGAAGTAATTTTATTTTAATAATTTGCATGGAGAATTAGGTAGTATTGGCATAAATGGTGAGGGGAAGGAGGTTATGTTTTTACTCTTCTCTTCTTTAAAGTAGGGTGTAATGTAGCAGCGTGTGATTAGCAGCAATTTTTTGTGCTTAGCATCTGAATTGAATCATAAGTCATTTCCCCATTTCCTAGCCTGGTTAGTATAACACTTCACCACTTCTTCTCTCTTCCCCCACCCTTGCAGTAAAATAAATCTTCCAAACTTTTTCTGTTTCATGGCCCTCCTACTGAATGTTGACACTTGAAAATATTTAATTTTGGTTAGAAGAACTGATGAACTTCATAAGTACAATAAGTGGGAAGACAAAGCTTTTCAAATGCTGAATGTGAAGTGTTTAAAAACACAGTAAGGTTTGCACAGCACTCCAATCAGTATAAAAATGGTTCAGCTACTAAACGGGATAAAAGACTTGAGTGTAATCCAGATTTTACCTAGCTCCCATATTTCACTTCAAATGTTAATGTCAGTTTTTTTGTATACTTATAGTTGCAAAGAAGCCATGCTGTTCTGATATATATATATTTGTGTGCGTTTGTATTTGTGACAAACGCACACAAAAGTCTCTAATTTCCATTAGCAATTCCTACACTCAATCTCTCCAAAGCTTTTGGTCCCTCTAAATGCATAATTTGTGCCTCCATATATATTTGATCAAAAGCAATTCATATGTACAAAATGAGCCACACTGGATAACCGTAATTTAACCATGTGAAAACGAAAGGGGAAATTTTCAGATGATTAGCTTCCCTTTTCCTTTATGTGAGTTGTAGTCAAAGCATGTAAATTCACATTTAAATATGCTTAAATCTCTATTTGGTTGACCTGTTATTTTCTATATGTAACTTTTTGATCAGATGTGTAGGATTCCTTACACGGGAAGAAAAACATAAGTTTTGAAAACTATATTTTAAGCTACTTCTTTGTTAGTAAATTTGTTTACAGTGAACAATGTTTTAATTAGAATTACTGTGGTAAAAAATGTCTGTTGATGTTCTTTTAGCTAATCTCAGTTGTGGTTTGCAATTACCCTCCCTGCACCTTGTTCTACTTCTCTGTCTCTTGTATCGTATCAAGACACAATGCAGAGCTGTTCTGTTTTGCTTTTATTAAATGGAAGTTAACACCTCCACAAGGATCACACGAGACAGCTGGTTGAGCCCCAAAAGGACAGATAATATGTAATTAGGAAGAACTGCCATTCCCATTTCCTACAGCTTATAGACAAGTTATCCAACACAGATTGGTACCAGATTGCTCGCTGGCAACTCGGGCAGGTTCCAAATGTTGGAACAATTATTAAAGCCAATTTGTGAGTCAAATTTATTTCTTCTGTATAATCAGATTATACGATTTCAACAGAGCTGCTAAAAAAACCTGTGCTTTAGACACAAGGATGGGAATTCCAGAAGTGCTCTGCTTGGCCTACCCCTGCTTCTACTGAAGTCAGTGGGAGTTCTACCCTTAGCTTCAAAGGGAACAAACACCAAGTCCACAAAAGTATTCAGGATTCTAACTTCCACTGATTTCAAAGGAAGACCTCAACCCCAAAAGGTAAAAGGAAGTTCGATATAAAGAGAAAATTAAAATGGAAAAAGATACTGAAGTTTAATGAAAAAACAAAAATTACACCCTTTTTATTGTGGAATTAGGAATATGTGCACATGTAATCACCAAGAAAACTAGTACTTCACTCCATGACAGAACAAAATTGAATTCACATTGTAATCAGCTCCCATACTTTAAATTATTAAAAAAAATCTAATGAGAGAAATGTTATTATATTTCATGGGTTATAAAATATAACTTTTAAGCATTCCATATGATGTGACTGTATTACATATTATGCAGTTTTTCCCGCCAGTGTACTTTCAAACACAGCTGAATGTTAGCATTTATGTCATGAAAGAATGTCTGGAGGGTTTTTTTTTAAAATGAGTTTGTTTTATCTGTCCAGACTTTTGTTACGGTACTAGATGCAGCTCAAGTTAAAGTTCTTCTGCTACCTTGTGGTTGTAATTTTAAAATACCATATATTCTGCAGAATGTACAGAATTATTGGATGTGTATTTTTATTTGTGGCAATTTCAAGTCAGTTAAACAAAGGTTTTATGCCATCCTGCCCAAACCTACATCAGAAGATAAATCCAGTAGGCTCCTTTGGTTCAGATTCATTTTCATTCATCTGCCCACTATTTTAAGTCCTAATCTTCTTTTCCTCTACGTGGTTCAGAAGATTGGTTACGTGCTTTCTAAACTTTCACTACTAAGCTGGGGTTTCATTCCACTGCAGCCTGCAGTGATCAAAAGTTGGGTTGTCCTGGTATTTAGTGATTTTAGTCCCATTCCTAATGGACGAGTGTTCACATCACAGAATCTACCATGACAAGTACCCTTCTTAGAGATTCCAGCAGGGAAGGTAGGGACTGAATAGATATGGCTACTGAACTATCTTCTCATCCTTAGAGGCGGTGCCCCAGCTCAGCCTTGAGGCATGTTGACAGAGAACATATGAAAAGCTTGCATTGTTGCCCTCTGTGTTGTACCTGTTCTGGTGGTGACAGACTCTGAACAGAACATTAGAGTTCTGAGGCTGCCAGTCAGGGCCCATTTCACAAACATGAAATTTACTTAACACCTTTTAAAAAGACAAAAGCAATATAGAAACAGTAAACAAAAATATCCCACATCACCTCTCTTCTCTGGATATGAATCTGTTTATAAAGTCATTACTTTGTCCTCCTTCAAATCCTTCTTCAAGAGACACCACTGCCATGAAGCCTATGGAAAACCATCAACCTATTACGGATAGGTACGAGGTCAGTAGGGACTTCTGATGTCTATCTTAGCTATACAAGTATTAAATAATAACAACAAGGTGGATACTTCATGGATAGTTCTGGTTATAGGATTTCTTTAGGATTTCCTGAACCATCATTATATTCGGATCTATATATCTATTCTGAGTTATTCTGTTCTCTAAATTGTATATAACTGTACTGTCATCACCCAAGGTTCTCAAATCTGGGTCTTCAGGGTTTATAGGAGCAGTCCCACTCTAGCCCTCCATCTGGCAGCCTGCTGGTCTTTGCTTACCTGGGACCCATGAAGCCCAGCCCCAGTTTGAAGCTTCACCCTTGCAGTACTATTGGCAGAGTTGCAGAGCAGCTGATTGGCCTGCAGACCCTACTTAAGCCAGCAGCAGGAACAGGAAACTGTCTGAACAACTGGGCACTACCCTGTTCTGGACCGTGTGCCTTGTACTTTCTGGTCCCACAGCTTGATTTCCTGGCATCCCAACCCAGTGCTACTCTTGGCATCTGATTTGTGGTTCTGACCTCCATTTTGTCTCCTGACTCTGAGTTCCCGGTGTTCTGCCCTGGCCTGACCCTAGCTCCTGATTTATAGTTCTGCTCTCCAGTGTGTCTTCTGCCTCTGACCTCTTGTTATTGACTCCTGTCTTGTGCTTGTGAACTCTAGCTTTGACTGCTAGGTCTGGCTGCCCACAACCTGGTTGTGACAAGTACATTAATAAAAGGTAGAGTAACAAATAAAGGTATCCAAATCCTCTACTGTAATTGGGCCAGATTTTGATCTTGGTTACAACAGCAAAGTCAATTGAGTTATGTAGGTTTACAGTGGTGAAAAGTAGACCTGAGTCTGACCTATTAGTTTAGTCTAGTTATTTGTAGGAGGAAATACTCAAGCCCACATCCTCAAAGATACATAGGTGTTTCTCTGCTCAGTGATACAATTCCTAACCCTGCAGACACTCTGCCACTTAATGGACTCCTCAGCCCTGAACTAGGCATGTAGACTCCTCATACAATGCATAGGAGAGTTAGGAACCCAAGGAATACTTAGAAGACAGCAAGTTGAGTAGACAGCCACCTAAGCTACTCAAGAGAGAAATTCTGAGGTGGGGTGCGGGGAGTGTCTTAGTATAATTCCCAAATCTGGACCTTAGCGTCCAGGATATGGGTACTAGCATAAAGTCCTCTAAGCTTAATTACCAGCTTAGATTCTGTAGCGCTGCCACCAATCAGGAATTTCTAGGGCCTGATACCCTCTGGTCCCCCCAAAACCTTCCCAGGGGATCCCAAGACCCAGATTCCTTGAGTCTCACAACAAAGGGAAATAAACCATTCCCTCCCACCTCTTTCCCTCCTCCCAGATCTTTCCTCCCTGGGTGCACTAGGAGATACCGTGATTCAATTCCTTGAAACACAACACAGAGAGATCAAGTTTCTCTCTCTCATTTTCCCAGAGGCAATACAGATTCAAGTTCCGTGAATCTAACACAAAGAGGAAATTTATCCTTCCCTTCTTCCCACCAGTTCCCTGGTATATACAGACTCAATTCCCTAGAGTCTTAACTGGGAAAAAAAAATCAAACAGGTCTTCAAAAGCAAAACTTTTAATAAAAAAGAAAGAAAAAAGTAAAAGGTTTATCTCTGCACTTTAGATGGTAAAAAGTTACAGGGTCTTTCAACTTATAAACAATAGAAAGAAACTTTCTCCAGCAGAAACACAATTTAAGCTACTTCCAGCAAGTACATATATGCAAATGGAAAAAAAAACAAATTAAAAGACTATGATCGCCTTTTCTTACTTACAATTCTGAATAGATAAGAGACTGTAGCAGGGAGATTGGCAGAAACCTGGTTGCACCTCTAGCCCCGTCCAGGACCCAGAGAGAACAAAGCCAAACCCCAAACCCACAAACAAAGGCTTCCCTCCACACAAGATTTGAAAGTATCTTGTCTTCTGATTGGTCCTCTGGTCAGGCATTTGGGTCCCTGTTTGTTAACCCTTTACAGGTAAAAGAGACATTAACCCTTAACTATCTGTTTATGACAGGGAGGGGAGGGGCTCAAGTTCCTAAGCAACTGACCTGGTGCACCCCTCCATTTGGGATCCTTAGCCACAAACCTGATGTGCCATGACTACTTCTGTCCATGCTTTCCCTGCCAGCTCAGGACTCCAGCACTGTCTTGCTGAGCCAGACACTCCTGTTTGCTTCAACACAGACCCAGGATCTGAATTACTTGCCCCAAAGCTGTAGGTTTACCTGAAAGCAGTTAAAAGAAGTGTTCCTGTCTTTAACACTTAGATGCCCAACTCCCAACGGGGTCTAAACCCAAATAAATCCATTTTACCCTGTATAAAGCTTATACAGGGTAAACTCATAAATTGTTAAGCCTCTATAACACTGATAGAAATATGCACAGTTGTTTCTTTCCCCAGGTAATAATACATACTCTGAGTTAATTAATAGGTAAAAAGTGATTGTATTAAATACAGAAAGTAGAATTTAAGTGGTTCCAAGTAGTAACAGAAAGAACAAAGTAAGTCACCAAGCAAAATAAAATAAAATGCACAAATCTATGTCTAATCAAACTGAATACAGATAATTTCACCCTCAGAGATGCTTCAGTAAGTTTTTTTCTCGTACTGGACACCTACCAGGCCTGGGCACAATCCTTTCCCCTGGTACAGCTCTTGTTCCAGCTCAGGTAGTAGCTAGGGGAATCTTCATGATAGTTCCTCTCTCCTTCTTAGTTCTGTTCCACCCCTTTATATATCTTTTGCGTAAGGCAGGAATCCTTTGTCTCTCTCTGGGTTTCCACCCCCTCCTTCTCAATGGAAAGACACCAGGTTAGATAGATTCCAGTTCATGTGACATGATCACATGTCACTGCAAGACTTCATTGCCCCCCTGCCAGTACACACAGATACAGGAAGACTTACAG
This sequence comes from Gopherus flavomarginatus, assembly GCF_025201925.1. NCBI lineage: Eukaryota > Metazoa > Chordata > Testudines > Testudinidae > Gopherus > Gopherus flavomarginatus. The sequence continues at coordinate 33,936,219 of NC_066619.1, read as the reverse complement.
GTAAGACACACACATCTGCAGACAATTGTCCTGGTTAATGGGAGTCATCAAGATTCCAAACCACCATTAATGGCCCATACTTTGCACAATTGCAATAGGCCCTCAGAATTATATTTCATATTTCTAGTTTCAGATACGAGTGGTACATTTATACAAATAGGATGAACACACTCAGTAGATTATAAGATTTGTAATACTACTTTACAAGAAAACTTTTGCATGAAGCATATTCCAGTTACATTATATTCACTCATTCACATATTTTTATAAAATTATATCGACTGCAAATCACAGTATGAGAGTGCTTTTACTTGAATTTTATTAGTTCAAAAAATTTAGTTAGTGAACCAGATCTTAGAGGTGCTGAATCCTCTGAACTTCTCAAGATCAGTCACTATGGCCAGATCTTCAGCTCATATAATAGCACTGAGCTAATTAAAAATTAATAGAACAGTTGGTCAGATTCTAATCTCAGTTTCACCAGAGTATATCTAGTGACCTCTCTCCTGTAATCAAGATCGGACTCTGCCCCAATTCAGTTTAAAGAGTTTTATTTGCTGTCATACCTTTGACTTTAGTGGAGCTATGCCCATTTAAACCAGTTGAACATCTGCCCCAATATTTATCTCTCACCCGGTGGGAGTAGTCTGAGTCAATTATAATCAGTTTTCAAATATAAACATACTAACTCAGTGTTCTAGTTGCTAATACTAACTTTCAGGTCAAAACCTGTAGGGAGATGAGTTGACAATAATTTATCAGCACTGATACTGATGATGATCATGTTAAAAGTATACAATGTGTATTTAAACTCCTTAATTGTTTATCATATTCCAAATAGGACAGAGAAGCCATTCCTTAAAAACCTGCACCAAATCGGATTAGTTAGATGAACTATGCTAGTGAGGTTCCTTGGTATGCAGAGCATGTCCTCTTGGGGTCTGATGTAGTTGGTTCTCTCCCAAGTGCTCATGAGGGCGAGGCTAGAAGCTGCTCTGCTCCAAACTGGGGTAGAACTTCCTATCTTCTTTTCCTTCCACTAGCGTGCCTCTTCCCAAACCCACTTTTATGAGGATGCCAATGGAACATCATAAACTGATAATGCATTACTGAGACCCTGTCCTTTTTCCCACGCCCTTGCTTTTTTATTGGGTTACAGTAGTTTTTGAAGGCCTCACTCAATATTGTACTAGACACTACATGTACAAATAGCAAGAATTCCAGCCCCAAGTTGCTAAAATTTTATATAGACAAGATAGTCAGACAGTAGGAGAAAGGAAATACTATTATTATCCCTGTCTTACAGAGGAGGGAGGGAGACATTAAGTGACTTGCCCAAGCTCCTGTGCCAGGGCCAGGAATTGCACTCATATCTGAGTCCCAGTTAAGTGCTTTGTTCACCCTCTTGTTCTCTCTCTTATTTTTAGTCTAAGGCTAGTGTGATAGGAATTGTTTTCTCTATACTGTCCTGACCCTGCATCAGATGCTGCAGCATCTACTAATGAGCAGTCTGGTTTCAAAATAAACCCGTCATTATAAATAGTAACTATATGCAGAAATGAGGTAACAAAACTTCCTACTACTCTATGTAGATGCAGCCTTTGACTACCCTGACCTGAGTTTCTTTGTTTCTGCTTCCCAGCAGGAAACATCTCAAAGGAAACCAAAGGCACCTCACCACTTCCTGGAGAACTTACTCTGTAGACTATCTTCCCTTTTTTAGATTCCTTTTCAATTTTCTGAACTAAAGTAACAAACTATAACAAATATATAAACTGACTTAACAATCCTTCAGGTTGCTTTAACATGTTAATATGCCTTGATCAGTTCCTTAGAGTGTTCAGCAATCTTCCCAATCTGCTGTATTGCAAAACTTTAGGCAAGTCCTTTTTTGTAAAAGACTGCTCAGATTTATGGTCAAAAACAGGATCAATCTGTGAATTATTTTTGACATGTGACTTTTTTCAGCCATGTTCTCAGGAATTTTGAGCAGATGCTTATAATTCCTTTGTAAAATTTTGCCTTCATCAGTGATCACTGTAGCTTTGAGCCGCCAGTGTCCACTTTTCCAAAGTCTCAAGAGCCTTTGTTTTTTAACTACAGGAAAGGTCTTGTTCCTATATTGTTATATCTTTGTCAGATTGTACATTCCCTGTCTTTTTTCCCTCACTATAACTGACTTCTCAGCCAGTCTTTTTTTGTTGCGTGTGGTAATTGGGTACTTTACATAGAGCAGTTCAGCAGGTGACTTTCACGCTATAGTACTGTAGCTCTATAATCGAGTAGTGCTAAATTCCTGCTGGGAATCTCTGTACTTCTGATATGTTCCACACATGGGTGCTGGAACAATTTTTTTGTGGGAGGTGCTGAGACGCATTGAACCAATCTGTAAACCCTGTATATAATGGAATCCACTTCAAGCCAAGGGGTGCAGCAGCATCCCCAGCACTCCTAGTTCCAGGGTCTATGGTTCCACACTCGCTCTCAATTATTTTATGTTACTATTAATCTGTGGCCAGATCTGGTCATTCCCCGGTGCCCTTCATGTATTTGTCCAATAATTTTCCTTCTCATCACTGTGGGAACCTCGAACTGTGCCCCCTTCAAGAGCCCTCCTGAGATCATTGAAATCTCCTTTTTATAGTGGGAATAGGCCTGTGGGTAGGGTTGATTTTTCTCCTCCATTATGTATAGTTGATACCACTAATTGTAGTGTTTCTTCTTGAGCTGTTTGTCTACAATTCATTCCATATGCCTGGAGATACAGCACATGATGCTTTTATCATGTTCACATGCATGTTTACTGCTCGCTCCACATCATCAGGCTGTACATTGTCCAATGTTGCTATGCTCTTGAAAGCATGTCTGCCATTACTAAGTGACATCCAGGTTGGAATTCAGGGTCACGTCATACATTTGTATTTTCAAATGTAGTCATATCTTTGATAGTACTTATCCAAGTCCCTTCCACAGACACTGTTACATATCTTTCGATTTCTATTATTACATTTACCTGTGCCCCAGGCAGTGTCTATCTTGTTTGTCACATAGGTGCCATTTGTGCACATTTTAATTAGCCCATCTTTTGAGTTTTCAGCCTCCTCCACTACTGTGCTTATAAATAGTTCTTTCTCTTTCTCTTAGCTTGACAAATTTTTATCTGTACACAATACATGCGCTGTTCTGCATTATGCTGGGGTTTATTACAATTTCTATATTTCCCAGAATGCTGGACATTTCCTATATTTATGCTGTTTGCCACATCAGTGGCATTAGTTCCTGCTTTCTGTTTCTATACTTGGCCATTTTAATTTCTGTGAACTCTTCGCTTGGTGGTTTAGCTATGGTCAGTACTTTTCTCTTGGCCTTTTATTTGTGTTTCAGTTTGTTCTGCTGCTTGGCATATACAGTTGCCCTTTCTAACATCAAATCCATCTCCATTAGTAACTGTTCACAAACATTTTTATTGTTACATCCCAGGATAATATGGTCTTTTAATATTCCATATTTATAGAACTGACTTTTTAGTTTTTAAATCTGTGGCAAACTCCTCTATTGTTTCTCCTTCATTCTGTGTTCTCACGCTGAACATATCTCTCACAAATAAGATTTTTTCCTAGGGACATAGTGATCCTCAAACATTTTTCATTATTTCTGCAAAGCTCTCCTCCCACTCTCTATGGAATGTGCTGTGTACATCTAGGACTTCTGTGCATGCTGAAGTTAAGAGAAGAGCAATCTTTTGGTCATCCTCCAGTTTATTTGCCCTTGTGGCTTCCATATGCAGCTGAAACTACTGTTTGAGCCATTTACAGTCATGTTAAGCAAAAAACATATTAAGAAAAATGGAAGACTTGTTGTGATAGGCATAATCTATATGAGGGCTGAAGGAACAATCGATCAAGATGATCAAGCATTTCCCCTGAATCTCAGGGCTGGTGGGAGAGTTACTTGCAGTTGTATAGGCTCTGTAATAGCCATTTCAATGTTACCTCTCAAAAGGTCTTCCAGCACATTGTGGCTTCCACTCCTCGTACTATGTAACATCTTTATGACAAGCAGACTAGTTTCAATGTAACCCTTTATTAGAAACAGGAACTATACACAGAAATGAGATAACAAAACTTCCTGTGTAGCTGCAGCCTGTGACTGCCCTGGCCTAGGCTTCCTCCCTCCCCCACTCCCTCCTCCCCCAAGCAGGAAGTGTCTCAGAGGCAACCAAAATCTACCTGAAGAATGTACAGGAGATGTGGCATCTCTATACTTTTTGGAGACTTACTGTATAGCACAGACCCTTGTGTCCATGGGAAGTGCAGTGAAATGAATGGGCTCTGATTGTGGAATTATATTTGTACAGTACCTAGCACAATGAAATCCCATTCTATTTAAGATCTTAAATACAATTAATTGTGATTTCTGTAAGAAGGAAACATGGATCAGAATTGGCCTGATATTTGAAAATGCACTTTCTTCTACATTAATCAAAATCATATTGCTTTTTGTATATTAGCCAATAAGTGTATATATAAAGCAGGCAAAGCAGCAGAACATAAACTTTACCCAATTTGAAAATTGTGGTTTGGCTTGAATTATATATACTACAATTTCACAATGTGTTGGCAAATCTAATGTAGTAGAATTTGTGGGTATAATAATAAACTCTTATTCATTTGTCACTTCAGTATAGTACTGTCATTGTGAAACACTGTGGGTGTTAGCAGGTCTTTTTTTCCAGGCAGATTATAATTTTAATACCTAGTTCTTATGTAGCACTTTACAGTCAATCTCAAGCAATAGGATCCATCAAGCGATTTAGGCATTGCAACACAGAGCATCATGGTGCCTAAAAGTTAGAAAATCCTAGAAAATCATAGGAACAACACTGTGATCCACAAAGCCAAGTTGGGTGTGTATGAATAGGGAGAGTAGGCACGTTAGAATGCAATCTTCAAAAGCCAGCACAGTTGGCAGAAAGCAGGCTGAGCTACCCAATAAGAGATACCAATGAGAGTGGTGTGTCCTAAGCCACGGCCATCCTGTGGAGCTAGGTGCCTCCCTGCAGCTTGGATTGGGTGCCTGTTTCTGCTTAGAGAGCCTCAAACAGGCACCCTCTCCTGGAGTCAGGCACCTAAGGCATTTCTTTGCTCCATACAAAATGGCTGCAGGAGAAGGACTTGCTGTAAGGACACAGGGCCTAGAATGTGGGTTTGCAGAGCCTGGGATGACTGATGTTCCCACAGTGCCACCAGGAGGCCATGCAGAGCCATGGCCAGGGAGCACATTGGGGCAAATAGACAGTGCAGGAAGTACCACTCAAGGGAGCCAGAGTGACAGTACACTGCAGCCCTCTGACTGGCCAGCCACCCTATTTAACTCTGGAGGATGCTCTAGGAAATTGTCTGGGCAACAACACAGACTTCGGGCCTGCTGTGACACGTCTCCTGATCTCTAACCCCAGCCTGACTTGGACCCCGACTCTTGATTATTGAACCCAGCCCTAGTGATTCCTCCAACCATTGCTCATGGACTACGGTCCCTGATGTGTGACTTCAACCCAGCTGTGACCTGTAGGCCAGATTACCTACACTCTGGGCCCTTACAGGCACCACCCACTTTATAACTTTTAGACGAGTAATTAGAGCACTCCCTTGGAATGGAGGATACCCAGGTTCAACTCCCTCCTCTCTACAAGATGGGGAGAAAGTGGTGGGAGACCCCTGTTTAAATCTTCAGAAGAGAACTCTACCCACTGAGCTAAGGACTATTCTGATGTGGGGCTCCCTCAGTCTCTCCTGTTGAAACTATGCCCCAGTGGATAAATAATGGAAGAGTGACTAGGGTAGGGAGACTGGAACCTGGGTCTCCCACAGGGATGCCACTGGACCACAGAATCATTCTCTCTCCGGCCTAAAGATTGTTCTACTGTGGATTAATACTTAAATAAATAGTTATTGGGTTAGAGAGAGGGTGGTGGCAGGGAATGACTCTGTAGCCTGGTGGTTAGGGAGAGACTGAGCAGGGGGAGGGCTCCACCCCATAAGAATATCCCATAGCTTAGTACTTAAAGTACTTACATTGGTTGTGGGAAACCCCTCTTCTAATCCTGTCTCCCCTTCCAATTAGGAAATGAAAACTTACTAGTGAAGTCGCTTACCTAAAGCTACTCAGCAAACAGATATTAGAATGGGGGTGCACCTTCTCCCAGTCCTATACTCCTTCCTCTAGAGTCTAGACTCTAGTTCTGACTGCCTCTTAGGCTATGACTGCACTGGAGAGTTTACAGCCGAGCAACTATGCTAGAGAGTTTACAGCAATGTAGCTACAGCTATACCAATGTAAGCTCTCTGGTGTAGCCACTCTAAGATGATGGAAAAGAGCTCTCCCATCAACTTAATTAATCCACCCCTAATGAGCAGCAGCATCTACGTCAGTGGGAGAAGCTGTCCTGCCAACATACCGCTGTGCATACCGGTGCTTAGGTCAGTGTAACTTATGTTGCTTGGGTGGGGGGAAGGGTGGCTTATTCACACCCCTGTGCGACGTAAGTTATACCCACATAAATGGTAGCGTAGACATAGCTCTAGGTTTACAGCATTTCTCCCTATAAAATTGCTCTTCAAGCTCTTTTGAAAGTCTCTTCTACAAAAAGCCCTGCAACTCACAAAAAAGTAGATCAACTCAAAGTGCTGCTGTTTTGTGGAAAGCTTTTTATTTTATTTCATTTTAAACTTCCTATTAAGCAAGCACTTTCTTCTAAGTCTGTCACTTCACCGTCTGTATGAAAACAGCAGCTTTGTTTTTCTGGAATACACCTGCCCCTTGACTATTGACTGAAGTCATTTCCATACTCCTGAGTGCATTAGGATTTTTCACTAGAAGTCACTGTAGTGATGAGGACATCGGGGCCTCTGTCGGTTAGGATCCAGTTATGATCCTTCAAGTTCTTATGACTGTACAGGGGAGAATGATGAGGGAGGGCTATGGGCTGAAGGTATAAACAGGCCCTTCACTGAGATAGCAGTGAAGCAACACCAGCAAAGCCTAGCAGTGTACAAGCCCATACCCAGGCTTCCTGGTGCACTTGGGCTGCTAGCCTGTTCTGCCATGGCTTTACTGCTATTGGTACCCAAGCAAGCATGTGTTTAATGCACTGCAATCACAGATCTGATTGCCGTGTAGATCTAAGTGGCAATCAGACAGGAGGAATGTCTTTGACAATGCACAGGGAATCACAAGACTGGCTTGTACAACAAATTACAAGCCTATACTGATGCTGAGTAGCACTCACTTTAAGTAGTCCCAGTGAATTAGACTACACATGTGAGTAAGAGTGACAGAATTCAGTCCTGGAGAGTTTGGCTTAATAATAATGTAAATCCATTTTGTTTTCTATGTGTAAACGCCATCCTCTACCGTCAAACCTTGGAGACAAGATTTTGCTTACTGAGCCTCTGACTTCCCCTACCATTGAAACAGATGATAAATATGGTCTGAAAAGTACTACACAAGATTTGAGTGATTTCATTATTGAAACCTAGAAGTAATAACTCCATATACAAAAAAGAACCTGTACTTTACATGGAGCAGCAGAGCCATGACTCGGAGAATGTTTGCAACACTGAAGCGGTGCAGGCTGTTACAGATTTGAGTAAACCTTGGAAGTAACGTTTTATCCATAGACCACTGAAGTTTTTTTTAAAATCTTCAATGGATTTTTGTGACTCTGAAATATTTTATTTAAAAGCCAAGTTACAGATAGTCACCTAATAGCAGCTCTTCTATTAGAGCAGTAGCTCAGCTGAGCCTATAGGGGTTAACGACCATCTTACTAACTACAACTGAATTGTCAGCGTATCACAGGACTGTTTCTGGTTGTTATATTTCATGGAAGGATGCAGCTGAAAAATAGACATGAGAAAATGCCCAATGAACTAAATTCAGACTAAGATTTTAATAAAGTTCAGAAAAAGTAAATGAATAAGGAAGAACGAGGATTGCAAATGAGATTGCACAAGGCTTTCATTTTCCAGATGCTCTTGTGAATGAAAGGTCAGATGAACAACTTAGGTTTGATTAATTATGTAGAGTAGAAAAACAGTTTGAACACAACAAAACTTCAGAAGAGAAGCATATTGCCTAGGAGTTTAATTTTTGTTGTGCAATTTTCAAATTTGCTGTGTTTTCATAAACAAGCAAGACCAGTTCTAGATTTGGTATAAGTGGGTGCGGTTCCCACAAATCTTGAGTAAATTCAGAAAGGCTATACATTGTGATGGAAGTTGTGTTAAGTGTAAGCTACTTAGAAAACAGAGGAAATTTGCTTGCAAAATTAATATAACCCTCACACCAAAGTTAGGGAGTATCAGGGGAATGGAGTAGCACATGAAGCAACAAACAGGCATTTGTGGATTACAGTTGTTTTGTACAAACACTGAAGACTTTTTGTACAAATGGCACCACTTTACACACATCCTGGCCTAGTTATACTTAAGGGAGTGGATCCTCAGATGGAGTAAATTATGACAATTTACATTAGGTGGGGATCTGTGCTAATATGTCCCTTTATATCACTGAGTTTGGCTGGCAGTATGAGGTGTTTTGAAATGGCAAAACAAACAAACAAAAAACCTGCACACCATTTAGCCTGATTTAGGGCACTGACCAAATCACACCCTCTTTGCGGCCTTTAGTCCAATTACTAGCCAAGTGTTTCTTTTTACAGCTGGATCCTCACTGACAGAGTGAGTTATTTAATATTAGTAATATCGAGGTGGCCAAATTATTGGAATCAGGTCTATTGTTTACTCTTTAACACCTTTATAAAGATAAATTGTAGGTGCAACATTATTCAGAGGGGCAATAGATAGTAGACACTCTTGGAGTAGAATGAGACAGTAAGAATACAAATCTTAAATTACAGTATTTCAAAATACTCAGGATGCATATGCTGGGTGAAAATCACATAGGCTAATAGTTGTAGAATGTATATGATTTTGTAATTAGATAAATTCATGGAGGATAGGTCCAACAATGGCTATTAGCAAGGATGGGCAGGGATAGTGTCCCTAGCCTCTGTTTACCAGAAGCTGGGAATGAGCAACAGGAGATGGATCACTTGATGATTACCTGTTCTGCTCATTTCCTCTGGGACACCTGGCATTGGCCCTGTCAGTAGACAGGATACTGGCCTAGATGGACCTTTGGTCTGACCCAGTATGGCCATTCTTATGTTTATGTTTATATGTTTTAGAGATGCTTTATTATACAAGTGGTTTTTGTGGAATTAATGTTAGAGTCAATTTTTTTTCTTAATTATTCCTTTACATCTCATCAACGTAAAAGAGCAAAACCACTGGTCTACAATTTTTGAGAAGTCGTCTGCTTCAGAGATAAAATGTGATATTTATTATGTATTTTGATGTGCTGAATTCAAATATGACAATTAAAACAACTGATTGGCTACTGTTTCTAAGATATTTAAGTTTTTACATTTTATGTCTATGTATATTATGTAGATAGTAGAGTTTTAATCATAAATTGTAAACCTAGGTCTTTTCATGTGTTTATGGTTGCTTTACATGATAATATTTCACCTGTCCTGTTTATGGAACACTTTAAAAATCAGCAAAAGGGTTATATAAATAAAATTTATTATGAAACAAAAGGCAAAAAACTATTATGTACATAGTTTAGTCCCATTCAGTGTCTACTCGGTGCTTCTTGGCTTGTCTCTTGTATTCATTAAATGGAGCATCTCTTGTCACTGTCCAGCAATAGTCTGCAAGCATTGATGGGCTCCATTTGCCCTGATAGCCTGCCAGGAGATTCCACTGCTGTAGTCTGGAGCCCAACAGCTCTGCCTTACTCTTGGGTAGTTCCAAATCCCTGACAAGGTCATTCAGTTCACCTTGTGTTATGAGGTGTGGTTCAGGGGAGGAGGATGGGAGAAAAGGTGGGTCCTGTGACATTGATGGTTCAGGACCAGAAGTTTCATCCTCTTCCTCTTCCTCGTCTGACTCAAGTGAGAATGATTCTGGTGCATCAGGAACCGGCAGTCCTTCTCCGTGGGGTACTGGGCGTATAGCTGATGGAATGTTTGGATGATGCACAGTCCACTTTTTCTTCTTTGAGACACCTTTCCCAACCGGAGGCACCATTCAGAAGTAACAATTGCTGGTATGATCTGTTGGCTCTCTCCAAATCATTGGCACTGCAAAAGGCATAGATTTCCTTTTCCTGTTCAACCACTGGCGAAGATTTGTTGCACAAGTGTTGCAGCGTATGTGTGGGGCCCACCTCTTGTCCTGATCTCCAATTTTGCAGCTAAAATAAAAGTGATAGGCTTTCTTAACCATAGTGGTTATACTGCGCTTTTGGGATGTAAAAGTCACTTCACCACAAACATAGCAGAAGTTATCTGCACTGTTCACACAAGTAAGAGGCATCTCTGCTCACTTTGGCTAAACAGAAATGTGTCCCTTTGCAAAATCAAACACTGACAAATAAGAGAGCACGACACTGTATGATTTCTAGAGCTGATATAGGGCAATTTGTTCAGCAGAATGATGTAAGCTTCGTTATGATTGCATCATCCATGACTTCTAGGAATAACATGATGCAATTCATATCATGTATGACGCAATACCAGCTTCAGATTGCATCATTCATTGTTTTGCCTAAAAAGCAAGTACTGTCCAAACCCAGTCATAGATTTATTCATAGATCCAGTCAAAGATGTATTTTAGTCATTTCTGGTTTAAATTGAGATCCCTTCCCTTTATAACTCACTTATCCTCCGCCATTCTCAAGTCAAGGGTCGTATATACTGACCCAATAGCATATCTTGAAAACTAGAGCCAATCAACAATTTTAAGCATCATTTTCGTTCTCAGTGACCCAGAATTAGTAAAGTTGGACTACATTTATTTCAGAAGCATTTTGGCTGTAGAGCAGTGAACTTAGCAAAGGAAGTTACTCTTTCAACAAAGGAATTGCAACTGAACAGGACAAAGGTGGAAAGTATAAATATATATTTACAGGCTGTTAATCTAAAAACAAAAGTTTTCTATTCTATGGTCTTCATTCAACGATGAGTTTCCTCTGGAAAAATCTAAACTCTTTAGGGGAGAGTGAAAAGAATACCACTTTTCCCATTGCCCAGATACTAGCAGGGACCAAGAGTGTTTTTTTCCCCCATGATTGACTTGACATTTTCTGGTGGATGTAGGCCTGCATTGCTCGACCCTTTATCACTTTGAGGTCAGGATACTGTAATGCACTCTGAATGGAGCTACTAACTGTGGATGTTTGGAAATAGAGCAAGGAAGAGACAGAAAACAAACCCACTGCAGAAGCTACAGAAATACCTTAAGCAGGAGTTGCTGCATTGGGAAAGGAGTAAATGGGTCCCAGCTGGGGCCAGCCCATTCCCAGAACTGTGCATTGGAGGACTCCTCCTCCCCTCAGCCACATGAGCTTTGGGAAAGAAACTGCAGGGAGGAGCTAGTCAGAGACTGAAGATGGCAGAGTAGTTGAAGCAGCAATTTAAGCAGGGAATGACAGACACTGACAGGGCCGTCCTTAGCCATAGACAGAATAGGCAGCCTCCTAGGGCACCACTAGGTCTGGGGGCACCGCTCTGCAGGGAGCCCGGACAGATGGGAAGCAGTGGAGCATGTAAAAGCAGGGCTGTTGGGTCCTAGAGAGACGAATGCAGCACAGTCTGAGGGAGGGGATTGGCTGCTGGGGTCTCTGGGAAGTGGTGGGGGAAGGAACTCACCTGAGAGTGTGACTCCTTCCCCCGGCATGAAGTGAGGCAGGCTCGGCGGCTCTGGCAGTATCCTTTTTTGTTCTCCATAACATCCGTTCTTCTCCCCCCTGCCCCACGGAGCACCCTGCCTTTCTCCCTCCCCCCACAGAGCACCCCTCTCTCCCCCCTCCCATTTCTGGCTGCCTACTGAGGAATGAAAGTGAAAGTAACTCACTTCCTTGGCAGGCAGCCAGGATTGGAATGGTCGCACAGGACTGGGCTGGGGATAGCCAGATAGCATGTGCAAAAAATCAGGACAGGGGGTTGTGGTAGGGTGAGCAGATGTCCCACTTTTATAGAGACAGTCCCAATTTTGGGGTCTTTTTCTTATATAGACTCCTGGTGCCTATATAAGACAAAACTCCAAATATCAGGACTGGCCCTATAAAATCAGGATATCTGGATCCGCTCACCCTAGTTGGGGAGCGCATCTCTCCCCCAGGCGGAGCTGCACAGGGCAGGATGAGCTGTTGTGGCTCCATGGGTGCCCCGTCCCTGAGATCAGATGCTGTGCTAACTTCACCATGGTCCATTGAGCTGGTGGTGGTACCCAATGGCGTGTGATCGGACCTGAGGGTTTGCTGCTGCTGTTGCCACTCTGCACCCCAAGAGGTGGATTTTGGGGTCCTGCAGTTTTCCACCTATCTCCTCTTCTACTGCAGCTGTTGGACCAGCAGGCTAGGGGTTGAGCCAAGCATGAAAGCAGTGTTGTGTTGCCATTTAGATTGTCATTTAACAAATTTGTTTACCAAAAATGCTTGCTAACAATCCTGAATTCAATTTCAATTAAAAAAAATCAATATCTTAGCCAAAAACAGAACATTAAGTTGTTGACAATTATTTGTGACAAGTTTGGTATGGGGAAGGGAGTGGGCCAGTTTTCATCAGAGAAACAAAAAATGTTGACTGACTTTCCTATAGTTCTGTTACTGCTAAATAGAGCCCTCCAACAACTGTAATATGCTCATCTCCTTACTAGTGTATAGGGCAGTGGTTCCCAAACTTTAACAGCCCGCGAACGCTTTTCACTAAATTGTGAAATGTCATGAACCCCCTCATGAAAATGAATATTTTCAGGGATTTAAGTTTAAATTTCCTCAGTGTGATGGATGCCCCAACTGCCCGCCCCGCTCTTCCTGGGGCTCAGGCTGGAGTTCGGGCTGCCAGCTCCCCCGCTGATGGGGGCAGGTCTCAGGCTGCCAGCCCCACTCTTCCTGTTACTCAGGCTGCCAGTCCCGCACAGAGCACTGGGGTTCAGGCTGCCAGCTCCCTTGCTGACCGCCAGGACTTGAGCTGCCAGCCCCAGCTGCCTGGCCCCACTCTCCCTAGGGCTTAGCTACCAGCCCCACGCGGAGCGCTGGAGTTTAGGCTGCCGTCTCCCACGCTGACCGCCAGAACTCAGGCTGCCAGCCCAAACTGCCCAGCCCCGCTCTCACTGGGGTTTGGGGTGTCTACCCTGCAACTGGGTCCCACCTGCTGTCTCCAATGCCCGGAGTCCTCTGGCTGCCATTAGTGAAATTTTTCTGGCGAACTCCCTGTAACGTTCTGCAAACCCCCAGGGGTTCGCGAACCCCAGTTTGGGAACCACTGGTATAGGGCAGGGGTCAGCAACCTACAGCACACGTGCCAAAGGTGGCATGCCAGCTGATTTTTGATGCTCTGGGGTTCCGGCTGCTGCCCCATTGCTAGCTGAGGTCCCAGTTTCTGGCCCCACTCAGCACCCACTGCTGGCCTGGGGACCCCCAAGGAACCCCAGGCTGGCAGCGGGCTAAGCAGGCCGGTGGCTGAGACCCTGGCTGAGCCACTCAACCCACTGTCGGCCTGGGGTTCCATTCACTCAGCTGGCAGCAGGCTGAGCAGGACTAAATTCAACGAAAGAGAAGAACAAGAGCAACTAATGACAAAGTGCAAGAACCTAGAGAGCCTCCTGAAGCACGGTGATAGTTTTGATTTAAATGGACTTGAACTGTACGGAGAATTGAGTACACTGTCATCAGTGTTGCCACATGCAAACTTGTTGAGATATATATATATCCTAATGTGTACATTGCCACTCGTATTCTACTGACAATTTCTGTAACAGTAGCATCAGGAGAACAGAGTTTCTCAAAACTAAAGCTCATTAAAAACTATCTCCGCTCTACAATGAGTCAGGAACACTTGACTGGTCTTGCTATTCTTGCAAACAAACAAGACATCACTTTGTCTTTGTCATACGATGACATTATTACTGATTTTGCAGCCAAAAAAGCCAGAAAGATTGCTTTTAATTAAAAACAAATCCTTGTTTCAATACCTCTTCAAATAAATTTCCAATAAAATGGTGACAAATTAAAAAAATTATATTATTTGCACCATTCTGTCAAATGAGAATTTTTTCTATAGTGCTACTTCTTTAGTGCTAGCCCATCAGCATTACAGTGTGCTTCATTAACTTAAACTGGTTTTAATAACATGCATGTGGCAAGTTTTCCAATACTGTAAGCTTATGTTTGTGTTGCTCAGAGCAAGTCAGGCACAGGGGCACCAGTTTAAAAATCCCGCTTAGGGCACCATAAATCCTAAAGACGGCCCTGGACACAGATAATATTTTTCTCCAGTTTTGACTGACTTTTTCTGCCCTGGTTGCTCCAACTTTTTCCAGCCTTCTTCCTCAATCTTCACTTGCCCCTTATACTATTCTTTCCAAATGCTTTTCTCCGTGCATCGTCGCTTCCTACACTTGTCATTCCATTTATCTAAAACCTCCTAACTAACCCCTCCAAAAGATTGAACTAACATGCTATTTACCATCACCTTGTTCACTTTGCTTGTATGTTCTATATCTTTCCACTATTGTATGTCCACTCTATTTAAATTCTAAGCTTTTTGGACAGGAATTATCTACTATATTGTGCAGTGTATAGTATAATGGGGGCCCCAATTTTGTTTGTTACTTAGGCACCACCATAATGAACAAGATTAACAATATTGTTCAGCTGAACAATGTGGCCACCGACTACTTCTGAGGAGCCTCAGATAAAAAGCACATGACAGAGTTCCAGACACTTCACTGGCTGTAATGTGTGACTGGATGGAATTCAAGGTGTTGGTTTTAATCTATAGTATAAACCCCTCAGTGATTTGGAATCTAGTTAACAGGAGAAATGGCTTTTCTTTCCATACCACAGGTGTGATCTTTTGGAGTCCTCTGAGTCTAAATGGGAGAGGATGGCTGGCAAAGAATTCTTGGTAAAGGTCCATCAGCTTTGGAACTTGCTCGCATCCATTGCACATCAGAGCCTAGATTCATGAACTGTCTGAGAACACCTTTCTTTGTGGGCATTTGGGAAGGGACGAGGCTTTTATAAAGACTTTAAATAGATAGATTCTGGTTAGGGCTAAAATAAAGCAAATAAAACTTCTCTTTTCTTCACAAGGGTGATTTGGAGAGTCAGAACATGTCTCCACTGCAACAAAAACAAAAAAAAAAATCATGTTCTTAATGTGGATTGGCTAGCCCACATAGTGAACTCAGGTTAATATAGCAGCGAAGGCACAGCAAATCAACTTTCAACTTGTGATATCAACTCAAGTTAAGCCCTATAGGAGAGCTTGGAGTTGAACTCAAGCAGCTTACCCAAGCTAAAAGCCAAGTTGCCTTGTCTTTACTGACATTTTAATCCATGTTAGCTAATGCAGGTTAGCTAAAAACATACTCTTTCCCCCTTTCTCAGTGTAGACATACCCTTAGATAATTTGTAAGTGCTTTGATATCTCTGGATCCAAGGCACAACAACAATTTTTGGCCCAGATTGATTCTCAGCTACATCCAATATCTGCTATTTGAAGAGAAAATCAATGTCCATGAGATAATTTCTCTGAAGATGTGGGCCACATCACAAAAGACTGCAAAAATCTCTATTCTAGGTGATCAAGGAAGAGAAAAACAGAACCATTGTCAAATTCATGTTCTACTAAGAGCACTATTTCCTCCCAATGGAAAAAACAAAAAGACCTGAGGTATCAAGATAAAGCAACATAGCAACAACTCTTCGGCATCTTTTATGCACATGATTCCACAACTGGTAAGCTATGGGCAGGGGATAGAAATCCATTCTGTGATACAAATCCTGACTTCTGCAGTGTTGCACATGTGTAAACTGAATGCAAAATTTGGCCCAATATCAAATTTAACCCATATGCAGTAGTTATTTTATCACTGTACCTAGCAGGAAAACTTCATTTTGGTGCGCTAGAATTCATGTAGCACTCAAAGGTTTGAAACCCCCTGCTTTATTTAGCAATTTAATTTAATTTCTACTCTTAGCATAAGGAGTTAATAACACAATTCAGCAAGCAGAAAGCCTTTTGGAATTCTGTAGTAGTCAGAACCAGTGGTGTGCTAATTTAGTGATTGTACATATCCCAGCTTGGTATCGGGATCTTAGCAGTAGCTCTAGTAGTAAGTCATGCATATAGATTTGAAGATACGACCTCAGGAGCTGCTTCAGACTGTGAAGACTACTGTATTCTGTTACAGAGCTAGCATACTTTGTACCTCTATAGTCAACAGTTATTATGTTCACTATCTTAAGTAAATTCTCAAAGATATATAAAGTTTGGAGCTGGTGAAAAAATTTCCAGAAGATCTTTTTTGTTATTGTTGGAAAATGCCTTTGGGAAACATGTCAGCTTTGACAATTTCATTGTGAAAAGTGTATTTATTAGGCTTGGAACATTCCCACCCTCTTGGAAGGTTGAAGCTTTCCAACCTTATCAGAATGGAACATTTTGAATGACTTGATTCTGGAAGTTTGAAATTTATAATATAAATAAGATAAAATTTTACATGTCAATTAATGGTTTTTTGGTTTAGTTTGCCAAAAGTTTTGTTTTGTGGGAAATTTCAAAGTTCTTTGGTTTTGTCCTGATTCAGAAAGAATAGAATTTCTGAAATGTCTACATTTCATGCAGAATAGAAATTACAAGCTTTGACCAGCTCTCCTGATCATCCACAATCACACAAGCTGCCATTATTTATCAAATATATTTGTTTAAAAGTATCAAGGAACTGCCCTTACCCTTTAACATGCAAGGAACTGGTATGTATCATTTACACATAGAATTTCATCAATTTAACAGATTCTCATGAGCTACTGTAGTTAGATCATACTGGCAGAGCAGTTTGGGGAAGATCAAATTGTCATTATCCATCCTGTACCTGTTCTCTGGACAAATTGAAGACCTGTTTTTCTACTGTATAAGACAGAAGGTGATGAGTAATTTTGAGTGCCATAAAGAGGCCCCGTTTTCAGAAAGTGCTGAGCACCCACACTCTCAACATCAGGCCCCCTTATAAGCCGTCAGTCACACAAACTACTATTACTGATCAAATATATTTGTTTAAGTGACAAGGGACTGTCAGCATTTCCCACGAATTGGCTTTGCACATATAGTTAAAACAAGTAATTCCATTATTTAAATATTCCAGGTTACAATATTAAGTGGCTTCCAATTAAGTTTCTTCTAGTAGGTCAAACACTCTCTCAAACACAAATAATTCACAATTATTACTACTTATTAGTTTCGTCAAGAACACCAATCAAGAATCAGGACCCCATTTCTCCAGGTCTTGTAACGAGAGACAGTAAGAAGATAGTCCCTTCCCTATAAGAAGGAACAGGTCAACCAGACAAAAATACTTGGCAAGCATCTATCTATATCATTTATATACCATTTATCCATAACCATGGTGTCAAGGCACCTTATAAGTTAAGACGTCAGATCTCAGTAAGAGATACTAACCATACCAGGAAACCAAGATGAGATCAGCTTGGAAGACCTAGATAAAAAGGAGTATTGCAGCTTTGTTCTCTTCTTCAGAGACCAATAAAATAACAGATCCAAAGGTCATAAACTGAATATTTAAAATGGACTTTCATTTCCCGCTCCAAACTGCTACATTACTGTTACAGCAGCAAAGAATCCTGTGGCACCTTATAGACTAACAGACATTTTGGAGCATGAGCTTTCGTGGGTGAATACCCACTTCCTCAGATGCATGTGGTGGAAATATCCAGGGGCAGGTATATATATGCTAGCAAGCAAGCTAGAGATAACGAGGTCAATTCAACCAGGGAGGATGACGCCCTGTTCTAGCACTTGAGGTGTGAAAACCAAGAGAGGAGAAACTGGTTCTGTAGCCATTCAATGGCTTGCCAACTACAGAACCAGTTTCTTCTCTCTTGGTTTTCACACCTCAACTGCTAGAACAGGGTCTCATCCTCCCTGATTGAACTGACCTCGTTATCTCTAGCTTGCTTGCTAGCATATATATACCTGCCCCTGGATATTTCCACCACATGCATCTGAGGAACTGGGTATTCACCCATGAAAGCTCATGCTCCAGAACATCTGTTAGTCTATAAGGTGCCACAGGATTCTTTGCTGCTTTTACAGATCGAGACTAACACGGCTACCCCTCTGATACATTACTGTTACAGAAATTCCATGCCTGATGGGTAAGGCTATAATAAAAAAAAATTGGAGAAACAGAGTTCAGCATGTTTCCTACCGCCCACCCTTAGCAAGGTAAGATTCAAATTCAGATATGACATCTGAAGGAGCAACTCCATTATGTTAGGTCTGGCTTTATGGCATTTATTGAAAATGTACTTTTTCTGCATCAGCCACAAGATGGGAGTGTTGACTTTTGAAGTTGTGCTGCAATATTTATCCCTCAACTGCTATACCAGTAAAAGGACTCTGAGAAAGTGTTTTGTTCCCTCTGGAACAAGTTCCCTGCTCCATAAATGAAATTGGAGTTATTTTTAAATAAAACCTAGTATATCCTGAATTAATGAAATAATGCAGAGTCAGTCCATTTCCTACTGTCAGCCATGGTGCAAATGTCAAATGATCCTTAAATGAAGTTAATCCTATTGAGTGTCAGATTTCTCCTATAAAATTCTGGCCCAATTTTTATTCAGTTTTGATTTGACACCTTTTCAGATAATGGCTTCCCCTTAGCACTCTGATTTGTCTGTAAGAATAAGTGGAGTAACAGCTCAAACCACTTGACAGTATATTTTCAGGTCAGTAGATGCAATGTGGGTGGAAAGCAGCTTATTTTCTAAAATGCCTAGGTCTGGGTAATTTGAGAAGTAATACATTTCTAAGGTGATTAAATTTACAATTCTCAAAAATTTTGGGAAAAATGACAAATGTGACATTACAAACAGCATATTCTTCATTAAGGAGTATTGGAGAAAGGTCACTGGGCTTCAAAATAAAGTGATAAAGTCCCACTGGAAACAATACATATAGAAACATCACCCCATTTCACAAAAAACTTACAGAACTGCAACAGGGATGAGTCTAAAACAAAACCACAGATCCTAAAATCCCTGACTGCTGGGGAAGTTTACATCACAGTCTTGGATTTGAATGCTTTCAAACTCTGGAAAAAGGGGGTGTCTGGATTCAAACTCTGTGACACAAACATGTCTCTAGGTTCCAAATGTATCATCCCATTCTATCACCAAAATATGTTTCAGGCTGTCCATTGCTTTTCTGATTTATGTATTTTTTCCCTTTGAAGAATCTTTCCCCCCAGGTGCAGAGAGAGGGAAACATTTGCAAAGAAGAACATCCATAAATTTTGTCACCAGTCAATGGGATTTGTGTATGTACAGAACCACCTGTAGGAAACTTTAAAAAATTGCACAGACTAAGCAGACACATTTATCTCAAAATAACCGGTGCTAGCAAAATAGGAAATGACTTTTGGCTTAACAGACTACATCTGAATATTAGGGCAAAACATGAGCATTCAAACAAAATCACTGGATTGAGTCAATGGAATAATTTAATAAATTAAGATTGGCTACTGCAGTGATTCTCAACTTTTCCAGACTCAGGACCCCTTTCAGGAGTCTGATTTGCCTTGGGTACCCCAAATTTCATGAGGAGTCTGGTGGCACCTTAAAGACTAACAGATGTATTTGGGCATAATGCATCTGAAGAAGTGGGTTTTTTACCTATGAAAGTTTATGCCCAAATACATCTGTTAGTCTTTTAAGGTGCCACCAGACTCCTCATTGCTTCTGTGGATACAAACTAACATGGCTACCCATCTGATACTTGGTATCAAATTTCACCTCACTTGTCTCTGGCTTTGGCTTCAGCCCTGTGTGGTGGGGCTCAGGCTTTGTTTTCTGCCCTGGGTCCCAACAAGTATAATACTGGTCCTGGCAACCCCATTAAAATGAACGTGCCCATAGTTTGAGAACTGCTGATATAGTATATAGAACTGTATAAACAAGTAATTGTTTGTATGAAATTTTAGTTTGTACTGCATTTGCTAGTGCTTTTTCTGTAGCCTGCTGTAAAACTAGGCAAATATCTAGATGAGTTGATGTACCCCGTGGAAGATGTCGGCATGCCCCCAAGGGTACACGTACCTCTGGTTGAGAACCAGTTGGCTAGTGCCTGTCAGGGTTGGCTACAGCTTGGAAAAGTACCCGTAAAAGCTACTATGAGGGTATGTCTACACTATGGGATTATTCCGATTTTACATAAACCGGTTTTGTAAAACAGATTGTATAAAGTCGAGTGCATGTGGCCACACTAAGCACATTAATTCGGCGGTGTGCGTCCATGTACCGAGGCTAGCATCGATTTCTGGAGCGTTGCACTGTGGGTAGCTATCCCATAGCTATCCCATAGTTCCCACAGTCTCCTCCGCCCATTGGAATTCTGGGTTGAGATCCCAATGCAAAAACAGTGTCGTGGGTGATTCTGGGCAAATGTCGTCACTCAATCCTTCCTCCGTGAAAGCAACGGCAGACAATCATTTCGCACCCTTTCTCCCTGGATTGCCCTGGCAGACACCATAGCATGGCTACCATGGAGCCCGTTTTGCCTTTTGTCACTGTCACTGTATGTGTACTGGATGCTGCTGACAGACGTGGTACTGCAGTGCTACACAGCAGCATTCATTTGCCTTTGCAAGGTAGCAGAGACGGTTACCATCCCTATTGCACTGTCTGCCATGCCATTGTAAATTGGCAATGAGATGACGGTTATTGGTCATGCTGTACCGTCTGCTGCTGTCATGGGTGCTCCTGGCTGGCCTCGCTGAGGTCAGCCGGGGGCGCATGGACAAAAATGGGAATGACTTCTCAGGTCATTCCCTTCTTTATGTTTTGTCTAAAAATAGAGTCAGTCCTGCCTGGAATATGGGGCAAGAGTATTAGAGAACCAGAGAGCACAGCCGTTCCATGTCAGAGCCCCAAAGATCCCACAGAAATGATGCTTCCCTCCTCCCCCAACACTCCTGGGCTACCATGGCAGTGTCCCCCCATTTGTGTGATGAAGTAATAAAGAATGCAGGAATAAGAAACACTGACTTTTTAGTGAGATAAAATGAGGGGGAGGAAGCCTCCCGCTGCTATGATAGTCCAGGCAGGACACTAAAGGGTGGGGAGCGGGAGAGGAGCCCAGCCTCCTGCTGCTATGATAGTCCAGGCAGTACAGAATCTTTTCTTTAGACATGAAAGGGGGGGGCTCATGGAGCTCAGCCTCCAATTGCTATGATGAGGACGGTTACCAGCCGTTCTGTACCATCTGCCGGGGATGACCGGGAGTCATTCCCATTTTTACCCAGGCACCCCCAGCCAACCTCACCGAGGCCAGCCAGGAGCACTCACGGGCTGATGATGACAATGGATAGCAGTCATATTGTACCGTCTGCCACCGGGAAAGTGATGCTGGTGTTCAGCGCTGCAGCACCCCATCTACCAGCAGCATGCAGTAGAGATAGGGTGACATTGAAAAAAGGCGAGAAACATTTTTTTTTCCCTTTTCTTTTTTTTGGGGGGAAGGGTGTAAATTGACGACATATACCCTGAAACACCCGGTAAAATGTTTTTGCCCTTCAGGCATTGGGAGCTCAGCCAAGAATGCAAATACTTTTCGGAGACTGCGGGGATTGTGGGATAGCTGGAGTCCTCAGTCCCCACTCCCTTCCTCCATGAGCATCCATTTGATTCTTTGGCTTTCCGTTATGCTTGTCACACAGCACTGTGCTGTGGCCTCTGTCTATCATAGCCTGGAGATTTTTTCAAATGCTTTGTCATTTCGTCTTCTGTAACGGAGCTCTGATAGAACAGATTTGTCTGCCCATACAGCGATCAGATCCAGTATCTCCTCTATGGTCCATGCTGGAGCTCTTTTTGGATTTGGGACTGCATCGCCACCTGTGCTGATCCGAGCTCCATGCTGGGCAAACAGGAAATTAAATTCAAAAGTTCGTGCAGCTTTTCCTGTCTACCTGGCCAGTGCATCCGAGTTCAGATTGCTTTCCAGAGCAGTCACAATGGTGCACTGTGGGATACTGCCCGGAGGCCAATACCGTCGATTTGCAGCCACACTAACCCTAATCCGACACGGCAATACCGATGTCAGCGCTACTCCTCTCTTTGAGGAGGAGTACAGAAATCGGTTTAAAGAGCCCTTTATATCAATATAAAGGGCCTCATTGTGTGGACGGGTGCAGGGTTAAATCGGTTTAACACTGCTAAATTTGGTTTAAAAGCGTAGTGTAGACCAGGCCTCATTTACAAATGGCTGGGTTTTCAAAAGAGTTCAGCTCCCATTTCGGCACATAAATGAAGCGACCACATTTTCAAAAAGCACTCAGCACCCAACACTTTATCTTGAAAAAATCATGCCCATTCACACTCAGGGTATGTCTACGCTGCAGTTTGAGGTGTGATTGCAACTTGGACAGGCATATGTATGTTATCTTTAATCTAGCTAGAGCAGCTAAAAGTAGCAGCAGCACAAACTAGCGATGCGAGTATATACTCAGGATTCTGGGTAAGCTTGTACATTTTGTGCTGAAGCCACATTCTTGCTGTTATTTTTAGCCATACTAGCTAGGTTAAAGCTTCATAAGACCAACCATATTGTGTCAGACCAATGGTCTGTTTAGCCCAGCATCCTGTCTTCTGGCAATGGCTGGAGCCAGATGATTTAGAGGGAATGAACAGAATAGGGCAATTGTTGAGTGATCCATCCCACTCCCAGCTTCTAGCAATCAGAGGTTTAGAGACACCCAGAGCATGGGGTTGTGTCCTTGACTATCTTGACTAATAGCCATTGATAGAACTATCCCCCATGACCTTTTCTAATTCTTTTTTGAATCCAGATTATACTTTTGGCCTTTACAACATCCCCTGCCAACGAGTTCCACAGGTTGAGTGCATGTTGTGTGAAGTAGTACTTCCTGAAACCTGCTGCCTATTATTGTCATTCGGTGACCCCTGGTTCTTGTGTTATGTGAAGAGGTAAATAATACTTCCTTATTCACTTTCTGCCCACCACTCATGTTTTTATAGACTATCATAGCCTCCCTTAGTTGTCTCCTTTCTAAGATGAATAGACCAATCTATTTAATCTCACATTTTATGGCAGCTGTTACATACTCTTAATAATTTTGGTTACCCTTTTTTGTACCTTTTCCAATTCTAATATACTGTTTTTTGAGATGGAACAACGAGAACTGCATGCCATATTCAAGATCTGGGTGTATCATGGATTTATGTGGTGGCATTATGATATTTTCTGTCTCATCGTGCATTTCCTTATGGTTCCTAACATTGTTAGCTTTTCTGACTGCTGCTCCACATTGAGCAGATGTTTTCAGAGAACTATCTATGATGACTCCAGGATCTTTCTTGAATTTAACAGCTAATTTAGACTCCATTATTTTGTATGCATAGTTGGGATTATGCATTCCAATGTGTATTACTTTGCTTTTATCAATCTTCAATTTTATTTTGCAGTCAGTTTTGGTCTAAAATATCCTGAACAATTTGTACTGTCTGCAAACTTTGCCACCTCACTGTTTACCCTCGTTTCTTGGTCATTTATTAATATTTTGTCCAGCACAAGTCCCAGTACAGATACTTGGGGGACTCCGCTGTTTACCTTTCTCCACTGTGAAAACTGACCATTTCTTCCTACCCTTTGTTTCCTGTCTTTTAACCAGTTACTGATCCATGAGAGGACCTTCCCTCTCATCCCATGACTGCTTACTTTTCTTAAGAGCCTTTGGTAAGACTAATAGATTTGTAAGGTCATACGAGACCATCGTGATCATCTAGTCTGACCTCTGGCACATTGCAGGCCATTGAACCTTACCCACCCACTCCTGTAACAGACATCTAATCTCTGACAGAGTTACTGAAGTCCTCAATTCATGGTTTAAAGACTTCAAGTTACAGGAATGGTACCTGGTACCAAGGTACTTTGTGAAAGGCTCTCTGAAAGTTCAAATACACTATATCAACTGGATCACTCTTGTCCACATGCTTGTTTACCCCCTCAAAGAATTTTAGTACATTGGTGAGGCATGATTTCCCTTGACAAAAGCCATGCTGACTTTTCCAACAAATCATGTTCACTTATGTGTCTGATAATTCTGTTCTTTCCTATAGTGTCAACCAATGTGCCTTGTTCTCAAGTTATGCTTACCAGCCTGTAATTGCCATTTAATTTATTAATTTGTTCCAAAACTTCCTCTACCGACCTCAACCTGGAACAGTTCCTCAGATCT
The DNA here is from genome assembly GCF_025201925.1 of Gopherus flavomarginatus. Lineage (NCBI taxonomy): Eukaryota > Metazoa > Chordata > Testudines > Testudinidae > Gopherus > Gopherus flavomarginatus. The sequence continues at coordinate 33,911,806 of NC_066619.1, read as the reverse complement.
GTCACCTGAAAAGAACAGTTGAGGTGTGGGAATCTCCCTTACATCCACTGCAGTGAAGACCGATGCAAAGAATTTATTTAGCTTCTCTGCAAAAGCCTCGTCTTCCTTCAGTGCTCCTTTAGCACTTCGATCATCCAGCGGCCCCACTGTTTGTTTAGCTATCAGATATCCTGCTTCTGATGTACTTAAATTTTTTGATAGTTTTAGAGTCTTTTGCAAATTACACTTTAAATTCTTTTTTGGCCTGCCTAATTATACTTTTACATTTGACATGCCAGAGTTTATGCTCATTTTTGTTTTCCTCACTACAATTTGATTTCCATTTAAAAAACAATATTTCTTTTTGTCTCTAATCTCTTCACTTACTCTGTGTAGGCATGGGTGCCCTGTTTTGGTCCTCTTTCTGTTTTTTTTTAAGAGGGGCATATATTTAGTTTGCGCATCTATTATACTTTTTAAAAAAGTTTTTATGTGGTTTGCAAGCATTTCACTCTTGTAACTGATTCTTTTAATTTACATTTTACTAGCCTCGTCACTTTTGTATAGTTCCCGTTTTTAATGTTAAATGCTACTGTAGTGGGCTTCTTTGGTATTTCCCCCCTACAGGGATGTTAAATTGAATTACATTATGGTCACTATTAATGAGTGGTTCAGCTATATTCTCTGCTTGGGCCAGATTCTGTGCTACATTTAGGACTAAATCAAGAATTGCCTCTCCCCTGGTGGTTTCCAGGGGTAGCTGCTCCAAGCAGCAGTTATTAATGGTATCCAGAAATTTTCTGTCTGAATCACGCCCTAAGGTGATATGTTCCCACTCAATACAGGGATAGTTGAAAGCCCCCACTGTTATTGGATTTTCTGTTTTTGTAGCCTCTCTAATCTCCCTGAGAATTTCACAGTCACCATCACCATTCTGGTCAGATAGTCAATAGTATATTTGTACTGCAATTTGCTTATTATTCAAGCATGGAATATTTATCCAGGGAGATTCTATGATAATATTTAATTCATTTAAGGTTTTTAATATGTTTGATTATGTTTTCTTCCATATATAGTGCCACACCCCCATCAGTGTGACCCGCTCTGTCATTCCTACATATTTTGTATCCTGGTTTTACTGTGTATAATTGATTATCATCAAGTTTGTGATGCCTATTATATCAATATTCTCATTTAATAGCAGGCACTCATGTTCACCCATCTTAATATTTAGACTTCTTGCACGGGTCTGCCAACCTGAGCAGGAATTTCACCTCTTACTGTAGCATAGACATATCCTAAATTGTAATTTTATTTTTTTTAAAAAGGTTCTATTTCACTTTCTCCCTCCTCCTCACCCCTCATGAAAGGCTATTGAACTAATGATGCATTTAAATTAGTTTCGAATGTGGCCATGGTAAGGAAGCAGAATCTCCTTTTTAACTAAAACCAACAAACTGTTTAATTAGATATTCCAGATATAATCAATAAAGACCTTCTTTTCAGTTATGATCACCAGCTTGAGCTAACAAGATGGATATAAACAGCTGGAAACTACCAAAGTTAGAAGAGGGCCGAGGGCTGGCTAATTGAAAACTTGGTTTTATTTTTCCACCCACACTTTGAGATATGCTAAAATTAACCACCTTTGGGCTCCCATCTTTTCTGAGCAGAGCAGTATTTACAGTCTTGTGAATACAATATCATCTTAAGTGGGCACTGTCATAAACAGATAGCTAAGGGTTAATGTCTCTTTCACCTGAAGCACCTGACCAGAGGACCAATCAGGAAACCGGATTTTTTTCAACTTTGGGTGGAGGGAATTTTGTGTCTAAGGTTTTTTTTTCTGTCTGCCTGCTTTCTCTGAGCTTTGGAGAAGTAGTTTCTGCTTTCTAATCTTCTGTTTCTAAGTGTAAGGACAAAGAGATCAGATAGTAAGTTATATGGTTTCTTTTCTTTGGTATTTGCATGAATATAAGTGCTGGTTGAATAAGGCTGTTTATTCAATATTCTTTTAAGCAATTGACCCTGTATTTTGTCACCTTAATACAGAGAGACCATTTGTATGTATTTTTTCTTTCTTTTTTATATAAAGCTTTCTTTTAAGACCTGTTGGAGTTTTCTTTTCTGGGAAATTTCAGGGAAATTGAGTCTGTACTCACCAGGGAATTGGTGGGAGGAAGAATTCAGGGGGAGATCTGTGAGTGTTGGATTTGCTAGCCTGATTTTGCATTCCCTCTGGGTGAAGAGGAAAGTGCTTTTGTTTCCAGGACTGGGAACGGAGAGGGGGAGTCACTCTGTTTGGATTCACAGAGCTTGTGTCTGTGTATCTCTCCAGGAGCACCTGGAGGGGGGAAGGGAAAAAGGATTATTTCCCTTTGTTGTGAGACTCAAGGGATTTGGGTCTTGGGGTCCCCAGGGAAGGTTTTTCAGGGGGACCAGAGTGCCCCAAAACACTCTAATTTTTTGGGTGGTGGCAGCAAGTACCAGGTCCAAGCTGGTAACCAAGCTTGGAGGTTTTCATGCTAACCCCCATATTTTGGACGCTAAGGTCCAAATCTGGGACTAAGGTTATGATAGGCACTTTGACAGATAAATTGAAGAGGTAAGATTCTGGCCAACAGTGGGGTTTGGGTTCATACTGCAGCTAGCACAAGCTATATAGCGATGCTCTGATGCCATCACGTATTCCCCTATGTTTCAAACCACCAAAGTTGCCCCTTTCCGTTTCACCCATCTGAAGGTGAACTGTTCATTTCTCTTCAACTTGATGCAAGCAGCAGCAGGACTGCACTGGCCCACAAGAAGCAAAAGAAAGACAATAGTTTTGTGGCAAGCAGTAAAGGGACTGAATGCAGCAGATTCATTTGTGCTTTCCCTGCACTCCTGGGCTTCCAGTTAAACCTGAAACTAGGACAATTTGTTTTCCCCTTATTGTGATCCTACTGGTAACCTGATATTGTTGGCTTTCTAATGATCACAAAGAACAGACATAGTCACAGGACATGAGTCTGAAGAAATATAGGCCTCAGAAAGACACAGTATTACTTTTAAAGAAATGAAAATAAATCTCAATAACATCAGTTTACCCTCAAAATTGAGAGAGAAAGAAAAAAGCAGCTTCCAACATTACTGTGGCAACGGCACTTTCTGGTCCTTCGGCAGTTTAAGCAAAAGGTGATTTTTCTGCAGCTGTTTATGAGCTGCCAGGCTCTCTTTAAAATGCAGTTTTATGCTGAAAATGGCACCTTATGAGATATATCTGCTCCCTGCACATATCCAGAGTTGGATTTGCTCATTTTAATGACAAAGTAAAAATTTTACTTTTATTTTCTCCAGTACAGCTAGCTGAGATTCTTTTCCTCCTTGGCCATCAACTGAAGTATTTACTAAGTTACAATCAGTTACTCCTGTGCAAATCCAGTCACAACATCAAGGTAGGCCAGGTGTAACTGGAGGAATATTTTGAAGACAACAGAGTTTGTGAAAGGGCATACAAGTTATTCAGGGCTCCTGGAGGAGATGCTGAAGCCCTGCCATAACCTGCCCCAGTTATGCCCCTGAAAAAAGACTCTATTGAACCATCCTGTTAATTTTCCGAGTGGAGGAGAGGATTCCTAGCTAGGACTCAGAGCCAGTTCAGGATGGTAATGCAGGCTAATATTTGATCAGGTACTGGGTTACTCCCATGAACAGAGAAATCTTGGGGAATAAAAAGAGCTATTCTGTTTTCTTAGTTTGTCTTGATTTGGGAACTGTAAAGCTACATGAAAGGAATGCAGCCAGAGACCTTTGCCAAGTTTGTAGCATGACCCATTTTTGACCCAAGCAACTAATCAAAGATGGAGGCCTTGTAAGTTGTTCCAACTGGGAGTAGAAACTGATGATGGCATCTGGTATTCTTTTTGATGCAGTCTTGTTTATTTACAAGGAATGTACAAAGTCCTGCTTCTCAAAACACAAGGTGATCCAAGAACAAAAACAGTTTCTTTGCTTACAGGTGCAAACATCTTTCAGCCAGCAACAAACCCCAAAGCTTTTTTTTTGCTTCTTCCAGTACCATATCATACTTACAGGCTCCTGCTTGGCTTTCTTGCTGTGTCTCTGTCCTTTGTTGCCCCCTTCACTTCCAAGTATGTCTCTTTTCACATAGACAGATACCTGGTCACAACAATACCCAGTGGAACCCTCCACCCAGGTATGCTAGTTTCTGGGCAGAATGTGTTAAGCCTTGTTTTAGATGTGACCCCTTAGCTGTCTCATACATTTAACGCAAAGGACGCATTCACACATCAGTTCAATGAGGCTTTAAAAATTCAACTTCTAATAAGGTTTAACCAGCTCATAACAACATCACATTTATGAAACCAGAAGGTTTTTGATGTGGAAAGGAAAATAATGAGATACAGATAGCATAATATAGTTAAATGTGAAGGCCACCACTCTATTTAAAGACTATTACTTAACTGAGGGAACAACCCCAAACTACTTAGCAGGCTTGTTTCAGTGTGGGTCTCAGTGGGCACTAATAGCTCTATTTACTATAAACCTGAGAGTGATTATGAAAACCATATTCCCTCTACACCCTCAGGCCCAGATGTCAGGGTCCCAACCTGCTCCCTTCTTCCATGCCAACACAGGAGAGATGAGATGAAGCAGACACAGAGGCATGCCTAGTTACCATGCAAGGCAATGTCCAGCACTAACACCCACGCAACCTCAGTTGGACCTTTTCTAAACCAAAGTCATGACAGTTATAACTTAAACCCCAAAACCAGATGCCCTGGATACTGAGTGGAAGTGAAAAAACCCACAGCAGTTTGTCTTAAGGGTAAAATCCCCTCCAGATCTCAAAACCAATGATCAGTGTAGCACCGAGCCTGGGAAGAGGTCCAGCAACATTGGAAAATGTAAGGCTGAGCGCTGTATTTGAATTTACCCACTTGTTTATTTATCTAATCCTAGCTTTAACTATTTTTCAATATAGTGGATTTTCTTTTTAGAATCGTGGTAGAGTATGTTAGTGCAACACGAGGGAGGTCTGAGAGGTGATAATAGTTTGCAACAGTTCCTACAGGCATTTAAGTTGGTCATGTACAGCAGTTATCTGCAAGTGGCAAAAAAGTCTGATTCTTTTGAGACCTATTATGAACTGTAAAAAATCAGATATAGTCTTAATTCACTAAAATCATTGGGTGAACAAAGTGATTTCATACCCATTGTGTAAGCTCACAAAATGCTGATTACTGGAACTAAAACTAGCCAGCTAATATTGTGCAGAAGTTCTGCAGGGCAACCACTGCACTAGTGGAACAGCATTCCAACTTGTTTCAAGAGAGAGCAGATGCATGTGGGGTAGGGGAGGGGCTATGCAGAGGACATATTCAGCTGGCATGGCATGGTTCCTCAGCTTTCCATGATGTCCCACAGGGTGTGTGGATGGAAGAGAACATGTAAGGGTTGGTGCTGTGGGATCCACTGTTATGACAGGGGTAGGAATTCTCTTAAGAATTTGCTGCAGAGCCACACTCCACCCATCTGCCTAAAACCTGGCCTGGCTACTTGTACTGGGATATGGATTTGAGCTTTAATCCATCTACCTACCTCTAATACCAGAGAAGGTGAATACGTATATACATCCCGCGCCACCAGTATTTCAGGCAAGCTTCTATATTTCAGATAACAAAAATCCAGTTCTTTCAGGAAGTAAGAGCACACACTTTCTACAGCTCCTAAAAATGTACAGGATCTGTTTGCTGTACAACCACTGAGCTGCAATGATAAAATTTCTTAGAAGAGAAAAATTAAATCAATTCTCTTCCGTTGCTGAGGTAAAGTTGGTCAATAGCTGATACTCCAAAGCATCTCCAGCAACAATTTATGAGATTTATTCAGTTTATGTGAAAAAGCACTCCACAATCATCAGTACACAGCGATGGCCCAACAGGGTGTTGCTAACTGAATATCATTTAATAAAAGTTTTTCAAGTGCTCAGCATGCTTTCATCAGAGGGTGATTTTTGTTTTTATCCTTGTTTTGTATGAACATTAGGAGGTAATCAAGAAGTTGTAAAAGTTGATGATTTATGAAGCTTTTTAAGTGGTGGGTGCAATTCCAGGCTAGAGATGTTGCTTATATTGATCAAATTGTTGGTAAAAGCATGATAAGACTATTGACTAAAAGTGCTATTAAAATGGGTTTTTATGGCACCCTGCTAAAGAGATACAGTATTATATGTGGTTCAGTTTAATAGTAGGCTTAGTCAACATGGAGAGTGTTTATAAACAGCTGATGGGGCCTTAACTTCATCAAAAGTTCTACAACCTTTTGTCAAAGCCTCAGTGACTTAATATAATGTGTGGTATGTTCAGAAGCAAGAATGGAGGCACACTTAATCTTTCTCAGCAGCTACAGAAACACTCCCATATCTACTCCCACATTTCTCAGACTACCCACCGGATTCTTGTCCCTCACACTCTTCCCTCTTCCTGTGACTTTTGGATATTTTTTGGTCCCTCTCTCTTTAATATATTTATTCTGATCTACTATTCTGATTTCTTGGCTCTCTTCTTATTCAATTGGGTTTTTTTTCAGCAACATCTCCTGCCCCTTTCTGAGGCTTCACCCTTGGTCCCCTTTACCTCAGTTCTCACTTTGAAACCAAAGGAGAAGATGAAGTTGCAATTGCACCTTTTAAGTAGAATCACCTGTTTTCACCTCTCTGTCCAGTCTTCTTTCTGAAGTCCCAGAACTGAGCTTCTCCTTCACTATCTACTGCCTCCTTTCTTTACCACCAGTAACTACATGATTCTTCTTGTGCCCCAGGCTTCTCTCAGTTTTGAAGACAGGTTCAATGCTTGACTCTCCTCCCTCCTCCTCTCCCCCAAATATCTAGTGTTTTGGTAAGTCCTCACTGCAAAGAAAGTTCTTGGGAGCATTTGGTCTCTTACACTGAATACTGTTATTTTCTCCTCTAGTTATTGATATACATCCAATTCAAAGTTCTATATCCTCATCATCACTGCTCTCTCAATTTGCTAGTTATTGGTGAAGAGAGTTAAAATTCACATAGTACACACAGTGCTCTAGTGCACATACCTTGGACTTCCAAAATGAAACTAATTATTGCCTCCTGCTTTGGGCAACTCCCTTCTTTTGGCATGAAAGTTCTCTTTGGAGGGGAACTTTCCCTTAACAACATAACAGGATTTTTCAGATAGAAGAATTTTGAGTCACCATAGATTTGGGATGAGATCCAGTTTCCATGACTCATTTATATCATCCCAAAATCTGATGTGTGATATATCAGTACTTTGAGAACACATGTAGAATGTTATCATGATTTGCATACCCAAATAGGGTATCAATCTGAGACTTTTCCCTGGAAGTCTGGTTACTACTAGAGCTACTGACCCTCTGGACTTCTTTCCTGCAGTCTTTCTCCCTGTCTGGCTCATTATATCCAATCTACCTCCACCTGCCTGAGGGTTTGCTCTTCTTCAGACCTGCCCCAGGAGTTTCCTTCTCCCTTTTTCCTTCAGGGAGAATCACAGGAAACAACTAACCTCCACTCTGCAGCTGTCCTCTGTCAGCCCTTTACAGAAATCACCAAACTCTTCCCCAGCTGAATGTGATAATTGAATTGAGTCATCTGATCCCCACCTAAACAGGATCAGCTCTTCCAGAAGCTGATCCTTCACAGGCAAGGCTGAGCCCAACTCCTGATAAAGGTCCAGCCAACCTCTTACTATGCCACAACAGGGAGAGTCTGAGTAACATCTTCCCCCCTCAAAGTCTTTTCTTTCACTCAGATCAGAATTAATAGATCCTTTGCTATATGTTAGGCAAGGAAAGCCAGCACAAGCCTCTACTAGATGTATGTGCAGAGCACTTTGATATTCTGTCAGCCAGATCCTCAGCTGGTGTAAATCAGAACCACTCTAGTGAAGTCAATGGAGCTATGCTGATTTATAACAGCTGAGGATTTGGCCCTGTATGTGTTGGGAAGGGAGCTGTAAGAAGGGAAAAATTTCACTATAATATTAGAAAATGCAAGTACAACTGTTGTGTGTACCACTTGCACTAACATAACTCCAAGCTATGCTGTTAATGTATCCAATTGTCATGTCTCTTGTGCATCAGTCTAAACACTGCTCCTTGGAAAAATCACTGCCTTCTCGCTAAGCTAAAGAATTATACAGCCTTGATGACAAACAACAGAGCCTTTGAACTAGAGATGTGCAGCCATGAAGCTGTTTATGTATAGGGAAAAGTGACCCACTTCTCCTAGGAACATGACCCAATTTAATCCACTGGAAAAAAACTGAGTGGCTATTTGACCTACATTTTTTGAAGTAAGAGGTGTGTGGCAAACAGGAAACTGCCCAGAAGCAGCAACACTTATAGGTCACTGGTTCCATAGGTGAATTTGGATTTTGCCTCTTTTAATAGGCAGAGATTAGAAATGTGCCAAATATCTGCGGTACCTCCACAATGCTTCATTCCATCATGCTGGAATGTCTTTCCCGTAACTGCTGTCTCTGAGATGCCATTACATCCCAACACCAACTCATATCTCATACTTGACAGTACCACTTACAGAAAGGACTTTATATTTCCAGGACAATGCCTACAGTCAAGGCATAGCAGTTGCTGATAAACTATTTACCTTATCTAGCATTCACTGAACACTCCCAAGGTTCTGAGGAGTTTAATCTGGAGAACAAGAGGGTATGTCTCATAGTACAATCTAACTAAAATCTAAGGCCAAAACACCATTCCTTATTAGAAGTGGGTTAGAGGTATAATGTTCAGATCTGGGTTAGTTTGAGTTAAAGGCTGAGCAAGAGCAAAGGTATGGGTCCAATTCAGCCATCTTGAATGGTGGGTATCTCAAATGACCTGGTATTTTGAAGAAATTCTTGCCATCCTATGCTAGGTAAGAACCAGATCTTAAGGATCACTACAAAGCCAAAAGAGGCCTAACTTGGATGTTCAGGCTTGGCCCCATCTCTTGTGCTATCTATCCCATATCTAGCTATGGGCCTGATCCTTTTATTCTAGAGCAGGCAAAACTCTCACTTAAATGAACGGGTGCTTCTGCAAGGACATAGATTTGGAATGTAACAATGAAAAGTCATTCCAGATACTTTCTTCACATGCATCTGATGAAGTAGGTATTCACCCACGAAAGCACATGCTCCAAAACGTCTGTTAGTCTATAAGGTGCCACAGGATTCTTTGCTGCTTTTACAGATCCAGACTAACATGGCTACCCCTCTGATACTTTCTTCATTGTGAATGGCAAATGCTGCCTTTTTAAAGGGATGTGTAAGAGAGGATAGTAATGTACAAAACTTTCATGAGATTTGTGTCAGAAGCATTTGTGAGCCACTTTGAAAATTCCCTAAGTGACACTTTTTCTTCAATTAAGTTTAGAGCTGAGGGTGGGGGGATGGGGAAGATGCCAGCTTCACAGCCCTGGAGAAGCTAAGCCTCTATCTGCAGAACAGTTATTGTTATTGCCTGTGTTTTATAAGGTCTCACATGCTGTCTTGCCAGTGACGTTCTGCAGACACCACTGCCAGCTAAGGATGAGAGGGCAGTGCAATCTCCATGCCCATTCAGTCCTAATACAGCTAATTGAATGATCTATTTGTGGAAAGCAATTCCAAGGAGATTGCAATTTCCCTACTCACATTGAGTAGTGCCTTACTTCATGAGTAGAATTGAAAAGGAGGCACTGTTCAACATGAATTAGGATATCATAAGAGATGCCTCACCCTGTCTGGAGTTTGCTTATACATTACACACTGAGAATAACTGCAGCTACATAAGAGACACACAAGGTGGGTGAGGTATCATCTGTTGGACCAAACTTCTGTTAGTGAGAGAGACAAGCTCTGTGTAAGATTGTAAGCTTCTCTGCCTCACCAACAGAAGAAGTTGGTCAACAAAAGATATTATCTTACCCACCTTGTCTCTCTAATATCCTGAGACCGAGAGCTATCATACCACTGCAAGTAAACGTCTCATTATAGTCATGTATCAAGTAAGGTTCCTGAGGTTCCAGAAGGCCCTTTAAATCGCTCCCATCTGGCTGCAATGAAACTGGTTGCAAAGTCTCTCAAACTAACAAGAACATACTCCTTTCTTCCCCCTGCTCACCCTCAGCATTTCTCAAAGCCCCTCCAGCTTCTTCCAGTCTCTCTCTCCATAATGAATGAAGAGAAAGATTACATGCTGCCCTCTGCTACAGATCTTGCTTGGCTGGCTGAGAGAGAGGGAAACTTTGCTTCACTCTGTGCTACAAAGCTACTGATCCCAGGCCCTAAAAAGAACAGTTGTGAGTTGGTCAGAAGTTTTTCCAGATTTCTTCCCCCACCCCCTGCAACTGTTACCCCAGGACCACTTCCATTGTCTCTTAGCATCTGACTCATTCGGCCCCATAACTCCTGGAACAAGACTTCCCTCTGATACTTGTTTTGCACTACTAGCCCAGTTCTAATTCTGGACTGTTCTGCTGAGACGAGGTTGTTTTTTGTGTCAGTTTTGGTGGTGGCTTTGGAGATGTAGATCCTTAGTCTCCAGGAACCACACTAATGTCATCAACTCTTTTCCACACAGGGAAAACACCCAACAGATGGTGATTACTTTAGTCAGTTTTTACTGCACCTCTAGCAAATTCAAGCAAGTGATCTGCAGATGAAGGGCTAACTCTCCTGGGATATCCAGGCCCTTCCCACTCTAGAGAGACATCTTAAAAAGAAGAAAAGTTAAGATCTGCAAGCCCTCCACTCTTATGTGCTGTTCTTGTTCTAAGTGTGTGCAAAACACAACGGTTGCCACAATGACAGATTTACAGTCCTGATTATACATAACTTTCAGTCATCAAGAGTGTTGAATATGAACCTTTCACAACAGAATCATCTTATTTACAGGAACAATGTCAGAAAGCACATGGCTCACTTTTAAACCTAATGCAAGGATTTAGTATTATAAATCGAAGCTAATTAATTTAAGATAAGAGCACTGCCAGTTGTTATATAACAGAAAATAACGGAGATTGGTGGCTGAAATTAGTGGAACATTGGATTATTTGGTCTGAGCAGTTTTCATTGTTAAAGTAATACAGTAAGATGAATAATTTAGTCAAATACAACTGCTAAAATTCTGTATTTGGAATTTCCAGAGATTACTACTCCAAGAAAGACAGACTTTTACCTATGGAAAGCTTCTTTGTTAACACAGGATCAACAGAAGCATTGAATAGGCAAAAGTGGGCCCAGAGGTATTTGAGGTATCCAAAACTCTATTCTAGGTCTGAGTTGGCCCTTCCTGGAATTTCCATCCACTGCAGCATTTATACTCTACCTGTAAAAGGGTAATGCTTTATCACCTATGAGACCAGCATTAATTCTACTTCACAGTTTCTTTCTAAAGGTGCTAATTAGAAACTGTGAAGTAGAATTAATACTGCTTGCACCCTCTCCCTAGAGAGACTGTACAGCTTGTGTTGCAAGCAAGCCACACAGTTCAAATATTAGTAATATTCATTTGCAGCAAGACTTTCTTGAAATATTCCTGCACACTTTGAGGGGCTTTTCTGTCTCACTTAGCTCCATACCTCATGCGGCCCTTTCAGTTCTAAGTGCCTGGTTAAATCTGAAGCCAGTTGCAGCTGTTTCGTTGCCTATGGGAAATGAGCTTGTGACTCAAGTCTAGTTCCTGCTGAACAGATGCCTGGGGAACAAGAAGACACTATCAAAACTGGCAACTTTGTTGGTAATTCTTAGTACTGAACAGGCACAGAAGTGAACTATCTCATTGTCCCTGGAAGTGTTCCCTTGAGTCTGTATGTTGAAGGGATAGTGCCATTGCCTGTTCTGCAGTCTCTGGAGAAACAGAAAGTTTTAGTTCCCACATCTGTCAATTCAACATTTTAAGAATGCTCTCCTCACAGTGGAAGGCTTTATGAAACCTTGGAGGCAGGTCCCGAAAACAATTCCCATGAATCTGAGTCTCCCAGTTCCCTTTGGGCTATCAAACTCTGGCAGCATGGCTCCAAGCTCCACCTTTCGCCTGCCCCCTCTAAGGTGACAGAATCCCATACGTGTGGTTCTCATGCACAGGGATTATAATGTCAGTCTTTTACTTCTTGAAGACCACAGTCCAATAAACAATTAGGTATACGCTTAACACTATGTGGACACATTGTCTCATTGAACATCATGCAATTATTCACGAGCATAAAGTTAAGCACATGCATAAGTATTTGCAGTATTTCCTTTGTCTAATTCTTTTGCTTTTGCTAACAGTTTCTTTACATTTGGGTGCTGCTGCTGCTTTGCAATTTTCATTTCAGCTAATCCCACCCCCCTTTTGATTTTTTTTAAACAAAGCTTAGATGTCAGAAGTAAATTGTTACAGTAAAATAGTTAGCCCTTCTGGCTTTGGCCCTACCGCTCACTGCAGTTTACAGTATGCTTGGAATTTTTAGCATGGAAGCATAAAGGCCTTCTGTATATTCCTATAAAGGCATTTCTACCCCATGCTTTTCACTTAAATGCACTTGAAGCAATGCTGACTGACTCCATTGCTAACATGTAAGGAAAGCTGAATGTTCCAGCCTGTCACAGGATCCACTCACCACAGGTGGCATCTTCTCCTGGTCACTCTGGGGAATAGTTCTCTTCTAGGTCTGATGCCTTTCCTTAAGGGTATTTCCCTCCCATTGTCCTCTTTCTTGTTCTGGGGCCCCTCTCTCGCTCTGCGTGCTGCAGCCTCCTCTTCAAGACTTGGCCCTCTGGCCAGGTCACTATCCATGTTTCTCGGTTCTCAGGTACCAAAGTCTCTCCTAATAAATGGGTTCAGACAATCTTCTCATTCACTGCCCAGACAGTGCCACTTCCTCAGCAGCTGATAGGGGAACATGGGCCCACTCTCTACTCCAGGTTCCAGCTCAGGGCCCTCTAATCAGCAGCCAAGGTCTGCACTCCTATTCCTTGCTGCTTTTCCCCGGAGCCTTCTCCTTCATCTGGCCTCCATTAACCCCCTCAGGGCAAGTGTGGGATGGACACCTCATCACCCAGCCATTCACTTCACAACATTTTTTTTTTAAAGAAGAATTAATGATGTTTGGGAGCTGCTGCTTGAATTCAAACTGGAGTTAATTCATGGAAATTCTGTCAATCTGTGCTGTGTATGAGGTCAGACAAGATAATGGTGCCTTTGCATTAGAAGTAGTCTATACATGCAGAAAGGTTCTAGTATTAATATATGACAGATCATATGTTAGGGTTTGATCCAAAGCCTACTGAAGTCAACAGGAGTCTTTCCACTGACATGGATCAGACTCTCACTGATTACTGAAAAACCCACAAACTCAAACTGTGATTGAAAACTTTTAGTTTTCATCTCCAGAAATGTTGGATGTATATTACATACTATTAAATGTTATTAGAGACAATCCACATGTACAAAAGGAAACATTCTGTTCCAAATTTAAATATATAGGACACACTGCATCAGGGCTAGAAGAACTAACACCCTTTCAGCTGAATAATGTAAATCCATAGGCAGGTAGACAAGAAAGCTTACATAAGAACCTCTTGCCTCAATTCTGAATGTAGTGGGGAGATTATGATGACAAATCCTTCACACATAGTCCATGATCATCCATAATGGTGGGTGAACCTCTGAGTTCAATTTGGTTCAGAGGTACACCCAAGAGTTTAACATCAGTTTGAAAATAGTGGGGCAGAAATGCCACAAGTTTTAAAAATCTGGTTGTAGTCAGATATAGGTAAAAACAATCTCTCTGAAGCTTTTTCTAGTTACAAGTGATTTTATAGGGCAAATGTTTTTCACCACTAGCTGCTCTCTTGAACATGAAGTTTATTTAAAATTAAAGTTAATCTCTACATTTTTCTTAATCATGTGTCCACAATTAGCTAAATTTTCATGAATCTTTACATATAGTTACTTATAACTAAACACACTTAAAAGTAGGAGACTTATTTTACATAATTACAATACATATGGTAATTAGCAAAGAGGTATTAGTTACTAGAGATTGAGGTTCACTTTGTATGATTTTTATAATAAAATCCCTCTTGTTTTTATTAATAGCTGAATTCCTCTCAAAGTCCTGCATTAAAGAGTACATTTAAATGAAGCTTTTATATGCAAGGCATATAAACATATCTTTTTGATGAAGGGAAAATTTGATTTATGCACACAGTAAGTGCTTCTGGAATAGAGTTTTGTAGATTTAAGTTGCTTCAACTCCTGTACCTTTGAATAAAGAGTTACAAAGATGTAATTCATCCCTAGACTAACCAGACCTGGCAATTTGGAACAAAATAAAACAAGAAACAACTTCCCTCCCACCCACCATACATCAACACTCCACACTCAAGTAGCTGCGCCCATCAACTCCTTCTAGACAAGTGAGTCTGCTCACAGCTTCATTAGGAAGTATGTCTCTTTAACAGCACTGATTTCCCATTGACATCTGTGTGTCTGGTATTTGGCCAAATCCTGACCCCAGCACAGAGCCCGGGTATGTGATGTTTTTCCCATAATAGCTAGGATTGAGATGGAATGAGATCCCCGTCCCAAGGCTGTCAGTCTGCAGCAGAGGTGCTCTATCAGCTTCACTAGCTTCAGCAGCTCTATCCACCCCGTAGCAGTCATCTTACCTACTCTGTATTAGGTGTTGCTGCACCCAGCTGACTCCATTGATGTATTCTCAATTAATCATGGTATGCCTGACACCAAAATTTGACCCTCATACTTGGAAAAGGCTTTATATCTTACACATTCTTACACACTAATAGATTGTTTTTCTTACTAAAATCCATTTTAATCTAATTTACCAATCTGTAGATCACTGTAAACCACCATTACTGTAAACCAGCTCTGAATTAGGTCCAATTTTGGTAATTCTTTGCTTTCCATACTCGATAAAGTATAGTATAGTGTAGTTGTGTGCGTGGTAGGTATAAACAGAGATAAAATTCTCTTACTTTTGTTATTTCTTTTGTACTGGATTTTTGCAAAGTTAAAAATTAATGACAAATGTGACCATCTACCAATCATGACAAAATAAAGCCAAAAAGAAAAAATATTGTAGTTTTTAAGGAATATAGAACAAAATAAATTATACTTAGTTATACATTACAAATACCTTATCTATGCATTACCCAGCAGCACCCACTTATTCCAATAACAAATACCTTATTTTTTGAAAGAATCTCCCAAATTTGGCTTGCAGTCCACAGTTCAAGTAAATAAGTAAAGCTTGCCAAATTTTTCCATATAAATCCTATAATCTCATGTGTTTTCATAAGTATTGGAAAAATGAGACTTTTTACAGTTATTATGGTGTGCCTGCAAAGGGTTGGCTTCTGAACTCTTTTGGAAAAGCAAATATTACAAGGTGTAAGTACATGAAAGTATATTATCTAGGAAACATCAAAGAGGATTTGGGGTGGGGGAAGTTCATGTTTTATTTTAGGTTAATAAAATTTGGTCTCACCATTAAAAATAAGCTTTCACCTGTTGTTAACTTTCTTCTTGGTTACAATTGCCATTGTTTGAATGAAGAAGAAAAAGAGGCTGTTAGAAACTGTTTACATAGTCCAAGAGACAGGAAGGAGACACATATGTCTTTGATCAGAGCACAGTTCTAAGCACAAAAACATCTCCTTGAATTCTGTAAATTCTAACAATGGGCTGCTAATGGGATTTTATTTTTTATTGATTTTATTTATTGTTTTTATAGCTCCATAGAAATTATGAGCATCATTTTCAACAGGTAAAAACATATACATTAGAAACTAAGGACTGGATTCTACTAACACTTATGCATGAGAGCAGTTTTATTTATCTGAATAATCCTATGACTGGTGCCTTAAGCCACTATTGCCATAACTCTCATTAGCAAACTTTTGATAATAAAATGATACACAAGAAGCAGTACAAAAGTAACCAACAAAACAAAGTAAGACCAAAGCAAAGTTTTGTATTCTAAATGTAAGAAGCAAGCCCATACTTTCAGTCTGAATTACTTATAGATGAAGGAGCTTTTTCTTATACAAGCACTTATTACTCCCCACCTCCTGTCCTGGATTTTTCATTCTTGCTAACTGGTCACCCTAGAGTTAAGTAGGAGTGTTCTTAATACCTAACTGAGGTACTGGGTCAGTGTTGTTTGCCCCACAGGGGCACCTAGCATTGGCCACTGTCAGAAGACAGAATACTGGGCAAGATGGACTTTTGGTCTGACCCAGTATGGCCATATGTTCTTATGTTTGTCACAACTTGCAGCAGTATGGTTTCCAGCATGGTTAAGAGAATAAAATGAAGATACCAGAGGTAACTGGGATTTTGGTGATGGGCCTTGGGCTCATGCAATAAGGTGAAACATTGTGGCCCTCAGAGGCTGAGGTCTCCATCTTGCTGCACCTGTTTCCTGCCTCATGTCAGTATGGGGAGGGTGCTAAGGCTAAGAGAGAGATGAGTCCGGGGGGCTAGCTAAGGAGAGCCCCCCTTTGGTATGGGTTATATGTGAAGGAGCCCTGTAACCCTGACACTAGTTATGGGTTATATGCTAAGGAGCCCGGTAACCGCAGCACTGGAACCAATTAAATGCCTGGTGGGTGGGTAGCACCCCTCCCCTTAGTTAAAGTTTAATAAAAGTTGCAGCCTGCTGCTTAATTCCATGCATGTGTCTGTCCTCATTTTGATGCTATGTCCACATCAATGATGCCTAGATGGAATAGCACTCAGATCTGCTATGGAGACTCCTCTAATTCAGAGTTATAGATTTTAAGGCCAGAAGGGACCATTATGAACATTTAGTCTGACCTCCTGCATAACACAAGTCTTATGATTTCATGCAGTAATTCCTACATCAAACCTATAATATGTTCCTAGGCATTTGTATAACATCTTTAATAGTCCATTAAGCATGAGCCAAATCCTGACGTCTTTATTTAGGAACAGAAAATAGGATGAAAGTCAATGAAAGTTGAGGGCACCTTGAAGACTCATACTTTAGTCCTTATTTTGTTTCATTGAAATAAATGTCAGTTTTGCCTGAATAAGGGCTGTATTAAAAATGAGTAAGGAATCTATTCAGGGAAGCAGTGACTCTGAAAAAGATTTAGGGGTCCTGGTGCATAATTAGCTGAACACAATCTCCCAATGTGATGTTGTGGCCAAAAAGGCTAATGTGATCTTAGGATGCATAAACAGGGGAATCTGGAATAGGAGCAGAGGGTTATTTTACCTCTACAGCATGGGTGTGACCACTGCTGGAATACTGTGTCCACTGCTGTTGTTCACAATTCAAGAAAGATGTTGATGTATTGGAGAAGGTTCAGAGAAGAGCCACAAGAATGATTAAAGGATTAGAAAACATGCCTTGTAGTGATAGACGCAGTGAGCTCAATCTGTTTCCTTTAACTAAGAGAAAGTTAAGGCATAACTATAAGTACATCCCATGGGGAACAAATATTTGATAATGGGCTCTGCACTCTAACAGAAAAAGGTATAAAATGCTCCAATGCCTGAAAGTTGAAGCTACACAAATTCAGAATGAAAATAAGGTGTAAATTTTTAACAGTGAGGGTAATTAGCCATTGGAATAGTTTACCAAGAGTTGTGGTAGATTTTCTGTCACTGGCAATTTTTAACTGAAGATTGTATCTAGATATACTTAGATACACTCTAGGAATTATTTGGGGGAAGTTCTATGGCCTGTATTATACTGGAGGTCAGTCTAGATCAGTGATTCTCAGATCTCACTGATCTGATCAGGACCCAAATTATCAATCAGTGATACCCAAAAGAGCCATAGTAGTTTGAATTCATTGTTTCATTTACTATTTAGATATACATATTATTCTCAGCAAAATGGCTGACCAAATATTATTATTTTTATCAATTACAATTGGTTAATAACATAGTAAAATAATCCTGATTGGTTAATAACTTAGACAGGTTAATAATTAAATCATACAGTGTATAAATACCATGTGCTGCAAGGAGACGCAGGAAACATTAAAGAGCCACTTACGGCTCCCGAACCTCAGTTTGAGTGTCACTGGTCTAGATGATCACAACAATCCATTCTGGCCTTGGAATGAATCATCTATCTATCATCTATCTATCTATCATCTAATTTCTACATCACCAGTGGCATCTTAGTGCTATTTACAGCACAGCTATTTGCTGTCAGGTCTCATTTACTAGTCCAAGTCTCATTTTTGTTTTGGTGCTTAAAAGATATTACAAGATACACATTGCTGCCTGCTTGCAATAAGAATTGGCTAATCACTCAGGCGACTGCACTGTTTCGAAATTGTCAACGTTCTTACTTGTCCTGCTCCTATCACTGGCTTTTTCACAGACTGGTTTAGCTGAAAGTTATTCACACACTTAAACGGAAACATTCACACTAAAAAATTCACTCTTCTCTGTTTTTTCATTTCCCATTTTCCCAGTTGTTGTTGGTTTTTTTATCCTGGGGAGTAAGGGGGACTTTTTTGCATACAGCTTTCCTAGGAAGGCAGATGAACAGCTGTTTTCCTAGCTGATAACAGTGCTGCTGGCGAAGAGTGAGTACATGTATTGTGACTACCCCGGGGACAGTCCAGACAGCAGGAATTATATTTTATACAGTTTCAGAAGTAGCATTTTCATTCCTTACTCTCTTTCACTTTTTCTGTCTCTTTATCTCTGTCACACACATCTATCTTCTCTTAAGAACAGCTGTGCTCATCATATACTACCCTGTACATAACATGGTACTGTACTTTCAAATCTTAGAAGGTGACAAGACTTGAACAACTGTAAGATTGTAATGGCAAAGAAAATTACACTGTAAATTCTTCAGGGACGGTATTGTGTAACACCTGTGTGTTTGTACATTGCCCAGAATACTAGGGCCTGAATCTGACTGGCACTTCTGAGTGCCACATTACTATAAATATTACATAAATAACAATAATAGTTAATAAAACATTATAAACCAATACAGTTGTCACTTGGTTAGCACTCCTGCTAATTTGAAATATTTTCTAAAATGTAGAATAGTATTTGCTCATATAATTTATGTAGGAATGTTGGAATATGCTCCACTATATTACAGATTAACTAACATAGACTGTTCATGATAATACCTTTATTTATCTAGCCTGCTACTTTAAAATAACATGCAGACACACACACACATACAAAAAGTCATGAATATGTTGGTTATTTTTAGACAACAGCTCTATAGCACTGTTTTCTCAGCAGAGATGTATATTACCAAACACCGGTGAAAACAGATCCTAGTAAGAACTCAACAGCCTTGTGAATGGGTTTTTAATATGTTGGTGGTGGAAATTCCAATATTATTAGTCTTACATGTAAATAGACAAGCATAAACACAGGAGGCCACGTGCTCCAACTTTTCCTTTTTGTTATGACTATGCTTCAAACCTTTGCCATGCACAGTATTTAAATATTTTGCAGTTTCATACAATTTAGCCTGAGAGTCAATGACAAGGTATAATAATACTTAGCTTTCATAGAGTTCTTTCCACCAACAGATCTCAAAGTGCATTACAAATTTTAACCTCACAATAGTCTGATGGGCTAGGGAAAGGTTATAATCCCCAATTCTAGGGATGGGGAACTGAGGTACTGGGAACATAAGTGATAGCTCCAAGGTCAAACAGGAAGTCTAGGGTAGAGTAAAGAGTTGAATCCAGTCCTCCCCAGGCTTAAGCTAGTGTCCTAGCCAATGGAGCATCCTTTCACCAGATTGTCAGCTGGTGTCAATCAACACTCTTCTACTGAAGTCAATGACCCTATACTGATTTACACGTTTGAAATATTTGGCTCACAAAATATACATTTACTTGGTCTCCCCTTTTTTCTGTACTAACAACATTAGAACAAACCAAGATAAGTTGAAAAATCTAAGTTTCACCAGTTATATTGTTTAATGCTTTTGCACATCACTCAACAGGGAAAGTGAAACCAAACTGGCTCATTTACCTTTCAGGTTATAGTTGCTTTCTTTTGTTTCTCAATCATTAACACAATGCTGTTGTGGTTAGCTGTCCAATGCTACAAGACAATAAATTTTAAACTTTTTTGCATTACTTCTTCTCAATATCATGGGAATTTTTCAGTTCATACTAGATTTTATAGCACCCCCTATAACTTTCAAATTGTAGCCTTAACTACATTAACATATCCTTTTAATAATCCACTAATAATGAAAAGATTAATTAGAAATATCCTGATAAGCTGACCAGGGTTGCGTTGCCCATGCCAGAGAAACATATAAGGGGAAGATGGGTTTAAGTCAAAATCATCTTCTCAATCCTTGGGTAGCAATGGCAAAAATTACCCACATGAATTCTGGGAATGAGGAAAGATTTGATTCACGGCACCATTACCTCCTAGTTTATTACTGTTTGCCCTGATGAAATAAAAACGTAGATGTATTCGAGTCACGAAGGTGTGAGTTGAAACTGAATTCTACCCAAATTCCAAGAGAATTGTCAGTTTTCCAGTTGTCTTGAGATTGACACTCATCACAGCAGCTTGCAGATGTATAAGATTTTTCCCAAGAGCGACCAGCCTGGCAGAAGATCCCCTGTCGAGTGTGTTGGGTGTAGAGGATAAGAAAGTATATAGGCTGAGGACTTTGTGTCTCTGAAAATGGGAGAGTACGTGGTTTTACAAAAGCCTAGTGATCTATAAAAATACAGCCTGTGCAGCATTCTCACTCCTGGGGCTCCTTAGCTTGAGACTGGCAGAACTCTTGGCTCTTAAGGTTTTTGATTGTTTAGAACAGCAGTGGTACCATAGAACACAACCCAGGCCCCCTTCTGGCCATTGTGCATCACCACGGCTAGAGTATAAATGCACACTCTAAAGGACTCAGTCATTTCCTTCAACTGTGTGGGAAGTGAAGCTCCCAGAAGGACAGGTCTATTCCTGATGACCAACATATAGGCCCCATGGATATCCTCAATGCTTAATTTATGCCAGGGCATGTCGGGGCTGAGTCCTGCCACTTCTAGGTCTGGCAGTTAGTAGTCCCAGCACCTCTGAACATGCTGCTTCAATTATAAAAGTAAAAAAAACAATTGCTTGAGCCCCGGCACTTCTTTCATTGCAAATTAAGTATTGGATATACTTCATAATACAGGTGTATCCATGAGTGTGTAGTTTCACTGTAATTGCACTACGGTTCTAATTTATGATACCTATATTGTGCCCAAATCACATATCCATAATCATAAGTTAAACACTAAATTATTAATAATTACTTTTTTGGTCTCCTAATTAATACATATATTCTTGAATTCTGGCACATTAAATGGAAGTTAAACTAATTACTCTCAAGTTATACTTTCTGATATATGTACTTATCAGAGACTCCTACAGTCAGAGGCTTAAATGTATGGCTGAATTGCTGTATTTTGAAGCAAACCCTTATTCTGGTGTAATTCCTGTTTGAGCTGTGTACTTACATCTGCAATTGGACTCTAATATCCTATTCTTCTGCACTGGAAATGGAGTACTTTACTGCCATTTCACTCCATTCTGGTGTAATTACATATACTTTTTAGGAAAATAGTTCCATTTAGTCTATATTTACATGGCTCTGCATATATAAAGAAAAAATACATAACACAAGAAGGCCAGAAGTATGTCAGAGCTTATGTAACTCCCTTGGAATAAAACAAGTGGATGAGACTTTTGGACATGTTAGTTTTTATCTATATTCAACCATATAACGTACTGAACTATGCTGGCTGAAAAACAGTATGTGGGAACTACTAGGAACATACACTGTAAATACAGTTTCCAGAAATCTTCACATTTTAGCTACACTATAATTAATGTACCTCACCACGAAGTGTAGTTGATTAAGTCTTAAAAAAAAACAAAACAAAAAAACAGAGTGCAAGAAAAGAAAGGGAAAAAAACAATTTAGAAAAATGTAATCTGCAAATAAGGGAGGCAGAGATGTGAGCTAGGGTACGTCTTCACTACCGGCTGTATCGGCAAGTAGCAATTGATTTCTTGGGGACTGATATATCGCGTCTCATCTAGACGCGATATATCGATCCCCGAATGAGCTCCTGTTGACTCCAGAACTCCACCACCGCGAAAGGCGGTAGCGGAGTCGACAGGGGGAGCTGCGGACGTTGATCCCGCACTGTGAGGATGGTAGGTAACTCGATCTAAGATACTTCGACTTCAGCTACGCTATTCATGTAGCTGAAGTTGCGTATCTTAGATCGATTTCCCCCCCTAGTGTAGACCAGCCCAGAGAAACCTTCAGTATGATACTTTCAGAGAAGCAGAATCACAAGGCAAATTATTTTCCCTTCTGTTCTTGCTTTGGTAATCCCTGCAGACAGGCCATGTGAAGGAATCTTTAGCTTGCTGAACTGCTAAATGGACCACAGTCTAGCTGAATACATATACACCCCAGGACCTTCTCCACCCTTTTGCCACTTGCTGACACATTGCCTTCCTTCCAGCACTTCCCCTTACTCTCTCCAGGGGCCTGTCAACCAGCTCTCTGCAGACTATAGAGATAAATCCATACTGGCACAGAAGAAGAGTGTGGGGCTTCTAGAATGAGAATTGGATAACTTTAATGTCTCTTTCCCTTTCTATGCACCTCCCCTGATGTACAAGAAAACCATCCTCTATGTGCCTGAATTGTTCCTCTCATCTATCCCAGTAGGATAAATTTGATCCCACCCCAAAAGATGAAAACACAGAAAAAGTGGCGGAGGAAATAGTCCATATAGTATAGATAAGTTGGTGATGAATAAAAAATGAACAAATAAATGTAAACAAGAAAATATAGGAATAAGGAAAAGTGGGGGAAAATGGTAACAAGAAAGATAAACTATGGTAAAATGGAAAACTAAAATTAAGGAACACCATTGCATCTATCTATCTATATATGGAATTAAACAAAAGGAGCAGAGAGGAAAAAAAGACAAAATTTAGATTTTAAAACTGATTCTCCAGCATTTTATCCACATGCAAATATATTTTTCCTCTCAATCTAAGTATACTTTGAAATCTAAAACTTTGCTAATAAATTTAACATCTTTATTCAAACTATATGGTTCACCTTGCATTGGGAAGAGGTGAATTTTAAATCAAGTAGTGTATTGTAAAAGATTCTCATTTGTTTAATGTGTTTTTATCTCTTATGATCATATCATCCCAGATTCAATTAGCTCAGTGGTGACTCCTGGGTTTTCTTCAGATTTACTGCAATAGGTTTCTCTTTCTCTGGCATATCTGATATGCTGAGGAGTTACCTTATGTCATTTCACTCAGAGAGAAATGGCAATGCTAATTTCCTGGGGAGGAAATCTTTGTCTGCTGCTTTATTAGTAATGTGACTCCACTTCATCTTACAGGTGTTTTTCACTGTGGGGTTAGAATCCATCTCAATCTGATAAGGTATCCCTAATCAGAGGAAATTAGTCCTGTACTCACAGAAAGGATAAAGTGCCATATGTCTTGACTTTTCACAGCGATTGGTAAACCCCAAGAGGCCAAGTACATGGCATATTTAATTCTGAAGAAAACAAAGAAAGTCTTTATGAAGCAGTTACAGTTTTCTAATAAACAGGTCATTAGTATCAAGGTAATAGCCTTCTTGCTTAACATAAGGGGAAAATTGCATAAGACTGCAAACAAATAATTCTATAAATGTGGGGATTCTTGGTTTTATTTATTTATTTTGGTGTGTGGATATGCAATAATTCGTAAAAGTGTTAAATTCAGAAATCACTATACATTAGGGAAAATGAGTTGAAAACCCTTTCCCCCTCCTGCCACAGCCCTGAACTGACGATAAACTTTTTCTATTAGCTCACCATTAAAGTACTTCTATTTTCCGACACTTTTAGGAGCTCTAAGGAACAGTAACCAGAGTAGCACTGGCTCCACCTCTATGGAAGTTGCTGTGATTGCTGTTTGTGTTTGAAATCATTTGAAAAAGTTGTTGTTTGTGTTGCCTGAAGAGAACTGCTTCACCTGCCTTGTAGTCAAGTGACCAATATGTATAAGGTACAACTCTGCCCTCTACTAGACAGAATGCATGATGTGCTCAAGTGTTTGTGATCAACCTACTAATAATCCTCTAGAGACTGGCTCAAGAAGACAGTAGAAGTCTTGCTAGTACAATAGCTAACAGAAATTCTTCTTTGCTCAGGTGGTATTGGTCATGTTTCTGGAGCCAAAAATTTCAAGCTATATTTACTGATGTGTGAAACCTGTCATGAACCTGAAACTTTATAGGTTTTATTTACCTTTCGGCTTGTGATAGCTGGTGCTTGAGTGGAATTTATGAAACTGCCCAGGTGTGTCAGACAGAGCTTTAATGGAAGCTTTTGGGTCCTCCCAGGAGTCACCTCAGTTTAATGAATCATAGAGATTTGGAAGGAAAGTATCCAAAACTGACTGGGAAGCTTTGCTAAAATGCAGGCCAATGCCTCCCAGTAAGTTTCACACAAACCAGTCCACCCTCATATTCATCGTGGTTTGGGATTTATCCTCAAGCCTTGCACTCTACTAGTTTTCTCTTCAATGCCACACATGTACAGTCCTGTGGACGTACTCTCTGAATGTGTACAATTAGTACGCACAAGTGCACATTTCTTTGTTCGCATTTTTAATTTATAAAATATACCCATTATAATGTTTTTGGGCACAGGTAACAAAGTTAACATGTATGACATCTGAAAACAAAACATTCACACGCTCTTCTTGCCCAAGATAAACCGATCTACCACACAGTCAAAAGTCTAAGAAAGAAATGGATTTTTCACCATACCTTGAAGATTAATACAGTTGGGCTCTTGGAAGCAAATATCAGATGTCACTGCCCCCTAGCAGCTGATTTATAGAAGATAGAATCATTGTTACTACTGATAGCTGGAGTAAAATATTCATAATGGTCAGTATTGCTTAGTTGATACATTATATATACAGCCATGGATTTGTTACAGGAAGCAGTTTCAGTTTTAAAACAGAGGATTTTTCCAAAACACAATTTGTTTTATCCTTTAGAGTAGCTACAAAATGCCACTACAATTTAACC
Organism: Gopherus flavomarginatus; assembly: GCF_025201925.1. Taxonomy (NCBI): domain Eukaryota; kingdom Metazoa; phylum Chordata; order Testudines; family Testudinidae; genus Gopherus; species Gopherus flavomarginatus. The sequence goes on along the minus strand of NC_066619.1, from coordinate 33,886,671 downwards.
TAACCTAACAACAACATATAAAGAAATAGGAAATAAATGGTATTTTATTATGGAATAAATAGCCCTATTCATTTTACCTTTCCACAACAGCACATAACAGCACATTCTGGAAAAATGAATACAATTAAATTTTTTAAAATTGCAAACGCCAGAAATATTTGTCCTTTTAAAATTCCAGTGGAGCATGGCCACTCTGAAATGTGCTGTAAATGTAACTTTAAAAAAAAGTTAAATCGATTCTGCATAAAGCAATTATTCAAGCTGTCAGCAGGAGTAACATTTACTAACACAGGAAAGCATAAAAAGGCTAATGTGCTCATGGAAAATATAGAGTAAGCTATGTGTAAATTAAGACACACCTCGTAGCAGCCCTACATGCTCATGTTTGCCATGGTAGGTGCTCAAATTCAGAGCACATTGCTCAGAAGCTGTTGGAAAATAGAGTAGTTAGCTATCTGGGCAGGGGTGCTGGAAAAATTTGTATAGTGGGGGTACTGAAAGCCACTGAACCAAACTGTAAACACTGTATGTAATGGAAACAACTTCAAGCCAGGGAGTGCAACAGCACTCCTAGTCCCAGATTTGGACCTTAGCGTCCAAAATATGGGGGTTAGCATGAAAACCTCCAAGCTTAGTTACCAGCTTGGACCTGGTACCTGCTGCCACCACCCAAAAAATTAGAGTGTTTTGGGGCACTTTGGTCCCTCTGAAAAACCTTCCCTGGGGACCCCAAGACCCAAATCCCTTGAGTCTCACAACAAAGGGAAATAATCCTTTTTCCCTTCCCCCCTCCAGGTGCTCCTGGAGAGATACACAGACACAAGCTCTGTGAAACTACACAGAGAGACTCCCCCTCTCTGTTCCCAATCCTGAAAACAAAAAGTACTTTCCTATTCCCCCAGAGGGAATGCAAAATTAGGCTAGCAATCCAACACACAGATCTCCCCTTGACTTTTTTCTCCCACCAATTCCCTGGTGAGTACAGACTCAATTTCCCTGAAGTAAAGAAAAACTCCAACAGGTTTTAAAAGAAAGCTTTATATAAAAAGAAAGAAAAATACAAGTGGGCTCTTTGTATTAAGATGATACAATACAGGGTCAATTGCTTAAAAGAATATTGAATAAACAGCCTTATTCAAAAAGAATACAAATCAAAGCACTCCAGCACTTATATTCATGCAAATACGAAAGAAAAGAAACCACAGAACTTACTATCTGATCTCTTTGTCCTTACACTTAGAAACAGAAGACTAGAAAGTAGAACTACTTCTCCAAAGCTCAGAGAAAGCAGGCAGGCAGACAAAAGACCTCAGACACACAATTCCCTCCACCCAGAGTTGAAAAAATCCGGTTTCCTGATTGGTCCTCTGGTCAGGTGCTTCAGGTGAAAGAGACATTAACCCTTAGCTATCTGTTTATGACACGCCCCCCAAATTGCAGACAGTGGGGAAGCTCAGTGGCGGCGATTTCCTTCTAGAACTTGAAAATAAACAGATTAATACAACACATAGACCTTTACATATACTCCTAAGTATATAACTAACAGACTTCTACATTTTAAGAACACTTTTTAACTACTGAATTCTGGGAAACTCTCACGGGAGAGTGCATCAGCTATTTTGTTAGAAGCTCCTGTGATGTGTTGAATTTCAAAATTAAAATTTTGGAGAGCTAAACTCCAACGAAGAAGTTTTTTGTTGTTCCCCTTGGCAGTATGAAGCCACTTTAGTGCAGCATGGTCAGTTTGTAGTTGGAACCGCCGTCCCCAAACATATGGGCGTAGCTTTTCCAGGGCGTACACAATGGCATAGCATTCCTTTTCACTGACTGACCAGTGACTTTCCCTCTCAGACAGTTTCTTGCTGAGAAACACGACAGGATGGAAGTTGTGATCTGTTGCTTCCTGCATGAGCACTGCTCCTATACCACGCTCAGATGCATTCGTGGTTACTAGGAATGGCTTGTCAAAGTCCGGGGCCCTGAGCACAGGGTCAGACATGAGCATTGCCTTAAGCTGGGTAAAGGCCTTTTGACACTCATTAGTCCACTTAACGGCATTTGGCTGGGTCTTTTTGGTTAGGTCAGTCAATGGGGCAGCGATTTGGCTGTAGTGTGGTACAAATCGCCTGTAGTATCCGGCCAAGCCTAAGAAGGATTGGACCTGCTTCTTTGACTTTGGGACAGGCCACTTTTGGATAGCATCCACCTTGGCCTGTAGGGGGTTTATGGTTCCTCGACCCACCTGGTGCCCCAGGTAAGTTACTCTGTTTTGGCCTATTTGATACTTTTTGGCCTTAACAGTTAGTCCTGCCTGCCTGATGCGCTCAAAGACCTTTTCCAGGTGTAGTAGGTGTTCGGGCCAGGAGTCCGAAAAAATGGCCACATCATCGAGGTAGGCAACTGCAAATTCTCCCAGTCCAGCTAGTAGACCATCTACCAGCCTCTGGAAGGTGGCGGGTGCATTTCGGAGGCCGAAAGGAAGGACATTGAATTCATACACCCCCGCATGGGTGACGAATGCTGACCTCTCCTTGGCAGGTTCATCTAGCGGTACTTGCCAGTACCCCTTGGTTAAGTCTATTGTAGAGATGAACTGGGCACGTCCCAACTTCTCCAATAGCTCATCGGTACGTGGCATTGGATAGTTGTCCGGATGAGTTACAGCATTTAGCTTACGGTAGTCCACGCAAAAGCGTATTTCCCCATCTGGTTTGGGTACCAGAACCACTGGAGATGCCCATGCACTGGTAGATGAGCGGATTATACCCATCTGTAGCATGTTCTGGATCTCCCGTTCTATAGCAGCTTGGGCATGAGGAGACACTCGGTAGGGTGGGGTTCTGATTGGGTGAGCATTACCTGTATCAATGGAGTGGTATGCCCGTTCAGTCCGTCCTGGGGTGGCTGAGAACAATGGGGCGAAGCTAGTGCACAGCTCCTTGATTTGTTGCCGCTGCAGACGTTCCAGGGTGGTTGAGAGGTTGACCTCTTCCACGCCACCGTCTTTTTTCCCGTCGTAGTAGACACCGTCAGGCCACTCAGCATCCTCTCCCTGGACTGTAAACTGACAAACCTGTAAGTCTCTGGAATAGAAAGGCTTGAGAGAATTAACATGGTACACTTTAGGCTTTAGTGAGGAATTGGGAAATGCTATGAGGTAGTTTACAGCTCCCAGGCGCTCTTGGACCGTGAATGGCCCTTCCCATGATGCTTCCATCTTATGGGCCTGTTGCGCCTTCAAGACCATAACCTGGTCTCCTACCTTGAAGGAACGTTCTCTGGCATGTCTGTCATACCAGGCCTTTTGCTCTTCTTGAGCATCCTTTAGGTTCTCTCTAGCAAGGGCTAAAGAGTGTCGGAGGTTGCTTTGTAGGTTGCTTACAAAGTCCAGAATGTTAGTTCCTGGAGAAGGCGTAAACCCCTCCCATTGCTGCTTCACCAACTGTAATGGCCCCTTAACCTCGTGACCATACACAAGTTCAAATGGTGAAAACCCTAAACTGGGATGTGGTACAGCCCTGTAGGCAAACAGCAACTGCTGCAACACTAGGTCCCAATTATTGGAGAATTCGTTGATGAATTTTCGTATCATGGCCCCCAAAGTTCCATTGAACCTTTCCACCAGGCCATTGGTTTGATGGTGGTACGGGGTGGCAACCAAGTGATTCACCCCATGAGTTTCCCACAGTTTTTCCATGGTCCCTGCCAGGAAATTAGACCCTGAATCTGTAAGGATGTCAGAGGGCCAACCTACCCTGGCAAAGATGTCTGTTAGGGCCAGGCACACAGTGTTAGCCCTGGTGTTGCCTAGAGCTACTGCTTCTGGCCATCGGGTAGCAAAGTTCACTAAAGTCAGTACGTACTGCTTTCCTCTGGGCGTCTTTTTTGGGAAAGGGCCCAGAATATCCACAGCTACTCGCTGAAATGGGACCTCGATTATGGGGAGTGGCTGGAGAGGGGCCTTGACCTGGTCTTGAGGCTTTCCCACTCTTTGGCATACCTCACAAGACCGGACATACTTGGCAACGTCCTTGCCCATCCCCTCCCAGTGGAAGGACTTCCCCAACCGGTCCTTGGTTCTGTTCACCCCAGCATGGCCACTGGGATGATCATGGGCTAAGCTTAAGAGCTTCCCCCGGTACTTAGTTGGAACCACCAACTGTTTTTGCGGCTGCCATTCTTTCCGGTGTCCACCAGAAAGAATTTCCTTGTATAAAAGTCCTTGGTCTATAACAAACCGGGATCGATTAGAAGAGCTGAGAGGCGGTGGAGTGCTCCGTGCCGCCGCCCAAGCTTCCTGAAGGCTGTCATCTGCTTCCTGCTCAGTCTGGAACTGTTCCCTTGAGGCTGGGGTCACCAGTTCTTCCTCAGACTGTGGACTTGCGCTTGGTCCCTCTGGAAGCGATGTAGGTGATGGGGTTGTTTCCGTTGCTGGTGAACCGCTCTCCGCTGGTGCACCTGAGGGTATTTCAGGCTCTGGCTGAGCCTTTTGGGTATGGCTGTCTTTTGCTTCTGCCAGTTCTGGCTCGCTGGCGCCCTCTGGCGTTGAGGTTGAAGATGTGGTTGCACTTGCTGGTGCTGGTTGCTGTTCCAGTTCCGGGCCTGGGACTGGAGATGCTGTGGCTGTTTCAGTGGTAGGCATGGAATCCGGGTCCACTACCTCTGTCTGGGTCTCTGGTAACACAGACGGGGCCTCTGTGGACGGTTCAGGAACAGGAATGGGTCTGGAAGCTTGCCTGGTTTGGCTACGTGTAACCATTCCCACTCTCTTGGCCCGCCTCACCTGGTTGGCCAAGTCTTCCCCCAGTAGCATGGGGATAGGATAATTGTCATAGACTGCAAAAGTCCACATTCCTGACCAGCCTTTATACTGGACAGGCAGTTGAGCTGTAGGCAAGTCTACAGCTTGTGACATGAAGGGGTAAATTGTAACTTTGGCCTTTGGGTTGATGAATTTGGGGTCAACGAAGGATTGGTGGATAGCTGACACTTGTGCCCCCGTGTTTCTCCACGCAGTAACCTTCTTTCCACCCACTCTCAAATTTTCCCTTCGCTCCAAGGGTATTTGAGAGGCATCCGGGCCTGGGGATCTTTGGTGTGATGGTGGTGTAATGAATTGCACTCTCATGGTGTTCTTTGGACAGTTGGCCTTGATATGTCCCAGTTCATTACACTTAAAGCATCTTCCATCTGATGGGTCACTGGGCCGAGGTGAGTTACTGGAGACTGGTGAGGTTGAAGGGTAGGGTATCTGTGGCTTTACTTGGGTGGTATGTGGGGTCTTTGGCTGTCCTCGGTTCTGGGGTTTATGGTCTGTGTGCCCCCTGGGGTAATCGTTCCCCTTGACAGTAGCTTTCTTGCTTTCTGCCAGTTCCATCCATTTGGCTCCAATCTCCCCCGCCTCAGCGATATCTTCGGGATTTCCATCTTGTATGTACCGTGTGATGTCTTCAGGAACACCATCCAAGAACTGCTCCATTTGTATGAGGAGGTTCAGTTCTTTCAAGGTTTGAATGTTGTTTCCTGTTATCCAGGCCTCATAGTTTTTTGCAATGTAGTAGGCGTGTTTGGGAAATGACACCTCGGGTTTCCACTTTTGGGTTCTGAAGCGCCGACGGGCATGATCTGGGGTTATCCCCATTCGGTATCTGGCCTTGGTTTGAAAAAGTTTATAGTCATTCATTTGCAGCTTAGGCATTTCAGCTGCCACCTCTGCTAAAGGTCCACTGACCTGTGACCTTAATTCTACCATGTACTGGTCTTCGGGGATGTTGTACCCAAGACAGGCTCTTTCAAAATTTTCCAAGAAGGCCTCGGTGTCATCACCTGCCTTGTAGGTGGGAAATTTCCTGTGCTGTGGAGCAATATTTGGCGCCGGGTTGTTAGGGTTGGCTGGAGTCTGTTGCTTAGCCTTTTCTAATTCCATGGCCTGTTGGTGGGCTTCCCTCTGGAGTTCTATCTGTCTTCTGTGGGCTGCCTCTTCTTCTGCTTGCTTCCTTCTGTGGGCCACCTCTTCTTCTTCTTGCTTCCTTCTGTGGGCCAACTCTTCTTTTGCTTGCTTCCTTCGGTGGGCCACCTCTTCTTTTTTTATTTTTTTTTGTGTGCTGCCTCTTTGATTTGTTCTTCTCTTTCTTTCATCTTCATTTGTCGCCTGTGTTCAGCTTCTTTGAATTGCTCTTCGGCCTTAATTTTTGCCTTAGAAGTCATGGTTCCTGTTTTCTTGTGTTGGGGTGCCCTCCGGTGTTTATCTTCTGAACTGCAGGTTCTCTGTTGCCTCCTGAAGTCTGCCTAGCAACAGTGCTTTTTTCCCTTTCTCTCTCTAGCTAATGTTCAATGAAAGTAAACCAGAAAAACCACTTTATTTGCATGCCTATAGTGCTGGACTTGCCTCCTAATGGGAGGGCTATTGCATGACAAAAGACCCTCAACAGTTTGGTAAAGGCTTCTCGCTTAACATGCAAGCCACAAACTGCCAGAGAGAGCAGAAAAAAAAAATTCTCTCTGGTTCCCTTTTAAAACCAACTGTTTCTCTCTGCTAAAAATCCCTTAGCAGAGAAAAGAAAAATATAATATTTCTACTGGCTTCTGGATTCTGTCTATCTCCCACCACTGCTACACCATGTCATAACCTTAGTCCCAGATTTGGACCTTAGCGTCCAAAATATGGGGGTTAGCATGAAAACCTCCAAGCTTAGTTACCAGCTTGGACCTGGTACCTGCTGCCACCACCCAAAAAATTAGAGTGTTTTGGGGCACTTTGGTCCCTCTGAAAAACCTTCCCTGGGGACCCCAAGACCCAAATCCCTTGAGTCTCACAACAAAGGGAAATAATCCTTTTTCCCTTCCCCCCTCCAGGTGCTCCTGGAGAGATACACAGACACAAGCTCTGTGAAACTACACAGAGAGACTCCCCCTCTCTGTTCCCAATCCTGAAAACAAAAAGTACTTTCCTATTCCCCCAGAGGGAATGCAAAATTAGGCTAGCAATCCAACACACAGATCTCCCCTTGACTTTTTTCTCCCACCAATTCCCTGGTGAGTACAGACTCAATTTCCCTGAAGTAAAGAAAAACTCCAACAGGTCTTAAAAGAAAGCTTTATATAAAAAGAAAGAAAAATACAAGTGGGCTCTCTGTATTAAGATGATACAATACAGGGTCAATTGCTTAAAAGAATATTGAATAAACAGCCTTATTCAAAAAGAATACAAATCAAAGCACTCCAGCACTTATATTCATGCAAATACCAAAGAAAAGAAACCACAGAACTTACTATCTGATCTCTTTGTCCTTACACTTAGAAACAGAAGACTAGAAAGTAGAACTACTTCTCCAAAGCTCAGAGAAAGCAGGCAGGCAGACAAAAGACCTCAGACACACAATTCCCTCCACCCAGAGTTGAAAAAATCCGGTTTCCTGATTGGTCCTCTGGTCAGGTGCTTCAGGTGAAAGAGACATTAACCCTTAGCTATCTGTTTATGACACAGCACCTAAGCATCTATCAGGAAAGTAGTTATCTGAGAGGACCATAGTTTATGTACCATTTGACCCGCCTTTATTCCCAGAAAACCTGTTTACCTGCTTTAGGAAATAGAGCTCTATGTATTTTTATTCTATATACTTTAATTGACTTTAAGAACAATATTTCCCACATGGAGATTCATTAAGAAAAAGTTGATGTACTGTACTTTCTAACGGGTTCTATTTAAAGACACACCCACGGTTCAATTTAAAGCTTATTAGGCTAGTAAAATCACATTCTAATGCCTCTTTCATCAGGTTTTGCCCTAAATATTCCAAGACTCATACCTTAGGTATGTTCCCTGCCTTTGAAGGGCTTAATCAAAAGACATTAGGGTCAACATTTTCAACCTTGGGTGCCTTAAGTTAGGCACCTAAATAAGTGGTCCGATTTTCAGAGGTGCTGAGCCTCTGGAATGTCTCAGGAAAACCGGCAGATTGTTGAGATGCTTGTATCTGAATTTAGGCAACTTTAGGCACCCAAGTTTGAAACTGTTGGACTTCTTTTATAAAGGAGATGGGCTTGTGCACTAGGGCTGAGGTCCAGATCTGAACTTTCCTTGTTTGCAGTGTTCTGATCTGTGCTTTTTCTTTCAGTTCATTATATATCTAAGGTGGTAGTTGTAAAGTTTGGATCTAGCTTGCAGCTAGGATTGTGGTTCAGTCCCATCACTGTTTTCCTTGATTCCTGGCACTACATGGGTTACATGTGATTCAGATGTCTCTTTACAGTGTTCTTACCCCTTCAACTCACCCACTGATGCACATTCCTGAAGAACCTATCACCTTTCAATGGTCTTGTGCAGTGGCAGATAATATGTCCCAGGGACACCGTCCGAGCACGTTCCAGACGTTCAGTGATATGCAGGCAAGGTGAAAAGGCGACTTTTCTGAGGCTGCTGAACAGCAAGCCTTCTGCTGAACAGTGCTAGCTTTGAACAGTACTGCAAACTGAAAAAAAAAATGACAGGTTGGCATTAGTAACTTTGAGCAGGTAACGGCAACCTCTTAACTCATTGACGAGAGATCAGCTCCTTGCTGGAAGAATAAAACAATGAATGTACAGCAACTTTTGTCAGTTAGGATCAGGTCTCGGTACTTTTGCTGTTAAGAAAGGCTGGTATTGAAGATTTATGTGCTGGAATGGTTGGATTTGTGGAGGAGCTAATTGTTAATCAGCATGCAGGCACCTGCAGATTCTTCTCTTTGAAACTCTACAAACTTCCAATCTGTGGAAGCGTATATGTATGTATATGTAAATATATATAATAATTTTTTTCCTGAATAGAGTTATGAGATGTCAACTTTACCATGTACCTTTGTTCTAGAAGATAGAGGCACAGTTAATTATTTACTATAGAATTCCAGTCTGAAAAGTACAGTACATCTCAAGCCAAGGATGTAACAAGTTGCAGTGGGAGGTCTGCCTCCTTAAACAGCTATCACACCACATTTTGTGAGTGGAAATGTTAGGAACACTGACAGTATTACTAAATTCCAAAAGTCACTTAACATAGTAAGAACAGCTGCAATAGCCGGGCCATCACACAGAGCCCAGCATGTTGCTCTGTGCTCAACCCCTGTGGCACATTATTGGATGAACTTTCTCTGACTGTGAGCAATTTTTGCACTTTGGAACATAACTGATGTAAGCTAGGGCTTGTGTCATTGATTTGAACTTAATCTGCGTGTTGCATCTTTATTGTATTGCCATGATTCATTTAAAAGCAAACGTTTTTGAGCATGGCTGGCTGGCTTTCATGATAGGGTAGGCAGCGAGGAAGGGAAAACACTTTAATGCAGCTTTTTTGGCTCATGTCTTGAAGGGAAAATGGCTAAAAACATTAGTCTCCCTGCTATTCAGAGTTTTGACTCTTTTAAGTGTGGGGGCTGGATTCATGATCCCATCTACTGTTTCGTGTCCAGCATTTAGTTGGTACATTATGTTCCATGTCTCTTTCCATTAGCTGAGACCTATATGATGTCAACTGAGAAAAGCAGTAGCTGTACATTATAAAATCATTGCAGTGGTGTGACAATGGGCATGGTATAGGGGCTTTTTACTTTGTTCTATTGTACATTTTGCCATTGTATTTCATGCCTGAAGCTCGGCTGCAGTGAAAGAAAAAGGCTTATCTATAGATCAGCTGGGGTTTTAAAATTTTTCTTTGAAATGTTTCATAAGGGAGTACTTGATAGATAGTAAACTCTGACATTCTTTTCAGTTTATCAAATGTAGGACAAAAAAAACCTGTAAGGGACCCAATCACAGCTCCGATACTTTACTTCAGAAAAAACCTTACAAATGTCAAAATAATCTACTGTTAAATGAGAAGTCTTCTGTAACTTTCATGTCACAGATAAAGCACTTTCACCGAGGGTAACATACAGTTAAAGAAAGTCAGTCATCTCATATTTCTGAGGATGCAGGCAGGTTTGGGTTTAGAATGAGGAGCTGGTGTCTGGCTATTTGGGAGTGGGGAACAATAGGAAGTCCTACCTGTGCTCTGGTAAAAAAGAGAGTGTCCAAGTGATAAGTGGATTGTATTTTGACAGGGCATTTATAAACACCAGGATCAAAACACAACAGCAAATAAAGTTCATGTCCTGTTTGGTTTATATCCCTAATATTTAACACTGATATTTTGTATGCAATAAGGGCTTGTCTACATGCTGCATTAGTCTGTTCCTGAAGAGTGTAATTTTTAGTCCGCATTATCATGTCGCGTACTAACTAACTTATATGGACCCTGCTGCTGTGCACTAAAAGTTCCCTAGAGCACATTAATTTACTACTGTTTGAAATAATAATATGCAAAGGGGAACACTTAGTGCACACCAGCAGAGTCCACATGGCCAGTCAGTGCAGACTAAAATAGTTCTCTGATGGCAACTAAAGCATAAAGTAGACAAGCTCTAAAATGGTAATCAGTCAAGTGGCTTCTACTTTTGAGAATCCCTGGTAATGTATGTACAAGCCAAGAGTGAAAATAATAGTGTGGGCAAAACCTTCAAGTCTGCCTGCCTAAGCTGCACTGACATTTGTGAGTGTCCCTACGGTGTACGAAAACTCATTTTTGAATACTCAGAAAGGCTCTGCATGCGCAAAACAGGTAGTTACACATATGACGCTTATCGAAGCAAATGTGAGGTCTGCATATGCAACCAAGCAAATGTGTTGGCTAAAACACACCTCGCCTCCTTCACTGCAGAAGAATAGAACCCAATTTAAGCTGGTAACTATTAGACACTAAAATATAAAAAGAAATATGGATTATCATGTCGGTGTCATTTAAAGTATCATCAGGGTTTAAATTCTCATAAAAACTCCAGAGGGGTTGAAAATATTTACCAGATTTCTGCTCCGGGACAGCTCCTGCTGAATTCAAGCTCTGAGTGTCATTGAGAAGCACCAATAACAATTAAAGCTTTCCATGCTGATTTATCTCAGAGTATTTTACGAAGTGTATTATAGGAGGAAAGCACAGCAACAATGTCTGTAGTTGGGCTTACATGAGGATTTCCATTCTCAATCATTCTTTTCTCTTCCAGGATGATATTTGGCAGGTTTATTCTTATAAAGAATCTGGGACATTTCCTCTGTATTGTATTCAAACACATGCTATAGTACATATATATTTCTTTAAAAACTGGGAAGATTGACAAATACTATATAACAAAGCCTGCTAAACCCTCTGCATCACTTTTAGTACTATACATCTGAAATTTTATTTAATATTGTATGCTAGTATATTGAATTATTTGTGAAATAGTATCAGATCATAAAATGAACATGGAATCAAAGGTCCAGAGCTTCCTGATGTCAATCAGTCCATCACCATTTGAGCTCTGCTGATTTAAACCAGCTGAAGACATAGCCATAAAGCCTATGCTCTAGAAGGCATGGTTAAGATTGTCTGTGTAGCACTAACATTGCCATTTCTTGATTGTTTGTGACTTTAATGTACCTTTAATGTAGTGCATATTTATGGAATATATAATAGTAATGGAATGCATTAGAATATTAAAACATTACTTTCACATAATATATACATTACAGTTCTACACTATATTATAAACAATATAGCGTTCAAATGATCTTGTTATCCTCTCACAATCTGCTTGGGAGAATACGCATGATCAGAAGAGATCCTTTTAGTACCCGACCTTTCTTACTGCCTGTTTGTAATATTTCTTGTTTTACTTGGTGGAAGGAGGTAGAATTCCTGGCCTGCTTCAAATGGAATATATATAATCCAAATCTATTTCTTCCCTGGAGTTTGGTTTTATTGGTAACTCATTGCAGTAATATAACATAATCCTAAACCTAAATTTTCTCTCCATGCTTGGCTGTTCCTAGTGTTGTATGTTCCTAGGGTTTCCCTGCAGGGCCTCTTCAGTCCAAGCCCCTAATTTCTTCTACTCAGGAGAGACTCTACCCTTCTTATATCCTGATTGGAGCACATGGGAATCATTGTGAGATAGCAGTAATTATATTGTATCTTTATATAGGTCCCTAGCCCCAGTCTTAAAGTAGCTCATCAGAGGAGCCTTATTCCTGTGCAAGGTCCTAAAAACTCTCACCTCATGATGTTAAATAATCCAGAAGCAGACAATAAGGGATCTGAGTGTAAAAAAGAGAGACAAAGGTCTACTTTTCCTTTTAAAACTGGAGCCGAATGTGAAAATGTGAAATACAGACTAAGAATGAACAATAGTAGAACCTAATCTCTGAGGAGGCAGAAAACAACTGAATTTCTGATGTGACAGCATATTAAAGAGTTAAATCTGGAATAGATTGTGGTTGTTGCAAAGAAAGGGCTCCCACAGCATTAACTAAAACTTCATTGGAAGGGGTTATGCGTTTGTCCATGCCTGTTTTTTTATCTTGTGTCTTTAGTAAGAAGCCATTCTTAACTGTACAGTATTTGTAAAAGTAGTGGACAAATGAAGATTTAAGAACAGTTAGCTGTCTAGTTGCTATGGAAACCAACAGTAATAGACACTGATTGCTGAACACAGTAAAGTAGAAACAGAATGTACCATTTTAAAAAGGGTATCTCTAGAAAACATAAAAGTAAATTAGCCACCGGAAATAACCAATTTATGTAAAGTTTATTGTCCATGTAAAATGCTTTCTATGCATAAAGCATGTTTTATGGGTGGCAAGGTGCTAAAAGGACACTTTCACCTTTTTGAAGAAGGTTTATAAATAATATATCTCTTCAGTTGAGCTTATGTGTGCACATGTGTATATCCATTGTACAGTAGCAAACAGATAGTGTCCTTTATTCCAGATGCTGATAATAGCCTACAATTTCATCTACATTTGGCACAGTGAAATGGTATGAATATTTTGTTAAATCACAGAGAACTGACAAAATCATGTTAATTGTTGCATAGGGTACTGGATCAATCAGTTACAGTGGTAATGCTAGTATGAAATACACAGATTACTTATTTACTCATAGGCACCAACAAATGATACTTTTAAAGCCCTACAAATTATGGTTCTCCAGTATCATAGTGCAGTAAACTTCCATCTCTTAACAGCTGGCACACTCAGAATGTCACTACATATTCAGAAAAACAAAACTTGAGTTTGTTGCTTTTTTCTTTCTGTTGTATCCCTACACAGAAATAAGAGAATTTGGGAGGACTCAAATAAGGATGATTCATCTAGTGATCCAGATGATGTTATTTTAAAAGATGGTTTACATTTTAAACTAGATAAGACTTAACTCTAGGATCTGTGCATAATGGACCAACATGTATTTTAAATTTTTTTGCAAGAGACAGTTGTTCCTTAAATTGGATCTAGTGAGTCACTTATCCTCAGATCCTCAAAGGTATTTAGGTTCCTAACTCCCATTGAAATCAGTGGAAATAAGTTGCCTTAATACCTTTGAGAACCTGGGCCCAACTGGACATTAGAGAGCTCTCTACACACCCTGGTGAATTTGAGTCTTTCTGGAGTTCTTTGCAAATATTAACTAATTAATTAGCAGCTAATTTATTTATTATTCTTATATTTTAATAATTAATTAATTAAAAGATATTACCTCACCCACCTTGTCTTTCTCATATGCTGGGACAACATCACTGCCAACAACTAATGACTTGTCAGAACACTAACTGTATAGGTATGAAGCATAATAGCTCCATGTCAGGGAAACTAAGACAGAAAGATTAGGGCAGATTTTTCAAACTTGGCACTGAAGTTAGGCCCTTCATGGTAACATTTTCAAAAAGAGCTCAGCTCCTATTTGGGCACCAAAATAAAGAGCCAGTGTTTCAATACAGCTTGTCATTTTGGGTGAAAAACAGTTTTGAAAAATCAGATTCTTATTTAGGTGTCTAAAGTGGAGCAAAGCACTTCTGAAAATCTATTCCCACTTTCATATATAGAAACCTCAGTAAGTGACCTGATGGCAGAGGTATTAAGCTTCACTCACTTCAGTGAGCTTCCATGACTGAGAGCAGAAAGTGGTCCTGTGCTCAGTTTCCTAGACTGCTTATGACAATGCATGCATGTGGTGTAGCTGGCAACTGCGGTGTCTTTACGCATGCAGTCCTGGCTCTTTACAAAGCCTCACTAAAATCAATGGAGTATTTGTCAAGAAAAGGTGAAAGCAGCCAGAACTAATAAATAAAAAATAGTCAGTGAAAAGCAGCTCATCGAAAGCCAAATGGGCTGGATGCCATCTAGTCTGAGGGAAGGTAGAAGCCAAGGACAAGAACTTCCATAAGAGAACTCCAGTGTCTCAATATGAGGGAGACAAACTTACCTATCCTTTAATAGCAGCCAGGCTTAATTAATAAGAAGTAACTATCTTCAGGATAGATCCATGCTAACAGCCCTAACTTACGCTAGCAAAAATCGCTAAATATGCACAGTGAACCCAGATTAGGAAAACAATATCCCATCTGCTCTCTGGCTGCCCTGATCACACAGCCCTCCCCAACCCTAGGGATGCGCACCTTCTTTCCTTCCTCCTTTCTGTGTAATTCACACACGGTGTTTGGATCTGAATGGGACCTGGCACATGGTCTTGTTTCCACCGAGTTTTCTTAAATACCCAGAGCTTACTGATCCTGTTTGGAATGGAATACAAAGGGCAGCCTTGGCATCAGTATTATGACTAGGATGGGTCAGTGCATTTTTGTTTGCAAACCTGCTTGAACACTGGGGCTCAAAATGAAGAACACAAATCAAGGCCTTTGAAGTTCGTGATTCACTTAGGCCTGGCAAAATGCCAGTTCCTAGCTGCTGCTAACAGCAGCAGCAGCAGTTCTGAGCTAGTAATGCATAAATGACAGAAGTAGGGGGAAGGAGAAAGAACATCATTTTTGCCATTAGAGGAGAGAAATAAGAGTAGGGTGACCATATATTCCATTTTAGCCAAGAGAGTCCCTTTTTAAAGCCCTATTCCAATTGTCCTGAGTTTTTTTGGCAAAAGTGGGCATTTGGTAAATGCCCACTTTTGTCAAAAAAGTCAGATGCAAAGGGCAAGCGGTGATGCCAGCCCCATGCAGGGCGGGAAGGCAGGGCATGGGCAGGGAGCAGGCAGGGCTTCAGCAAGCAGCAATGCCAGCCTCGCGTGGGGGAGAAGGGCTTGGATGAGTGGCTCAGGCCAGCCCCACACAGGGGAGGCAAGGGCTAGCCTGAGGTAGAGTCCCATTTTCCCTTTAGGAAATATGGTCACCCTAAATAAGAGGATCTCTTACCTTGTCCCCCTGCAGGGAGGAGGAATAGCCTCCATCAGCTTCCTCAGCCCCTTCATTGTTCCAGGAGGTTTGAGAATGAAGATGGCAGTGTCATAACCGGCAGCCACTCTTAGCCCCTAGACTTCATCTTTTCCCCAGCCAAACTTGGGCTACCCACCCTTACCTGTCATATCTCTTGGGGATGCAAAATGCCCCTCCATTTTCTGGTTATGACTGGAAAGAAGCTCATTGCCCCACTCTAAGGAAGGCTGTTCTAGGGCTGGTGGCTTGCTGGTCTACCCTGTGGCAGCTTGTAGACAGGAAAACACTCCTCCCACTCCACTGCGCTGTACCATTTGGTGCCATGGGCCACCGATGCCCATGTTGCACTGGACTACAAGAGAACCCAGCAAAATGCTGGGAGAACCTTGTCCAGACTTCTTAGGCTCTGGGGAAAGCCCATTTCCAAGCAGGACCTGGTGTTTCTCATACCTTGGTGCTCTATCACTGCCTCATAGCATTCAAAGAGTCAATGTATGTTTTCTAGTCTCACTACTGTCTGACAATGTCAAGGGTTTGTGGGGAGCTGGCTTGAGAGTGTATTCAGGTGCCAGGCAGTAACATACAACTTCCTTTTGGAAAGCAGTGAAGCATGCTAAAGAAGGTGTTGCCCTAGTACCCCGAAAAGGAAGGCTGGGTCAGAAACCCTTCACTCAGCTGTTAGCACTCACCTTCCCCACCCCACATCTCCTAAGAAGACTCATAAGGTCAGAATGTTTACAATTTTAGCTTTTAAAGTTTCTGACATACAACAACATTTTTTCTGGTTTCTATTGTTTTCACAGTTTTACAGTCAGTTGTAATTAATTCTCATCCATGCCCAATCACATGCTAGAAGATTGCTTTTTAATTTGAAAAAATATGTGCTCCTGGTAGTTGATAAATCTGCTGGAAGCACCACGTGACAGTAATAGTTTCACTCCACATAACAAAACATTATCCACAAGGTTTAATTTTATTATTGCCATTAGTTTCTGCAAAGAATGCCTAATAAGAAAGGTCAAGGTATCGTCAAAGCATAGACAGATTTTTGCTGAATGACATAAAACTGTCAGAGATGCTGAGCTTTGATGTTCCATTAAGTGATCAATGTAGATTACTGACTTTTGGCTAAATGCTGCTCAACTGTATAAGGTCAATATTTGTTAGTTCATTGGTAGAATAATTAATCAATCAATACAGGATGCCTGAAGACAGGAAAAATTATTGCCAAGCCTGTATTTCTGGCTTTGGTATCTAAAATTATTTCACAACATCTTTAGAGCATTATTAACTCCTCTGTGCAGAATTTAGTTGTGGCCATTACATTCCTCGTGGAAGGAGGAAAAAAAATACCCAAGTGAAGAGCACTACTTGTAACCTTGAGCTCACTGGAAAGAAAAGCCTCTAACAAGCAAAGTGCATCATCATTAGTTCTTCCCTTTCACATCATCACACTCAGCTTGGAAAATAATTACATGCAATTTTTCTATTTTACAGTTGGGCCACATGACACAATGTTCTTTTTGCAGAGTTGTTCTGCCATTTGTCTCATTTTGTCTTTTATTGTAGTCTATAGCATCTACAGTAACCTCTCAAACACCTCAGTTGTTAGATATGATACAGCACCGAGCACAGTGAGACTCTGAACCTTGTTTGGACCACTTGCAATACAAATAAATAACAGCAACAATCATAATAATAATAACAATAATAATAACAGCAACATAATAATGGCTTGCATTTCGGTAGCTGTAGCGAGGCGGTGTGGCTCCCCTCCCCCTCAGGGAGGGTCGAGCTCCGTCAGTCATCCACGGGGAAGGGGCCGCTGAGTGGAAGTCCCGCCCCTCAAAGGGTCAGGCGGTGGCCCGGAAGAATAAAAGCCGGGCCCTAGCTTTCAGTTGCGGCTTGGCCACCGGCAGGAGCAGACTTGCCCGCCGCCGCTTGTGACTGGGAGGCTGCCCAAGCCAGAGGTCGAGATGAGGAGCTGCCAGAGCTGCCTCGCCCCTACTACGACGAGGAGCCCCCAGACCAGTGGCCCAAATTCCCCGAAACCCTACCGGACCAGCCGCCCAGCCCGGATTGGGAGGAACCGATGGTCCTGGATGTCTCCGGAACAGAGGCCCCGGACCAGGTAGGAATAGAGGGGGAGTTAGGAAGTAGCCCAGGGGCAGCTGACTCATCAGGCTGCAGAGCTACCGTTGCCCATGTCAGTGTGTTGCGGTCAGGACCCCACTGACCACCAGTAGCGGTGACAACCGCTACCAGGGCCCCGGGCTGGAACGCAGAGGAGTGGGTGGGCCTGCGTTCCCCCTGCCACCCGTAACCGGGTGGCAGATTCCCCCTCTTCCCAGTCGGAGAGGCATGTAACTGTTTAAACTGTGTTTGGTGCCCCGCCCAAACCAAGGGCTGGGCCCCCTTTGACTTTGCCGCTGCTCTGCCCTGCTCCAAAGGGCCCGGGCTGTTTAAACTGTGTTTGGTGCCTCACCTGAACCAAGGGCTGGGCCCCCTCTGACTTTGCCACTGCTCTGCCCTGCTCCAAAGGGCCAGGGCTGTTTAAACTGTGTTTGGTGCCCCACCTGAACCAAGGGCTGGGCCCCCTCTGACTTTGCCACTGCTCTGCCCTGCTCCAAAGGGCCAAGGCTGTTTAAACTGTGTTTGGTGCCCCGCCCGAACCAAGGGCTGGTCCCCCTCTGACTTTGTCACTGCTCTGACCTGCCTAAAGGCCAGAGCAGACTGTAATTGCAGGGAAGACATCGAGGCCGGTGTGGCTCCCCTCCCCCTCAGGGAGGGTCGAGCCCCAGCAGAACCCGTCTACAGTAGCCATCTGCTGCATTTTCTGGGTATAAGAGAACTTGGCATGAAACTTTGCAGTCCCAGTAGTACTTCCCTAATGCACCATAGGTTCCTTCAACTGACATGAAAGAAATTTGCATGATTCCAATATAGTATTCAAAGTTAAGGCTAATATTCCATCCTTCGCTTCAAATATCCTAGTTGCTCTGAGACCATGAAAATTAAAAGAAAGAAGTCCTTCAAAACAGGCTATAAAATGGGCATTTGCTCGAATTACCAAGTAAAATAAAATAAAATAAAACATGCAAATCTAAGCCTAATACAGTAATAAAACTAAATACAGATAAAATCTCACCTTAAAAATGTTTTAATAAATTTTTTAAAATAATTTTTTAATTTATTTTTTAAAATAAATTTTAAATAAGTATTTAGATGTTTTTAAAAAAGCATCCCTGGGAGGTAGGGAAGTGCTATCTCAATTTTACACGCGGGAACTGAAGCACAGAGAAACTAAATGTCTCACAGGAAATATGTGGCAGAGCAGGAATTTAAACCAATGTCTCCTCAATGCTAGGCTAGTGCCCTAATCACCGGACTTCCTGCTTTCTGTCAGGGAAGACAAGCCTCTTATTACTTTGCTAAAATTATTTTGTGAGCTCTTTGATGCCATGTTAGCTGCACAAAGAGCATTGCAGTTATCTTGAGACAAGAAGGTGCTGGTAAGATAAGGAATTATAGACCTTTATTAATTATTTAATTTTCTCAGTGACAATAAAATTCTAATTTTGTAAAACTTTTTGGTTATGATATTTCCTCACGTGTCTCATGATGAGACATAGACCCCATAGAGACTACGCTGAAAAGACCAAATTCTCAGCTGGTGTAAATCACTGTAGCTATAGCTAAGCTAATTTACTAGCTCAGGAACTGTATTTTATTGTGCTACAATGTGGCTTGTAATATTTTACTTCAGCATTATTTATACAGTATCCATTTGTGGCTCAAGTACATGAAAAATCCATTGATATTCAGTGTACAAAAATATTTGTATCTGTCTGGATTTAAAATTAGCTGATCCCAGATTTAAAATAATCTGGTTACCACAAGAATAGAGTCAATGTTTTGTGGTAAGAGTCTAAGGTATTCTAAAGGCAGCACCATAACTGTGCTTTAAATTGGCCAAATATTTTAATGTATTAACATGTATTTGTTATTCTTGTTTAGGGGAATTTTTTTGAATTGTATTAATTATTGTTTTAATGAGAACAGATATATTTTATGTATTCTTTGTATGGCTAAAAAATAAACAAGTTATGTGTATATATATATATATTATAATCCTCCTCCCCAAGAGTAAAAGAGCCAGTGGAATGTTATGTATTGATCAATTGCAGCATATTTTCATTTTTGGGAAAGAATCAGATTTTTGAGTCTATAACTGGAAGTTTCATAGGGACAATAACTATTATAATTTCCATTTATTATGTATTTGAACAGTGCTATTAATATACATAGTGAGGAACAAAGTGAGAACTGTGCTCAGCAAGTAGCATGGGCCCTGCCCTCAATGACCTAGCTTTTTTCTCTGTGTGTTTTTTTTTAACGTTCTATGAAAGCAGCTTCTAGCCCAAGATCTCAAAGTAAAATTGTTCAAAAAATGAAAGCAAAGTGTGCTGCCACACCCTCTCCAGCTGGGGATAAACTGCACCATGCTAACACCGGACTTTCAGTTTCTGAATACTGCCAAATAATAGTTTCCCAAAATATTAGCCATGTTGTTTAGTTTCTGCGATATTCATGTCTAGTTAGCTGAATGTGTCTTTCTTTTTGAATCCTGTGGTAACACTAGAATTCTACGTGCTTTTCACTGTCATGTATTCATTCATTTGAGTTGACTTATAGAGTCAGATGGTCCTAAGCATTATCAGAAGGGAAAAGAAGCACTTAAGTGAAGTTTCTTCTGCACTATGTTTCTTGGGCTACACTGGGTTATTGTGCCATAGCAAGTTATGTCACCTCACAACTAATGTATCATGACAGAAATGAGGCAATGAGGACATGAAGTTCCACAGCGCTAAGCCCTAGCTAATGTGTACAAATCAGTTAAAAACAGAATGGTGCTAAAATATTATTTGTAGCTTAACAATTTTAACTGGATTTTCATTCAGGGTTTTGACAGAGCTGGTTTTAGGATTTTTACCCCCACAGAAAAAAAGCTTCAGGATTTCACTCTACTTCAAAGGAAAGATGTCAATAGCAGCACATCCTCTTTAAGTTGCAGCATTAAGTAGAGATAGATAATGCCTCTGACATACAAGCACAAGAAACTCTGCTTTGTGCAGGCAGCAATTTCTTTAAATGTCAGAACACTGAGCAGTGATTTTTTTTTTAATGGGAGAGCAGCAAACTGCAATGTCCTCGCTCCTGCGATGACTCCTCCTGTCATGGTGTTTATGGAAAAGAATGCTGTACATTATTGTTGTTGGTTTTTATTGTGGTGGTTCCCAATAAGGATCCAGGACCCCTTGTGCTAGGTGCTGTACAAATACACAGGAAAACTTGTTTCCTAATACAGCCCCAGAAGGAGTTTGCAATTTATATTTGTCAATATGTCCCATACAGCTACTGGTATCCATAAAGACTGGATTAGGGATGAGGATATAAGTGTAAACATAACAATCTTTTATATATTATCCATTTGCACATTATTACAAATATAACCTGCCACTAACACTGTTGGAGAGCTGTGGCAAATAGGAACACATTATTTGCTCCAAAGTGTGCACATTCTCTGGCTATAAGCTAGTATAATATAGGGTGATAAAGGACAGCATCTTTAGGAAATCACGTTACTGAGAGAAAGGGCTTCTTCAAGAAACATGCAGGTTTTTGTGCAGATTTGAGAATCTCTGAAGGAACGCCTTTGAGAGTTTTACATTATTTAGCTTGTGTCCCCATTCGGAGACATGCTGCAAATTCTTGTCACCTTATTGTTCAAGAGGAGGAACAATTCACCTTCAAGGATCTTAACTCTTCTAAACATTTTCAGATAGTTTCCCCTTCAAAACACTCATAACAATTACCTTTCCCAGGCCTGAAGAAGAGCTCTATGTATCTTGAAAGCTTGTCTCTCTCACCATCAGAAATTGTTTCAGTAAAATATATTACCTCACCAACATTGTCTCTATAACAATGAAGGCATTTAGGGCAATTCCTTTGCCTAATAGGAGTCATTGCTGAAGAATTTCCTCCACCTCTGTGAGTTCTTGGCATTAGTGGTCTACTCTGGCTGAGAGCCCTCACCTAAGGATAACTATAACTTGTCTTTCTCAGGGGAACATTCTCCCATGAGAAATGATTTATGAGTGAGGGAATAAAAACCCAGAGGAAAATAACTGAAATGCAAGTCATTGAGAATTTCAGTCCTGATGATCAAGAATTTCCTACTTGTATGTCTTTTGTGTTTATTTGTTAGTTTTTTAAGAAAAACCTTTGGGGATTTTGACTAGCATCTATAGCTGTGTGTTGAATCTTGAGACCTGTGAGGACTTCAATGAATCCCAAGTGGATATCAGTTTGTGATTAAAGATTAAAACAGCAAAATCTGGACATTATACAACTGTTTTGTGCAGAAGACCTAGTGGCAGTGACACAAGCAATTTTAATTAAAAGATTGAGTCCCTGGCTGCTTGGATGCTGTCTTTAGCATTAGCTATGAATTCCATTCAGGTCTAGCTGGTTGTATGAATGGAAGATAGTGTTCTAAAAGCAGCAAGTTTAGCAGACAGTTTTTCTAAGGTGGATTGGCCAAGTTGACTTGTGAGTTTGGAAGAAATGAAACAGCAACTAATCTGTTGGATCTGTAGATAATAAAGGCAATATAAAACCACCTTTGCCTCTCACTCTCACCTTTCATAGAGCACAGTTTAGCTGGACCAGAGAATCTGGGCCTATATAAACAAATGGTAATCCTCAATATATTGAACTATATTTCCATATATTATTTAGTTGATATATATATAGGGAAAGTACATATCTGTGATATACCCACAAGGTATACATTTTCCAAAGTCTTATATCGAAGGAAATGCTGCTATGATGGAGGGTCATAGGCAACCTCTGGATTATGGATTCTGAGAGGAGACACTAAACAGAAAAGTGTTGTTCTCCTTCATTGCCTGGGGGCTGCCTTAAGTGCCAGGCCTTGATCACAGTGACAGTTTTAAACTTAAGAAAAATAGAATTGAGAGTAAAAAAAAATAACAGCTGTTGTTCATCTTTCTCTCTCTCTTTCCTGTTCTCTTAATCCTTTGAGAATCCCTGGAGTTTATACTGTACACATCATGAAACGGCACATGTCATGTGATCCTTGGAAGCAAATTATATGTTCTTTTACTTCTGCCATGTTACTGAAGTACTAAAAGGCACGACCCAGCATATATATGGGGGTAACGCACAAGGATTTACGGTGCTGCAGACTCCTGTAAAATAAATATCCTTCCTTACCTCTGCATAATCTTAATTAAATAGGGATCCTTTTTCATTTTCACTCATTTCCTCTCTCCTCTGTGCATTGCTTAAACTTACTAAGTCCCATACATCAGTATATATTCTGAAATCCAGAAGTCATTTTTCAGTGAATTTTAGGTATCAACGGGTGTGATTTTTAATCAAATTAGACTGAAGATGAGGGGAGCCACTCATTTAGTATCAATAGACAGTAGATGTAAATAGACAAAGACAGAAAATGTGAATAGAAAAGTAACTTTTAGATTGACAAAAATATATATTTATGAAGTTATGATATAAATGAGGATCTTAATAGCACCTTTGGCTGGTATACTAGACCTTCACCTATGAACAGCTGGGATCAAATCAGAGTAGACTAAACAAGTGAATATGTTTGTTGTGGTCTTAATTATACCCCTTTTAGAGTTTTGTTCAGAGAATGAAACCACCAAGCAATTTTATTTATTTGGCTTTAAATGCTGTAATGCAAAATATGCCAGTCCTGAGCCCTAGGTGCTTGCTCCTGTGTTCATTAAAAAACACAACGTAAAAATAATTAACGGGCCTGTCTAATAATTCTTGGAAAGACACTAAGCATATCCTCAAGTATATGCAAAATCTACATATGCAATCACCAACTTTACATACACAAGTGCATATTTTTGCAAATACAAATATAGGTGATTGCAATTTTTGCAGATACAACTGAGGATGCTTGCTTAAAATGGGGCCAATAACAGCTACTGTAAAATAACCTACGGAAGAATTTTTTGGAAACTCTAATGCCACTAATACAAATATTTTATGAGCATTAATGCAGTTCAATGGTTATAATGAGGATTGCCAAGATAGTATATTTGGCCATTCTACTAATGGCATTGTAGAACATTATAATGATCTTATGATGGTCTATTGTCCTAGATCATCAATACGGTGCATCCTACACTCCCTTACCCTATAAATCATCTTCAAAAGTCGCCATGGTTTATGAATGACTATGACAGACTGAGAGCTTGTCCACAAGCAATAAGCTGGGGTGTGAATCTAGCCCACGCTTGTCTGCTGACACTTTAATCTAGTCCTCTTTGAAATGAGACTAATGAAAGTGCATTGACAAACTGTTAATATGTGTCAGTAAATCCACAGCCAGATAGTGCAGGGTAGATTCACACTCTAGTTTGTTGCCAACTAAATGTTTGTGTAGGCAAGACCTGTATGTATAGGATATAAATTAGAGCATTACTGGCACCAATTACACTGCATTTGCAGCACAGAAAGTTTTTAAAGTCCTGTACAATAGCTGTGATGGAAGTGAAAAAAAACATTGCCTTCCTGCTTTTCATCTGAAGAATCTACTCCTGTGGAATTCTTCAAATGTAGGTTGCTGACAGATTAGTAAATAACTGCTTCTTCTTCTTAGTAACAATTAGATTTCTCCTTCTGTAAGGAAATTTTCTATTGACTTCTGACCTTTTGTGGTGGAAGAAATGCACTATCTTATCTAGCTGGGTTCCAGCCAACATCATTCACTGAGGTTCTAGAGATGCTGGGAGAACTTCATCCAGTGACTTGTGAATTAGACCTTTCCTCTTTTGTCTAGTTAAATTAAGTGAAGAGGCACTGAAGGCCAGATTTTTAAAGGTATTTGAGTACCTAAAGATGCAGCTAAGCACCAGTGGTTCATTCATTAGGCACCTATCTCCATCTTTAGGCACCAAATTATTTAAAAAATCTGGTCTTGAGTCCATTGTTGGTTGAGATTGTTGATGCCTACCTCCTGTAAATAACTGGAAATTGGATGAGAGGAAACTTGCAGAAGATTAATCCAGAAAGAAAGTTAGGTTTAAAGCAGCACCTAGTTTGGATGAAACCAAAGAGCTCAGAAATGCAACCAAAGGCGAAGCATCTCACAAATTGTAACACTAGCCACTCAGCACACTTCATAAGGAGCTCTTTCCTACAATGCTAAGTGTTCCCCATCCACATTATTTATTACCAGTGAAACAAAGGTCACATAGGAAACTTGGCAAAGACAACAGCTGATTCCAGGTCTTCTAAATCACAGTGCAGGGGCTTAACCACAAGACCATCCTTCTTCTCCAACACAGACTCAAACCCTAACAACAAAAACATGCCACCGTTTATTTAGTATCGTTTTGTACCCCTCACTGGACTTTTAAATTAAGTTTTTTGACATAGGGTCCTGTTACTTGCATGTCAGACCTCACCTATTATACAGTACTTTGTGCACTGACTGTGCTAGAGAAATATTTACATGCTAATACTCAGGATGACCTTCCTGTCTCTTGAGCAAGTATGTAATATAACCCACTAGTCAGTCTACTATTGCAGCTCTTAGCTACATGTAGAGTCTGGCTTTTAAGCTTAAGCTGTACAGAATCATACCTTTAATTGTGGCTGTCCCTGGTTCAGTCTCCAGTGTTGCCCAAGATGGTGGCCTGACAAACATTTTCCAGTGTTGTTGTAGCTGTGTCAGTCCCAGGATATTAGAGAGAAAAGGTGGGTGAGACAATATATTTTATTGGACCATCTTCCATTGGGGAGAGAGACAAGCTTTCAAGCTTATGGAAGAAGAGCTCTCTGTAAGCTCACTCACCTTGTCTCTCTAACATTTTCCTTTCATTTTAGGATTACAGGGAAAGATGGTCACCTCTATCATTAATATTGTTGTGTTTGTCTTTTATAAACCCTCTAACACTTACTAGCATATGGCAATGCTGAGTCTTCATTTGTCATGGTGGGCAAAAGCAAGAGAGCCCACAAAGTCCTAACAACATTTGAAATACTGGCCCCCAACTTACTTGACTTCAGTGGGCTGCTCCTATGCTTAGAGTTAAGGACATATTTAAATATGTGCTGAATTGAGGCCATTGTACTGGACACCAGGTAAGCCAGGGTTGAGTCCTGTGCTGTTTAAGCCTTTAAAAAGGTCAGTTTCGGGTATTATAGTATAATTAACTTCAAAAAAATACCCAGTAACATGAAATCCTCCTCTTCATATTTGATCACATTGAAATACAACATATTCAAATTTTTGCATTAGATTGGCAGCCCTAATGATAGCAAACAGTTTAGACTCTAAGGCCATACATTTTTTCCAGCTCTAAATCAGCCAGGCTACACTCACTGATACCCAGGATTTTGGTTCAGTCTGTTATAAAAATATAGGTCAAGGCAGAATGATGAGATCTTGATTACCCTAAAGTTTGGAGAGTGTCTAGATTGGGGTCTGGGTTTGGGCTCCATCATATTGAAGATATTAGTCATTTGGGCTATAGTAGATTTATAATTATGAATGTTTTCTGCAGTTAATTTTATAAAGGACTAAATTGTCATGTTTTGCTTTTAATAAATGGCATGTCCAATAAAATTGCTATTTTTAACACATTCTTTAAAATACATTTTACACAACACATTCTTTAAAATAAAATCTTTATTTAGCATAAAGACGGCGATTTAGACAATCCTTATTTACTTGGCGTTTCCCTGTCAAAGATTTTAAATAGTAGTGAGAATGGTATCCATTTTTCATCATCATAATAGACAGATTGTACAGGAAAGCCCATCGGTACAGATTAACCTGTGTGTACAGTGACTGTTTGTAGGGTAAGTGGACTTTCTTTGAACATACAATAACGTTATCTTCAGCAACCTGTCCTGCATAGCAGAATCTCCTTAATTTAGAAACTCAGTCAGGCACAAAACATCCTCTCCCAGCATCCGCTAATGGCTCTCTCTTTAAACAGCCATTTGGGTTTCTAATATTAATCATGATGTCTTTCGCCAGTGTCAGAACCTGCTGCTATTGTCCTAATGCCCCAATTAGATTCCCTGATAACCTGCTGATGTTTCCCTGCAGCATTATAGACCATACCATCTCTGAGAGCATGCTAGATATTTTCCTGTAGCATTCGAAATTAAAATTTCACTTTGCATCTCATTTGTCTCTCAGTTCATTAGATCTCAATTTCAGTAAAAGGCCCATCACTGAATAAAGAGAAATTAACATGCTTTACTAATTATTTTCACCTATTGCCACAAGAAGACTGATTTCATTCTTTTTTCTAGTACATCAGTCAAATTTAACTAATATTTATTTAATCAAAATCTATCGTAGTGCAATTAATAAGAGCTTACATGTGAGTTGTTATCATAAGTTTTGAGTAACCAAGCTCTTATTTATGAATAGATGTATTCAATGTAAATATATTTATATAATGCTTGTAATGGGAACCACCTGGCTTAAAGTGTTTTCTCTTTTTATTGTTTTTGTTTTGGTTGGGGTCAATCAAGGTAAAGTGCCCAAGAACAATACTGTATTTTTAATGCAGTATACTTAATAGCTGAGTAATAGCCCTTTGTCTATGAGCAATGTGGCAAAGGAAAACAGCTGATAATAACAAAACACATGGAATCAACTGCTGTATCTTCCCTTATTTGTTCCAAAAGAGGGCAGCAAATGTCTGTTTTGTAGTACGTGGTATATTTTGAGCTCACCAACAGCTGTTACTGAATGACAGATAGATACATCTTACAGTTCAAGCAACCCTTCCCCTGCACACAACTTAAAGTATGTGTATTTAAAAAAATGATTTGAGGGTAAACAATATAAAAAGCAATAGGCTGATATAGTGCAACATATAGTATTTAAAATATTAGCAGCAAGCGCATATTAAATACTGGAATTTTCTTTTGTCTTCATCCAGCTCTGCTGGACTTCAAGTCAAAATAAAATATTTCTCGTGTTGTTATAATGCACACACAGAACTCCCTCTTCATGGTCAGCTTTCTCTTATGCAGTGTGCTTATTCATTAAAATTAAATCTACAAGCTTTTTGGATTGTACCATCTTGTGCAAAATGAAAGCTGATTATTTAAAGGACTGTAGAGGGATGTGTAGCAGAAGTGCTATTTATGTAGGTGTGTGTTAGTAAAAGATGGGAGGCGGTTAAGTGCAGACTTTATTCTTAAATCACATACATTTTGGGGAAACAACTACTTTTCTCATAGAACTAGTACAACAGGCAAGATACAGAATTTATATAATATTGTGCTGTGGCCTCCTAAAGATAACCTGATAGCGCAGAAACAATAACAATCACTTCTGTGCTCTCTCACTCTCTCTCTCACATACAAGCACATCTGTGTACCTCTGAATTTCCCCCAGCCATCACATGCAATTCTTCATTTTTTTTTGTACAGAAACGTATTATATAAGTAACTAATCTTTAAAATGGGAAAAAGAAAACAAAACAGTTGCACTGTCAGATAAAAGTGAAATAAATGATGTGAAGGTAGATCTTAGATAAAATGTAGAAAGAATAAATTTGGTTCTTATGATTAGAACGCTGTGAGATTTCAGATTCCTGCTTCTTAAAGAGTTCACAGCAAAATTAGAAAGTATTTTACAGAAGATCTTTCAGAGCAAAATTTCACACAAAATATTGGAAATATTTTACACCACTTTTGCAGTCATTTACTGGCATTTTTTTTGAGAAATTACTTGCCAAGGGATTTCATGTATGACTATGAGCTATTAACTGTAGTTGGCATATTATGTGCTATTCATTTTCAGGTGATTTATTGATGGAATTTATTTGATGATGGCATTATTAAGCTACTAAAGTCTGAACTCAGTGCTCTTGAGCAGCTACCTAAACAAATTATTTTACCATTGAAGTAACAATTATAGTTAATATCAAGAATAACCCAAAGAAAAATCAATGGCCATGTTAGGCAGAGAAGAAGACTTCCCATTTTTGTTTTAGCTAGACTCCTCTGAAGGGAGTGGGGGAAGGGAGGAGCAGTGGAAAGTTACCCAAAAACCAAAATGAAGGAAGCAGATAGGGTATTAAATATTAAGTCACAGAGGAACAGAGGGAGCCAGGAAGCATGGGAGAGGAGAGAGCTGGGTCACAAAAACTGGGTAAGGGACTCCATGAGGGAGAGATTATGCACCATTTAACAGAATGCATGAGGCAGGGGATGCTCTATCTGACTGCCTTCTTGGACACCGATGGTCCCTAATGACTCCAAAGGGAAGGGTCATGAGCTTGAAAGTGAGGGAAACAGTGTTTTAAGATGCTGATTGTTTTGTACAATCTGTACTCTCTTGTGCTTCACATGATTAAATAATAAAGAGCAATAAAGTGCTATAGACTGTGCAAATTGCATGAATGTGTGTTGACTGCTTCACAACTGCTGCATGTCCTGGAGAGAATTAAACTGTAAACCAGAAGCTTCACTCCTTTGGGGTGGAATTCTGGGACAAGGTTTGTTTAGGTAACCAGGATATCTCTAGGGTCAGCATTGTTCCTCAGGGTTTCAGGCAGGTGGGCCGAGGAGCTCCACTTCCATGAAGGGGTAACAGACTAGAGTCAGTGCTCAGGAAATGTTCCAGAGAGCCCCAGGGAGGAATAAGTACTACAGCCTACTGAGAGTTAAAAAGCCTAAAACTCTTGGAAATCCAAAGCAGTGGGGACTTGGATTTCTCTCTTACTGTCTTAGTGGATGACCGTGGGAGGCTGCTCATGAGCATTTGTGACTTAAGCACATCAGGTACCATGCATTTTCAGAACAGTAAAATATTGCTTTGATTTTGGGGTGTCCATCTTGAGGCACCTTATTTTCAAAAGTGCTGAACACCAGCAGCTGTGAATCTCTTTAATGGAGGTACTGGTCCTCAGCTCCTCTGAGAATCAGGCGCGGGATGCATGAAAAATTCTGGAAATGTTGTCCATAGTACATAGATCAATGCTAGTTTACTTTAGCTTTAGCCAAACACAAATGGTTGCTCTCAAATTATTGCGTGAAATGTAATGGCCTATGGTATACAGGAGGTGAGAGCAGATGATCCATTCTGGCCTTAAACTCTATGAATATGTCCTCCAATATGATGCCTATGGGCCCATATGATGGAGCTTTAGAGGAATCCACTCCAATCATGATTCTGACCTTAGGCGGGGCCTATATTTACCTCCCGCATAAAAACATAGAGGTCAACTACTTAAAAAAAATGACTGTTAAAGCCACATTCTTTCCCGTCACACACTCCTTGGCCCTAAGGCTATCTCTGCGCTTGGAGCTGGGGTGGGGTAGGGCAGGGCGAGGAGGGAGGGGATGATTCAGGGCTTGCATAGATATACTTGTGCTAGATCTCATCCAGAGTGTAGCTGCTTTATCACATACAATGGCGAGCAGCAGGTTAGCAGCAGCACAGGTTAGCTGCTCCGAGTACATACCCTCAAGGCCCAGGAAGTTTGTATTTGGGGTGGTTAGCCTGTATGCCTCTTGCCATTGCTTATGTTACCATAACTACAGTACTATTTTTAGTATGCTAGCTCTATGAGAACTAGCCTGAATATGTCTACACAAGCTGGGAATCACACCCCCAGCTCAAGTGAAGACATAGCCTAGAATGGGCAGTGGGCAGAACCGCCATAGAGGCCATTGTTCTGTGTATATACCAGTTCCAAGCCTGCAGATCCCCACCCAGTTGAACTGAACCCCACCCTTCTGTGCTCCCTTCATGTGACATTCAGCTGTGCTGTTGTTTGCTGCCAATCAATGCTACTGGACTTTTATCACCACATAGGATGCCACAGAGCTTGCAGGCCTACCTAGTGTTGCTTCAAGCACTATTAACTAACTATGTTTATGCACTTGGGTTTTAGTCTCTGTACTAGGGGAGAACATGGGGCTTACAATAGCCGTCTAAATTATTTGTAGAGTTCCAGTAGTAGAGAATCAGCAGTTTTTCAGCTCCTCCCTCTTTCCTCACTCCCTTTTTTGGCTTGCAGCATGTTTGCGGGATGCTTGTGGGGAGCACAGTGAGGCTTTAGAGTCTACTCTGTGCCTAAATATCAAGAATGTGCACATCCTCTAACAGGCACTCATGTTCTCTTGTGGCTAGTTGGCTGAAGGCTGCTGTCTATTTCCATGGTAGAATAGCATAAGCCTATTTAAAGGTGTCATCTTAGGGAGGGAGGAAATATGGAATTCATTCTATAGATAATGTTGATTTGGTTTACAATGTGCCAACAGTGTCTTCTGGCTTTGTGCTTAGTCCCAAAGAGCTCTGTTCCTATCCAGGCATGGGAGCAGGTGCCAGTAAAACAAATATTGCATTTCTCCCTCCCTCCCTCACTTAGGAGGATGCAGTGAACAATTCCAGAGGCAGAAACTGATGTTGTGCCTTTTTAGAAACAAGAGGGTCTTATTAGACTGGTGGTCAATGAAAGAAGGGACAAAAATATCCTGTGAATGACAGCAAAGAAAATCTCCCAGCCTTTGTGTCTGGCAAGCCACTTGAGAAACTAGAGAGCAACTGAAGGGGGTTTTCCTAATGGGCATTCCAGTTGGCTCAGCTTGAGTCTTTCAGCTAATTTCTATTGGTTCCTGGTCTCAGATCATTTCTACTGAAGGCCAGCAACCAGCGATGAATATGTTGCTTTGTTCCAAAACATTCACTGAAACCAGTAGAAAATTTCCATTTGGGTATGTGTGAAAGGGACAGTCAGAGCTCCAGCAGTGCAAATACATAAAAAAATAAAACCATCTATCATTTCAGTTCATGATTGGATACCAAAGAGTATTTGAGCATAGACATTTCTGCTCTTGCATAATCCTCATGTACCAATATTGGTTCTTCACTACATTTTTACTACAACACTGTAACCAACTCTTCCCTCGCCTCCAAAGAGAACACACCTCCAAACTCAGAGGCACACCTCCCTTTCTCCGACATAGCCCTAGAGTTAGTTATTTACAATAGAAATGTCAATTCGAAACTGAGATTACAAAAATAGCTGAAATATTTCTGTTTAATAAATTAATGTCACAAACTGTAAGACTCTTGCATTGTATTTTGCCCCCAGTTTTGAGTCTGAGACCCCCTACCCCTTGCATCCGATGGACTGGATGAGGGAGACTGAAAGCATCAAGGAGGTTAGGCAGTTGTGAAAGGGGGGTTTAACGGGTCAGATTCTATCCTTACTCAAACTAACTACAACTTTACTCCATGAGTACTCCCACTGAAGTCAATAGTACGGTTTGTAAAGTGTTACTCAGTATGAGTAAGGATATCAGAAACTGAGTCTGAGAGTAACATTTTCAAAAGCAAGTAAGTGACTTAAGATCTTAATTCCATTAACTTTCATTGTGACTTAGTCTCCTAAATGCCTAATCATTTTTTTGTAAATAGGATTTAGGCACCTAACTCATTTAGGTACTTTTGACAATGTTACCTTAAGTCTTTAGTACTTAGATCTTTTGCTTCTACACCATTAATGAAATCTGTGGGTTCTTTATTTGGGAGTTACATATAATACACCTAATTATTTAAAGTGTTTTGAAGTTTCAGATAGTTCTAACCAACATATAGGAAAGATAAACTCCTTAGTTAGGAGCATACATCTATCAACTGAGCCCCCATGTTGGTTAGCAAATATCTAGTTTTTTTAATTCCCCAATCAGTAGCTAAATATATGTAAACAATTATAATGCTTATGTTGCCATTGCAGCTAATTGTGATATTAAATTCCCCCTGTGAATGGAATTTTAATGTTGTTGGTGGCATTTTGTCAGCAGTTTTCCTGCTGTTTAAAAGATCAGTGTCTAATGGGATTAAGCTAGATAATCAAATCACAAACTGGGATCGGGGTACAATGTTTGGATGCCTGGCGAGTACTTCCTTACTGAATATGAATGAAAGATGTTTAGGGCTTAGGGAGAAAGAAAAAATAGGATCACTATTCTTTTAACACTCTGCTGCTAATACAGAATTCTTGGCATTGTCCTCAGATTCTTGATCTGACAGTTGCATCCTCAGTTATTAGGAAGAGCAAATCCAACTGAGCATCAAAATTGTGGAATGGAAAAACATTTAAGGAGATTTTATAGTACATTAAGTGTTATTTAGAGAATGTTGCCCAGGACTTCTGTCTGCATTGCTACATCTTTCTATGGGACCCTTTAGCTCTTTCTTCTGTTCTCTTTAGCTTCACTGTGGATGTGCAGTGTTATTACTAGTGATTTTAATTGTCTCAACACTGCTCAAATTCCACTGTGTGCCTGTTGGAAGGTGGGTCTCATTTAAATGCATATCCATTTGATCTGCCTATATTAGGTGTAAAACCTGCTTTTCAAACTGGATTAAAATAATTGGTAGTAACTAATATCCAGCTGGTGGTTGTTATAATACCTATGTTGTCATTTGCCTCTCCTCCACCTTTGTTAATGTACGAGCTGTGCAAACTCCTGTTGATCTTTATTAGTATTATACATATATATTATTGTAGCCTAGACATGGACCAGGACACCATTTTGCTAAGTTCTATACAAACACAGGTCTGCTTTGTGTAATGTACATACATTACAATATAGTGACAAAATGCAGGTAGGCTATTAGATAACAGTACCTTGTATCTTGTGTGTTTGATACAGTACCTTGTATCTTGTGTGGTCCAAAGGTTGTTCTTCAAGAGTGGAAGTCATCAGTGTATTCTGGTTCCTGCTCTGCCACTCACTCACTGTTTCACCTCGGGCTAATCACTTAACTAATCTGCATAATGCAGAATTTGCACAGAACTAATGTTCTGCACAGAATTTCATTTATCCTGCAGAAGTGGTGCTGCAGAGCCGTTGGCCACCACTAGCGGGTGCTGGACCCAGCAGAGCCCCCAGCTTCCCAGCTTGCAAATCGAGAACATTGCTGGAGGGTTTCTGACAGTTGTCATTCCCAGCATGACCTGAAGGAAGGAGGCGGCATGTGGGCCATGGCCACACAGTGAATGGAGTGCCCGGGCCAGCAAGGGTGGAGGCCCTGCACAGTGTGAGCCCTGTACAGCCCAACACTGAAATCACCACAGAAAACCCCATACAAGTGCAGTCTGACCAGCATTAGGCTGTTCATCCCTCTGGATCTCTGTGCTCTGAAGGGAGGGGATGCAGATGTCTGGGCCAGGTGTCTGGCCCTGCAGCTGGAATCTGGGTGGAGGGGGTCTGGGTGTTTGGGCTAGGGATGCCATGTACTGTCCCCTCCTGCACTCCACAAAATACACCCTCCAGCACCCTCCAACTGTACCCCCCTTTAACTTTCCCTCTCTCCCCTGCAGTGTCCACTATTTGGGAATCACTATATGGTAATCCTACAGGGACAGAGTGAAAAAAGGAGAATCAACTAAAAGACTGGAGGGGCAGAGTTTTCCCCCAAGATGTGCCCAGCTGGCACATAGGACACATCCAGAATGAGGTGCCCAAGAAAAAGCATCACAAATAAACAGGAACTGGGTTGTCATAGGGGTTCCTTTAACTCTCTACTCCTGGAGGAATTTTTTTGCTGTCTGCATTGTTACAGACATACTTGCTGAGAGGTATTTTGAAATAAATTACCAAAATAATTGAAACGGGCATGATTACATTGTGTTAATTTCACAAATAAAATATGCAGAATTTTGCAGAATTTTAACATTGTGAGCAGAATTTTTAATTTTTTGGCACAGAATTTTTAATTTTTGGTGCAGAATTCCCCCCAGAGTAATATGCAGTGGCCACCATTGTGGCTGACACAGCATGTCTGAAACTGAAAGCATAAATTTGTGTAGACAGCCTGAGTTAAAGAACCAGGCTTTGTAGTTGAGAGCTCTGAAATTCATATCCTCTGTGGATT
Source organism: Gopherus flavomarginatus (assembly GCF_025201925.1). Lineage (NCBI taxonomy): Eukaryota > Metazoa > Chordata > Testudines > Testudinidae > Gopherus > Gopherus flavomarginatus. The sequence continues at coordinate 33,852,411 of NC_066619.1, read as the reverse complement.
GGACTCAGAGAAGTACATGTAATGCACACTGACTGTTGGTTACAAACATGCCCACACAGAGTAGCAGGTTTAATTAAAGCCATTCTGAGACCCTCGTACAATAATCATATTCTGTAGAAGTACATTGGTCACCTTTAAAAAGTCAGTTGTTCACCTGCTGTTAGCTGAGATCTCTCAGTTGGTCTCTCAGATGTAACTGTGGGTAAGTAAACCTTTACTTTTAAATGGCAACCAGTGCAAAATATTAAATTTTTATGGGAGGGACGATATGGCAAATTTTGAATGAGTGATGTTGCAGCTTGGTGCAACCTCTATAACTAGAATGGCTCCTGAGTACAGCATGCTGCATCCTGAATGCTAGGCCCTAACCTGCCAGTTGCTGAAAATGCTGTGGCTCCTCTTATCACCAGGGACTGACCAAGAAGTGGGATGGACCAATCACCCAAGGGTAAGGCTCACCAACAGTGAGGTGTGAGGGGTGGGGTGGGGGAGACAGGGGCTCTTGGGAGGGAATAGTATGTAGGGTCTCTTGAGGGCTGAGGCCCCTGGAAAGAGGTAGAGGTAGGGGCTCATGGGCCAGGGGATGGGAGCCTAGTTTTGCCATGTTCCCTCATAAACTTCTTGGGGCTAATATTAAAATAATTGTGAATCTAGCCATAACTCTCTCACCATTTGACACTTGAACCTATTGCAATGCACAGTAATGGACAAAACCATGTTTTTTGTTTTGCAAAATAACGAGCCCCTTAGATTTGGGCTGCATTTTTGCTAAAACAAAGGGGGATTTTACATTTTTCAGAAAATGCTATAAACTTACCTTTCACCTTCACAGCTTCTGAAGATGGGATGAAGGGGATCAATTTAACATCAGGAATGGCATCCTCAATTAGTTCAGTTTTAAATGTACGTCAGCATACAATTTACATTCAGATGGTAGATTTTATTTTAAATGAATCAAAGGATGGGACTGAATAAGAAGAAAAATATTAAGCTCTGGATTTTTTATTTATTTGAAATCAGTTGTCTACATTCTTAGATAGTATAAATCAGCATAGCTTTATTGACTGCAACAGAATTACATCAATTTACATCAGCTGAGAATCTCACTCATTCTTTACAAGTTTAAATATTCCCCTGCAGTGCTGTAAACCCAAATACAATAGTTTTGTGTTAGTTCTTGAGAAAAAGGATTTGAAACTCAGCAGCCTATTTTTAACTGTCCAAGTTGAGTGAAATGAAGAAAGTAAATGATGAAAACTCATGGCGATCCCAGGAGGTCCCGAATGACTGGAAAAAGGCTAATGTAGTGCCCATCTTTAAAAAAAGGAAGAAGGAGGATCCAGGGAACTACAGGCCAGTCAGTCCCTGGAAAAATCATGGAGCAGGTCCTCAAGGAATCAATTTTGAAGCACTTCGAGGAGAGGAAAGTGATCAGGAACAGTCAGCATGGATTCACCAAGGGCAAGTCATGCCTGACTAACCTAATTGCCTTCTATGATGAGATAACTGGGTCTGTGGATGAGGGGAAAGCAGTGGATGTGTTATTCCTTGACTTTAGCAAAGCTTTAGATATGGTCTCCCACTGTATTCTTGCCAGCAAGTTAAAGAAACTTGCCTGGATGAATGGACTATAAGGTGGATAGAAAGCTGGCTAGATCATCCTGCTCAACGGGTAGTGATCAATGGCTCCATGTCTAGCTGGCAGCCGATATTAAGCGGGGTGCCCCAAGGGTCGGTTCTAAGGCCAGTCCTGTTCAATATATTTATTAATGATCTGGAGGACGGTGTGGATTGCCCCCTCAGCAAGTTTTCAGATGACACTAAACTGGGAGGAGTGGTAGATACATTGGAGGGTAGGGATAGGATACAGAGGAACCTAGACAAATTAGAGGATTGGGCCAAGAGATATCTGGCGAGGTTCAACAAGGACAAGTGCAGAGTCCTGAACTTAGGATGGAAGAATCCCATGCACTGCTACAGACTAGGGACCAAGCGGCTAGGCAGCAGTTCTGCAGAAAAGGACCTAAGGGTTACAGTGAATGAGAAGCTGGATATGAGTCAACAGTGTGTTCTTGTTGCCAAGAAGGCTAACCGCATTTTGGGCTGTATAAGTAGGAGCATTGCCAGCAGATTGAGGGATGTGATCATTCCCCTTTATTCAGCATTTGTGAGGCCTCATCTGGAGTTATGTGTCCAGTTTTGGGCCCCACACTACAAGAAAGATGTGGAAAAATTGGAAAGAGTCCAGAGGAGGGCAACAAAAATGATTAGCGGGCTGGAGCATATGACTTATGAGGAGAGGCTGAGGGAACTGGGATTATGTAGTCAGCTGAAGAGAAGAATGAGGGGGGGATTGGATAGCTGCTTTCAACTACCTGAAAGGGGGTTCCAAAGAGAATTGATCTAGACTGTTTTCAGTGGTAGCAGATGATAGAACAAGGAACGATGGTCTCAAGTTGCAGTGGGGGAGGTTTAGGTTGGATATTAGGAAAACCTTTTTCACTAGGAGGGTGGCAAAGCGCCTGGAATGGTTACCTAGGGATGTAGTGGAATCTCCTTCCTTAGAGGTTTTTAAGGCCCAGCTTGACAAAGCCCAGGCTGGGATGATTTAGTTGGAGTTGGTCCTGTTTTGAGCAAGTTGTTGAATTAGATGACCTCCTGAGGTCTCTTCCAACCCTGATATTCTATGATTCTATGAATAGTACATTTGATTTTTAGCAAAGAGATAAAAGGCCTACTTAGTGTTGTGCAACTGGAAAAGATGGTGTGATGAACAGCAAAAAATATTGTACGGAATACTACTTGGTGTCTACTGCATAGCGTCATTGCTCTAGATACATGCAGTACCAAGAGAATAGTGTGTGCACACAGTAAAAGGGATTAGGGACACCCTGTAGATCATAGCATTATGTGATATGTTCTCCTTATGTGCACAAAGCAAGAACAGAAAAACTGTTTAAAACAGTCACAGGCAGCTTTCAGATCCAAGTTACTACATCCAGACTCTCTTGGTTGATGTCCTCAACAATTTTTCCTGGTCACTTTACACCTCTGTCATCTCCTAAACAGTGACCTCACAGTTTGCATGCTCAGTGACTCATCCCCTATTGATGATAGACCCTGGTAAGTTTCTGGAAATGTCTGGTAAAGCATGGATCATTTGCTCTAGATCAGATTCAAGATTTTATTATTTGGAACCCATCTCTAGTTAAAAAGAGATACCAAGCACTTTTTATATTTGCTTATGCAAGTTCTGTAAATAAGTAAATGTGAAACAGAGCTCTTCTTTACTGTTGCCAATTGGCTGAATCCCCTGAGGAGCAATGGTCTCCAAAGGGCTTAATGAGATGACAAACTGCTCAGCCTTAAGCTTGTAAGAGCCACGTTATGAGCATTAGCACAAGCTGCATAGTTAAGAGCAATGGATTTGGTAACATTTTTTACCATCTGTACACAGAAACACAGTAATTCACTGAAACAATGTGAGTTGTTTGTAACAACACTCTGCAAGCAGATCATTTTTCTCTCTTTTTTCCCTTGCTAACATGGATTGCAACATTCTGCTTTTTCCTGGAGCTGATATTTTCTTTGAACGCTTTCTTTTTTAAGGAGAGTTAGTGCTAGTGTGGCGTTTCTCAACTGTTCCCATAATGGGACCCCAATTCTATTCCCTTTTCCATATTGGGACTGCCTTCCTATGTAGCTGGGACACTTAGACTAGTAACATGAGAAGGGCAAGGTTATCTGGACAGCTGTAAATCATCCCCTGTAGGTTACCACTGAGAATACACGTGCTACTAAAAGGTATTAAGCACACATCTCGGAAGTCTGAACTTTATCTACAGAACATGTACAGCATGATAGCAGAAATGCATTGTTTCTCTGCATTTTCCCACCACTATGTTTTAGCAGTGATCTGGAGTGATCAGCCCTGGGTATAGGACAGAAATTCAGTCTCCAAGTCTTTCACTGTTGAGTCTCTGTTATGCCTGCTAATAAAAGTGATTATTAGTGCCCTTGATAATGAGGCCATCTAGTACTTACAAACTAGAGTGAGACCACCAAGTCATTTTACATGCCAACCAAGCAGCTGTCAGCTGGAAATGACATTTGGGTTGCTACTGATGTGTCCAAACTTTGGCCACTACTGACCTGGATCAAACAAGTGACCAGGAGGTCAAATTCTCTGCATCCATTATACATGTCATGCCATGCATTCCCCTTGGCAATATGCACTTAAATATACCAAATAATTTAACTGATGGCTATTTGCTTCTTATCTGATTATAAATAATAATATTAATAATAGTAATAATAATTCTGAAGCTCAGTTTCATAAAGATATACTATAATGACCACCCCATTGCTCTTTACAATGAAATAGACTCATTAACTACATTAGCTATTCTGCCACTCCAAACAGTAAAGCATATAGCTTCTCATAGATAATACGCAAACAAAGAGAAAAAAGGCATCCAGCTAAAGTGACACACAAAACTAAACCATGTTTTTATAGACATTATATAAAGGCCTTCACTAAAATATAAGAATCTACTAGGAATTGCTTTTAAGGTGAATATACTGTAACATTATTACAGAGAGATTGAGTTAATGATTCAAAATATGACTTTCTTCAATGAAAAATGTGTATGTGTGTGGGGGTGTTGGTTGTTTGTTTTTGTGAGCTAATTATATAATATGAAATATACCATCTTAGGGAACTAAGTTTTCCACATGCTACACCAGATCATATGTATGAGTAAAAAAATTCCACTTGTATAAGAAAAAGCCTCAATTCAATATTAACCAAATGTTCTCAAACCACTGATGGTTTCAGAAGGCAGCAGAAATTCTATTTCACTTTTGTTTCTAATTAGCTTCACTTTCTAGTTCTCTTAGATTAGTAACACATTGCAATCACTGTGTCAGGGCACAGTTTTTCCTTGAAAAATAATCTATTTAATTTAATTTAAAAAAAATGGAAATTTTTCACACTAGGCTTTGTAAAAGCATTTTTTTTAAATATCCAAAATGTTCGTCCTAAATTGACCAGTCAGTGTCCCTTTAATGGTATTTCTAATCTTAAGACAAGCATTCATTATTCTTCAAAAATGTGAAACATAGTTAGGCTTTGCTGTTTTAAAATTCCTGAGCTGAAAAGAAAAATCTCCCCCCCCCCCGCAAAAATCCTTAGGAATTCCCAGCTACACAAAGGCTGTGGGTCACATGCTGTTCTCAGTTACACCATGGCAAATGCAGAGCCGCTCCAGTGGAAGCCCCTGGATTTACACCAGTGTAACCGAGAGCTGCATTTGTTCAGAGGCTCTACAGTCAGTTTAAAGTATTAACTAGTTACGTCTGCAGCTCTGTATTTATTTTACTAAAACTAGTGCATGGATTATCTGAGAATAGAACAAATTCCTTTTACTTTTATGAACTAATATTGATAAGTGCAGCACTGCAAGAATTGATTCCTTCCACAATTTGCGGTGGCTCCAGACTACGTCATGGCCTGCTTCATCTTTGTTCCACAGTATAAACTTACCCCAGCTGAAGTCCTTCATCATTGTTGGATTTGTCCATTCCCTCTGGCAATGGTTTCGTATTATATCTGTTAATACACTTTATTTTTTTTCTTTGTACTGTTTACATAAAGACAACAAACAGTTATTGTTTGAAAACGCTGGTTTTCAAACTTGCTCTCAGGACTTGGTGGTGAAAACACCAATGCCCACTCTTCACCAGCACTTAGACCATGCTCTCCTACTGGTGCAGGAAACAGGCAGTAATTTGCTAGTGTGGAAGCATCCATGAAAGATGGGAAACAGATTTGAAGGAGCAATGGCAAAACTCTTTCTGTTTCTCTGCTGTCCATTCTCTCACTAGCACCAGCCTTTTTCCTTTCCCACCATGCAATCTCCATACAGTTGGTTGGTTTAAGAGCTCCTACACTACAATGCCCACCATTTGGACCAGTCTCAGTTGTTAGGATATAGATATTCAGGCCTGTCTGAAAAGGCCTATACTTCAAGAATTTAGGTGTATTCTTAACACTTAACTAGTTATAGAGGTATAAAAGAAAGAATCAAAGATCACTGTCCATGTAATGGCCTTCTCTTACTGTGACAGGCTAAGGCCTTCAGCCAAGATGTAGTTAGACAGCCATAAGTTGGGAAGTGTGTGGTCACATCCTCACATTCCAAACTAGTCACATTGAAATAAGGTGCTATTGGGCTATTAGGAATACAATCCTTCCCTGATATTCCTATCACCTCCAGAGAAAGGGAAGAGCCTAGAAGATGTAAAAGGAAACTTAGTTTGATAGCATCCTGTCTGGCAAGAACTCACTTATCAATAGACACAGCTGGAAAACCCTTATGTCTGTATAGATGTAGTTGTAAAACCCTCACTTCTGTGTTGTTTTATATGTTTATTTGCATGGTCTCTGTCTGGTTCTGTAATTGTTTCTGTCTGCTGTATAATTAATTTTGTTGGGTGTAAACCAATGAAGGTGGTGGAATATAATTGGTTAAATAACCATGTTACAGTATAATAGAATCGGTTAGTTAAATTTCAGTAAAATGATTGGTTAAGGAATAGCTAAGCAAAAGTCAGGTTTTACTATGTAGTCTGCAGTCAATCAGAAAGTGTGGGGTGGAATGGGAACAGGGACTGGGAATGGGGGAATTGGGATCATGTTTTGCTAAAGGGGGAATGAGAACAGGGAATGGGAACAGGAACAGGGACTAGCAAGGCTAGTGTCAGAGCTGGGAAGGAGGATACTAAGGAAGGAAACTGGAATCATGCTTGCTGGAAGTACACCCCAATAAACACCAAATTGTTTACGCCTTTGGATTTTGGGTATTGTTGCTCTCTGTTCATGCGAGAAGGACCAGGGAAGTAAGAGGGTGAAGGAATAAGCCCCCTAACATCTTGGTGCCGTGGCTCGGGTGCATCACATCAGAAAGGTGAGTAGCAGCCTGTAAGTCCCCCTCCCCAACAGTCTGCGCAGCTGCTTGGAGGGGGTATAGTGAACTCTCGTGATGGTAGTTACGGGTTCTGGCAAGCCAGGCTAAAGGATTTTTTGGATAAGGAAGAACCAGGGCCCATACCAGGTGCAGGGGTCAGCCTGGGATGAGATTAAAAAGGAAATGGAGAAAGTGTTAGGGGACCCAGAGGAATGGAGGATGGCTGAGGAACCCACCCTCCTTTGGTATATGGGTGGTGAAAGAAGGTCCCTGCCCATTGGGACTGGATGCCTTCCAGGGAAAGGAGGCACTTCAGTCCACTTATGAGAGGTTTGAAGTAAGGGCAGCAGTATGGGAAGCTGCCAGTAATCTTTCAAGTTTGGTGCTGTTTCAGCAAGGTCTGCTGAAGTGTAAATTAGTTAGGGTGGTTAAAGATGATCTGACACACCAGGGTTTAGAGTCAGAAGCAAAGTTAACAGACCACCCTTAGAGACAGGAGCTGGGACTTGGTCCTGGGCAAGCGAAGGGAAAAAAAAAAAAGGTTTCAAGGTGGAAAATGGCAGGGTTTGCAGGAGCAGGTAACAACCCCCACTCTTCTCCCAGAGCCAGGATGAGAACCTGGGGGTGAGGGTTCCCAGCTGTTTCAACCCGGGGAGCCTACTCTTGGTTCAGAGCTAACTACATCATTTTCTTCCTTTCCCTCAGTTTACTTAATTTGCTGCTGGTAGCCTGTACTTTAAACTGACCTAACAGGCTTAATCGGTTTCTTTCCACCTCTTCCCTTTTCTCTCCCCCTGCCTTTCCACACTTTTGTTTTTCTGAAGTTTTAATGGAGGGTACTTTGGATACTTTTGTGAAATGTTTTTGGGTTTTGTTAGTTTGTTTTTGTTTTGTTTTGGACAAAGTATGACAGGTCTGCTGTATTCCACTGGAATTTTTGGTGGAAAAGATCCATGGGCAACCATGGAGACAAATGTTTTACTGCCTGTTTTAAACAGTCTCAGCAATGATGGGAACACTGAGCCTTGGGGTGGCTCTGGAGACTCAGACTGTCACTTTAGGGGTGCATGAAAACTCTGGGGATGGAAGAGGCAGTCACAGCTTGTGTAAAATTAATATGGCTAGTATAATGAAGGTTAAACTATTTCCCAGGACATGTGCAGTGTATATTGGCAAGGGGTAACAGAAATGCAAACAAAACATGGTACTTAATTAAAATCCTGTTAGGGCTCCAAAAGGAGCCATAGTAGATTGTGCTTCTTTTTTCAGATCTCTGTGTGTTTTGGAGATGAAAGTGAAAAGTAATGAGAACTCTGGTGGAATGTGTCCCTTTTAACACAGTCTCTGAGCTGCTGATAGCTTTGGATCCAGAGGCAAGCCAAAAAAGCCTCTGTGTAAATGCAAATTACCTAGCTGATGGGGGAAGGAGAAAACTGCCCTTTGCAGCACAAAGAACCTAAGAATAATAAATACATCTGGTCAGCAAACAAGTTACTAAAAGACTCAAATTATGGCCCTCCAGAAAAGGGAGGTGAAAAAAAAAAAGTCAAGCCTGAAAAATTAGGGGAACAGGTTAACCCTAAGGGTATGTGTGTGTGTGTGTGTACAGAGCAGAAATCTGAAGCTGTCTCTCAGCTATTACCTGAGAATAAACGTAAAGCTTGGTACAGCAAAGAAACTATTGCAAACCTGGTCTGTTGTACAAGAGGGGAGACTGAGGCACACTACCTCATAAATTTCATAAACGACTAGTGAGTGAGGTAATTCACTAGCCTGACTATAGAACAAAATAAGAACAGCCTGGAGGTATTTCTTCTGTTTTTCCTGCAATTAGCAAGGAAATTTGTAAAAGGAATTGGTATGATTAAGCAATAATCTGTCCCCCTAGAGGGTGGAAATTGTTTCTTTTGTTTTTCAGACACTCTACAAGCATGTTGGCGCCAGCGGAAGAATAACCCAGAATACCATGGATCTATGTTTTGTGGTGTTTGTCTGTGGTGTTTGTCTTGTTGCTAGCATGACGTGGGTGGGGGATGGCTTCAAAAGACTGACCTGGGGGGAAAAGAAGATGTGTATGGGAATGCAGAATTCTCAGCTAGAATGCCAGCACCTGTGTAATAGCTACCATGGTGCCTGGAAATGGAACAGCAACTAAGGTGGGCCCCACAAGCCCTATGGAAGGTGTCAATATTCCATTTGTCCCACTGCCCCTTGTGCAGTATAGTGCCCTGCACCTTCTCTCGTACGGGCATACCACACCTATTCCAATTAGTGTTCCAGACTTTCCATTATATTGGGCCTGAGAAGGTTGGGTCCGGGTTGTCTTGCACACTTGTGACTTGGAACACCTAGCACTATGGGTAGGTCCCTGTTTTTATGTCAGTCCAAATAAAGCTTAACACAGTGTTCTGATTATTTAACATATACACTGACGTAGCACCCAGAAGGCCCAAACAATATTATGGTTCCATTTGCTGGGTACTATAAACATGAGAACACAGTCCGTACCCTGAAGGGTTTATAATCTACGAAAATATAGGTCATATTCTCTGTGTGTGTAAATAGGGGCAGCCCCTTTGAAATAAAAAAAGCCACACCAAATTACATCAAAACAGACTATAGCTCCATATCTTTTCTCTTCTCTGTACCCGATTATTTCTCTTTCATTTTGTTATTGGCTTCATGACTAAATCCTTTGGATTTTGTTGACATATTTATGCATCCTGACTCCCTGGAAGAGGCATCGTTCTAAAGATTAATTTATTCACCTTACCATCATTGTATGCTACTGCTTTCAGAACTACACCATTCAGGTCTTGTGTTATTTAATTTTGCAAAGTGTTTTGTGAAACAAGTTGATTGTGTTTTGGCATAGCAAAATAGATGGAGTTTTATTACCATTTTCTTAGAGTCTACTTTTAAAGAATCACTCATTTCCTTGTGAATAATTTATGCTATCACTCTTGTTTGCTATTTGCCTTAGAAATCACTGCTATTGCAGATTTTAGGTTGATATTTACTGGTATTTTGTACACTGTTGTCTTCTATTTTTGAGGTATATAGCACATTTACAGTTTAACATTTATCAAGTGTATGCACAGACATCATGTTGTTGTGCCACTTTCTCAGCAGGCTTCTGTGAAAGTTGTTTATTATATATTTATTTATCCATCCCTCCATAATATAATTAGGAAGGATTGTCTTGTGGTTAAGTAGGGAGCTATGACGCAGAGGAAATGCGTTCTATTCCTGGCTCTGTCACAATCTTCCTCTGTGGCCTGGGAGAACTTAGTGATAGCCAGAGGTGAAAGTAAGCCGGTGTGGTCTGATACGGCGTATCGGTAAGAAAGTGACCTTCAATACACAGCCAACCATACCAGCAGGGCTGCTGATGGGGGTGGGAGGAAAGGGACAGCTGTTCTGGGGCCCGGCAATTTAAAAAGGCTCAGGGCAGCAGCCAGAATTCTAGGCTCTTTAAATCGTTGCCAGAGCCCTAGGTGGCACAGGCCAGGCAGCGCTAAAGGGCTGGCTGGGGGAGTCTGGCCTCAGACCTGCCCCTTAAGCCCAAGGCCCTGCCTCTTCCGGGGGCCCAGAACCACCCTCCCCATCTTGACCAGGACCCCAACTGCCCTGCATACCAGTAAGTCCTTTAAGTTACTTTCAGCCCTGGCTATAGACACATTTTCAGATTTCCAGTGGCTATGGCCACTGATTTTGGATGCCTTTATTTTCAGGTTACTAATTAGTGGTACCTTTGGCTGGATTTACAGACTTCTGTTAAACCTGTGGGTGTTCAGCTCTTCTGAAAATCAAGCCTAATATATGTCTTACGCTGGTCACCCCAAAATTGAGGCACCCAAAAACCAATGGCAGTATTTGAAATATTTGGCTTCTGTTTCCCACAACCATAAAATGGAATAATACATAAGTTACCATATGGAGTGTTGTTCATGTTTATGAAGAATATTGAGATCCACAGACAAAATTTTGAAAACATCAGTACAGTAGCTTTACTCCTTTCAATAAATTTTCCTTTTCATGTTAATATATTATTTTATTTTCTCTGACTTTCAGAATTAGGTATTTATTCCAAGGTCATCTTTTTGCAGCACTTTGTTGTTCTTTTGAGCTGTTTATAACATTAATATGCTCCAAGCCATGCATTTAGCCTCTGATTTTTTTTAATTCTTGTTTGAGTAGTCACAAATTTTCCTCAGAAATGAAGGTTTAATGTCTTCTAGCCATATATCAATTATAGAAGTGTGCTCCGGTTGTAGGACTTCCACTTCTGGTTAATTAGGATATTGCTCTTCTAGTTTCCTTTCATCTTCCATCTTTCCAACACCACAATTCTCTCGTTCTTGCTAGCATTTATTCCATCTCATTTCCAATTTTCATTTAAGTTGAAGAGCTTTCCCATTCTTAATGTTCTACTACTTCAGAGAACTTTCCTTTTACATGGTATTCAAAATGCATAGTTGCCCACAGTAAATCATTGCTGGCAAAACACACAGCTCAGTTATTTATCCTTCCCTAGAACAAAGAAAAAAAGAAAATGTGCATCAAGAATGAAAGAAAGGGGCTTTTTGTGTTTGTGTGTTTTTTTTTTTTTTACAACACAGCATGAGAAAGAAACAACAATATGAACATATTTATTTACTTGGGAGGCCACTCATAACAACGCTGACACAAACTTTGGGATGTCTTTTTAATCCCGAGAGCAGCCATATGCTGGAGCAGTAATGAGTTTCTCTACATTTTTCAATGTGCTTTGAACACAGTGTTTATGCTAATCTGTTCTTCCAAGTGTCTGCTGTTAATCATGATCTTCATTTTTCTTAAGAACATCCACAGTAATACTTCTCTCTCTCTTTCATGGTCAAGATGAAGCATCTGCCGACAGCCATCTTCATTAACATCATAAAGGACAAGAGAGCAGGAGGACTGGCAAAATTGTGCAGCATGCATTTGAGAGAGAAGTATCCTGGAAAAACAGCTAATTGAGGAATACAGCAAGACTCTTCTTCTGTTTATAGAAGCAACTTAGCTGACCTGCAGAGTTGATGAGAAAGTGGTAAATAGTTTCAGCAAAAAAGTTTGGAAGAAATGGGAGTTTTTTATTTATAGCTTAAACTTTGTCTACAGAAAATTTCCATTTTTTTTCAAGAAAAGGAAAAAAATAAAATGATTAGTTTCTGAAAACCAAAAATGTTTCAGTCATTTGGTGTTCAGAAGTGTTTGGTTTTTCATAAAAAAAGAGAAAATTTCAAAAGATTTTGACCAGCCCTAAAAAACTGGTGGGGTTCCATTGCACAGGTGGGCAAAGAGTAGTAAGAGGTTACCAGCTTTTACACAATTCAAAACTCAGCTCTGCATGGAATCTCCCCGCCATGGTAGCCCTGAGATCGAACATTTGTCGACAAGCCACTTTCATATCCATTTGAAGGGCAAGCGCTTTACCTGCAAGGTAATACGTTAAAGAGGAGTAAGGCAGAATAATCAACTTTTATATAGTCATCCTGAATTTTTTAATTGGAAAAGAGATTTTAATTGCTTTTGCAGTTTTAGGTCCATATCTCATGTCTGTCTGAAAACAAATCGGAGATAAATTTCTCACTTTTTTTTTGCTCCTTTACTTATTACCTGTGATCTCAGAATACTTTGATAAAATTAAGGCCTGGTTACACTGTGGAGGTGGGTGGGTGGGATCGATCTAAGTTACGCAACTTCAGCTACGTGAATAATGTAGCTGAAGTTGACCTACTTAGATCCATTTACTGTGGTGTCTTCACGCTGCCCGCCAATCCGGTGGGTAGTGTAGACGTGCCCTAAGAAAAGGAAAATGTATTGATTAAGAACATAAGAATGGCAATTCTGGGTCAAACAAATGGTACCTCTAGCCCTGTATTCTGTTTCTGACCGCAGCCAGTGCTAGATGCTTCAGAGGGAATGAACATAACTGGTCAAATTTGAATGATCCGTACCCTGTCATCTAGTCACAGCATCTGGCAGTCAGAGGTTTAGGGACACCTGGAGCATGGAGTTGCGTCCCTGACCATCTTGGCTAATAGCCATTGATGGACCTATTCCCCCATGTGCTTATCTAACTCCTTTTAGGACCAAGTTATACTTTTGACTTTCACATATCCCCTGGCAATGAGTTCCACAGGTTTACTGTATGTTGTGTGAAGAAGTACTTCCTTATGTTAATTTTAAACCACCTGCCCATTCATTTCTTTGGATGGCCCCTGTTTCTTGCATTATGAGAAGGAACAAATAACACTTCCTTATTTGTTTCTCCATACCATTCATGATTTTATAGACCTCTATCAAATCCCCGCTTCATCATTTCTTTTCTAAGCTGAACAGCCCCAGGCTTATTAACTTAGCTGTTTGACTTTAATGGGGTATGGAAGATTTTCAGTTCCCCTAATTTATTTTTAATGATTGATTGATTGAGTTTTATTACAGCGGCATGAAGAAGCCCCACTTATGATCAGGTCCCATTGTGCTAGTGGCTGTACAAACATATAGTAAAGGACTATTTAGGGGTAAGTGTTTCAGGGCAGAAACAGACAATACAGGGAAGAAAGAAAGCACTATTCCCACTTTACAGATAGAGAATTGAGGCATAGAAAGATTAAGTGATTATCCAAGCTAATCTGGAAAGTCTGTGGCAGAGCCAGCAATCGAACATAGATATCCTGAATCTCAGTCCACAGACATTCTTCCCCTCCCTAAAAAAAAAAATAAAAATCTCCTGCCTGTGGAATAGTTCCCTGTGGGACGCAGATTTCTCTTCAGTTCATTCTTTTCATGTTAAAGAGAATGAAAACACTAAACATATATATTGTAGAGAACTGGCATTGGAGGAATGCAGATCACCTAATACTCCTTCCCATTTCATCCTCTAGGATCAATACTGCACAAAATCAAATGGAGGCAGGGATTCCTATACTACACAGAGACTTTTCAAAGTATTGAAAATAGTACATTTGTGGCTATTTCTTTATCAGCAGGAAATTCTCTTTTGTTATATAGAAAACTACAGAACATAATTAGTAAAAACATTTTCTGCAAACATCAGGACAGAATGACACTTCCATTAGTCCATTAGGGCTTCAGCATCTACAAGATCACAGCAATTTATTTTTGTTTTTGATAAAAGGCACACATAACATTTCTTGCTTTCCAAATGTACTCTGTTTCCAAGGAGCTGAGCCATAAACAACTACCTGGATTAAAATGGTGGTAGTCCCAAGATTTCAATGTTAATGCCAAGCCTGTCACACTATTTACTGTGCATGTGCTAGGTACAAGCCAATCTGTTCCAAGCCTGCCTCTGAATTATTGATGGCTAGTGCTTTGCACAGCTTTCTGAAAGCTCTCTAAAACTAATGGATTTTATACAATGAATCAATTTCACCAGATCCTTTATGGTTTTTGTTGAATTGAAATGACCATTTATGGTAGGAGGAAAAAATGTCATTGTGGTTTCATTTGATTAAACAAGAATTGACACACATAGAAACTATTTTGCATTTGAAGGGTTGATAAGTGGCTTGAGTAGAGAAGCAATATACTGGACCTCACTTTAATTTAGTTTTAAAGTTGACTCAACTATCAAATATATATATAATTAACAAACTTTTTTTAATCAACTGTTAACAATTGATATAAACCAGGTTTGTTTTGTTCTATTATCATCAAGTGCTTGCAGAAAAGTGACTCACCAGACAGCACACTCCCTTGAGACAAGGCACTCCATACCAGGCCTTCCTTTTGGAGTCCACTGCTAACAGCCACTCTAGGCTTGTAGTGGCCTGTGTTGTCTCATGACTCAGCTCTTTGACCAGGTCATATTCAGTCCCACCCCTCTTGCAGTAACAGAGTCCCATATTAAACAGTAGTCCAGCAATCATAAGCCAAGTCTTCCCAGTTTTGGGATTAGCAGTTTTTATACCCTCATGTTAGGGGGCTTTCACTATCTTCTTCAGTGGCTGTAGGGAAACCCAGGATCTCCCTCTTTGGGTTCCAGTGTAGGGACCTAGCAAGTAACTAAAATCTGCTTTTTTTGATTCCTTGCTTCCTTCCTGGACAACTTCCTACCTCAGTCTATCTCTGGGCCCTTTTCTCCCACCCTTTCCTGGGCTCATTCTTCTACAGATTCTTTGCCTCCTCCTGAGCTCAGCAGAGTTCTTTCTGGCTCCTGAATTGACCAGCGCCTCCCAGAGCTTTCTCCCTGGAAGGCTGGCTCCTATCTGCATCTCCCAAAGCCCTCTGTGTTTCTGTCTCTCTTTCCTCCCTTGTCCTTTCACCAAGACTCATCACAGGAGCTCACGCCACTCCTGTGGCTTCCCACTGTCTCTTCCGGTCCTTTGCTAGTGCTGCCTTCTCAGGAGAGCATCCTGAGACCTACTCTCCCCCCTGGGTCTCCTTTCTACTGCCCTGAAGTCCTTCCTTTATTAGTTATCCTGCTTCTCTCAAGTGGGTCTCATCCTTAATTTAACCATCCAACTCCTCCCCCACATTGCCCTAATCTTGAATTTGGTCCTGGCCCACCCTCCAGGTGCAACCAGGTGCACTAGTTACTCTCTGGCTCCAGTTTACTCTTTCTCTGCCAGTATGGGATACACACCCTTTCACAGTGCCACATAACTAAAGCAATCAAAATACTCACTTTTTTCCTCTCAGATGAGCATCTAATTGTATTTTCTAATACAGAGATAGTTTTATTATCAACCACAAGGTGTTATCAGGTTACTGGTGATGTGCTACAATGTGGAAAAACTGGATTCAATCCATGCTGATAGTCAAGGATTTGTGTTTTATAAGTAAGTCAGCACCATTTGATAAGGTCCTGTAGGTTGGCCTTCACTAGTTGGTTAAGGCACTAGACTTGTGAAGTTACTACAATAACTCTTTGTTTTAATGATTTGCCCAAATATTTCAAGGTTATTTTATCTCTCAAGATCTACGTTAAGGTCTCAGGTCATTTATAAAGCCTTGTATGCATCTTCTGTGCTGGGTGAATTTCACCCTCCCATAATACATTGTATTTACGTCTGTAATCTGTTTTCAGTCAAATAAGTCCCTTGTGCTTTCCTTTTCTGGCCATGCTAATCATAAGGGACCACAGCTACCTCTGCTGGCTGCCAAATGGTTACAGTGCAGAAAGGACCAGAGTATTAAGGCAAAGAGTTTTCTCCCCATCCATTTTTCTGTGTCTCTACTTTTCAGTATTGAAATTGTAGACTTATTACCACAGCAACAAAGTGCAACCATCTGCTCCCTCACTCCTTGACAGTGATAGAGGCTCAGATCCTGCCAGCTTTCTCCATATGACTAGTTGTACTGTCTTCAAGGGTATAAATGTAGGGTAAACTGTATTTGAGCTACAGTCATCTGTATGATGGTCCCAGCTCCAAATGACACAAGGTGCAATCCTGAGATCACTAATATGAGTTTCCTATGGGTGAAATTCACACCCAGGCAAAAGGAGCACCACTGAAGGCACCTCAAAATAGGGCTGAAGATGGATTTTTGCAGTGTGGTGGTGGGGGGGGTGTATAGTGTGTGATAGTCCTCTGCACAGGGGTAAAACACTCAGTCAGCAGACCTTATTCCAAGAGCAGCCCCACTGAAAAAAATGGGACTACTTGAGGAGTAAGGTACTACTCATTGTAAGTAAAGGTGGTAGAATCTGGAACATTATTAAGATTCAGGGCCAGAATCTTGCACACTTGCTTGCAATGAATAGCATCTTATTCTGTAAACTGTTCCATTGAAATAAACAGGGTGAATAAGGGTGGCAGAATTTTGTATTTAGTTGCAATAGCTACTTTAGCAACAGAAATATTTGTCTGAGAGAAAATGCACCTCCAGATTACATTTCCTTGTCCCTTGCCACCCAATTGATTTTCCAGATTTAATTCCAGATGCAAGTGTATATGTAAAATGAATGAAAGAAACCAAGATGTGCAGAGAGGACCAGTTTATGTACATTAGCTACTGTTGCCAGGGAAACAACTTTTTTTCTGTACATTCTGAATGGTGGTTGGGTCTCAGTCAAGGTGTCTCATACTGTGGCATCCAGAAAAATGACTAAAGTTGAACACAAGAAAAATACGTTTAATAATTATGTAGAGGCAAAATGGAGTGTGTAGACATGGAGAGAACAATAGGCGCCATACAACAAGATACTTTGGAAGTTTATTTAGATACTTTTGTAGTCTGTGTGAGGGAAATTTGTGCCAGTACAGAGAGCTCAACATGTGGAATGCACCATTCAAGCCACATGCCAGTCCTAGATCGAAGTACAATAAGATTTTGTGCAAGACCTATATTGGGGGTGCAATTCAACCTGTACAAGAAAATGTAAACAAAATGGGCCAGATACCAATTTCAGGAGTTTTACACCTGTGTATGTCCAACATCAATGGAGTTGCTCCTGATTTAGGCTAGTATGAGAACAGATTCAGGTCCAATATTTTGGGGGTACTCTCTCTCTGTGACTCTCCTGATCTTCCTGTAGGGATAAAAGTGAGAAATAAAAAGATTATCTTTTATTTACTTTTTTTCTTAACTATATGGGGCCAGATTCTTTGCTAGTTTAAATCCATCATTTCAGTGGAACTGTGAGGATTTACAGCTAAGGATTTGGCCCATTGTGTGCCAAATTGTGCCTGAGTTACTAGTACAATTGTGAAACTTTATTAACACCAAGGGGCTTGTGTGGGTGTAAATGAGAGCAAAATTTGTTTCTATCTGGTCTGTGGTAGTATCTGCATTCACTCAAGTAGTAGCTACTACTATAGATAAAAAATAAACAGACAATTAACATCATTATTATTCACTATAAAGCTGGATGAGTTAATCGTTACCTGTTTGGTTAGTGAATTATTTGCAAACCTGTGACACGCCCCAGGGATACCCAGAGTTGTGAGGCATCTCATCACTATCTGCCCTTAGTGCAGAGGTGGTCAAATACAGCCCGCAGGCTGGATCCAGCCCATCTAACATTTCTGTCTGGCCCACCATGACTCCGGTGGCACAGCGGGGCACTCAGGCAGGCTGTCTGCATGCTGTGGCCCCATGCCATTCCCGGAAGTGGATGCCTGCTGCTGGTATGTCTCTGCAAGCCCCTGGTGTGTGGGGGCGGGGGCAGGGGAGAGGCTCCATGTGCTGCCCCCACTCCCAGCACCATCCTCACAGCTCCCATTGGCTGGAAACTGGCCAATGGGAGTGGTAGGGGTGGTGCTTGTGGGTGCAGGCAGTGCACAGAGACCTGCTGCCTCCTCCCTGCAAGCGGCGCACAGAGACATGCCAGCAGCAGCCAGCTGCAGCCGTTTCCGGGAGCAGCATGGTAAGTACCTCCCAGCCAGAGCCTGTACCTCACACCCCCTCCCGCACCCCAACCCCCCGCCTCAAGTCAGAACCCCCTCCTGCACCAAACTCCCACCCAGAGCCTGCATCCCTCACCCTTCCCTGTACCCCAACACTACTCGTTAGCCTGGAGTTTCCTTCTGCACCCAACCTCCCTCCCAGACCCCGAACCCCCTCCATTAATATAGTAGAAATGTGTGGCCCGTGACAACTTATCAAAATTTGTGGAGTGGCCCACCCTTGCTTTAGTATGAAACAGTCTTATCTGAGCATGCTGTAGCTCAGCTCCCTGAAACTAACAGCCTCTGGCCACACAAGCATTGCCCTCCAGGACTCTGCAGATCCTGCCCTCTCTGTGCATGTTTGGGATAAGCACATACCAACCCCTAAGACCTCTGAGCATTCCCTGCAGTGTCCAGCCCTTAACTATTGGACACTCATAGAAATGACCAGCTAAGCTGTCCCCTAAGGAACAGTGCACACATCAGCTTGTTTGATGCAACAGATGTTCAGCGCCAACACAACATCACAGCACTGAGATGCTTTTATAGTGAAAACATTCATAATTTTATTATCAAAGGCTAAGATTTAAGAATTAGTAAATAAAGGTAATGGAAGCAGAAATGGTTATATATAAAATAAAAATGTAAAATTCAAACCTGAGTCAGTACTTATCAATGGTTACCTTTCCTATTTAATACAGCAGATTTTATTGCAAGGATTCAGTCTTTTGCAGAACTAGCTGATTTTCAGTCAAATCAGGATCCAATTATTAATCTACGCCCCCAGCTCTTTAAGGGGTTTCCTTAGTGAATGGATAACAAAATGTCTCCTTGAATTCTGTTTATATTCTTCTAAGTTCATTCTTCTCCCCCTCCACCCCTGCACCTGCCCCAGAAAGAACAATCTCCTGTGGATTAGTCTCTGCCATCTTCCCACCATTTTGTTTACTCCATATGAGGGTTTGGCTTCCATTGTGTTGGCTTACAATGTTTAATTTACACAGTCATCAATGAGATAGTTAAATCAACTACCTTTGTCTGACTCAAAACCTGTTTGTTAACCATGCCTTAACTTTTTAGACTTTAAAACATATGTTTAGTGCATATACACAACTTCCTAAATATCCATACATACAGCACACAATAATTCTGAGGATCAGTGTGATCTTGGATTTCATTTAAGATCTATGATATTTTTATAGAGAAATACTATGAAAGTAGAGTGATTGGTGTAGTGAGTTTGTCAGGCCTGATATGAGTTGCTATTATAGAACTGAGAACCCTTTGTCAGCCAGAATCAATGAACCTGAGTGTCATAGAACCAGTCCTGATTTTTGTAACTATATTTGTTGTAAGTAATGGATGAATAGTTCTGACAAATCATTTGCAGCCTGTAGGCTGTTCATGAACTGTTCCCTTGTTTGGTGTACATTATTCATGTAGGTATATGTAATCCTGCCTCAGCATGGGGTGGATGGATTGATGACCTCTTGAGGTCCCTCCTAGCTCTAGATTTCTATGATTTGATGTTTGGCAAATCCCACCTAACGCTATTGCTTCTGTTCTCCGTCTGGGAAACATTTTATACAGAATAATAATGAACTTCTGCTATGAAGTTTTGAATGAATAAACATTTGTGATACACTTCATGAAACTCTCATGAATTGGGAATATTTACATGAATTAACAGTTGTCGTTGAAATATGCACAAATGAGATGATGCCATGATTCACAGGGAGTGAACTTTAATGCTTTGGTGCTCCTATCAGGGCATTTTCATTCTTTATGAACTATTTGAACAATTCTATTGTCTGCTACTGAAATATAAAAGTAGCTGTGATGGTGATTTCCAAATTGTTTCTATTTCAAAATAAATGGCGTATACCATAGGTAGATAATAACCCAACTTGATTTGTTGAAAGCACTAGTATTCTATGACTATGGAAATGCTATAATTGATGGAACTATTTAGTAGATTAGTAGATTTAGTAACAATAAAAAATCAATAAGAAAGTTGTTTGTCTGATTTATTTATTTTTAAAAATGAAAATTCTGATTGTAATCCTTTCTATGAATCTGGTCATTATAGTCAAAGGGAATGCAAAGAAAAAGTCATGTCAAAAATCATCAGAATGATTCCATTCGATTTTAGAATCTTAGGTCTAGATCCTCAAGGGGTGTAAATTGGTGTAACTCGATTGTAGTCAATGGTGCTGCATATGCAAGTATCTTTCAGTTAGCACCCTATGCTGAATTCCTTACCTAATCAAAACTGCCTTTGAAATCAACAGTAGTTTTACTTGAGTAGGGAGTTCAGGATTGGTCCCATAGAAATTAGCAATGAGAGAAACCTGTTAGGTCATCAGATTCATCCTTGTTTAGGGCATGACTGTTCCCTACAGTACATTTGCTAGAGCATTGTCTGGTCTAATTTTAAATGACCCAAACAATAGGTCTTCCATCTTATTTATTTTTCCTTGTGTCACCCTAAACAATTTCTCTTAAACACAATATTTGTAGAAAATTATGTCATCTCTAGTCCTTCCCTTCCCCACTTAGTTAATCTCTATGTCTTTTAAATCTTTCCTTGTAAGCAGGGCCGGCTCTAGCCATTTTGCCACCCCACGCACGGCGGCACGCCGCGGGGGGCGCTCTGCCGCTTGCCGGTCCCCTGGCTCTGGTGGATCTCCCGCAGGTTTCCCTGCGGAGGGTCCACCAGTCCCACGGCTCCAGTGGACCTCCTGCAGGCGTACCTGTGGATGGTCCACCGGAGCCGTGGGACCGGCGGACCCTCCGCAGGGACTCCTGCGGGAGGTCCAGCGGAGCCGCCTGCCGCCCTCCCAGCAACCGGCAGAGCGCCCCCTGCGGCATGCCACTGCAAGCACGCGCTTGGCCCGCTGAGGCCTGGAGCCGGCCTTGCTTGTAAGTAATTCAAGACCAATATTATCAGAGTAGGAGACTGAAAGGATCTAATGGAAAGACGGCTGCTATGAGATACAGAAAGAATATTCAGAAGCTCCTGGGAAAGCAAAGAATGATTTCAATGAGAGCAACGCTATCATGGAAAGATAGAAAAAGAGATATTAGAAAACATAATTTGGGGCCCAATCCATCTGCTACTGTAATCAGTAGGAGTTTTCTACTGACTGCAGTTAGAAGGGAAACATTATGTCAGTGTTAAATGGAACTCATTGAAGAAGCTAGTGATGACTCTCCAAATAGTGATGACGCTGCATCTGTGCTTTTTGTAAACTCACTCAACATAGATCAGAAATGGAAAGAGCCAACGGACTTGTACAAATCCCCTTGCAGTTTGTCATGTTGCCTATAGAGAAAAAATGCAAGCCTTGTGGGACTTATTAACAAAACGATACTGCAGTTTTTCTCTTATATTCAAAAGTTGGTTCACTGCATTTATCCGAACACAGACTGCTATTCAAAAGGCAATAAATACTTTTAAGGAAAGATGGTAAGAGCAGATGGTTAGAGCTGATCCATGAAAATTAGAAACAATTTTTAGAATCCATCCCCTACTCCATTTTCTAGCCAATTCTATCAGATGCACTTAAGTATGCTTTTAAGACTATCCCTATTCAGGATAGCACTTGAGCTTTCATTGAACTTAAAAACATTTTTTTTTCTTTTCTGGTCAACCAGGCCCTGAATCTCAGCATCATTGCCAAACCAATCTTGGTGATGGTAGGTGACATAGTCAATGGTCTCAGCACATGCCAAAAGAATGGCAGCCTTTAATCCCTTCTAGAAATTTTCATTATCATCATCAGCTATAGGCATAGTGGCGAACCTCTTTTAGAGACCCTGCTGAAGTTTCTCCCAAGTCACTATATCTTGAAGGGACTTGACGCTGAATTTGTTTCATACTGATTTTGCCTGCTTATGATACCTTGAGATGTCCAACAGTCATTGGTTCCATTTATGGTGCTCGTGATGTGGACGATAACATAGTCAAGAAGATGCTAATGCCTGGAGCAAGGGTGTCTCCAAGTGGTCTTATACTTCTCACTTTCCCTGAAGAGGGTGTTCGTGATGAACAGGCCACGTTCTACACATTTGCTGAGGAGAAGTATGTCATTGGTGTTGGCCTTTCCTACTCCATACAAGCAACTCAGGGCTGAAGCTCAAAGGAAAATCTGCAACATCAAAAACAAGTGGTGGAGAGAAAAGGCCAAGGAGATTGAGTTTTATGCTGATAAATATGATGTGAGAAGCTTTTTTCAGGCAATAAGGACCATTTGCGGCCCATGCTGCCATCGTCCCACACCACTCTGAGCCCAAGACAAGTTGCAGTATTTTAAGGACAGCAAAGCCATCAAAGCCAGATGGAAGGAGCATTTTGAGTCATCCTGAACCATGAGTCATCTGTCTCTGATACCACTATCCTTCAACAACATAAAAGAGAATCTCTTGTTGTCCCCTGACCCACAAAGAAGTAATGCGAGCCATTATGCAAACCAAGAATGATAAGGCAGCAGGGCCAGATGACATAACAGTTGAAGTGTACAAGTTTGGAGGTGAAGAACCGGTAAGGAAGCTCCACAAACTTTTTTTCATTTCTGATATAATGAGAAGATTCCAGAAGACTTGAGAAATGCCAACATAGTTACAATCTTTAAGAAAGAAGATAAATCAGCCTGTGGAAATTATTGAGGCATTGAATTGGTATCTACAGCAGGGAAAATTCTCGCCCATATCCTCTTAAACAAATTATTTCCTCTGGCTCAGGAAAAATTGATGGAATCTCAGTGTGGTTTTAGACTTTAACCAACATGATCTTCGTTGCCTACCAAATCCAGAAAAAAGTCTCAGGAGTAAATTCAGGACCTTCATCGATTTGACAAAGGCTTTCGACTCTGTCAATCATGAAGCCCTGTGAAAGGTGATGGCCAGATTTGGCTACCCTTCAAAATGCATTAAGGTTCTAAGGCTTCTTCATGATCAGATAACTGTCACCATTCTCTGTAATGGCCTGGAGATGGACCCTTTTGTCATCAAAACTGGAGCTAAGCAAGGGTGTATTATTGCCACAGCCCTGTTCTTCATCTACTTAGCAGTCATTCTGGTCCACCTGAAAGACCGCTTCCCCAAAGGAATTGACATTCAATACAGAATGGATGGGCACCTTTTTAATCTTCAACATCCACATATGAAGTCTAAAGTTCTCAGGGCATCCATTACTGATCTTCAATGTGCTGGTGACTGTGTCATCCTCTCACACACTGAGAATGACCTTCAGTCCACACTGGATTTTTTTTACACAAGCTTATCAAAGCCTGGGACTCTCACTCAATATTGAGAAGACTAAAGTGGTCCATCAGCCTGCCTCTGGCCTTGCACATAACTCATCAATTCACCATCAAGGCACAGACTTTGGAGACAGCCAAGCACTTCTGCTACTCCAGTAGCCAACTTTCTCAAAACACAAATCTCAGCTGTGAGATCCAGTACAGCACAGGAGCCAGTGCATAAATATTTCATTTGGGAAATTGCTCCAATGCATTTTCATGGACCATGACCTATGGCAGGACACCAAGATCCATGTCTATAAGACAATTGTTATTCCTACACTCCTTTGTGTATGCGAACCTGGGTGACCTATCAACAGCACCTCAAGAGTCTGGAGAAGACCACCAATGATGCCTCTGGAAGATCCTTTGCATCGATTGAGAAGATCGCTGCACTAATGCCAGCATCCTCAGTGAAGCTAATGTCACCAGCATTGAAGCAATGATCCTCATGCACCAACTCCACTGGGTTGGACATTGTGTGTGGATGCCAGACTCTCACCTCCCAAAACAAGTCTGCTACTCTGAGCTCACCCAAAGTTGGAGATCCCATGGTAGTCAGAGGAAATGCTACAAAGACACACTGAGAGCATATTTGAAGAATATGTGTGGACATCACAAACTGGGAGAAGCAAGCCACCAGCTGACCCCAATGGCGCCGCATTCTCCATCAAGCCCTTGAAGCTGAAAAGAGAAAGAGAAGGAAGGAAAAAGAAAGAGAACTTCCTGGCTCACCAGGAAATGTCTGTATCTACTGCAGGCAGATCTGTGGTTCCAGGATTGGACTCCTGAGTCATCTCAGGACCCATATGTAAATCTGTGGTAGAGAACATCAAATTGAGGGATCAGCGATGATGATGATGATGAACTTTAAAGGACTTAAAAGATTGAAGAACAAGGATTTAAGAACACGTGAAGATGCGCAAGCTGAAGTGATACGGCCATTTAACAAGATCATCTGGCCTATCCAATACCATCCTCCAAAGGACAGTACAAGGGAAGAGAAGAAGAGATAGACAGAAGAAGAGATGGATTGACAACATAAAAGAATGGACAGGAATGGACTTCCTGGAGACTCAAGCACTGACTCACAATCATCAGGGATGGAGACAATTGGTTGATTGCCCATCAGTGATGGTGCCCCAACGACCAATGCAGTTATGGGAGTGGTGATGATGATGATGATGACATGCCTAAGTCCCATGGATTTATACAGCTAGATTTTTAAAGCCAATGCTTTCAACAGGGATTAGGTGTCTAACCTGCTTAGATGCTTTTGTAAATCCCACTAGCCACCAATCTTCATCTTTAGGTGCCTAAATACCTTTTTAAATCTGGCCCATAGTTCCTAAGGTGGCAAGTGTTTACATGATATAGGGAATAAGGATGCTTTGTTGGATCAGGTCCATAGAGGGGGCTAAATAAGTTAATTGGGAACATTTTATACATTTGCATATGCTTAGCAAAATAGAAATCAATTAATCCTGAGAAATATTTCTCTCCTGCCATTTTTAATCCTGCCATCATTGAGGTATGAGTGCATATAATAGGCCAAAGGATGGAATGCTCTATAATCTGTTTGCTTTCTTCCCATGAATGCCATTGATATTTATGCTTAAATGTTCTTTTTTTCCTCCCATACTCTTTCTTTTATTTTTTCTTCGTGTATTACATTTTACTTTGACACATCTATGCATATCATCTCTTTTTCTTCCTATCCAGAGTGAGTTATTGTTTGTTATTTAAATGGGGTTCAAGAAAGCTGACTGGAAAGACTAAGAGGACAAGACTTGTATTTGACTTGTATTAGCACTACTGGACAGTGAGTGTGGTCTTAGTTGCAGCCAATACTGGTGTCACTCATGGATGGAAACATGTCACTCCTCATACTGATGGAAAAGTTTTGATAAGTGCACTAGCACCCACCTCCCCACACTCTTCTCAGACCTGATTGGAATAAGGAGAAAAAAATAATTAAGCAATCTTGAGTTAACAGATGTAATTTTATTTCCCTCCATCTAAATCTTCACAGAATGAAAACTGCTAGGCGGTCTTTGTGACACATGGGTTTCAATCCATTGATCTCCCCATAAAGGCTGAGAAATTAAAACTAATGAAGGTTGCAGAAAGATACAGAAGAGAGCAGGTTATTATTTCATGAGGAGCTGTATACAGTGGAAAATTTCACGAAAGTGTGAGTTATGAGAGATCTAGGAAGATAAACTCAAGGACTGTGGGTGGGGGGAGAGGGGGAAATGTACTTTAACAAATGTCAAAGTTCTGATGCAGAAGAAAAATCAATCTAAGAGCAACACCAAAAACATACAGTGAAAATATCTGTCAGAAGTTTTGCAGGGAGTGCAGGCATGACAGGTAGAAAAGTTAGCAAGTGGATGCATTTTAGAACCGCGCTATGTAAAGGATTCTTCCCTTGAGTGGCAAGAATTATCTTGGGCTAGACTGTAATTTTTCAGTCAGGTCTGAGTAAGGGGCAGTACAAATCGGCACTGTCCCAGGAACCAACCATGGACTGAATTATGCCTCAGAGTCATGATCTTCCCTTGTGCTAAGGAAGGAGTAAATTACCATCACCCATTTTGTGGAGTGGTTCAATTCCCCCACCCCGCAACTCATTGGGTTGATGACTAAAGGGACGGATGAGTGGGAATAGTGAGCTAATAGTCCCCTACTCTAAGCCCAAACCTGGCATCCCAGTGTGATCAGGGTTAGTGTCCTTACTCCCTCTTGCTGCCCTGAGTGGTTAAGTGAAGCTGTGACAATCGATCCTTAATGACAATCTTTTGTATTAGATACAGTCTAAGCAATCTATGGCAGTTAATAAGACTAAATGGGGTCCTGATCCAATCCAACCAAAGAGCCTCCAGCAAAGAGAAGACCCTCCCCACGTATCACTGATTTGAACAAAGATACTCGTGCTGGTTTTGTTTAAATTAGTGTCAGGTAAATAACTTCTCTGAGGATTTATTCCTGTGCGGAATATGAGCAGAGAGCTGCATGTGTAAATGCAAGGTAAAATATGATGAGCAGGACAGCAAGCATATAAATCAGGACTGATGGATGTAGTTGACAAAATTACACTGCTATGAAGCTGATGTAAGTGAGCTCAGAGTCATCCCCCACAAATTTATATTAGTCAATCTTGGTCTATTTTAAAAAAGGATTTTAAAACCAAAACATGGAAACCTCTCATGTACTGTGTCTAAGGATATGATTTGGCCACAGAGGTCAGGGCTTCTGTGATTTCAACAGATCTGCACGACTTCTTTGGCTTCAGCTTCAGCCCTGGGCCGTGAGGCTCTGGCTTTGGCTTCATCTCTGCCCTGACCATGCTGTGATTTTGTACATTTTTCCCATGACTATTCTGTGTTTTACCATGATAAAATCGTATCCATACCTACATCTTAGTGTGTCTCATGAGTTTAATCTACATAATCATTTTTGTTATGTTCCCCCCACCAAGACACTACCACCAATAGTAGCAATAGAGAAAGTGCTACCCACTGGCTGGCACTGCAGTTTTAACTACTATGATGACCAACCTTACCCAGCATACAATGGTTCTCAACCTTTTCAGACTATCGTATCCTTTTCAGGAATCTGATTTGTCTTGCATACCCTGTGGTTTACTTCACTTAAAAACAACTTCCTTACAAAATCAGACAAAAATACAAAAGTGTCACAGCACGCTATTACTGAAAAATTGCTGACTCTCATTTTTGCCTTATAATTATAAAATAAATTGATTGGCATATAAATATTGTACTTACATTTCAGTGTGATACCTGAGCCTATTTTTCCATGTATGAGCCTTCTCTGAAGTTGGAGCCCCAGGCAGTGGGGCTGAAGCCACAGTCCCACCACCAGGAGCTGAAGCGTGTAACTTAGCTTTACGGGGCCCACTGTGGCATGGGGCCTTGGTCAATTGCCCTGCTTACCACTCCTATTGCTGGCCCTGCACTTGCAACCCCTCCCTAAGCCTATTCCATGACCCTCCTCAGAGTTGCAACCCCCAGGTTGAGAAACACTGATTTAGGTGAGTTGACCTTGGCATACCCCCAAGAGTATGTGTATCCTTGGTTGTGAACCAGTGGCCTAGTTGATAGAGTAGTTATAACCCTGGTGGCCAGTCTACACTAGCACTCTCAATGATGATACCACCAGTGGAGCTGAAGTATTTGTGCCAATGGTTCAAGATTTTAGCAACAATGCTACATTAATCAAGGCCATATTACAGAAGAATCAGAATCTCAAATCTGAACACATCCCTTGCCACATTCTTTCGCGGACTCCATGGTGTATAGAAGCACTGTAAAAGAGCTGGAAGGGGCATAGGGAGAATTACCTCAGCCCAGGATTAATAGGTCAGAATAAGCAACCCAACACTGCCTTCCTCATAGGCCCCTGTGTATCAGCATGCTGGGGATGGGAAGTTCAGTGGTGGGACGTGTCAGGGTCATAGCACTGTGTGAAACAAGGATTCTGGGTGGTTGTATTTTATGTAGGACCCTTATGAGACTCACAGAAGCCCAGAATCCATGTAATAATGAGGTGGCGTAAAGCCAACTTTCCCACACTCCTCCTAGAGTTCTTTCTCTCAGGAGATGCAGCACATAACATGTTCCGAGTCTTTGGAGACATTTGGAACAGGATTCTGATCTGATCTTTGGCCTATTCCATCCTAATACATTAGGTCAGTCGTAAATTAGCTCTGTCATACCTCAAAAGTTCACACCTTTTGTCCTTATTAAAGAATTATCCCTGCTGTTAAAGTGACATTTCTGTTAATTTAACAGAGAATAACATTTTCAGTCAGTTTTTTTTAGAAAACAAGCCACATCCGGCTTGACAACTATCATGACAACTATCATCCAAAACTCCCAGCCAATGGGAGCTGTGGGAAGCTCCCATGCTGCAGGTTGCCCACCACGGAATTAACTGCTCCCAGCTGCTGCTTTTGTTGCCATCCATGGGGACAGAGGAAGGACAGGCAGGACAGAAAAGGCAGGGGAGTTGCGCTGTATGTAAGAGAGCAGTATGACTGCTCAGAGCTCCAGTATGAAACTGTAGAAAAACCTGAGAGTCTCTGGATTAAGTTTAGAAGTGTGAACAACCAGGGTGATGTCATGGTGGCAGTCTGCTATAGACCATCAGACCAGGGGGATGAGGCTTTCTTTCGTCAACTAGCAGACGTTACTAGATCATAGGCCCTGGTTCTCACAGGGGACTTCAATCACCCTGATATCTGCTGGGAGAGCAATACAGTGGTGCACAGACAATCCAGGAAGTTTTTGGAAAGTGTAGGGGACAATTTCCTAGTGCAAGTGCTGGAGGAACCAACTAGGGGCAGAGCTCTTCTTGACCTGCTGCTCACAAACAGGGAAGAATTAGTAGGGGAAGCAAAAGTGGATGGGAACCTGAGAGGCAGTGACCATAAGATGGTCGAGTTCAGGATCTTGACACAAGGAAGAAAGGAGAGCAGCAGAATACGGACCCTGGACTTCAGAAAAGCAGACTTTGACTCCCTCAGGGAACTGATGGGCAGGAACCCCTGGGAGAATAACATGAGGGGGACAGGAGTCCAGGATAGCTGGCTGAACTTTTAAGAATCCTTATTGAAGTTGCAGGAACAAACCATCCCGATGTGTAAAAAGAATAGTAAATATCGCAGGAGACCAGCTTGGTTTAACAGTGAAATCCTTGCTGATCTTAAACACAAAAAAGAAGCTTACAAGAAGTGGAAGATTCGAAAAATGACCAGGGAGGAGTATAAAAATATTGCTCAGGCATTCAGGAGTGAAATCAGGAAGGCCAAATCACACTTGGAGTTGCAGTTAGCAAGAGATGTTAAGAGTAACAAGAAAAATTCCTTCAGGTATGTTAGCAACAAGAAGAAAGTCAAGGAAAGTATGCATCCCTTACTGAATGAGGGAGGCAACCTAGTGACAGAGGATGTGGAAAAAGCTAAGGTACTCAATGCTTTTTTTGCCTCTGTCTTCATAAACAAGGTCAGCCCACAGACTACTGCACTGGGCAGCACAGCATGGAGAGGAGGTGACCAGCCCTCTGTGGAGAAAGAAGTGGTTCAGGACTATTTAGAAAAGCTGAATGAGCACAAGTCCATGGGGCCAGATGCACTGCATCCGAGGGTGCTAAAGGAGTTAGCGGATGTGATTGCAGAGCCATTGGCCAGTATCTTTGAAACCTTATGGCAATCAGTGGAGGTCTCAGATGACTGGAAAAAGGACAATGTTGTGCCCATCTTTAAAAAAAGGGGAAGGAGGAGGATCCAGGGAACTACAGGCCAGTCAACCTCACCTCAGTCCCTGGAAAAATCCTGGAGCAGGTCATCAAGGAATCAATTCTGATGCACTTAGAGGAGAGGAAAGTGATCAGGAACAGTCAGCATGGATTCACCAAGGGCAAGTCATGCCTGACTAACCTAACTGCCTTCTACGATGAGATAACTGGCCCTGTGGATGAGGGGAAAGCAGTGGACATGTTATTCCTTGACTTTAGCAAAGCTTTTGATACAGTCTCCCACAGTATTCTTGCCGGCAAGTTAAAGAAGTATGGGCTGGATGAATGGACTATAAGGTGGATAAAAAGCTGGCTAGATCATTGGGCTCAGTGTGTAGTTGGCAGCCGGTATCAAACAGAGTGCCCCAAGGGTGGGTCCTGTGGCTGGTTTTGTTCAATATTTTCATTAATGATCTGGATGATGGCATGGACTGCACTCTCAGCAAGTTAGCAGATGACACTAAACTGGGAAGAGTGGTAGATATGCTGGAGGGTAGGGATAGGATTCAGAGAGACCTAGACAAATTAGAGGATTGCGCCAAAAGAAATCTGGTGAGGTTCAACAAAGACAAGGGCAGAGTCCTGCACTTAGGACGGAAGAATCCCATGCACTGCTACAGATTAGGGACCGAGTTCAATTCTGCAGTAAATGACCTAGGGGTTACAGTGGACGAGAAGCTGGATATGAGTCAACAGTGTGCCCTTGTTGCCAAGAAGGCTAATGGCATTTTGGGCTGTATAAGAAGGAGCATTGCCAGCAGATTGAGGGACGTGAACATTCCCCTTTATTCGACATTGGTGAGGCCTCATCTGGAGTTATACGTCCAGCTTTGGGCCCCACACTACAAGAAGGATGTGGAAAAATGGGAAAGAGTCCAGAGGAGGGCAACAAAAATGATTAGGGGGCTGGAGCATATGACTTATGAGGAGAGGCTGAGGGAACTGGTGTTGTTTCGTCTGCAGAAGAGAAGACTGAGGAGGGATTTGACAGCTGCTTTCAACTACCTGAAAGGGGGTTCCAAAGAGGCTGTTGTCAGTGGTACCAGATAACAGAACAAAGAGTAATGGTCTCAAGTTGCAGTGGGGGAGGTTTAGGTTGGATATTAGAAAAAACTTTTTTGCTGGGAGGGTGGTGAAGCACTGAAATGGGTTACCTAGGGAGGTGGCAGAATCTCCTTCCTTAAAGGTTTTTAAGGTCAAGCTTGACGAAGCCCTGGCTGGGATGATTTAGTTGGGAATTGGCCCTGCTTTGAGGAGGGAATTGGACTAGATGACCTCCTGAGGTCCCTTCCAACACTAATATTCTATGATTCTATGATCAAGTTTCAACCTGATGCAGGATGCATGCACACCACACGCACACATGTACACACACAAAACCCAGTTAAAATATTAATGTTGAGAATTAGGATTAAATTGGAATATCCAACTCACTCCCAGTCAGCAGAGTAACAACAGATGAGGAAACACATCTGGGTATCATGGCTGATCCAGTAAATTCAGCAACCAGTTTATGTGATATGTTTTCAGAATCTTGGGTTGACAAGTACACAGTTTGATTGTGGTTGCCTACATGAGATTTCACAAAGTATAGCTCAGCAAAAAATGGTACAATGAGAAAATAAATTCAAATACTGCCCCATAAACAGAGGATACTGCTAACATAAATTAATAATGGAAATACTGACCAGCAAAGAAAAGCACTGATGTAGTATCTTTCTGAAAGCATATTGATTCTCCAGTACATTAATTCCTTACACTGAAGAATTAATGTCAGGGAGTGAGTCATAGGTTAAAATATAAGTTATATTTTCACTGTGGTCATTTATGGGTTTTGGGGAGTGGATGGTTTTTTTTTTCTTTTTTTTTTTTTGACACAGATACTTCTTGTTTCATTATGTTTTTAGAGTGCAATTAATTTAAAGTGATTAAGTACCCTTATGTTTTGCTGTGAATGTTACCCACAATAAACTGATCACAAATGGAATTTACAAGGATCATTTAGTAAGCCATTTATATTATATATACAAAAGAAATTAAGGTGTGATATAATATCAGAGTTTTGGAGGCTGCATCTGGTTTGTATCTGGAAGTAATATGATTAAGGACTTGTCCATAAGTTGAGCCAGTATAACTTGAATATGCTTTTAAACCAATACAATTAAATAATTTTAAAAGACTTTGTGAACACACTTAGTTTGGCTAAATCTGTTCCTAACTGATTTAAGATAAACCTAAATAAGCTGCTCAGATCAAATTGCAACTGCCTTATGGAGAGGAGTCCTAAATATGGGGAGCAGTAGAGAATTAAGTTATAGCTAGTTGAAAAATGGAGGGAGCGTTGTTCTGTGGAAAAATTCAGTTTTTTGGCAAAAATTCAAATATTGAAAAGGTTGTATTTGGGAATACTGCTACAGAACCTTATGGCCCTATTCTCCTCAATAGGCTGAGAGTTCGGTTGTAATGCAACTTACATGAGGCACCATAGTCACCCTCTTGGATTATCATGGGAGTCCAGGGCCATAGTGCATCATGGGAAATGTAGACTGGACCGGAAGCCTGTCTCATAGATGAGAACGGGAACAGGAGGCAACTGAACTACAACTTCCATGAGGCACAGTATCAGTACTTTGAAATCACTGAATTCCTTCCTTAGAGGTTTTTAAGGTCAGGCTTAACAAAGCCCTGGCTGAGATGATTTAGTTGAGAATCAGTCCTGCTTTGAGCAGGGTGTTGGACTAGATGACCTCCTGAGGTCTCTTCCAACCCTGATATTCTATGATTCTATGATAAAATATTTTGGTGTTTGGGTGTTCATTTTTTCAACCTAAAATTGAAATTTTCCATGAAAAGCAGTGTTTTCACAAAAAATATAAAAACCCAACTTTTTGTCAAAAAACAGTTTTGACAGAAAAATTTTGACCTAACCTATTTATATCTTTGATTTTTTGTAACATATTATACACAAAACTCTTGAGTTCCTGATCAGGAAAGTACAGTGTAAAGTTAAACACATTCTTAAGTGCATTCCTGACTAGGGATGCTTTCCTGAATTTGGGCCCTTGTTATATATAGAGATATTTTGGGTATGTTCTGTTATATTATGCTCTAATCTCTGTTACTGGTTTCAAAATGAAATTTACTTTCTATGACGAGAACTTCTTACTCTCCTAGGGCTTCTAAGACAATATTTATATACACACACTGCTAGTGGCATCATATCTCTAGGGGGACAAGGGGAGACACAGACACCATTCTTGTCTCCTGGTTGGCGGACTAATTTGAGGCAAGGCTAATCATGTGACCTAGGCATGAAGAATAACAGCTCCATCCCCCAGAAAGAGAGGGCAGTTTCTGGATTTAAGGTCCTAAATAGATACTAATAATAATCCTTTGGAAGTCTTTCTGGTTATCAGGTTTTATGGGATAGATTTTGTTCCTGTTTGTTATTTTCTAGTAAAAATATAATGTTAATTTATATTAATTCCAATAAACTATAATTTTCACTAGAGCTGGAGTTTCTGTTGCAAAAGCCTGAATCCTAAAGCTGTTGGATTTAATCTAGCTGGTTTATAACCTCTCAGAGATTGTTTTCATAAGAATATTAGAAAAATATGGTTGCATTTCTGCAGGTTTTCTGAATCATTCCCAATACATGATAGATTTTTCTCCAACTCATCGCTGTCTTGATGGTTCTCTTTATTTTGCTTCTTCAGAGACTTAATTTAAGCAACAAAGCTCTGAGGAAAAATCATATTTATGAGGATTGTCCTAAACTTTAGCTTCCTCTCAGATTGTCCTTTTCCAGGGCTTCTCACTGAAATACTTTCTTTCTCTCTTATCTCCAAGAGATACTCAGCCTTTGGTCTTGTTGAGTGAAGCTTTGAAATGGAGATCCAACTGGTCTGATTGTCAGGGTGAGTCAGAGGAATATCTCTGCAATTTCATACAGTCCAACTGTTTTACAAGCTGTTTCAGGATTAAGTAAAATTTTCCAAGCTATTGACTGTGCTAAATCATTATCAAAATAATGCATCAAAGAGTCCTGTGGCACTTTATAGACTAAACAGACGTATTGGAGCATGAGCTTTCACGGGTGAATACCCACTTCGTCGGATGCATCCGACGAAGTTGGTATTCATCCACAAAAGCTCATGCTTCAATACGTCTGTTTAGTCTATAAGGTACCACAGGACTCTTTGATGCTTTTACAGATCCTGACTAACACGACTACCCTTCTGACACTTATCAAAATGATGTTATACAGCATTGTTCTATTATAAGGAATGTACCCTTTACAATTGGTGCAGTATGCATATAACTTTCCATGGACAGCAGAAATATGTAAAACAAATAGGTTCTAATGTTTTCTTCCACATTTTTCTTCCACATTTGTTTTTGAAGTATATAATTTATAAAAGAGGGGGCAGTAGTTAAAGCTGATGCTTAAAGGTTTTCACTTAGCATCCTTTAAATGTAATAAGTGCAACCCTATCATTCAGATAAATACAGTTCTGTAATTTCAGCAATCAATAACAGAATAAAGATATCAGGATTGGGGTGGGTTTTTTGGTAAATGTATGGTAATTATATCCCGTTGTTGGAATTTTGTACAGGTTCTGTTCTAGTATTTATTTTAAATAGAGTCAATCAATATCCGTTAGCAAACTCTGAGTAGAAGGTAGAAGGAGAAGCCTGTACAATTGACCAGAAAACACGATAGAAAAAAAAAGATTGTGAAATTGACTAGAAAACATGTTATCTACTAAGGAAATCCAACCCAGTGCAGCTGTCTAGATGAGTTATTTAATTATTTAATAATGTAAACACTATGAAGAATATGTGACACTTTTGAATGAAGTTCAATTTGAGTATAATGAGCCACTGAGTCTCTTCTCACTTACACTTGTTTTATGCCACTAACTTCATTGGCTTCAAGGGAAGTTACTCCTGATTTACACCAGTGTAAATGAGAAGATAATAAAGCCCATTGTATTCAGTCTATTAAATTACATAGCATTTATGACCTGCTTTATAATAATATCAGATCATGTAAGAAAAAAGAACATTTAGTAAGTTGTTTTACGAATATCACTAATTTTAAAATACTGTGTATAAGTGATGGTTGAATCTTAATATGCTAAGGTTTGCTGAAGCTCCTTAAAATTAATGGGCCAGATCTTCTGCTGGTATAAATTGACATAGATCTATTGATTCCATTGGTACTGCTCTAATTTACACTAGCTGAGACTATGGCATGTAAGATGTCCAGCCAAAGTTCTTCCAAACATCCCATCTGGAAATCTGGATAAAAATCCTCTTCCACCAGGATCTCAGCACAAGGCCTATGCACCATTTAAATCCCATTTAAGCCCTCAAAATAATGCTTAAATGGGATTTAAATTGCATAGGCTTTGTGCTGGCCCTCAGGACAGAAGGGAATTTTATCCCTGAATTTGAAATAGCATTTCCTACTGTGTTATGCAACTCCTATTTTCCAGCTATGGCTGATACTAAGGGACAGGTTTTCAAAAACAATACCCACATGATGCATCATAATTATGGGATTCTGAAGATGCCCCATGGCAGCTCTGCCAAAGGAAGAGACCATGATGGGTGATGTAATTCAGCTGGGGAGCAGCGCCCATCAAGGAGAACAGGAGCACGAGGTACCCAAAACAACAACCACGATAAGGCACTGTGGTGGTCCAGACAGGCACAGAGACCTGACCGGAAAGCATTTTGGGTTGACAAACTGTAACAAAATGTTTATATGCATCAATGTCAAAATGCTTCATTTCGATCAAAAATATGTAAATGAAACACATTGATGTTTCTGATTAGTAATTTTTTAGAACTTTTTGTTCCATTTAAAATTTCAATATTTTGAATTTTTGTCCCAATTCAAAAAGAAAAAAAATGTCAAAATATTGGAATTCCCAATGGGATGGGAATTCTGTTTGTCAATAAACTTAGTTTAAATGGGACTTAAATTACATCAGCCTTCTGCTAGCCTTCAGGACAAGGGTGAATTTCACTCCTGAAACAACTTTTCCTACATTTTTTTCAACTTTCATTTCCAGTCCTGGCTGACAGTAGAGGCCTGATTTTCAAAAGGGTTCAACTTTCAGCGGCAACCAGAGTGGTGCAAAATAGCTGGATTTTAGAATAGAATTCGGCACTGTGATAAACGAAAAGGGATAGCTCCCTTTTATGGACACCCACCTAGTCAGTTAGCTATAAAATCCCTCTTGGTAGCTGTTCTCTACTTGCCTGTAAAGGGTTAAAAAGTCTGATTGCTATGCATAGATAAAAGGAAGTGAGTGGGCACCTGGTCAAAGAAGCCAATCGGAAGGCTAGAACTTTTTAAAACTGAAACAAGACTCCCCTTTTGTCTGTTGTTCTCCGGAGAGTAGAGACACAGAGCAGCAATGCTGTAAGCATCTTTAAAACCAGGTATGAAAAAACATCAGTTCATACCTTGAACCTAATTATCTGAAATCCCAGATATGTAAGTAAATCAGGGAATGTCTAGGAAGACACGATTAGGGTTATTTTTTTAATTTCTTATTGGCTTGTGGACTCCTCTGTGCTAACCCGATGCTTTTGGTTTGCTTGTAACCTTTAAGCTGAACTTCAAGAGAACGATCTTGATGCTTATTTTTTGTAATTGTTTCTTTTAAGATCTTGCAAAAAGCCCAAATTCCATATGTATTTTCTTTCTTATTTTTAATAAAATTTACCTTTTTTTAAAACAGGATTGGATTTTTGGTGTCCAAATTGGTTTGTGCATATTTTGTTTAATTAGCTAGGGACAACAGCTAATTTCCTTTGTTTTCTTTCTCAGCTCTTCAGAGCATGTGGAAAAGACTCACCAGCCAGACACCCAGGAAATAATTCTCTGTAGTAACTCATATCCCACCCCATCTAACATCCCATCACAGGCCATTGGACCTATTGTCCACTGATAGTCAAAGATCAATTAGTTGCCAAAATTAGGCTCTCTCATCATACCATCCCCTCCATAAACTTATCAAGCTTAGTCTTGAAGCCAGATATGTCTTTTGCCTCCACTGCTTCCCTTGGAAGGCTGTTCCAGAACGTCACTCCTCTGATCGTTAGAAACCTTTGTCCAATCTCAAGTCTAAACTTCCTGATGGCCAGTTTATATCCATTTGTTCTTGTGTCCACATTGGTGCTTAGCTTAAATAATTCCTCTCCCTCCCTAGTATTTATCCCTCTGATATATTTATAGAGAGCAATCATATCTCCCCACAGCCTTCTTTTGGTTAGGCTAAACAAGCCAAGCTCTTTGAGTCTCCTTTCATAAACAGGTTTTCCATTCCTTGGATCATCCTAGTAGCCCTTCTCTGTACCTGTCCCAGTTTGAATTCATCCTTCTTAAACATGGGAGACCAGAACTGCACACAGTATTCCAGATGAGGTCTCACCAATGCCTTGTATAATGGTACTAACACCTCTTTATCTCTACTGGAAATACCTCACCTGATGCATCTCAAGACGGCATTACCTTTTTTCATGGCCATATCACATTGGCGACTCATAGTCATCCTGTGATCAGCCAATACTCTGAGGTCCTTCTCCTCCTCTGTTACTTCCAAATGATGCATCTCTAGCTTATAACAAAAATTCTTGTTATTAATCCCTAAATGCATGACCTTGCACTTTTCACTATTAAATTCCATCCTATTAGTATTACTCCAGTTTACAAGGTCATCCAGATCTTCCTGTATGACATCTGGTCCTTCTCTGTATTGGCAATACCTCCCAGCTTTGTATTATCCACAGACTTTATTAGCACATTCCCACTTTTTTGTGCCAAGGTCAGTAATAAAAAGATTAAACAAGACTGGTCCCAAAACAGATCCCTGAGGAACTCCCTAGTAACCTCCCTCCAGCCTGACAGTTCACCTTTCACTATGACCCATTGTAGTCTCTCCTTTAACCAGTTTCTTATCCACCTTTCAATTTTCATATTGATCCCCATCTTTTCCAATTTAGCTAATAATTCCCCATGTGGAACTGTATCAAATGCCTTACTGAAATCGAGGTAAATTAGATCCACTGCATTTCCTTTATCTAAAAAATCAGTTACCTTCTCAAGAAGGAGATCAGGTTGGTTTGGCATGATTTACCTTTTTTAAAACCATGTTGTATTTTGTCCTAATTATGATTGACCTCAATGTCCTTAATTACTTTTGCGTTCAAAATTTTTTTCCAAGACCTTGCATACTATAGATGTCAAACTAACAGGCCTGTACTTACCCGGATCACATTTTTTTCCTTTCTTAAAAATAGGAACTATGTTAGCAATCCTCCAGTCAAATGGTACAAACCCTGAATTTACAGTTTCATTAAAGATTCTTGCTAATGGGCAGGCAATTTCATGTGCCAGTTCCTTTAATATTTTTGGATTAAGATTATCTGGGACCCCCGATTTAGTCCCATTAAGCTGTTCGAGTTTGGCTTCTACCTCAGATGTGGTAAGATCTACCTCCATATCCTCATTCCCATTTGTCATCCTACCATTATTCCTAAGCTCCTCATTAGCCTCGCTAAAGACAGAGGCAAAGTATTTGTTTAAATTTTGGGCCGTTATCCTTAACCTCCACTGCATCCTCAGTGTTTAGCGGTCCCACTTCTTTCTTTGTTTTCTTCTTACTCATATGGATGTAGAACCTTTTACTGTTGGTTTTAATTTCCTTTGCAAGGTCTAACTCTACATGGCTTTTAGCCTCTCACTTTATCCCTACATGTTCTGACCTCAGTAAGGCAACTTTCTGTTGTATCAACCAGGCAAGGTACTAATAAACTTCAACAGGACTTTATTTTTACAGTGGAAACCTCTTTACCAAGCTTCAGCTGCGCTTTCTGTAACTCCTCCCCTCTCCTTCCTATTTCCTGTCCTTTCAGACTCCCAACAGCCAGTGCTTCCAGTTCTAATAATTACAAGCACATCTAAACACCACACTTTCCTTGCTGATCAGCCCATCTTCCACTCCTTGTAAGCTTTCTGCTTTTTCTTAATCACGTCTCCGAGATGCTTGTTCATCCAGCTTGGTCTACAACTCCTGACCATGAATTTTTTCCCCTTTCTTGGGATGCAGGCTTCTGATACTTTCTGCAACTTTGACTTGAAGTACTTCCAGGCCTTCTCCGCCTTTAGATCCACAAGTTCTTCAGTACAATCCACTTCTCTAACAAATTTCCTTAATTTCCTAATTCCTTAGCTCTTTTGAAATCAAAAAGCCTAGTCACAGATCTATTTTTGTTTATCCTTCTCTTTAGTTTGAACTGAATTAGCTCATGATCACTCGAACCAAGGTTGTCCCCTACAATCATGTCTTCTATGAGGTCCTCACTACTCACTAAAACCAAATCTAAAATGGCATCCCCTCTTGTTGGTTCAGCAAATACTTGGTGAAGGAATCCATCACCTATCGCATCCAGGAAAATCTGAGCCCTATGATTATTACTAGCATTTGACCTCCAGTCTATATCCAGAAAGATAAAGTCCCCATGATCATACAATTCCCATTAGTATTTACTTCATTAAAAATGTTAAAGAGGTCTCTATCCATATCTAAATCAGATCCCGGTGGTCTATAGCACACCCCAAGCACTATCCCAGGGGAAGCTCTAGTAGCTTTCTTCCCCAGTGTGATTTTTGCCCAGACAGACTCTGTCTTATCCGTTCCATCACTTCTTATTTCTTTACAGTCTACCTCATCATTGATATACAATACTACTCCACCACCTTTGCCTTTATTTCTGTCTTTCCTAAACAGCACATACTCTTCAATACCTGTACTCCAGTCATGATTGCTATTCTACCATGTTTCTGTTATCCCTATAATATCCGGTTTCACTTCCGGCACCAATAACTCTAGTTCTTCCATTTTGTTACCTAGGCTTCTCGCATTAGCTTACAAGCATCTTAATTTTTGCTGTTTGGCTTCGCTCACATTCTTTACCTGATTAGGCACAGACATTCTCAGACATACGCCAGTATCACCTATTAGACTGGAATCTACACTACCCTTCCGCCTAATGTTCATTCTTCTACCTATATATAGCCTTTCTTACCTCGTTTTCTTCCCTCTCAATGTTAAAATCCGGCTTGGAGATTGCCTGGACATCTCCCAACCATCTCCCTCAAATTCCTAGTGTAAAGCTCTCTTAGTTGTGCCAGTCTTCATCCTAGAAGTCTATTTCCCTCCCTACTCAGGTGAAGTCAATCCCGAGAGAACAGTCCTCTGTCCATGAATGCCTCCCGGTGGCCATACATCCCAAAGCCCTCCTTATAGCATGACTGCCTGAGCCATCTGTTGATCATTATATTCTCTAGGAACAGGCAGAATCCCACTGAAGATCACCCAAGCCTTGAATTCCTTAAGCATCTTCCCCAGCCTGTGATAGTCTCCCTTGATTTGTTCCAGCGAGAATCTAGCCATATCATTTGTTCCCACATGAAGGATAATCAATGGAGGGATAGCTCAGTGGTTTGAGCACTGGCCTACTAAACCCAGGGTTCAATCCTTGAGGGGGACTATTTAGGGATCTAGGGCAAAAATCTGGCTGGGACTTGGCCCTGCATTGAGCAGGTGGTGGGACTAGATGACCTCCTGAGGTCCCTTCCAACCCTGATATTCTGTGATTCTTTCCCATTAGGATCTTCTTCAGCCTCAGGTCCACATCCTGTATCTTAGCAGACAGCACACCCTTCTGTTCTCTGGATCAGCTTTGGTTACAGGCCTGTTTATTCTTCTCAGTAAGGAGTCCCCAATCACATAGACCTGCCTTTTCCTGGTGATGGTGAGATTCTCCAGTCTATCCCCTGTTCCCTCTGGCTGCAAGTCCTCTCAATTCCTAATCCTCTACAACCCATCCTGTATCCTCCTGGAACTCATATTTGGTGTTGTTATCTCCACTGATTCTTCCCCTCTTCCTATAGGACTCACTGCTCTTCCTTTCTTCCTTGCCCTCTCACTTCAGTGACCACCTGCTGTTTGCCTTCTTCATTTTCCAACTCCACAAACCTGTTCCTGAGCTCTATTTCTCCTTCACTAGCCTGTCTTTTCCTCTGCCTGGTTCTCTTAGTCACACGCTTCCACTGTCCACTTTTCTCACCCAGCAGTCGCTCCTCAGAGTTCTTTGGTCCTGCTTCCATCTACAAGTCTGAGCTTTTCCCTTCAGCCTTTGCTCCATCATCTGCTCAAACTCCCTTCTAAACTCAACCAGTTTCTACCTGCATCTCCAATCCTTGGATCTTTTCTTCCATCAGCTCTAACAAGTGGCACTTCATGCAGACAAAACTCTTTTCAGGTACCCCGTCCAGGATCATGTACATACCGCAACTTCAATATTGAGTCATCTTCATTGTGTCTTCCACTGCTTGGGTCACTACCACTGCTGCCTCTGTGTCTGCCATAGCCTTCCCACCAAAGTCCTGTTAGTCCGGGAAACACAAACCAAACCACCACCACCCCCCACAGCAAAGCAAATCCCCCAAAAGCACCAAAACACTACCAAAACACCACACACTTCACTAGCCTGTCTGTTCCTCTGCCTGCCTCTTCTAGTCTTCCCCACAAACTCCCCTGTTCGCAACACCATTTGTGGGCTCCTGTGCCACTACAGCTGTCTGTGCTGCTGCCTGACTGACTGGCTACATTTATAGGACCCCTAATCAGAGAAGACCCGCCCCCGAATCAGGGCTCATCTTCTCTCCCAGCACCCTGCCCCTACCAGCCTCTACAAATACAAATACAAACACAAATACCAATACCTTCTCCTCCAACAGAACTCCCACCTTTTCACATTGAAATATTACTACCAATGCTGCTATAACATAAATACTGCTCGGATTATATTTATATTTTCCTAGTTTACTAGTTATGCAATTAATTTTACATAGCTTCTTCTTAAGTAAACTAATGCTGTCCTATAGATTTCTCTGATTTATAGGAGTATTTATATCTCATGTCTGAGTGAAAACATATTCTGACTTGCCCATGACTAGTCATAAATCGTAGTATAAGTCTGAGTGTA
The DNA here is from genome assembly GCF_025201925.1 of Gopherus flavomarginatus. Lineage (NCBI taxonomy): Eukaryota > Metazoa > Chordata > Testudines > Testudinidae > Gopherus > Gopherus flavomarginatus. The sequence goes on along the minus strand of NC_066619.1, from coordinate 33,810,363 downwards.
TAAACCCTGCTATAAACTAGCTTATAGTTAAATATTTCTGTACACAGCAGCTAGAGAATAGTAACAAGAATTGCTAACATTCCACACCAGCTTTTCTTATTTTCTGTTTTTATGACTCGTGTAGCAGTAGCACTCAGAGGCCCCTTATGTACTATGCACATATAAAATAGAAGGCAGTCCCTGCCCCAAATACTATCAATGAAATAATAAGAGCCAACAGGTGGAATCAGCACACCAACTGCCCAGCTATTGTGAGGTGTTTGTAATCATCCAGGCAGAGTTTTAAGAAGAGATTTGAAGGGTGACCTTTGAAATCTTTCCAGGGAGCTCTTCATATGGAGGAGAAAGCACAAAGGTACTCAAGGGAAAAATGGACTAGCATGTAATAAAGGCTGGCAACTATGGCAGAGTAGAAGTAGACCTGTTTACACCTGGGGGGAATTCTGCACCAAAACATTAAAAATTCTGTGTACAATATTTTAAAATTCTGCAAATTTTGTCAAAATAATACAATATAATCACTCCAGTTTCAACTCTTTTGGTAATTTATTTCAAAATACCAGCCAGCAAGTATGTTTGTAACAATACAGACAGCAAAAAAGGTTCAGGAAATTTTTTTTTATGTTTTTGTTTTTGTTTTTGTTTTTTTTTTGACTAATGGATTCCTTAGTAGGCATATTAATACATAACTTTGAGTAATAACTCATTTAAACTACAATACAGAAACATATTTCCCACACCCCTCAGAAGCAGTTCAAAGGCTTAGGGAAAGTCAGGAATAATGGAGAAGCTGAGGGAGATGGAAGTAATTGCTGAGAATGAACCTGTAGGGTTGTTCAGTGGTGGTGGGAGATGTATGGATTTTTTGGGGGATGGGGAAGATTGTTAGGGAGTTGGGAGCCTCCCCATGCAGACCTTGCCTGACCCTTTCAGTCAGGCACATCTGCTCTTGTCCCCAGGTGTCCCTGAACCTCTCCCCCATCCCCACATGTCCCTGCACCTCCACTTAGTCATCTCTCCTCCTCTCATCCCCATGTATCCCTGCATCCCCTTCCCATCCCCATGTGTCCCTGCACCTATTTCCCCATCCCAATGTGTCCCTGCACCCCCACTCAGCTAGCCCTTGCCCCTCCATCTCCATGTGTCCATACACCCCAACTCAGTCTCCCCCTGTCTCCATATGACCCTGCACCCCACTCCCATTCAGTCCCTGGCCCAGTCTGCCCCTCCTGCTAGCTCTTCTGAACCCCAGTCTATGTAACCCCTCAACAGCCCTGGGTACCCTGCTCTGTGTCCTCATCCCATAATCTGCGTGTGAGAAATGGCACAGAATTCCCCCAGGAGTAAGTAGGAGTCAGTGGTTCCATAACATTTAGGAGCTGATTGTAGAAGAAGATTGTAGAGATTAATGCTGAGTCCCATGGGCCAATATCAGTGGGGAGTTTTGATGAAAAACTTATAGCCTGATACGCCCTATGGAATTTTCAGAAATACAGCAGGGATGTTATAATTGCTTTTGTAAATATAATATTGATAATGTAAAGGATATTATTATTCTCAAATTTTCCTACTGAGATGCATTGTCCTATAACCCAAAATAATATTTCATTTTCAATTTTATGAGCAATACAGTTCTATCTTCATTTTGAACTATGAGGTAGAAGAAAATATTATAATTCCTTTTTATTTACAGATTCTGTAGGTAATAGGCATTTCAAGTTTAGTAAAGTGCATGATTGCTTTTTAAATTGAGCATTTCTTCAAAATAATGCATTATAAATAAATTGTGGTGCTATAAAACATCATCATGCTTTCACAAACCTTCAAAGTCCTTAAAAGCAGTCACTCTTATATGGTTTTAAAAACTAGCTACTAATATTTACATTTGTGACTGTGCACAAATACATAAAATCATTGTAAAAGCAAGAGGCTTAAGTGCCTGCCCTTCCATTCACCAGGTCAAAAAGAAATTTTAGTTCTGTCTCAGAGGATTTCTTGCTATTACAAATATGAAACCAGGATGTTAAAATGAAAAAAGAAGCAAATTTAATAATAATAATAATAAAAATACTAGCAATGGCCAGTGCTCAGCTTGATGGCTCCAGAGAATAGAAAGAGATTATGTTAAAGCATAAATGGAGCTTTAACATTTTTAAATCCAGAAGGTCTAATCTAATCTAATCCTTTTCAATCCAATTTTTTAAATGCAGCCTAGACATCAGATTAAAGCTTGTGCTTTGCTTTTTTAGGCCACTGCAAATAGAGTCAGCATCTGTGAAGCCTTCCCCATGTTCACCATTTCAAAAAGGGGGGTTTAGATTAAAGAAAAATATAGTTATGAAAATAGAAGGGAAGTTGCAACTTGAATTTCACTTGTCTCAATTCCAATCATTAAATTGAAACAAAATGTATTTCCTTATTGTAAACATACATTTTCTGTTTTAAAATAATGAAATTGAAGGAAAGGATTCTGTTGGTGGGTATAAAGCCTATTGGTTCACACAATATACAGTACAATACATTAATATACAAGTTGAGAAGTGGAAGAATGTCCATGCAGTGTTACATTTTTCCAACAGATCAATGTGTGAGTAATTCTGCAAATCTCTAAGAATTCAGCTGATTTAATTGTAAGGCTCGAGCCAATGAAACCTAATTTTTTTTGTCCTTGCATTAAACAAGTACAAATCGAGTTGTCCTCTTTGATTTGAATTTGTGAAATTAATTTCATGGTTGTGCTTCTTGAATCTAAAATGATGTTTCAAAGCAGAGTGCACAGATTTATTATGCTCCAGAGCAGGGGTAAGCTTCTATTATACATGAGAACAAATAAAGTCCCCCACACTTAGCAGAAGTAAGTCTGAAGTCCCTTGTCTGCTTGCCCCCTACTCTCAAGAGCCTAGATTGGGAATCTAAATTCAACACATAATCCTGATGTAACAAGTTCTGTGTTGTTGAGCTACTGTCAGCAGGGTTCAGACATTTATTTGTCTTTCTGGATACAATATCCAATTTTGTCTCAGGATACTAGGGTTAGATCAACAAGTTTTTAGAAGGAGGAAAAAACAAAATGTAGAGTGGGATTTTCCAAAGTGCTCAGCATTGGCTTCTTTTCCCGTTGAAGTCCATGGTAAAAATCTCAAGGACTTCAATGGAGACAGAGGCAAATTATGAGTGCTTTTGAAAAGCCCCCCTCAATGTACCCTGTTGATGTCCTTCTGGCAGTGTTTTCCATTTACCAATAATACCTATGTCAGTTTTCCATTATGGCAGGATATCTAGGTCTAAACTGGACAGCACTGTACAAATGTTTCTAACTGTGCTGAATAATAAATAACTGAAATGGGGATGTGTGAGTGTAGAGTAGATGTATCAGAAGTGATATGGGGTAAAATGTTCAAAAGTGCCTAACTGACTTAGGAACCTAAGTGCCATTTTCAGAAGTCACTTAAAGTGACTGATTGGGGGAGGGATAGCTCAGTGGTTTGAGCATTGCAATCCTTGAGGGAGCCACATAGGGATTTGGGGCAAAAATGTCTGGGGATTGGCACTGCTTTGAGCAGGGGGTTGGACTAGATGACCTCCTGAGGTCCCTTCCAACCCTGATATTCTATGTTTATACTCTGGTAAAAGACCCATGATACTGTTGCAGCTGACAGGTTCATGGTGCTCCAGCCTGAACATCTACACTGCTATTCTATAGTCCTGCAGCCCAAGGCCTTAAAGCATTTTAGCTGACCTAGGGTCTGTGTCTCAGTGCCATGGGTTTTTTATCTCAGTGTAGATGTACCCTTAGGTGCTTTTGAACATTTTACCTAAGATCTAAAATGTCAGCAGGCACTTTGTTATTCACTCTCATCTTTGGCCTTATTCTGATACTAGTCAGGACTCGTAGCTTGATGGCTACCCAGATCTCTAATTAATTCAGGATCAGATTCCACAGCATGTCCTCAGCACAACACCAACACTTGTGCAGTGAATAATCAAGCACTTGATCAAATAGAACTATTCAAGACAAACAAGTGGAGCAGCGATTAGAAGAGGGTGCGCAGGTAAACTGTCCTTAACCACAACAGGCCAGATTCTACTCACCTTCCTCATGCAGGTAATTGATTGCAGCTGAGCAGTGATGATGAGCAGGAGTTAGCTCATAGTTAGCACATTTGCTATACAGGGAGAAGGGATGTTTCCTGTTGTCTCCAGATACACCACAGTATTCTGCCATTTTTATTCATTGACATCAAGTGTAATTTGTATAGCAAAAATCCCCTAATCATGTTCATCCAGCTATGCCATGAGAGACCATCTTCTGTTATCCAGACAAGGGAGCATTCCCATGTGAGAGGCAGTAGAAACAGGTTATATCCAGTTACTGAAGCTTCTGAATATTCATGGGTTCTAATGATGATCATGTTACACATGGGGCAGCTAAATCAAACTGCTCTTTTAAACTTGCACATACTTCAGTCCAAAAATATGTGTTGCTTAACATATCCCCACAAAAATGCCATAATGCTAGTGTGTCTTGTGTGGATTGTTCATAAGAACATAAGAACCAAAGGTCTATCTAGCCCAGTATTTTGTCTACCGACAGTGGCCAATGTCCTAGAGGGAGTGAAGCTAACAAGTAATGATCAAGTGATCTCTCTCCTGCCATCCATCTCCGCCCTCTGACAAATAGAGGCTAGAGACACCATTTCTTACCCATCCTGGCTAATGGGCATTAATGGACTTAACTTCCATTATTTTATCCAGTTCTCTTTTAAATGCTGTTATAACCTTAACCTTCACAACCTCCACAGGCAAGGAGTTCCACATGTTGACTGTGCACTGCATGAAGAAGAACTTCCTTTTATTTGTTTTAAACCTGCTGCCCATTAATTTCATTTGGTGGCCTCTAGTTCTTGTATTATGGGACTATGTAAATAACTTTTCCTTACCTACTTTCTCCACATCACTCATAATTTTATATATCTCTATCATATCCCCCCTTAGTCTCCTCTTTTCCAAGCTGAAAAGTCCTAGCCTCTTTAATCTCTCGTCATATGGGACCCATTCTAAACCCCCATTCATTTTAGTTGCCCTTCTCTGTGCCAGTATATCTTTTTTGAGATGAGGAGACCACATCTGTACTCAGCATTCAAGATGTGGGCATACCATCGATTTATAAAAGGGCAATAATATATTCTCCATCTTATTCTCTATCCCCCTTTTAATGATTCCTAACATCCTGTTTGCTTTTTTGACCGCCTCTGCCCACTGCGTTGATGTCTTCATAGAACTATCCATGATGACTCCAAGATCTTTTTCCTGATTCATTGTAGCTAAATATTGTATGTATAGTTGGGGTTATTTTTTCCAATGTGCATTACTTTACATTTATCCACATTACATTTCATTTGCCATTTTGTTGCCCAGTCACTTAGTTTTGTGAGATCTTTTAGAAGTTCTACACAGTCTGCTTTGGTCTTAACTATCTTGAGCAGTTTAGTATCATCTACAAACTTTGCCACCTCACTTTTTACCCCTTTCACCAGATCTCTTATGAATAAATTGAATAGGATTGGTCCTAGGACTGATCCTTGGGGAACACAACTAGTTAGCCGTCTCCATTCTGAGAATTTACCATTTATACCATTTGTTCAGTGACAAATAAGGAAAGGAAAGGACCTTTGGTGTTGAAGATTATGGCTGATTTTCTCAGGTTGGCAGCCAGCACTGGCACTATGCTGTTCTTCTGGAGGTGTTGTTTTGATGGATGGTACCAAGTGACAGCACAGAGAAAGTGAGAGAGGATACAGCAGTGACAAAAGTGGTATCCAAATCCTATGAAAGTCCAACTTTTTGGAGTGGCTTTGGGAAGAGGCTCTTTGTGGTGTTGCTTTTTTCCCCCTTATGATGTGTTAGTTTAAGACTCAGATAGCAAACAGACACATGCAAAGAAAATGTGTGAAAACCTTAAATAGCAAGGTTGCACTGATAGCTGGCAGCTGACTGTTGATAAGAGTATCAAGAACATAGAGTTAGTTGTGAGGGCTTGTGGTGGTGCAACAAAATACAGTGAGACTGCACCTGCCTCTGAAGTGGGTCCCTGAGCAACAAAACCAATCCTGTTCTATTGCTCATGGAGAAGCAGGATTGGTGGGGGACACTCCTGCTCTTCAAGAACTCTGCACTAGCATGAGGCTGCTGGGATGGAGGCTGAGGCAGGACATGGGTGCATATAGGGAGGTGCAGGATCAGAAGATCTACTTCTACGCAGCTGCTTTGGTCTTCACCCCGGCATTCAAGGGGCCACAGACACTACTCCAACAAACATCTTGCAATAGTCTCTGAAGAGCACTTCATCGTCTGGAAGAATGGATTCCTCCTTCTCCTCACACATTTGCCCAGCACCTGCTCCAGCTGTTTGAACTAGGACTCTAAACATACTTAGGTAGAATTTTCCAAAAACACCTACAAGATATAAATTCCTCCTTGGCTCACTCTTTTCAGTACTTTTCTTTTGTTTATGACTGATTTACTTTTGAGAGTTTGTGTATTGTAGTAGAACGGTGGGTATGGTTTTCCCCATTTTATAGCTGAGTACACAGAGGCAAACAAAGGCTAAAGGCTGTGTGGTTTTTCTTGTTTATATAAGTTTTTAAACACACTTATATCCAAGTTATCTCATTTTTCTAATGACAACAAAACAAGGAAATTTTTATGGAGAACTATTGGTCTGGTTTTAGAATCTCAGAAAGGCAGGGTTGGAAGGGACATTGAGAGGTCATCAAGCCCAGGGCTGAGGCAGGACCGAGACCATCCCAGGTGTTTATCCAACCTGATCTTAAAATCTTCCAGTGCTGGGGATTCTGCACCCTCCTTTGGGAAGCCTATTCCAGAACTTAACTCCCTATATAGTTAGAAAGTTTTTCCTAATATTTAACCTAAATCTATCTTGCTGCAGATTAAGCCCATTACTTCTTTTCCCACCTTCTGTGGACGTGGAGAACAATTGATCACCATCCTCTTTATAACAGGCCTTGACATATCTGAAGACTGTTATCAGATCCCCCGGTCTTCTGGGCTAGGGACAACAAAATTAAATGCAACAAAGGCTAATGCAACAAATCAAAAACAAATGCACAAATACACAATGGGGGATAACTGGTTTGGCAGCAGCACTTCTGAGAAGGATCTGGGAGAAGTGATGGATCACAACTTCCAAATGAGTCAGCAATGTGATGCTGTTGGAAAAAAAAAGCAAATGCAATTTTTGGTTGCATTAACAGAAGCATAGCATACAAGTCACGGGATGTATAGCATTGCTCTACTCAGTGCTGGTTAGGCCTCAGACAGAGTACTGTGTCTACTTTTGGTTACCAGTGTATAGAAAGGATGTGGAGAAACTGCAAAGAATCCAGAGGTAATCGACAAAGATGATCAAAGGAATGGAATGCACGCCATCTGAGCAATGACTGAAGGAACTGGGTATGTTTGGTCTGGAAAAGAGGAGATTGTGAGGGGACATGATAGTGGTCTTCAAATATTTGAAAGGGTGCTATAAAAAAGATGGAGAAAAGTTGTTCTCTCTTGACGCAGAGGGCAGGACAAGAGGCAATGGGTTCAAATTACAGCATAGCAGATTTAAATTAAATCTCAGGAAAAATTTCCTAACTGTAAGAACAGTAGGACCATGGAAAAAACTTCCTAGCACAGTTTTGGCAGCTCCTTCACTGGAGGTTTTCAAAAGGAGGCTGGATAGCCACCTGTCTTGGATGGTTTAGGTAGAACGAATCCTACATCTTGGCAGGGAGGTAGACTAGATAACCTTTGCAGTCCCTTCTAACTCTATGATTCTATGTGTCTGATATATAGATTGAACTTACTGGAGCTGCACCTGCTTAAAACTGGAGTAACACAATAGTGAATTAGGTTTTGTGCTTTATTTCTGAGCAATTCTCTAAAGCAATTACACATAAGATCTAAACCACTACCATTCATGTGTAAAAAGACCTGTTCAGCCAGATGTGAAGAACCTCTCTGCACAAGCAGAGCTCTGAATTGGAGAGAAGGACCAAGTTGGCACTAGTATTGACTTGAGTGAGACCTGACTAACTACTAATTAATTACTATTTATACTCAGTTTGAACCCGAGTGTCAGCTGGTATAAATCAACAGATAAGTCGATTTCAGAAAAGCTATGCCACTTTGCACCAGTTAAAGGGCTGGACTGTTTAGGCACTTTCCCCCAGCCAAAGAATTTAGGGTGCCACACAATAATTTGTAGTATGGAATAAAAATCAAACAGTAGCCAATAATATAGGTAACTCACCCCTTCACAGGTTAACCCTTCTCAAATTTGATTGGCTCTATAATTACCCAAATATCTTAAACCAATTCTCCATTGCCCTGCACATTGTGAAATAAGTGTCACCCATGTTTACACCCGTATCTCACCTATTTCACTGGTACAAAGGACAGCACAAAATACAGGGCCGTGGAGACTCATGATACACTTTTTTAGAATGCTCATGCTCTTCTTCTAATTTGACCTTTTCACATCTGGACATTTTTTGGAAAGATACTAGGGGTCAGAGCATCAGTAGGTGTAAGTGGGCAGAGTTCCAATGCCTTCAGTGAAGCTATGTTGATTTATACCAGCTGAGAATCTGGCTATATATAGCACTGCACACTATACGTGAAAGCCAAATCCTGCCTTGACCTGCAGATGTGCGTTGTATATATGTGAATGTGCGTGTGTCTTTTTAGAAGGCAGGATTCATCTCAAGAGACTGCCATCCCACCCCACCAGCTGCTATTGTTTCTTGGAGCAGGAGCAATGTGTACTCATGATCTTCTACTAGCAAGTTCTTGCTGAGGGTAGCATATGTGCTTCAAGCTGGATGACTATCCATATACCATACTTTTTACAACACCACACCTGTAGGCCATGGTTTGTGCTGCGTGGGCATAATTGCCAGCAGACTCTTAAGGCAAGGCAGGATGATGGTGCCTCTTCCCATCCTGGGTTGCGTTCAACACTTTCCTGATCACTTTCCCCGCTGCACACCAGTGCAGCCAACTGCATGATTTAACCCTTAAAAATTAAATAATTAAAGAAAGAAAACGCACCGATTGATCCATGGAGAACCTGAAAGTTTTCATTTTACTGCTTTACTCTTTGCTAGCCCTTTTCCCTCTGACTTTCTGTCGACACTGGTGTTGCTTTTCCTTTCCACCTCCCACACATATTGATTACCTCTCAAGCTGATGCCCTCTGCTCTCCTCTGACTTGCTGCTGTATCTAGCACTGTGAGTAACACTTGCACATTTTTAGTTACTTCTGTTTGTACACAATGGACCAAATTTAGCCTTGGTGTATTTTCACTGAGTTGCACCAGGGGTAAATTTGTCCCAGTGCCTTAATATGCCTCACTTTGTTTTTTCAGGTCAGGAGTTTTCTGAGCAAAAAGGGAAAACAGGGCTCTATGATATAAAACTAAATATTTATATTTATAGGGATTGATCCTGCACATAGTGAAGGATATCAAACTCCTGATCAAAACTCAGCTTTTCACTTTGGGTGAGTACATGACTTAGTCTTCTTCCACACTCACTGCTTATCCCTTCCTTAATTTCTGCTTTTTTATTCTTGAGTGAGATGGATGTATACCATTTGTATGTGAAATATTCAAACATCTTTCATAAGTGTGGAACCTGTTTGCTACAAAGAGTTCTTTAGAGGATGCCTTTAATGTTTACTTTACTGTGTCTCCACAAATGTTTATAGCTTTTCTTGGAAATGTGGAGTTCTCTGCTAGAACACTGTTTTTACCGAGTGTGTTATGAAGAAGGACCAATTCAGGCCACGCATCCCTTTAAATAAATTTTATCAATATACAACAATTCAACACTTTGAGGTGTTTAGGCACCTTACTGCAGCCAAGAAACTTAGGCTGTCACACAACAATTTGCAATATGCAATAAAAATCAAACAGTAACCAATCATGTAGGTAACTCACCCCTTCACAGGGATGAAGAAGGTGTGGAGAAGTCATTTGTGCTGTGAGGAGTCATACTGAAACCTAGTCCCTGTGATTGGCTATAGGGCTGCTTTGTACCACCAAACGTGTCACACCAAAATGGTATCAATCCCTTGAGTAAACAACAGAACACCAAACACATCATTTATGTGTCAAGTTGCATTTCTGATTCTTCTTACTCTGATAGAGTATTGCAGCTCTTGTTTAAAAAGGCAGACATTGGGATCCACTCACACATCCATTCTCAATGTAAATAACCACACTTAGAAATTCTGCTGTGTTTAAAAATACCTAAAATACACAGCAACAATTCTCAAATTGGTTAGTTTTCCTATTAAAAATAAAAAGAAAAGTACTTGTGGCAGCTTAGAGACTAACAAATTTATTTCAGCATAAGCTTTTGTGAGCTACAGCTCACTTCGTTGGATGCATAGAATATGTTCCATTCTATGCATCCGAAGAAGTGAGTTGTAGCTCACGAAAGCTTATGCTGAAATAAATTTGTTAGTCTCTAAAGTGCCACAAGTACTCCTGTTCTTTTTGCGGATACAGACTAACAAGGCTGCTATTCTGAAACCTATTAAAAGTAGTTTCACATGCAGTTTTCCTTCTGTGTTTCACCCATTTTCCCAGAGCATTCTCAGTCCCTGAGAAAGAGAGAGACACACACATGCACAGAGGCTGAACCTGCCTGAGAAATTGTTTTTCAGAGGAAGCATGGTTTCCTCTGAACACCTTTGCTGTACATATATTTTCATTCCAGGTAATATTGAAGAACTTCATCCATGTTTATTAGTGTGGATAGAAAAGAAGTGAAGGCTTTTAAATCAAGGAACTGGCAAATACCCCACCCCAGTCAATTTCATTTACTAGTTCTCTGCTCTTTGTTCTTCTCTAATAAAAATGGACAAAATGAATTAATTGGTGACAGCGTGATAATTAATAACCATAGCAAAAGTTTTGATTTAAGTGTTGTTCTAATCAGCAAACAATAGAGAAATAATTGAAAGATAATGGTCTAATTTCATCCCTGATATAGTTTCATTAACTTCAATGCTCACTGATGTGCAGAGCTGCCCATAGTCAGTTCCCTTACCACTGTAATAGCTCATGGAAAACAACTCTTTAACAGTAATGGGGGAATTATAAATAATAATATGCATAATAAGTTCCTGTTAGATTGCTATTTAGTGGTGTATTGAAATCTGTGTTAAAATGATAAATTCTCAGAGGTTTCCCTAGTCTTAGCCTGTTTGCAGGCTAAGAGGCTCTATAGGGAAGTGTGCAATCATGTTCCCCATTAGCTGATTTTTAGCTGAGTTATACATATTGACTTCTTTTAATCGTTCCTTGTAAGTCATTCTCTCCAGCCCCCCCGATCTTATGTCTCTCTTTTTTTCCCCTCTGGGTCCCATCCAGTTGGGAATATTTTTGGCAATGCAGTGTCTAGGAGGAACGGAATGCCACTGCATTCTCCTTTCTCATGTCACTGAATGGTTGAGCACTCAAGTATGATATCAGGACATAGAATAATTTTTAAATCACAGTAAGGAGTCTTCTGGGCATATCAACTACTCTTACATTTTAAAGTAACAACACTTTATGCACATAAGACTTATTCCACTGCCTGTGAAGCCAATGAAAAGACTCCCACTGACTTCAATGGGTATCGCTTAGTGACACTGAAAGTTGAAGTTTGATTGCTTAGATAACTCTCCTTCCTGATGAGACACTAGGGTCTTCATCTTTCTGAAGGAAAAAGGAGGATCACAGACTCATACTACCCTACAAGGATGGCACCAGTTACCTCTTGTTTAAAATAACATTGATAGAAAAGAAGCTGTTGCCAACAAGATGACAAAAAAGGTAGAGGAGTGAGAGAGAATATATTGAAAGCTTTGCATTCTTAGTCCACAAGTTTCTACTGATTAACTATTACACTCAGCCTGGAATGCTACAATTCTGTGAAGTAAGTTAAAAGAGTTTGTAAGGTTTAATGTTTTATTGGGGGGAAAAAAACCTCAAACAACTTTGAATGTTCAAGTGAAACTTAGCTTCACTAGAAGGAATGTTGTATTTTCATTAGTTTAAAGCAGATTAGTCAAGCTGGCCACTGATATATTAATATTTTGAAGAAAAATGTGAGATCTGAAGCCTTAAGTATTCTGTAATTTTTTGTGTGTGTGCAGGCTTGGGGTGCAGGGAGGGGCAGTAGGAGGTGGCAGGAATCAGGGTTCTTTCCATCTACAGGCCAGCTTCTCCAGTGTAGCAAGTTTACTCTGTGCATCTGCAGAGAGCAGCGAGGAAAGATCACTCTATGCCATCTTTCCTCTTCCCTGACCTGAGTCTAGTAGGAAGCTGAAACAGCCACCAGCACAGTTGAAAACAGCCTAGGGCTGTAAATTAAATCATGCCACTTGAAATGGGACTGCTTTGCCCTTTGGGAATTGGAGAGAGCACTGGGTCCTCCACACTGGGCCCTCTCAGCCCTGGCTTCCCTCCTCACCACCCTGTCCCCTGAAGTTGATATGCCAGCTGCAGACCACCTGAGAATTCTCCTCCACTGAGGGAATCTTCACCTAACCCTCTGTTGCAGCTTTCCATCAGCTTTGTGCAGACTCAGCTGCACAAAGCAGGTGGAGTCAGGGTGGAGAATCTGATTTATCTATACAAATAATATCTCTAGATTCAGCCCAAAATAACATTTTTTTTGGCTGACACAGCTAAAGGGAGCCTATGAAAGCAGGAAAGGCTACAATTAGACCATCTCTCCATTGTCTGCCTGCTACGCTGTCTTGGTGAGTAGTTTGAACGTATTAACGATTCAGAGAAACAGCAAAGCATTTTTTGAATCTCAGGCAAAGAATATATGAAATGTAAACAGAAATGTAGTGGTGATTAATTAGCTCATGAGACACCTTAGTGTGATATGAAACATTTTCCATGTGCTGCTTTCCCACTGTGCTAGCCCTGTAGCTAAAGAGCAGACGGATGCTGTGACATTAAGTTCTCTCTGTAGGTGCTTGTTATTTTCTTGTCAAACACTATTGACTTAGCAGACTGGGCTACATTTTTAAAGGAAAAAATCCAATTACACAGCTCTGTCATCACCAGGCGGCTATATTTCCAAGCTTTGATATTACAGCCATGAAATATTACTCTATACAAATGTAAAGAAATACCCATAAGGAAATACCCAACAGTTTTAAAATCAGTTCAATGACCACAGTTACAGTACGCAAATCACTTATAGAGGACTAAGTATTGATTGGCAGAATTATTTCTACTTTATCACCAAACTGATTTTTCCAGAATTCTCTTGAAATCAAACTCCAAACAAAATATGCCTTGTTTATTCAATGATGTGATTTTCTTCAAATATAAGGAACAACACACTGAAAACAGGGTTGTCAGGGTCAGCATACCATGGCTATTCAGATTTAAATTTCCAATGGAGAGGGAAATCAAGTCCCATCACTCCAAAAGGAGGCCTGTCTTCCTTAGGGAGAATCTCCATTGACAGTGTAGAACAGTGGTTCTTAAACTATTTACCATTGTGGGTTGCATATGCAGTTCTCTGTATATTATATGGGCCACATCCACACAATAGATATACTACTTTTATGGACCCGAGGATGTCACATGGGCGGCAGCTGTGTGCTGATTGGGCAGCAGTTTGAGACCCAATACAGAGAGATGTAATTCTGATGGTATCCAACAGAGGGCAGTGTCTATGGCTGCCATGTCAGTATTGGCAGCATACTTGCTTGCCTCTCTCATCTAAAATCTGATACACAGACCAGGTAATTTCAGATTATCTCGGTGTACTCATATGATAGGCTTTGTACCTAACATGACTAACTGATGGGAGAAATGAGCGTGTATATTTTAAATATTGTTACATTGATGGCATTTTGGTAACCTATGTTACAAATGTCAAATATATCACTCCTCTTTCTTTCTCACCAATAATCAGTGGCCCATTATTTCCCTGCCATTGTGGGGGCCTCAGGCACTGGTGCACATTGGTCCCTCCTATTATATGCCTGTGGAACATAATAATCTAATCTCCCGTGGGCTGATTTTGGTTGTTGGGTTTGATATATGGGAGCTGGTGGCCTGTGGTATGCAGGAGATCATAGGCAGGCAGCTAGATGATTTGGTGGTCCCTTCTGGCCTTAAACTCTATAACTCAGTAATATTTAATATTTCAAGTTTCTAGCTCAGTGGGAACATGGAACCTAATTATGTAATTCAGGGTACGTCTTCACTACCAGCCGTATTGGCGGGTAGCAATCGATTTCTCGGGGATCGATATATCGCGTCTCATCTAGACGCGATATATCTATTCCCGAACAAGCTCCTGTCGACTCCGGAACTCCACCAATGTGAACGGCGGTAGCAGAGTCGACAGGGGAAGCCGCGGACGGCGATCCCGCACCGTGAGGACTGTAGGTAACTCAATCTAAGATACTTCAACTTCAGCTACGCTATTCATGTAGCTGAAGTTGCGTATCTTAAATCGATTTCCCCCCTAGTGTAGACCAGCCCTCAGTCAGCCAGGCATTCTCTATTAGAAACATACATCTCATGTTGAGAATGACACCAAAAACCACTCAGGCTGTACGCCTATGGGTGAGCTGAATATTAGGCTGCAGAACAATATGAGCAATGATGCTATTCAGTAAACCAAATATTGCCTGACATGTCATTCAATAAATATGCTTCTCAGTATGGTATATAATCTAATATAATCTAATATAATATATCTGACAGATAGAAATATATGCACTTCATGGCCTAGTGCCTGCCTCCCTTATTAATCTCTTCTCTAAATAAAGCAGACACAAGCAATTGGCTTAAGCTTACTGATCTCTCCCCATGTGAAAGTGTCCCATGTATAAAGGCCTCTGAATGAATTGTTCTGAATATTAACACAAGGAGAGTGTGTTTTAGACAAATAAGTGATTGTATTTTTAATTTTTGAATTCTCCAGACACCTCCCACACACTTACTTAACCACGCCAACTATTCCACACATGGTGTGTACACTACTGGTTTCTGAATGACAGGGAATATATTACTTAAAATGATCTGAATTAACTCTTCCATAAATCAGAGCATTGCAGTTTTAAATTCTGATATTTTCTGAGCTACCATGACTAAAAATGAACACTGTATATCACTGGAGAGCCTAGAATTCCCATAGCATAAAACAGATGTTTCTATAATTCTACTCACAGCAAGAAATCAAGAGATTAAAACTAAAATTGGTCCTGAACTGAATATTGACAGTCATGTGACCCTAGTTAGTGCCATTTTACATGAATATATTTTGACTTGACTTCGGAATTCAAATTCAAGACCATGCAAGGGGTAGATAATAAGAATAGAATCGATGGCACTGAAATCTCATAAGCAATTCTCATAAGATTTTGGCTCAGTATTGGTAGAGATCTCATGAAATCAACTGATCTTGCAAGATTGTGAGTGCAGTGTTTTACTTGCAATTAGTTTTAAGAACAACATTGCAGATACAATTAATTGTGCTTGCAACTGCATCTGTTTGGATGTGTAATTATTACCTCATTTTTGAGTATTTTCAAGTGGCTAGGAATCTAAAAGGATAAGACCATAGACACAATTTATTGCACCTGCAAGTTTATGCCCATATATATTTTGTAACAACAAGCCTGGAGGTCATTTTTGAAAAGGTAGACCATGAGTTACAGAGCACCCACTTCCAAGCTACATGGGCCACTGCTCAAACACATCAACAATAAATCAGCATAAAACATGTAAACAGAGTGCAGTAAACCCACAAGTTTAGTGCACCTCCCTTTTTGCTATATCCTTTGATAGGTCAGCTAATTCACCTCCACTCTGATGATTTCCCTTTGAAAATCCCGTGTTCTCTGTGGCTCCTTGGCTGCTGAAGAGGCATATTTGCAGTAGGTAGCCCCAAGGGTCTGCAAAAGTTAAATCAGTGGTGTAGAGGGGAAAGAAGAAATGACTCTGGAACTGGCGAGCATGTTGGGGAGCTACTGATTTAGAAAGAACTTGGACGGTCAGGGAAGGAGGCAGAAGCCTCTTAAGATTATGTGGGCCTATTGTAGAGTCACATAGGGATAGAGAAAAAAAGAAAGCATTTGGGGGATTATGATAACAGGAGTTGGAGGGCCTTAAAATGTTGTGAGATCAGGTTTATACAAATCTCCTACATTTTGGATACATCTCTGGACCTTTCACGATGCTTTCATCATTAGAAGTGGCATCTACATATTAATTCCAGTAATTGCCTCTGAAGCGTGAGCTATTGGAAATAAAATTTATCCACCGTGTGAGAAACAAATATTATGAGCCTTGGAGATCATCATTTCATACTTGTGCCAGAAGCACCGGCAGTTCCCACTGGCAGGTTGACAACACTGCAAACTGCCATCTACTAATTAACGCAGCTGTTGAACTCTCACTCAGACTCCATTTGCCACCTGCGCAGCCTGCTGCCAGGTAAATGACAATAACACCTACACTTAAACTACTGAATAAGATGGGAATATTTTAAGCTCTGGTTTAAACAGAATTCTATATGTGTAGAGATCCTGGATGTACTATTCTGGCTTCGATTCTGCTCTATGTGCTATCATCAGGGGCACTGGACAGATATGAGTCAGTTTTAGGGATGTGTGAAACTGAGGCTAGGTCTACATACAAAATTGCACTGGTTTAACTATATTGATTTAACATTACACCTTTAGTTAAATTGAGGCAAATTTTGTATATAACATCCTTTACATAATGAAACCCCAACCTCAGCTAGATTTGACTGAGTTTTATCTGAGATTGGGACAATTTATGGTTTTGGATGGAAATTGGGTAAAGCCAGGGGTGGCTCTAGACATTTAGCTGCCCCAAGCATGGCATCATGCCGCAGGGGACGCTCTGCTGCTCGCCGGTCCCGCGGCTCCGGTGGACCTACCGCAGGTGTACCTGCGGAGGGTCCACCAAAGCTGCGGGACCAGCAGACCCTCCGCAGGCATGCCACCGAAGGCACCCTGCCTGCCACCCTCCTGGCGACCAGCAGAGCGCCCCCTGTGGCATGCCGCCCCAAGCACGCCCTTGGCGTGCTGGGGCCTGGAGCCGCCCCTGGGTAAAGCTTGGAGTTTTCAAATCAGTTTTGCTGTAAGTCTCTGAGATTTGTTCAAATCTGAACTTCAAAGCAAAGTGGAGTGGTGTTTGAGCAAATAATGAAGCTTCAAATTGTGCTAAAGAAGCCCATAGAGCTCTTAAACGCTATAAGCCTAAAAATTTCAGTTGAAGGAGCTGATGGCCCCCAAGACTAATAAGATTGGGATTTTTCCATTTTTAAAATTTTTTTTTAAAGAAAGCTAGGAAACCAAACCAAACCAAAATATCCCTAGAAATTAAAATACAGACGCATGTGATAATGTACCACTAAAGTTATTCAAAAACTATTATTTGACAATAAATACTATTTTGTCTGCTTTTTTAAATCTCTGCTCAATATGTAGCATTGGTTACAAAAAAAGCAAAAAAAGAAATGTTAGGCTGCATAATGAGTAGAATGGAAAATAATATTGAAATTTAAGTGCGTTGCATTATATAAATCAATGGTGTGGCCTTGGCTGTAATATTGTGTTCAGTTCTGACCACTTCATCGCTAAAATCATATAGAAACAGCAGATGGGGTTCAGAGATGGGTGAGGGGCGTGATAAAGGGATTGAAAAAACATTCATGTATGTAAGGTTTGATATGATTGGCCCTGTTAACTTAGAGGGGAGATGAATAAAAAGGGTGAGGATAAAAGTATACAACATAATGAATAGCATTAAATAGGTCAGGAATTTCAACCTCCCTATAATACAAGAAAAACAGCAATTCAATAAAAATAAAAGATGGAAAATTCACACACCAATAAATGTTTTTTCACACATTGCACAATTAGCCAGTGGAATTTATTACCACAAAATACCATTGTGTCCAGGAGTTTAGGGCATGGATCGTATGCATTAAAAAAAGGGTATGGATAATAATAAAGGTATCAAAACTTAGAATATTGTCTGGTCCAGTATGACAATGTCTATGTTCCTATGCTAAACTGCAGGTATACTGGGCGTCTGTGGGAGCTCTGTGCTCAGGAGTTAGAACATCCTCTGACCACTGAAACGCATGGATGTCTTTCCACTCAAGAGTGGATTGTTCATCTACAGTTCACTTAACATTTGTTATCATTACTCACTGTGTGTGATTGGTCACCTTAGTTAAATAGTATTGTTTCTGCTCCCCAGTTGGATAACTGAAATGTTTGAAACAGCAGTGTAAAACCCTGGTAACCCAATATTCACCACTGTCATTACTAGGCTAAGTTTTGTACAAAGTATGCCTTGTGTGGTATCAGTCTAAAAGTCTTAATCTGCTAGACAGTAATATCTCATTGGATTGCATGTGCTATCATGGTATGTGAAATTATGAAGTTTGACTATGTATGTGTCATTGAAACAAGTTGTGAGGTTGAAAACACTCACAAGCAGCCTTTCAGGTATGACAGTAAAAAGGCCAAACAATGTGAATGGCTTCTTGAAGAAATGCACACAAGCAGAAAGATTATCCCAGAAACTGTGTATAATAGCAACCTTTCAGAGATAGCACTACACAATAGGAACTGTTTGACCTAGGTCACAACAAA
This sequence comes from Gopherus flavomarginatus, assembly GCF_025201925.1. Taxonomy (NCBI): domain Eukaryota; kingdom Metazoa; phylum Chordata; order Testudines; family Testudinidae; genus Gopherus; species Gopherus flavomarginatus. The sequence goes on along the minus strand of NC_066619.1, from coordinate 33,791,627 downwards.
AGATCTGTCCAGCAAGTGGAAGAAGATATAGAAGGGGGACAATAACATCATAACATCTCATTACAACAACACACCTGGAAACACCTGAGGGGCAAGGACTGAACTGTGGGAAGTGATGGTCTAGGCTAGAGGGATTTTTAGCCTGTGTATGAAAACCTGGGAAAGCCAAGGCAACTTGTGCCTTGAGAATCTGCCAGACTGTTTATCATTAAGGGTAAGAATTTGCTAATTTATATCCTACCTATCTAGTGTGTTAAGCTCAGTTTGCGGTTTTGTTTATTTTCTATGGTAATCTGCTCTGATCTGTTTGCTATCACTTATAATCGCTTAAAATCTATCCTTTGGTAGTTAATAAACTTGTTTTTGTTTTGTCTAAAACCAGTGTGGAAATCATACGTGGGGCAGAAAATGTTTGCATATCTTCCTCCACATTGAGGGAGGGGGCAAATTTCATGAGCTGACGCTATACAGTTCCCTGTGCAGCACATGACAGTATAATTTGAGGTTTATACTCCAGAGGAGGGATGCATGCCTTAGCAATTGAGAGGTGCCTTAGCTGAGCCTTCCCATGCAGAGCTGATCTCAGCATCTATGTGTAACGCTGTAGCTGGGTGGGTCCCTACCTGTATGTGTGCTGGTTAAATGCAGCCTGAAGCCTGGGGAAGGGCTTGATAAGCTGCATAGCAGTACAGTGTAGAGGGAACTCAGGCTGGTGGATCAGGTGGGCTCAGTGGTACTCCAGTTCCAAGTGGCACCAGGGCTGCAGCAGAATAATGAAAAGCAAATATGGAACAGCTAATAAATAATAGTTAATAATAAACAACAAAAACTCTTTTTCTCATAAAAATGCTTTTGTTTAAGTGTGAATACTCAAAACAGGATTTACACAACACTTAAATGTAAAAGTCTTGTTCTGGCCTTCTATACAGAGGTGAATTGCACTCATAAATAACAAGCCCCATTGCCCAAACATTTGTGTGAACTAAAACCTATTTATATCAATGTTCATGGAGACCAAATAAAAACAGAGTGACCCATGCAGCTATTCAGAATTCAAATAAATGTTCATAAACACTCTTTTGGGAGTATCTGACCAGCAAAACAATGGCCTTGTCATACTGAGTTGCAATTCTGCAAGATGACCTTGGATGGATGGTGGGATCTGCAATACATAGTGGGAGAAGCAGGCTAGTGAGGGAGGAATGCAATGACAATCTTTGCTCTGACTGAATTCCATAGACTTTATATCCTGCTCACAGGCTCCAGCTTCAGTTTCTACCCAGCTACAGTACTTAAACTGTTACTGATGTTTGCACAAGGTCCACAACCTGTTTATCTCTTCAAAACCTCTCATTTCACCATGTTTGCCTTTGCTAATGTATGGTAAATGTGGCATGGTAAAAGCACACACTGCCTGTAAAACCTACTTCCTTCTCAAGCTGCACATTTGTGCAATATGTAGGATTTAGGCCTTATCACCCACTCATTGGAGTCACACATGAATGCACAGCAGAGATTTGTCATGCAGTTAACCATTAACTGAAAACTCTCATGATCCTGGACACCAAAATTTGTAGCTTCTACGGATTTGTCATCATCCACCTTGAAGGAAGCAAGAGGGAGTTATAAATCACTCCAATTAATCACCCCCACCCCCCTAAAAAATGTAGTCAAAAAACTCGAGAAATAAAACCAGATGGTACAATCATGTCAGATCTGTTTATATAAGCTGTTTGCTAGAGACAGCAATAGTGTAATACCAGATTTCCATAAACTGAATCAATATTTGAACGTTTGAGACCAGCTGTTTTATAAGATGCCGTTAAGTGACTAGAGCACATCAGTAGGTTTCAAATAGGCTGTGTAGGTCTTCTCAGGCCTTGCTGCTGCACTTGCATTCCTCAGTCTCACAGCAGCAATGTGCACATTTCAACCAATTTTGATTGAATTTAACAGACCTAAGACAGATTGTGATAATCCTGCCTTGGGTTTTTCCTTATGAGTTTATGCATTTAGGGCCAGCAATAACAAACTAATGAACTGCTTGTTTATTTACATGACATCGGCGACTGAATATGTTCTCTGACTCACCTAGCTTTTCCGAGGTCTCATTTCTGCATTGCATTGTTACTAGGCTACACTGCAATTGCTTTAGCTGTACATCAGTAAACACTCTCGAGGCTGGTGACATTAGCTTCTCATTCTGTTTAAGGCTTGGGAACATACACCGATACTAGAAATAATTACCATCGGAACATAACACATTCTGCACAATTATCAGTCCCTTTAGTTAAATACCATCTATGAAGTCAGTGAAAATCTACATAGAAGCTACAATCAATTGAAAATAATAAACAACAACAGGTACAATGTTTTTTTTAAATGTATTAGATTAATATATAAGCTTTCAGTGTGGGGTTTAGAATATTAGATTGGGGGAAAATTACTGTATTTTACCATAATAGACACACACACACACACCCCATAAAAAGTATTTTCCCAGTCTCAATCTGTGATGCCTCATGTGGACATCATACTAAGATTCCTTCTTTCTGACATAGGGAGGATTTACTCTTGGGGAAGAGCAGGTGTTAATTCCTTCCATGTTTTCACCAGAGGGGAGCAACTTCAATTTCTACAAGGGACTTCATAGAAGCTCAGAGGCTGTTGAGTAATGTGGAATCAACATATCCTAGGTGCTCTGGCTACGTTCTTTATTGATTTTTGAGCCTGCATAGGTCTTCAAGGTGTATGTCTACTGTGTAATTAAAAACCAGTGGCTAGCCTGTGTCAGCAAACTGGGATTATGGGGTTCAGGCCCACGGGACATTTGTTTATATTTTAGATGTTCAGATTGAGCCCAGGATCTAGGATTCCGCAAAGGTGGATTCCCCAAAGAAATTCAGTCCACTTTTTCTCTGCCCCACCCTGGTGAACATTAGTGCTAAGTACTAGGTAAGTGCTAAGTGACATTAATTATACTTTCACATCTATAATTAGTACAAATTATTTCTATGGTTATGACAAAAGTTCCTATGTTTGGAATCCACTTTGCTTAGGGACCATTCCAGTGGTCACAACAGGGAGCTGGGAGTCAGGTGACCGAGATTCTATTGTTTATTCTGCCTCTTGGGCAAGTCATTTCAAAAGTAGATTCAACAATGAAAAGTGGCATTTTATAAATGGGAAAGTGGGGTTCCATATCTGGTGTTCCTCAATAATTTCTATATCAAATGTGCTCAGCTTACAAATAAGAAGATATTTCTAACTGCCAACCCTTTAAACGTAGCCTGGGTTAAGATGTGTTCTTTCCCTCTTGCACACTAACACCAGGAAAAAAAGCTCTGCAGGCCGTATTAGGTGTCAGTTACACCTCTGTGAAACCCATTGTCTCCAGTCATTAACCTCAGTGACACATTTTTCTTCTATGTGCAGTGTTAATATGGTGTTCCAGTATCACAATGACATGCATAGCATAAGAAATAGAATGTTGTAAATAGAGTTCATTGAAACTTTTCCATCAAAACCTTTTTTCTAAAATAGTATTTTCCTAAAAATAAAACTGTTCACTGAATGTTTTATTTGAAATTTTCTGATTTATTTTTATGAAAAGCCAAAAAACTGCCTTTTTTTAAAAAAAATGAACCATTAAGAAAAGGATAGATTATAAGACAGAAAATATCATATCGTTCCCATATAAATCCATGGTATGCCCACATCTTGAATACTGCATGCAGATGTGGTTGCCCCATCTCAAAAAGGATATATTGGAATTGGAAAAGGTTCAGAAAAGGTCAACAAAAATGATTAGGGAGTATGGAATGGCTTCCATAGAAGGAGAGATTAATAAGATTGGGACTTTTCAGCTTGGAAAAGAGATGACTAAGGGGGGATATGATAAGAGGTCTATAAAATCATGACTGGTGTGGAGAAAGTAAATAAGGAAATGTTATTTACTCCTTTTCATAACATAAGAACTAGGGGTCACCAAATGAAATTAATAGGCAGCAGGTTTAGAACAAAGTAAAGGAAGTATGTCTTCACATAAAGCACAGTCAACCTGTGGAACTCCATGCCAGAGGATCTTGTGAAGGCCAAGACTATAACAGGGTTCAAAAATGAACTACATAAATTCATGGAGGGTTGGTCCATCAATTTCTATTAGCCAGGATGGGCAGGAGTGGTGTCCCTAGCCTCTGTTTGCCAGAACCTGGGAATGGATGACAGGGGATGGATCACTTGATGATTACCTGTTCTGTTCATTCCCTCTGAGGCACCTGGCATTGGCCACAGTCAGAAGACAGGATACTGGGTTCAATGGACCTTTGGTCTGACCCAGTATGGCCATTCTTATATTCAATGATAATTGCTGATTTTCAGTACTATTTTTAGACTTTGAAATACCGATTTTTTTTCAGCTTTTCCTCAAAAGATCCCAAAATATTTCCACATTTTTTTTAAATATGGAAATTGTTCATTTCCTTTTCTTTTGATTTTTTTTATATATTTTGTATTTAAAGAAAATTACAATTTTCTAACTAGCTCCAGTGATAAGCTCTTTAGAACAGGGACTGTGACTTTCCATGTATTTTTTACTGAACCTAGCACAATGGAAGCCCAGCTCTGACTGAGATCTTTGGGTTATATTGGAATCTAAATACTAATAATGTTTTGTTTTCCAGTGCGTTACATCAAAGTCTCATTATAGACATGCTTTCCCTCAGTTGTTAAATAGCTTATAGGCAGCATGAGCATTGCAAACCGCATGCTTGTTCTGGAGATCTTCTGGGGTACCTCTGGTCTTCTCCCCCTATGGGGGGAGAGGAGTCAAGCTGGCCCACAAAAAATGTCCTTCACATTCTGGTCTTGTCAATAGTGATTGAAGGTATCAGTGCTGCACAGAGGTGTTGTGAAGAGAAATATATTGATTGTGAGGTGCTTAGTGATAGTGATCATATAAGTACTTATCCCATAGATACACCAAAAGCACATAGACTTTCAAATTATAATTTGACTTCAATGATAGTTAGATAGTTGATGTGCTTTTTTGTGTACTAATCCAGTTTCTAGTGTATCCGTTACCATAATATCTGAGCACCTCACAATCAATGTATTTATCTTCACAACATCCCTGTGCAGTAGGCAAGTACAATTATCGCCATTTTACAGATGGGGAACCAAGACACAGAAAGACAATAACTTGACCTAGGTTGCATGGAAAGTCTGCAGAGAGTGAAATTTTTGTAGAATTTTTTCATTTTTTCTGTTGGAAAAAATCTAAATGAAATATCATTTTGGGTTAAATTGATCCACACCAAAATATTACAGTTGTCAAATCAAATTGAAATGTTTCATTTCAGGTCAGTTCAACATTTGCCTGAGCTGTCATGGTGCTTATGAGAGTTTTAGGTCAGATACCTCATGTCCCCATACTTCTGTGTTGTGATGATCTCAATTATATCTCCCATGATCCATGTGGTCTCTTCTTGGGATGAACTGATGTGATGCATCATAGGAGTTCCATGAGCACAGTTCATTGTGGGAGATGTAGTCCAGCCAAGGAGTCCAGCTCAGACAAGAGAATCGGGACATGCAGAACATGATTCACAGCTCCAGTAAGGCATTCCACCAGCTTTGGGGGACAGATGTTTATTGTAGAATCAAGACAAAATGAAATGTTTCAATTTGAGAATGTCAATGTTTTGTTTGGATCAAAAATGTCAGTTCAGTGCTTTTCTCAAACACTGAATTCATTCTCATGTGCACACACACAAACACACAAACCATTTCTTTTAAAGATATACTTGGGCAGAAATAGTATAAAAGGAAAGAATTAAGGATACAAACATTCATTTTTCAGGAAATTTCTGTGTTTTAATCAGGCATTTTTGTTCCACTCAACAATTTAATCATGATTAAGTTTATAATTAACAATCTACAGCACTGTTTTGACCATAGCTGCAGAGAATGTGTGTCATTAAATCATGAATTTAATTAGATATGAATAAAAGAAACCACACTTATTGTGGCTACCTAAATCAAGCAACCCAAGAAAAATCAGTAAGACTCAGAAGGGAGCTCTGTTAAAGCCTGGCATTGGAAAAGCCATAATTTGAACAGTGGTGTCTCTTTGAGTAAACACCACCAAACTCTTCTCTCTTTCTATGCTGGAGGAGGATTATGGAAACTACATCAGTGCACATTGCTCTGAATTTGAATGCAGAGGTTAGACCATTTGCTGAAGGTCCACTGTCTGGTCCAAAACATTCTGTATGTTAAAAAAGAAATCAAGCTTAAAAAAAAGAAAAGAGAGAGAGAGAGAGAGCGAGAAAGAGTAGTTTACCTATGTGGAGGTCTATTGGCAATAAAAGGCACCATGCTAGAAAAGGGTTAATCTTCTAGTGACCATACTTAGGGCTGACTTGGCACAACTTGCAGGATTGATAAGTATAGGCCAGAGATCTGAAGACAGGATGTGAGAAGGAGAGAGGAGAGACAAGTTTACCATTACTGCATATCAACTAAATTGCAGCTATTCATACCATACTTACACCTCACTGAATCTAATCGTTTTAGGTGGGATCCTGAAATGCACTCAACATGGGACTAATTCTGCTCCCATTGAAGTCAATGATAAAATTTCCAGGGACCTCAAAGGGAGCAGAATCAGGTCAATGCTGACCATTTTTGAAAACCTCATCTTTCCTGTCCAGTTATAATTAGTTCTGTTTCTATTGCATGACAAGGTGACCAGTGAAGTTTCTTCTCCTTCTCACTGCAGTTTTGCCCAATGTTTGAAAGGGCAAAATAAACCATTTGCCTCCAACTTCTCACTAGATTCCCACTTCTAGGGCATTTGGAAACCTTGTTGCTTCTTCTTGTGCAACAGTTCAAATATTCAGCCTTTCATCTGCCACACTGCAAATTAAAACCACAGCATTTTGAACAGGGCTCTGATATTATTAAACTCTACTTTAAACGCAGTCTAACCATATAATCTTCAGGGTTTCCAGGGGATCATTTGCACTAGGGTAAACATTAGGGCCAGACAAAAACATTCAGTTGAAACTTTTTTTTTCTACATAAAATTGGCTTTATTATTAAACTCATTTTCTGTGAAGTATCCTTTTCCCACAGCAAAATTTCATTTGTCAAAAACTGAATGCCCCAAATCCTTAAAAAAAAATAGATTGTAGACCAAAACCGGAAATATTTGGATTCTGGAATGCCACCATGGTGTCTCATGAGAGCTGTACTGAAAGTGCTTCATGCCCCCATTCTTCTTTATTGGGCAGGATTCCACAGCTGGACCATATCTCCCATTTTGCACCACTGTGGCAGTTATGAATCAAAATATCTCAGTTTCCAGCAGAAATGTTTTGGTTTTTGATTTTTCATCAAAAACACAAAATTTTCAGTAGAAAAATCCATTTTCCCAATAGCTCTAGTAAACACTGGTTCTAATTCAGATTCTTATATCCTGCCTGTCACTATTGTGTCTTGTTATATAGTTAGACCATGGATTCGAGAACTGACAGAGCCATATCTGAATAGAAAAAAATGTCTCACGAGCCATCTCCTCTTCCATTGGAGATCATACAAACTCCTCCCATTCTGTTGGTGATAGAATAATATTCCTGTGACAACTCAAGCTATTTTTTACATGGAAAGCAACATCAGGAAAATATGTCACATCAGGAAAGTATTAGCTTCTTCTAATACATTTTAGCAGCTGATAAAAGGACTAAGTGACCAGTATGTTCTCTGCATACCACCTGCAAGTGGTCTTTGGACCATTATAGTGATCCACACTGACGGCACTTTGGTGATCACTGCTACAGTGTGTGCCTGCTCTACTGTGATGCTGATGTCTATGTAAATTTAATTAGTAATTTTCTATATGATCACTTGTGTGAAAATCAGCTTTCCAACAGGAAATAAGGAACTATCCAGCCATATGTTCCTTCTTATACAGGGAATACTGAAATTTATTTAACATTAAAGAGCGCTTATGTATACCTACCACATTATTAGAGCAGTTCTGCAACTCCCTGAAATATCTGTGAACCTCAGCTGTGATGGCAAGGTAGTTAGCTCCCACTCACAGTCTAGAGTCCAATCATCCTCCCTTTGATGTCAATAAGAGTTCAGCTGTTGACTTCAGCTGAAAAAGGATCAAGTCTTTCATTTTGTTCCTTAATGCTATTTTCTTCTAGTTTCCTGTGCTTAATCGAAAAACAGGTCACAGCCCATTTCACTTGCCCTACAAAGGTCATGGTAAAACCTTCAATTGAGAAGATAACTAAAGACATTAATTAAGCTGCTAATAATTACAGAAGACTATTACTGAACAAACCTCACAGCCCCAGCCAATAACATATTCTGGCTGTTCAGGTGAAAAGGGATTGTATTTTCATCTGTGGCTTTGACACTGATATAGGATTTCTTCCCTTGTCTTTAAAGCAAAATCAGGGTAACAATGATATGTTGACCAACTGGAATGACTTTCAGGTAACACAATACGTATTGTCCAGTCAGGGATTATTTTACTGTGGAATGCTTACTGCCATCCTTCCTGTCCCAAATGGTCATCAACAATAGAAAAACTGTTTTTGAAGATAAGATGGCCTTTTCAGAACAACAAACATAGTAGGAAATGTTCTTTAGCTTTGATATCATTTTTCCACTCTAAAAATAGCAGGCAAAATGAATCAGTTCTTGTAAAAATCATACTTCACGATAAAAACAAAAAGAACAACAGAATGGCTGACTCTACATCAACAGTGCACTTTCACATTTAAATATTTATCTCAGGTATGCAAAGCCATTAGAAGAATCAAACTGAGCAGCTGAACCAAATCTGATCTGAGGTACGGCAGTGTGAATCCAGAGTAACTCTGCTGTAATCGCTGGTCATTGTGATGAGATCCTCATCTGGCGTAAATTGGTGTCACTTCAATGACTTCAATGGAGCTATGGTGGTTTACATCAACTAATGGTCTGGCCCTTAATTTAAATGGAGGTATTCTGAATTTATATTGGTATAAATGAGGTCCAGTTTGGACCCAGTGTCTTCAGAAGGCTATCGGCAACATGGCACAATAGAGAACCTGTGCTGGGGAGTGCAAAGGAGGTAGGCTGGAACAATTAGCTACCATGTTTTCCTTCTTTAAGGAGGAAGCACTTGCTGTTCTACTTGCTTCCGGTACTTCCTTTCTGGCAGATAGTTGCTGTATTTATTCTGTGTAACCTAAAGAGTCATCCATTATTTATTGTGTTATAATTGACAACTATCTGAAAGGAATAGACACGCTAAGAATTTGCTGGGTTTGTTATGAGTAAAAGGATTTGAAGATTTTACTCATAAAATTATGCAACCCCCCTTGGTTATGTGTTTGGCATTTCCTATACAAATGTAAGATGGGTACAGTATTATGTACATTATCTAGTAAGAAGAACTCTATTTAATCAATGTGACCTGGAAGTGCATTGAAGTGTATTAAGTCTTAAAGTTTATTTTAATAGGTAACCAGTTTAGAAAATTATCACTGCATCTTTGTTCTTAATGAAATAGTGTTCTCCCTCCTCAACGCCCCCCTCCCACAGTGTTTTTTAGATAGCTCATGACTGAAACAAGATGAAGTATCCATTACTAAAGGCTTTGATATTTTTCCCCACAGCAGCACATCTCTGCTGGAGTTGTTATAGGCCACAAACAAAGATTCAGCGTTCTCCTATGGCTTTATCTATTGCAGCCCGACTGTAGGTGTACTGGGGGGAGAAAGACTAGCAAAGGAGAAGGGAGGTTCAGCAGATCACTACATCAGCATCTTGGATGCCTTCTGCCAGCAGAGCACAAAATTAGGCATAAACCTGAAAGGATATTGTGAGGAGCATGCTCACAAGGAGCTCTCACATCTCCTTTTGGTGTGGAAGGGGATAAAGCTCTTTGGAATGTGCAGTGTCAAGGGATGCTCTAATATTGCCCTATTGCTCATGCTTGAGAAGTGCAAGGACAGGGACCGTGCCAGGTGCTAAAGTGAGGGCAATTGCTCTTTAAGCCCTCTCTTTCTTTCCCACACCCCAACAAATTCAGCTACAAATTTGCTCTCAGTAAACATTAAACAGCTGTTTAAGTCTAGTAACATGCTTATTTAACAGTTAAGGGCTTTCATTTTGAATAATAACAAGCCAGAGAAGTTCTCTATTGCTTTTTAAAAAAATCTATGCAACAATATGCAAGAATCTATGCAAAAATAATACTAAAGCATCTTTTCCTTACTTTCTACTGCCTCTAACGTGTGACATACCTGCAAAGATTTCCCGTGGCTCCATATCATAAAGTAGCCAAGGTAAACAGAAACTACATTAGTGGACCAAAAACTTGCCAGCTGAGATCATAGCCCCTGAGAACACATCAGTAATAAATTCCTATTGTTCAGTATGTTACAGTGATGTTATTTGATGTGTGCAGATAGTATAAACGCCTTCCATTTAAAACCTGTGATCTGGTTCAAGTATCAATCCCACTCCCATTTATGTTAATGGCAGAACTCCCAAAGACAGAAATGCTTCAGGATCAGACCTTCAAGAGAAAGGTATTGCAGGGGAGCAGGAAATCAGTTTGAAGAATGATGTCCTGGGTGCAAAACTGACTAGCAAAATAGATCAGGATAAGCCTGACCGAGTTAGCAATATGTACAACACAAAGCCAAGCACCTCTCTTTTTTTTTTAAAGGAGCAACTCTTGATTCAGCAATGTCAGAAATCACCATGTGATTTCACAGGCTATTGACAAACGCATGACAGGGTTGCAGAATTCTCCTCCCCCTCCCTTTAGAACCCTGCAGAGGAGTTCCACATAAATGACTGCTGACTGGGAAAGCTGTGATTTATTAAACTCCGCCCTGAATTAAGAAAGGTAACTTGAGAAAAGGACCCCTACAAACAAACCGTCAAGCCAGGAGAGAAGGCTTAGACTGTTATGCTATGGTTTGTTTAATTTTGTTTTCTTAATAAAACCAAACTCCAGTAGGAGGTGACTGTGCCTTTGCTAATATGCACTATGTGAGATCACCACCGCTGAACACCTATCAACTGTAAGGTTACCTGAGGTTGTACCCTAAGGTGAGAAACAAGAAGTCCCTCTCCAGATGATTTACATTTGATAATCTTAAAATGGAAAGGCATTGACTCCAGCTCTGCTTTACCATCTCCAGAATAGCATCATACAGGGAAGAACTAGGTTAGAGGCCTGCTTATGACTGTAAAGCTGAGACCTTCAGAGTTGTGAAGCCAAGTATCCTAGAGCAGTGGCGTACTGGCCCCCAAAAATGGCTGGCTGTGCTACTGGAGCCATTCTACTCTTTTGAGGCCCCTTTAGTAAATCATTTCCATCATAATAAGGTGGATGATATAGCACTTTATGACTTCTAGGGCTAGTCTATACTTTTTAAGACCTATGGTCTGGCTCTGCAGATCAGTGCTGTGCACTGGAGAAGGAGGAGGAGAGTTGGAAGGAGAGGTGGATAGATGTGGAGGGAAACAGAGCTATATCAAGAAGAGCAGCTTGGAATCAGCCTGCACTGGTAAAGTACAAGTGTCAGTTTTAGTGAAGTACTCAGGAACTTTAGAGACCCATATTGAAATTTCATTCAGCATGTAAAGCCCTGTGATTCTATAAACCAGGATCTGTATTAGAAAGGAGACATTTTAGCTAATGGGCTACCCACTGGGAATACCAAAATCTAGGGTTTTGAGAGAATATAGCTTCTATATGGGTGCTATAGAATAAAATAGAATAATAGAATATTAGGACTGGAAGAGACCTTAGGAGGTCATCTAGTCCAACCTCCTGCTGAAAGAAGGACCAATGACAACTAAATCATCCGAGACAGGGCTTTGTCAAGCCAGGCCTTAAAAACCTCTAAGGATGGAGATTCCACCACCTCCCTAGGTAACCCATTCCAGTGCTTCACCACTATCCTACTGAAATAGTGTTTCCTAGTATTCAACCTAGACCTCCTCCACTGCAACTTGAGACCATTGCTCCTTGTTCTGTCATCTGCCAACACTGAGAAAGGCTGAGCTGCATCCTCTTTGGAACCCCCCTTCAGGTAGTTGAAGGCTGCTATCAAATCCCCCCTCACTCTTCTCTTCTGCAGACTAAAGAAGCCCAGTTCCCTCAGCCTCTCCTCGTAAGTCATGTGCCCTAACCCCCTGATCATTTTTGTTGCCCTCCACTGGACTATCTCCAATTTGTCCACATCCTTTGTAGTGGGGGGGCCCAAAACTGGACACAATACTCCACGTGTGGCCTCACCAGTGCTGAATAGAGGGGAATAATCACTTCCCTCAATCTGCTGGTGATGATCCGATTAACACAGCCCAATATGTTGTTAGCCTCCTTGGCAACAAGGGCACACTGTTAATTCATATCCAGCTTCTCATCCACTGTAATCCCCAGGTCCTTTTCTGCAGAACTGCTGGTTAGCCAGTCAGTCCCCAGCCTGTAGCGATGCATGGGATTCTTCTGTCCTAAGTGCAGGACTCTGCATTTGTCCTTGTTGAACCTCATCAGATTTCTTTTGGCCCAATCCTCTAATTTGTCTAGGTCACTTGGGACCCTATCCCTACCCTTCAGGGTATCTACCTCTCCCCCCAGCTTAGTGTCATCTGCGGACTTGCTGAGGGTGCAATCCATCCCATCATCCAGATCATTAATAAAGATATTGAACAAATCCGACCCCAGGACCGACCGTGGGGCATTCAGCTTGATACCAGCTGCAAACTAGACATTGAGCCATTGATCGCTACCTATTGAGCCAGACGATCTAGCCACCTTTCTATTCACCTTATAGTCCATTCATCCAACCCATACTTTTTTAACTTGCTGGCAAGAATAAAGGGAATAATATATTAATGAATAGCCAGGTGCAGAGTAGCTAATGCAGGGACTGCAGGTTGAGGAAAAGAGTAATGACATAGATTTGTGAAGGCAGGTTTATTGCATCCTTAATCTCAGAGGAAAGGAGCAGGTCATACAAAGGAGCAGGTCATACTCCTGTAGAGATGCTGCTCATGGTGACAAGAAGGGGAGAACATGTGCTACAAGGCCCATTGGGAAGGGGTCTGATCCAAAATAATATAGATCCTATTTTCCAATTCCAGTTTGGATGAAGCCAATATATTAGGAGATGAAAGAAGTTTCCTGAGAACAGCTGATCCCATGAGATTTCTGTCATTCTGGGGCTACTAATAAAAAGTCTACTAGATCGTGGTGCTTTTGAACTTGAATGTGAACTCTAACCTTAATGCAGCCTCAAACCTGAACACTGAACACCCACTGAAACTGGTTCTAGAACAAGATGCAAACAGTGCTTTACAGCTCATCGCTTCCTCTCAGTGATTCATAGAATCATAGGAATGTAAGCCTGGAAGGGACCTTAAGGAGTTGTCAAGTCCAGCCCCGCAGAACCAAGAATATCCCTGACAGGTGTTTGTCCAAACTGTTCTTTAAAACCTCCAACGATGCGATTCCACAACCTCCCTTGGAAGCCTAGTCCAGTGCTCAGCTACACTTATAGTGAAAAAGTTTTTCCTAATATCTAACCTAAATCCCCCTTGCTGCTGGTTAAGCCCATTACTTCTTGTCCTGTCATCAATGAACAGTGAGAACAATTGATCATGGTTATTTTTATAATAGTTATCAGTCACACACACACACACACACACACACACACACACACACACACACACACACACACACACGCACGCACCAGTCTTCTTTTCTCAAGACCAAACATGCCCAGTTTCTTTTAACCTATTCTCAGAGGTCAGGTTTTCTAAACCTTTTATCATTTTTGTTGCTCTCCTCTGGACTCCCTCCAATTTGTACATATGTTTCCTTAAGCATGGTGCCCAGAATCGGACACAGTACTTGAGCTGAGGCCTCACCAATGCCTCATAGAGCAGGACAATTACCTCCCGTATCTTACATATGACTTTCCTGTTAACATACCCCAGAATTTTATTAACCTTTTTTTGCAACTGCATCATGTTGTTAACTCTTTTCAGGTGATACCATCTAGCCAGTTATTCCCCATTTTGTAGTTGTGCAGTTAAAGTTTTCCTTTCTAAGTGTAGTACTTTGCATTTATCTTTATGTAATTTCATCTTGTTGATTTCAGACAATTCTCCAGTTTGTCAAGGTGTTCTGAACTCTAATCCTGTCCTCCAAATTGCTTGTATCCCTTCCCAGCTTTGGGGTCATCCACAAATTTTATAAGCATATTATCCACTCCATTATCCAAGTTATTAAATATTGAATGTGCAATATCCAGCAACTATTGTATTGTACTGCTTTTGATTAACCATTGTAAATTGGTTTGCTGTGCTTTTGTCTGGAAAATAATCAGTATTTCTTTTATTACTCCTCAGATTTTGCCTTCACTTAGCTGAGGAAATTCGGAGGAGGATGTGCTGGTTGACATTTCATTGTGTTTTCTGTTTTATGTACACACTTCAGGACTTGGGCTATAGTTTGTTTACATGGTTTATTGCTTGCTGTGCTTGCATGAACTATCTTCACCTGTGTGGGTAACTCTCAAGCTAACGCAGGCGTGGACAACCTGAGCCTGAGAAGGAGCCAGAATTTACCAATGTACATTGCCAAAGAGCCACAGTAATACATCAGGGCCCTCTATCATCATCAGGGCCATCCCCTGGCTCCAGCACCTCCCGCCCACTGGCAGCCCTGCCAATCAGCGCCTCCCACTCCCTCTCTGCACCTCCTAATCAGCTATTTTGTGGTGTGCAGGAAGCTCTGGGGGGGAGGAGCGAGGGCATGGCAGGCTCAAGACAGAGAGTGGGAAGGGTGTGTGGCAGAGCCAGGGATTGAGCAATGAGCACCTCATGGCACATTGGAAAGTTGCCACCTGTATGTAGCTCCAGCCCTGGAGTTGGTGCCTATACAAGGAGCTACATATTAACTCTGAAGCGCTGCATGTGGCTTCAGAGCTATAGGCTGACCACCCCTGAGCTAACAGAAATGGTATAAAACCAGACTTTCCAACTTCTAAATGTTTATTTGAATGATTGTTAGCATAGTGGGGAGACACTGCTGATGAATAAAAAAACCCTCCTTTTGATTCAGTTGCAGAGCTGATTGCTGTTAGAACTGATCAGTGGCATAATATTCTTCTTTTGGCATCTTATCAGGTGCAGAGGTCAATGCAGCATTACATAGTTCTTTCCCCAAAACATCTTAATCAACCTCATTGTCCTTATACATCAGGTGCTGTGCACGTACATCATTCTGTTTCTTTTAAAAAGTACTTGTAGGGAATAATGCGAACATCTCCTCATTTAGTGGCCTTTTGTATGATAAGAATAGCATGCAACAGCACAATGAAGTCTGTATAAATGTCATTTGGAACAGTAAGGACACTGCATGTTAGCTCTGCTGAGCTGATGTCAGTACATCAGTATACATCACACTAGCTCCTTTGAGCCATTACAATGCCAACAGAAGTGTTCAGTAAGAGATAAACATTACTTCCCTTAGGATTCTCCTTCAGAGCTGACACAATGACAATGAACATCTTAAGACACGATACAAACTCACATTGCAGCTCTTCAGAAGTGTTTGTGCTAGCCCGAATTTTGTGCGCATTGATACATGCACCTGCACTTTTCAGCAGTGAACCTCTACATACCCAGCTTTAGTTCTCTGATCCTTCAAGCTCCCCATACAAATTGTTAGAATTTGCATACCCACACACATTGTCACTGAGGGGGTTAACAGCTGCTGACATGCTTGCATGCATAAAGGTAAATCTATGTATATAAAACACATGTGCACAAGTATCAGTCTAGTGAAACTCCATACTAACGTGTTTGCACTAGGGCTGTTTGAAAATTTTCATCAAAACTAATTTTCAATGAAAAATAGAGTTTTTGCTTAAATGAAAATTTTCTCAAAAAGTGTCTGCTTTCTGCAGAACTTTGGTGAAGGAGCTGAGCATCATAAAGGGGGAGACCATGATGCATTATGGGAGATTGTAGTCTAGCGGGAGATCCTAGTTCAGAGAGAATGAGGACATGAGAAGCAAACTGCAACTCCTGTGAGGCACTATTACTCTCATTTTGGCTAAAATATTTGAGTTTTCAAGAGTTTAGCAAAAAAAATCATGGAAATTGCAGATGGAAAATGAATGTTTTTTTCATCTACAGCAAATTTCCATTAAAAAAGAAATCATTTTTGGACCAGCTCAAGTTTGCACCTAAAACGTCTGCGTACATTTACACACACACACACACACACACACACATATATATATATATATATATATATATGCAATTTTGTGTACACTCATTATTAGTATTAAATTGCAGTAGCATATCTAGGGATCACCTCTGTACACATACATAACAAAAAGATGGTCTTTGTCCCAAAGAGCTTACAGCCAAAGTATAAGATGAGCGGCAACAGGTCAACACCACAAACAGATGTGGGGAGCACAAGGTAACAGAGAGATGAGACTGTAGTTGCAACAAGAGGTGGATATTCAACTGGTGTAAATTATTATAAATCACTTAAAACAGGACTACACTAGTTAGGGATCTGCTTCCAACTGCTGTCCAAAGACATAGCTAAGCTGAGGTTTGAAAATTTACCTCTACATATGAATGTGATTTTGCTTACTAAAAATTCTTTAGCTACTTTCTGAGGGCAGAATTTGTGCTATTGATTCATAATAATGCAAAGTTATGAAAAATCATCACTATACAAAATCAGTAGTTTTTTTTAGACTTTTTGAAAAAAAAAGAATCAAACACAATAACTTCACTTTAAGGATTCAGAAGTTGCAAAACATTTTTCTTAAGAAACCCGGCTTTAGTGTAGGTATCTGAAACTATCAAAATTATATACATTTTGTCTATTCTATAATTAGAATTCATGAGACTGATAGAAAATATATCACAGATCTTTCATTTTTGTACTAAATAATATCATTTGTTGTAAAGAGTTTTAGCAAACATTTATGACTGGATTTTAAGAAATGATGAAACTACATATTAATATTAATGGACCAGATTCACAGCTGGTGAAGATGGTGATTGGAATGAAGCTATGCTGATTGACACCAACTGAATAGATGGTTCTATAACTCTGGAAGAAATACATAACCTGCAGAAAATGAAAACAAATGCAAGTTATAGGACAATGACTGTAGAAGTGTGGTAGATGTAGTGGAATTTGGATCCAGTGGGATCTTTCCTTGTGGTTGAGTGAATTTTATTCTATGAGGTGAATCCTGTGAAGTGCTGTGCACTCCCACAAAGTGCTGAATTTCTTGCACTCACAATGAAGTCGGTGGGAGTAGAGAGTGTTGAGCACCTTGCAGCCTCATTTTTCATCAGTGAAAGTGGTAAATCCATAAAGTAGATTTATAAGCTTTCAAAGCTTCAGCCTACATTTTGTCAACATTCGTGTTAGGAATTTTGAAACTAACATGACAATTTTGTTTGCCACAATGGCACAGTATGACATGCATTAATTAATTACTTTTGAAACTATTGCAGGTACTGATAACATTTCCTGAGAAATCAGAAAGAATAATTTCAGGGTGCAAAAGAGATTTTGGTTTTGGACCAGAGGCCCAGTGAACCCTGATGTAATTCCATATCTTGAATGCCTTTGTTCAGTGTGTACATGGACTCAAAAAGGGAAGAAGAGGGAAACAGAAAACCCAATATGACCAATGTGGTTATTAAAACATCAGTAATCCATTTGTAACCAGAACTCTTTCAAAAAGATTTGGAAAAACTATTAACTTTGTTTATGAGAAATGCTGCACTTTTTACATTTATTGATAAGCATTTCTACAACACATGTGACAAAATATATCCCTTGACATCTATAACCTTACACCAGGGATGACTGTGTCTATTTTTTCTGTCCCTATGGACAAAAACTACATTGGTGTCTCAGCATTAATCCGATCCAAGGGTTCTCAAACTGGAGGTTGTGACCCCGCAAGGGGTCATGAGGCTATTATGTGGAGGTCACGAGCTGTCCGTCTCCACCCCAAATGCCACTTCACCTCCAGCAGTTATAATGTTAAATATAAAAAAAAAGTCACTTTAATTTGTAAGGGGGTGGGAGGGGTTACACTCAGACTTGCTATATGAAAGGGCTCACCAATACAAAAGTTTGAGAAACATTGCGATAAACATTTCAATAACTGCCTCTTATTTCTCTGGTTATACACTTAATTCAAACTCTAATTCTTTCATTTAGCCTCACTGCTTTTCAAAAGATAAGGTACGGTAGAGCAAATGAAACATTTTGTAGGAATGTATTGATTTAATACAAAATTTTGATCATACATTGTTGAAATGTTTCATTTCATCTTAATTGTTTCAAAATTGTTATGTTATTGTATATTATCATGTATAATATAAAATAACAATAATATAAATAAAATGTTTTGATAAGGTCAAAACATATTTCAGAATGTTTCATTCAGTAAAACATTGAAATTTTGACTTTGCATCTCAGTTTGGGAGAAACACAATATTGAAGTCTGAGAATTTGCTATGGCATGGAAATTCCAGATGTTGGCCATCTCCAGGATATGTTACAGAAGGTTGAGGTAACCATCAAGTTAACAAACATTGCTTTTCAGTCAATACAGCTGATGTTTATTTTCATCAATTTGTGTGACTGTTTAAGCAGTAAACATTTCTAAAGGCATTAACTGTTTTGTCACTACTGCCAAAAACATCGTCTGTGTTTGCTTAATATTCCATTTCACCTACATCTGGTATAGATTGATTTTAAAGACTATGAGACACTCAACATTTAGAGTATTCAGAGATCACTTTAGTAGTACAACCGTTGCAGAGGCCTCAACTGTGATGTTAAAATAGAAAGGTGAGTACAGAAAACTGAAGTGTAGGTCTGTGTTTCGGCAAATGTTGGTGTTTGATTAAAGTTAGTTGATATTTCCCTCTCATGTTATTTTGGTTTAAATGTAGAGGGTAAGTAAATCTTCTCTTTTAAAACATTTGCTCTTCTGTACATTGTTTGTATGCAATCCGATTGAATGCATGTGATGTAGATCTTCATACAGAGTCAAAAGAAACATGTTGTTGTATTCTAAGGGAGAAGTTTAAGTAATTTCCTATATTACTACCTCAGAGGAGACACTGCTCAGGGAACCATGGGTACTTAAAAGCAAGAGATGATTCCATTACTGGAGTACCACCTGCTCTTCATCGTCCTTAGTATAGCTTTCTCTTTGCGGGAAGTGACCTGTGTAAAAGATGTGGAAAAGGTCAATTTCTCAACACTTCTATGTGCAATTTTTAGCAAAATTGGCATTAAAAGAGAACCACTTCATGCAATCAGCTATCCATTTTTAAACTTATATTTTGACTCTAAATTCTCAAAGAATGGGCACCATCCTTTTTTATGCCAGTATTTAGTTGAAGATCAAGAGAAGAAAACAGGTAATGTTCTTCAGTTGCCTGTGAGCGTACACACCAGCATAGTTGACAATTCTTATTGACTACAGTATATTAAAGTATACAACCTCTCTGAAGAACCCACTTTTTGTACTGTCCTAAAGCAGTAGTTTTTCTCAATACATATGCTCTAAACCCTAGAGCTCAGCAGAAGCTATTTTGTATATCTTTTTGGAAAGAATGTATACAATGCAGTCTTTCAAGACTACTACAATAGTAATTTATTTATTTGTTGAGTTTGTGGCCAAATCCTGTTCCTAACACTAAGGTAGCATTGGCAGAAGTATGTCCATAGAGGTTGGGGAGATAGAATGTTGCACACCAAGTCATGCAGCGATTGTATGAATCTGCAGTAATCTTTATGTCTGGGTTTGCCTGACTGATTTGCATAGTTCTTGTCCCTGCCTCAGCATGACCCAATAATCTTTCCATCAGGAATGGACTCACTGAATCCTACCCCCTCATTCAGTAATACAATACTAGTTCATTGACACACAGAGATGTCTGCATTGGCTGAGTCAGAAGAAAGGGTTTGCCTCTTTATGTAGGTGACCTCTTCTTTCAATATTACACAAAAACCCCACAAATAATTATAGTAACATACAGGGGCGGCTCTAGACATTTCGTCGCCCCAAGCAAGGCGGCATGCCGTGGGAGGCGCTCTGCCGGTCGCTGGTCCCGCGGCTCCGGTGGACCTCCCGCAGGCATGCCTGCGGAGGGTCCACTGGTCCCACGGCTCCATGCCTGCGGGAGGTCCACCGGAGCTGCAGAACCAGCGAACCCTCCCCAGGCACGCCTGCGGGAGGTCCACCGGAGCCGCCTGCCGCCCTCCCAGCGACCAGCAAAGCGCCCCCCGCGGCATGCGGCCCCAAGAACGCGCTTGGCGTGCTGGGGTCTGGAGCCGCCCCTGGTCACATGTACTTTATAGTTGTATATGCTACATTTATCCTACTGTAGCATGTAGTGTATACGTATCACACACACACACACACACACAATGTTAAAAGAACATAAAGATTACAAAGTCAAACACTCAAAATTTAGGATATGCCAGAATTAAGGTTGCCTTTGTTCATATGTATTATGATAAAGTCTTTAATTCCAGGATCATATGACTCATTCAGTGTAGGGATGTGTGGTGCTCAATTAATGGCAGTTATTCAGTATTTTGCTTTCTTCTCATTGTTCAGTGTATGGTGCCATGCCTTATTTACTACACACTATTCAAACTCTGCTCTGAATAAAGTTATTCATTTCCTCCTGGGCTTCTCTGTGGTGCCCACCACTCTAGGGTATGTAGTTACTAAAATCTAAACAGTCTTTACTGAGCATATGCAAACTGCAATTTTTCAAAGGCTTATAACTTTGCCAAATTTAATTAGATTTTTCATGGGGAAAGGAGGGGAGCAGCAAAAGTGACACATCCCTGACACAAAGGCTACCATCATCCTCCTATAAAATTTCAAGCCCTTGCTCTGAAGCATGGAGCACTAGAACTTTTCAAAGAAAACATGGGCAAAACAAAGTATTTTTTAACATGGGCAAAACAAAGTATTTTTTTCCTTGCTTCGTCTCAGAAATGGCTGAACAGTCTTGGTGGAACATTTCTAAAAAATGCAGTCTGAGGCAGATACCTAGTACAGAAGATTTCAGACTCAAGTGATAAAGTTATGAATAACTAAAAACAGGGTCTTATAACTGGAAGTGTCAGGAAACCTTGATAAGCAGCACTACCAGCCTTGACTATGATTATTGCCCTCTTCCAGATAAAATGGACTTTCTTAAATGGTATGTGATTATGTGACTCTACTGAGGTTACAGACTGAGCAGGCTACAAATCCAAAACACAAATTAAAGCTAGTTGAGTCCTACTTACCTAACATCTTTGCTTTTTCAACCCTGCCTTGTAAGCTATATTGTTGCTATTTCTTCATTGAACATTGCTTCCTATTTGCATTTTAGGATTCCTACTACTTACCAAGATGGTATCACGTATTCCTCCATCATGGGTCAATGAAGAATTAAAGCTTTCACATTGTCTTCAGTTTCTGTCATATTTTAGCACTTGCTTGTCTCTTGTGAACATATGGTAGTACTTTTTGTACTTAACAGAACCTAGTTAAGTCAAATTGTGCCCTTTATGTCAACATACAGTCATATTTTTTCTTTAAAAAAAAACTGACTCAAACTATACCAGCTACTGCTGGAGACATTTGACCCTAAACAGACCAGTATACCTATATGGCATTTTTTTGGTGTTTCCCTCAAGAAGCCCACAATTTATGCTCCAAATCCATTTAAGAATTGTGACCCAGAAGACTTTCAGAATTAATGAAAATCACTAATTCCCTCTGGAATTATCATATTGTTTCATGTCAGAAAATCTTTTAAGACACTAACCACTTATAAAGGCTGTTTTCAGATTCATTTTCTCCTTCCTTTTAGTTTAACTGTAAGAAGTTATACTGGTCAGTTCATAGTCTTCAGTTATTTATGTGCATATCTCAATTACATAGTTTCAATCTAAGAACTAGAGTAGAAAAAAAGAAGCAATATTCTTTTCCAAAGAACAGGCTTCCGATATCTGAAGCTGAGGTACCAGTGTCACAGACCACTCTTGCAAATGTGGTTCTTAATGATAATTTCCTACAATGTTGAATGACAAGGTTCTCACATAGATTAGCTTGATTATTGAAACTTATTTTATTATATACTATATCAAAATATATGCTAGACACCTCACTGAACAGATAGCTACGCAGGTTAGACAAAGACTTAGAAGCTGGGCAGTATGTAGAAGACCTAGGTGACTTCTTTTTACAAAAATGATTGTGAACATTTTCTTTTATTTCTTGTGTGTGCTTTTATTTTGGATTCTTCAGGACATTTAGAAAGAATGAACATTTTAGAAGTAAAGAATATAGGGACTAAAAATACCCCTTTCAAATTTCAACCAGGAACATGAGGAAGAGTTGATGGCATAGATGTAGGGAAAGGGTCTGGAAGTCCTGTGGTCATGGGAGAAAAATTGTGCATGAAGCTTCATTGTTTAGTTGTATGCCCATCATAATTCTTAGCAAACACTAGAGTTCTTTTAAAACAACAATATGGAAAGCTGCTTGAAAAAGGTTAGTCATTTACTGATGTCAATTACTCTCTGCTGTACAGTATTGAGAACTGGGACAAATGAGAATTGTCAGTTCCAGGTAAAGCTGCCAATGCCAATGAATTAGTTCTTCTGCCAAAAGCGTTTCTGCAAATGTTTATTGTACATTAGTGTACTTTGAAGATGGAAAATGGGTGTTACTTTCCTACTCCTACTTAATGAACATGTTGAGTGGCTATGCTTAGATTTTCAACCTAGAATGTTTTCTTTTCCCGACTTTTTCTTTTTTGCTTCACCACTTTTAGTTGCCTCAGTATTTCTCTGTCTATAGAACTGGGCATTGTTCAAGTGAACAGTATCACTCAAAACTTAGGTAAGCTTATCAAAGTAGGGTATGGTTGTTTATATATAACGAGCTGAAGTCTAATGACTAGAATTATACTAGGTTCTCAAAAGACTACAGTGATCAGCTATATGGAAATGACTATACAAATAAATAATTATGCACTGTCAATTTAAACTAAAGCATAGTCCAGCAACAGAGGCTATATTTGCATTACAAGGCACTGAGATACGAGGATGATGGACTTGGTATAGAAACAGGAGTAGACAGATAGATATATTTGATAAATGGCCTAAGTCTGCCTATTTGGGAGACTACCTCTCACCCTCTGTGAATCTGTCGCAGTTGTAATAACTTGCACTCAAGCAGGATACCCTTAGGTTCAAAGGCAGGGGGTAGCGTTTGCTGGCAGGGTTTTCTATGTGTGGGCTCCTTAATTTTGGAATTCATTCCCTTCCTGTGATGCAAAATAATCCAAATATGTTAAGCTTCAGGAATTTTTGCAAGGCTCTCTTGTGCCCGTAGTTTACTGGAACAGATTTTCAGAAAGCGCTGAGTATCCACCTTCTGAGTTTATGCCCACTTATGGTGTCTCACTCTGAGCTCCTGAAACCAGAAGCATTCAAAATCACTAGTTACTTTCCACTCTCTTTCTCTGAAAGGAGACAAAGCTCCAACATGATCCCCAATGCAGCCTTCTGAGTAATAATTGCATGGACTCAGACAAACAAAGAGCTGAGATTACTAAACTCATTACAGAACCCTTTCAAGTGAGAAGTAAATGGATCTCTTCTGGCACTTCAGGGGTGTCTTTTTCACATCCCTGAGTGACGTAAGTTACATCGACTTAAGTGGTGGTGTAGACCAGCCTGAAATAACTATTTGAATAACAACAGTTACCAGGAATGACATGCAGATACCAGCCAAGTGGTGCCTCTGTATAAATAAAGTGTTTTCTCCCAGCTTCTTCTTTAGCAAATGAGAGATCAGCAGCAAGTTCAAAAATTACATTGTATTATGTGCAAAGGAGCAGATAAAGATAATACACTGTATCAAACAAACAGATTTTTCCATTCACTTCTTCAGCGGAGCACTGAATATCAGAGATATGCTAGAAGGAAGCCACATGGGTTGTATCACTAAATAGAGACATAACAGCAAAACTATAAACATCATTTAGACACTACAGATTTCCCAGTTCAGTGATTTTGATGCTGATAGAGACAGACTTCCTTTGAAAGTGCAATGATCTGCATGCCTTTTGATCAATGTCTTGGGGCTGGCAAATATTATTTCACTTTAGGGTAACAACTAGTCTTCGCTTTTGTAGAATACTTGCACGTAGCAGAACTGTCAAACAAATTAATATATGCCGTGTTAATGACCTGTGACTGAGACTGCATGTATGTACACTGTCTGAAGGCACAAGGTGTGTTTACAGATATGCAAAGGGAGGAGGGTTTCGTTTTCTCACTAGCAAACCAAACCACCCTCAAAGGTGCTTAGAGGACATATCCTTACTTTTAAAGATGTTACAATTGAAACAATGGCTTTCAATTGTGAAACTTACAACTGATGGCCAAACTGGCCATATGTGCCTGCTAGTTTGTGTGCATGCACTGATATATACATATGTTAATTAGGTATGCACAAACATGTGTGTATAATTGTATAATTGTATAATTGTATAATTGACTTTAAAATTGTAAATGACACAGAACCCCTACTGAGAGCTCTGGGGTGAAGACATTATGATAATCAAATTTTGTGGTCCCAACATCTTTGTTGCTGATGCAAAGTAGACAAAGGGTAGACAAAGGTACAGCTAGTATAAACTGTGCAACTGGGGACAAAGCACTTCCATATCACATCAGACACACTGAGCTTTTCATTGACAGAGCATGGCTCAAAGTGATGCTAGGATTCTTAACCTGATTCACCCGTAAGAAGAAATACCCCCAGCAAGTGAGGACATGAAAGAGAAATGAACTTTCTTGGGTAGATGACCACTATCCAATGGCAAACCTCTGCTGCCCCAGCAGTTTGGAAACAGATTTTAAATACCTCTGTTTAAATTCAAACTATGCATTCCAACAGGATTTTTTTTTCTATGAAAATTGTGGCAAATTAAGTGTGATAACATCTGGGAGATTTTTCTTGAAATTTGACTTTTCTACTTAAAAAAAACTTTAATTTCTAGATCCTTAGACATTCTGTGGGTCAAATCTCAGACTTGGAAAACATCAGGGATGAGAGTTGTGCATATGTAAATAGTCTTTACAATTTCCAAAAAGTTCTCTACATATAGTTGTGGCAGGGGAGCACCTCACCTACACGGAATGCATTAATGAAAGGGAAGTGTCTTTGAAAATAAGATAAATCCTTTAACCATGGGAAAGTAAATAAATACTGAACCAAATTCAAACTTGGATGTCACTTAGTAGGTATATTACTTAGTGTAGACATTACTCATTAACTCATATAATGGAAACTGCCGTCTCTTTACAATCCATGACTTGTTAGCATTAACAAAAGAATCAAAATGAAGAATTAGCCTCCTCCTTTTAAATACAATTTAGTAACATTTACGCACTGTGTCCTGAAATGTCACCAAATAGTGCTTTGACTGTCTGATTCTGGAGATTAATTAAATTGAAAACCCCCTATATATTTTCACATGCTTTCTTTGTAATTATGCCATGATGGATGAAGGAAACTCAATATTTTTCAGACTTCTCTGACATTGTATTTTGCACAAGTACTCAGATATGCAGACAAGTGGCTGTAAAATTGATTACATGACTGTGAATGTTCATTGGTTTTGTTTTTCCCGGTCAGTTCCAGGGCTGATGTTAGTTCATTGGTCTTTTTGTATAAATGGGTTTGTTACAGTTCTCTTACCATTGAACTTTTGCAAACTATTTCAATGAACAAATTCTATACAGTGAAATGTGTGGCTTGAAGCCAGTAATTTCCGCATGGCTTTACAGTATCTGACAACAGAATTAAAGTGTTTGTGCAATGCAGATGACGGCTCAGCTCTTTTAATGTTCCTATAATTAATCAAATACAGCTTTCTGCCAAGTGGGAGAAATGTACACAAAATACATGGGCACCATGAGATAATCCTGAAATTCTTTTCAGGATTGTAGAAACATGCAGCAGAATACTGAACCAGCCCATCACCAAATCAAATAATTTAAAAAACCAAACACACGCTAATATATGATTATGGAGACAAATTGCAGCAAATATGAATATAAATATGCACAATGATGACATTTTTAACTTTGAAGTGACTTTACATTCAGACTGGCCAAATATTCCACTTGTGCCACAAAGTAATGACAATCTGAAAAAGGAATCTCAAATTTACCCCATTCATAATATATGCTTTGTGCTTTTTTGTTTTCAACCTCATGAACTGTTCGTGTATCAGCTTTCACTATGAATGAATATGTTTTTGGAGTGAACCTACATAGTGATTTGAACTTATGAATGGGAGAGAAGAAATGTGTTACCTTTACTTATTGAGTCCTTGATGGAAGTTGCCTGGATCATGCAACCTTTTTTAGACCCATTTAAGCAGCTTTTGGCTAACCTGCGAGGTTAACTGTAATCAGAGCAAGGAGCTGTAATCAGAAGTCTTGATGTCAGAGAAAAACATGTCATTTGGGATACTCTGTGGTGAAGTTCCATCACAGATTATCCAAGATTTATTACTAGAAACAGTAGTAGAGGAATGTAAATTTCGTAAGTATAGTCATGATCATTGTTTAAATATATTCACAAGTAGCTAGTAAACTATGGGTTACACAGGTAAATCAGGGGTAGACATTGGCTTCTTGTTTGCAAAACAAGCTTTCCTTAAACATACAAAGCCAAACTCTACTCTCATTTACATCAGTGTAAATCTGAAGTAATTTCAGATCTACACACATGTCACTGAGATCAGAATCTGGCCCCTATATTTTAAGTTTTATGGTTATTTCTTGAGATAATTCCGAATAAAGAGGTGCCTGAATTAAAGTCAGCCCTGACAGACTGCAATAAGTGTGCCAGGCTGAAGCCCCTGCTATTACGAACTCCTCGCAGAGGGGCATGTTTTCAAGCTTAAGATGGGTGTTACTTAAACTCTGCTTAGGGAAAGCTCAGCCCTGATGACCCCAACTTCCTGTTAGAAGTCCAAAACTGACCTTCATGGCGTGTTACGTGTTGCT
Organism: Gopherus flavomarginatus; assembly: GCF_025201925.1. Taxonomy (NCBI): domain Eukaryota; kingdom Metazoa; phylum Chordata; order Testudines; family Testudinidae; genus Gopherus; species Gopherus flavomarginatus. The sequence goes on along the minus strand of NC_066619.1, from coordinate 33,764,425 downwards.
ATGGAATGTGCTAAAACTGAACAGCATTGGGTACAAGACAGCTCTTGTCAAATAACTCATTTGTTACAAGGTTGGAATTGCTAGCAGCACAGAGGCCAATCTGCCACAAAGTGATCAAGTTACTGTGGAAGAAGCAACCTTCCTCCTATTCACTGGTTCACACTGAACACTCGATATGGTACTTGTTATTAGATCATCTCTAGCACAGACTTCAACCACAAGGGACCCCATCTTTCCACACTTACTCTATGCTCAGCTCCAGCATTGCCGTGGACATCTCCCTAGCTTCTCTGACTAGGGGTCCTATAAATGTAGCCAGCCAGTCAGGCAGCGGCACAGACAGCTACAGCAGCACAGGAGCCAGCAAACAGAGCTGTAAACAGGGGAGTTTGAGTGGGACTTCTGTTGGAGGAGAAGATTTACAGGGTTTAGGTGGGAAGCCTATGACAGATACAGAGGCAGCAGTGGTAGTGACCCAAGCAGTGGAATGAAGATGACTGATGTGGAAGCTGTGGCATGTACATGATCCCAGAGGGGGTACCTGAGAAGAGTTTCATCTGCGTGAAGTGCTGCCTGATAGACCTGATGGAGGAAAAGATCTGAGGATTGGAGATGTAGGTGGAAATTCTGGTTGAGTTTAGAAGGGGTTTGAGCAGATGATGGAGCATGAGGAGTCTGAAGGGAATAGTTCAGACTTGCAGATGGAAGCAGGACCAAAGAACTCTGAGGAAAGACTGCTGGGTGAGGAAAGTGAACAGTGGAAGCATATGACTAAGAGAACTGTGCAGAGGAAAAGACGGGCTAGTGAAGCAGAAACAGAGCTCAGGAATAGGTTTGAGGAGTTGGAAAATGAAGAAAGGGCACAGCAGGTGGTCACTGAAGGTCAGAGAGCAAGGAAGAAGAAAGAACAGCTAGTCCTATAGGAAGAGGGGAAGAGTCAATGGAGATGACACCACCAAATATGAGCCCCAGGAGCATACAGGAGGGAGAGGAATTATTTAAGTTCAGTACCAATGTGGACACAAGAACAAATGGATATAAACTGGCTATCAGGAAGTTTAGACTTGAAATTAGAAGAAGGTTTCTAACCATCAGAGGAGTGAAGTTCTGGAACAGCCTTCCAAGAGGAGCAGTGGGGACAAAAGACATATCTGGCTTCAAGACTAAGCTTGATAAGTTTATGGAGGGGATGGTATTATAGTGGGATAGCCTAATTTTGGCAATTAATTGGTGTTTTATTAGCAGTAAATATGCCCAATGGCCTGTGATGGGATGTTAGATGGGGTGGGATCTGAGTTACTACAGCGATTTCTTTTCTGGGCATCTGGCTGGTGAGTCTTGCCCACATGTTCAGGGTTTAGCTGATCGGCATATTTGGGGTTGGGAAAGAATTTTCCTCCAGGGCATATTGGCAGAGCCCCTGGGGGTTTTTCATCTTCTTCTGCAGCGTTGGGCATGGGTCACTTGCTGGAAGATTCTCTGCACCTTGAATTCTTTAAACCATGATTTGAGGACTTCAGTGGCTCAGACATAGGTTTGATACAAGTATGGGTGAGTGAGATTCTGTGGCCTGCGTTGTGCAGGAGGTCAGACTAGATGATCGTAATGGGCCCTTCTGACCTTAAAGTCTATGACTCTATGATCTCTCTGTCACTGTGGTCTATGCACCAGAAGAAAATGCATCACCTGCGGAAAAGGACACATTCTACCACCAGCTAGCAGCAAAAATCCAGTCAGCTCTGCCACATGATGTACTGCTAGTGCTTGGAGATTTCAATACTGTGACTGGGCACAAAGCTGTGATAGGTCGCTTTGGCTCAGGTTCCCCAAATGACACCACCATCCAATTCTTCACATTTTATGCCACCCAGGGCTTATATGCTATGAGCTACTGTTTCAGGCACCTTAACATCTATCGTTGGACCTGGATTTCATACAGTAGTCATGCCATAAAGGAAACAGACCACATCCTCATCACAAATCACTTGATAGTGAACTCTCACTGGGTCTCCAGTGCTGCAGAACCATCAGCAAACCCAGGCCATGGACCAGTCATTGCTTAGCTCTCATTGCATCGTCCATCTACTTCCATCAAGCCAGACATCTACCAACAGTACAATGTGCAGTGTCTTTCTGAGGATACTGTTGAAGCCATGAAATACACACAAGCCATCAAACAATGAGGAGATTGCCTAGGGTGGCATATGTAATCCTATGTCACATGCTGCCCCTGGAACAATCAGGTTTAGGTGGCCACATAAGAAACCTTGGCTTCTGAAGGTGTCTTTGATATTAGTAAAAAAACTAGAAGCAGGGAGCTGTCCAAGAACATAAAAAGCTGAAAGGTATTTTCTGGGCCTTGGCAAAACATGACCATATGATATCTACATCAACTCCCTGGCTGATGAAGCAGAAGATGGCTTAAAGAAGAATCCACATCATGTTTACAGAGCCATCACTTGCCTGGCTGGCTGCCATAGTTTTCTAACATCTGCATTATGAAACCAGATGCCTTCCCATGCTCATCAATGGATAAGGCCTTGGATAGATGGAAAATCATTACGAAATTGTGGTGAACTATGGACCTGCTGACAATTTTCCAGAACCCTGTAACCTAGCAAATTACATAGCTTCATACACTTGGAGGAACATTGATCCTCTGTCTCTTGAGGAAGTATGAAAGACCATCCAAAAGTTGTGGAATGGACTTGCTGCTGTATCTGATGGTATTACACTTGAGCTGCTAAGAGGTGCCTTGGAGCCAGTGAGCATCGGTCTGCAACAACAGTTCTTAAAAGTGGGAGCATAGGCAAAATACCAGCAGAATGGAAAGACAGCATCATAGTGTCCCCGTACAAGGGGAAAGGATCTCTTACTGAATGTGGCAACTATAGGTCAATCTCGTTGTTATTGGTCTCTAGAAAGACCTGCTTGGTAGGATGCAGCTGTTCTTCTACAGACACTATCATCCATAATATTCAGGTTTCACATTATATTATCTCTTTTCCCCCCAAATACAGAACATAAATATTTATTGAACTCTTCTGCCTTTTCTGTGTAATATTGACAACTCTACCATTTCCATCAGTAATGGACCAGTACTGTTGTCCAAGATTCTTTTTCTTCTTAACATACTTAAAAAACCTTCTCTTATTGTCCTTAACTCTGCTAGCCAGAGATTTCTATTTGTGTCCCTTTTCTTCTCTCATCAATTTTCTACAATCCCTATCTTCTGATTTATATTCATCATCAACTTCCCTTTTCTTCTGAGTAGGATACTAATCTGTCCTAAAAGTTTGTGAATTGCTGTTTTATCTGTACAGAAGGGGAAGAAACCCTCAGAGATAATTAAGCTATAAATAATGGGTGAGCTTTAATATTCCTTTCAAGCATGATAGATTTATATACTATTAGGATGTAGTATCGTATTATAAGAATTTAGTAACCTATAGGTGCTGTAATTACTTATTGTCTATAAAAAACATGAATTGATGAAAGACAGAATTTTGCTATCTGGTTGCAGAATTTTCGATTTCAAAATATATTAGTTGTATTATGGTAATAGTATTAAAATGAGTGACCTAACTTCAAACCAGAAACATGCTTCGATCTTGTGGTGCCTAAATCTTTGATGGATACCCAATTCATTTACAGAATACAGTTAATAAAAAGAGAGGAAGGACAGTCTTGTGACTAGGACTAGGAAGTAAGGAAATTCAGGTTGTGTGACTTAATAAATTGTTTGTTATTAGCTTCTGAACTACCTAATTGTATATGAAACTGGAACAAAACATGCCAAAGCATTACCAGAAAGGCTGTTTTTGTAATCAAACAAAACTATGAGAGGTGTACAAAGTGTGGCTTAAAAATGAAGACTGAAAAATATTGTGTGACCATTAAAATGCTTTTCTTAAATGTGTATATGGTGCCTAGATATTAAAGTGATAAGCACATTGGAAATCACAGATTAGATATATAGATGGAAAGATGTCAGCAACAAATGTAATTTTGATACAATCAAGAATCTAGTGTGATATACTATTATACTAACACACTAGATATTAAAATGTGTGTGAACAGAACTGTTTGCCAACTGTCTTGCTTAGATTCCACCACAACATTCATGTTAAAAAGTAGGAACATATCAACAGGTTTAATCACACTTGTTTACATTTCTGTCTCCACAGTGAAGTACAACTTGCGCTTATGTTGACTTTTACCTGTAAGCAAAGAAAAGATCTTAGGTAACTGAAGCATGCAAAAGTAAACAGTATATTAGTAAAGAAATGATAGAGGCTTTCCAGATTGAAAAGAAAATGTTAGAAACAGACTAATTTATTAAAGCAATGCATGTTCCACCCTTGTAACTGTGGAACATTTAAAACTGCTATAACTTTCAACAGCAAACAGTACAGCTCTATGGCTGATGTTGGTATAAGCTAGTGTCCAAGGGGTTCTCTCACTGTATTGTCTTTGTGTGAAATTAACCTTTGTATAGAGGACCATTGCAAGGTCTGTGATCATTAAGGTCTCAATTTAGCCCTGAGAATAAAGCTTAAGTGGGACTTAAGTAATGCATAGACTCTGTGCTAAGTGAAATTCATGCTCTGATTTCTACAGTGGTTAGATTCTTTCTGAAGCTCCAAGCCTCATGGAATAAGTAATCATCATAAATTTACATAGTTTCTTTTTCTGAGCTTCATAGAAAGAGATCAGACATATTCACTTAGTCCAGTATATACTCACCCAGTCATATAAAGTATAGTATGAGAAATAACAGTGAGTTGTAAATGACTCAGTGCTCAACATACACCAAAGTTACAACTCTATACAGACTAATTTGGAATGTCCACCCCTACTGTGAACCAGACATAGTTATTGCAATGGATTTACTAATAAATATTATTCTATTAGAGAAATAAATAGTGGGAATTTTTAGATCACTAGTATTAAGTCAGAAATAACATGAGCCCATCGCATATGGAAACATGTTACTGAAGGCATTATTAGAGTGCAAGGCATGTATTGTGAGGAAACAAAAAGAGCATTGATTTAGCTTGAAACTTATCATTCTCTTGGAATTGAAACATTTAATTGGTCTCTGCAGAAGTGTACACTGAAAACAAGCCCTAGTACTTGTATAACTCAATCAGATATGGAGTGGGGAGGGAAAGGACTTCAGAGTCAGACTTCAGGACCTTCACAGACTCTACACAGCCATCTTTAGACATATTTAAAAATGATTCAAAATATTCATTTTAGTGAATATACCTTTCAACTTCCATTATTATTTCATAACCTTTACATATGAGCTAGGTATTATTATTATATATTACATGCAAAATAAGCTAGGTTGAAAGAAAGTTAATATTGCAAAGTCAAACAAGTAGAGCTGATTGAAAAATGGTTGTTTGTAGAAATTTGTGAGAAAAATGAGAAAAAATGTTTTTTAAAATATTTTAGCAGAAAAGTTTGACTATTAAAACCATTTTTTGTTTTTAGCTGAAAAATCTTAACACATCCCTATTCACTTTCTCCATACCATTCATGATTTTATGATGAATCTGTGATGCATCATGCATGCTCCTCTAGGCTGGGGGAGGTAGTTTATTATGGGAATCCTTGACCCTGGTGTATCATGGAAAATGTAGTCTACATGAGGAGCCCACTTCAATAAAAGGGACATGAAAAGCAACCAAAATAAAACTCATATGAAGCACAACACTCCATAGCCAAATAAAAAAAAATGGCCAAAATATTTTTCATTGTGGTTGTTTGATTTTTCAATGAAAAATCAAAATTATCCATAATAACGGATACTCTTCATGAAAATATCACCACAAATCCAATTTTCTATCAAAAATAGTTTTAATGTAAAATATGCAGATTAGGACAATATATCAGTTCTCCAGATTTTCAGGTCTTCAATCTCAGTAGGTTTGGACTTAAAAGTCATATATGTGTTTATGTATGTATGTATGTGTATGCATATACACATACACACACACACACAATTGGTCTCAGAGGTATTTGCACTATATTGGCAGAATTCCAAAAGGTCTTCCAAGGCTTATGTTGTCTGGAAATCAGTTACCGTTGCAAGATAGACAAATCAGTAACTGTAAAAACACAGACTGGATTAAATATGCAGTTGTAACTGAAAAGTCAAATAAAGTACAGCCATGCATTGATCCATATGATTCAAATAAAATAATAAAAATGAATGTTGCCTGATAAAAACTCTTGAAAATGTGGGAGAAAAGCTCTTGGAAGCTTGCCTGGCATTATATGCCAGGCATATATTTGAACAAGTACATTTAGATGATTTTAACTCTAACTTAATTACAGAAATCTGGTGGGACAATTCACATAAATTTAAAAATCATTGAATACAACCTGTTTGTGAAGGATAGAGTTAGTAAAAGAGGGGGCATGGTGAGACTATATTAAAGACATCATTACCTGTTGTAGAGTTACTGCTTATTCAGAACTGTATGATTTTTAATATGTACTAACTAAGCCCAGGAGCAGTGCTGGTGAGAGTCTGGTGGGAAATTAAACTAGAGAACTGGATGAGTTGCTCCTTAAGCATCTGTCCGAAGTGTGTGGAAAGAAAAATTGTATTATGATGGGGGATTTCAGTTTGGGAGACACACTAGAGGTCTCATGTAGCCAGTAGCAAATCACCATTAGAGTTTTTTAAACATTATAGATAATTTTCTACCACCAAAGATACTGCACCCAATACAATAACTTTGCTCTGGATGTTATCACAGAGTGATTAATTTGTATCTCTAGATTGCAAACTTGGGTTACCTAAAGACCAGTGATTATGATGTGATTACTTTAATTATGGCCAAACATAGGACAGTTCCAAACAGTAATGTATATATCTGATGCTTCAAAAGGGTTAGGTTGCTAAGCTGAGGAAAGTTATTCATGAAATTAATTAGGATTAAACCAGTAAAAAGAAAAATGAAAATTGGGAATTATTTAAGAAGAGTTCACTAGATGACTCAAAGCAACTCTTCTACCTTTGTGAAAGAGGATGACTTTAATTTAAGCCCATTCTTTATGAGGGTAATTAAATTCTTTTTAATTGCTTCTCTCTCATACACACACACATGCAAAGTAGAAAAATGGGAAAGTATATAGCAATCAATATATATTAGAAGTTATGAAATGTAGAAAATTGATAAGGGAAGCGAAAGACATCAGGGAAAATGCCACAGCTGGTGGAGGTTAAGGACAATTTAAAGTATATAAGGGAATATGAGAAATCCTAAAAATGATATAGGCCCATTATTAGATGGAAATGGTAAAATTATGAATAATGATACTGAAAAGGTAGAAGTATTAAATAAAGATGTATGATCTATATTTGGAAAAAGACAGGATGATGTCACTTGAGAATTTCAGTTCACATATTAAACAACATGTACTAGAGTTAAACATTTTTAATCAACAGGCCTTGATAACTTGCACACAATAGTCCTAAAAGAGTTGGGTGAGGAGACCTCAGGTCCACTAATGTTAATTTTTAATAAATCTTGGAATATCAGTGTAATTCCAGAACAGTGCTAATGTGCCAATATTCAAAATGGCCAAGGAGGATGACCTGGGTCTTTAAAGGACAGTCAACCCAACATCAGTCCTGGGGAAAGTAAAGGAAAAGCTGATACAGGATTCAATTAAAGTATGGGAATATAATTAATACCAGTTGATATGGTTTAGGGAAAAGAGGTATTGTCAAACAAACCTGATTTTATTTATGAGATTACAAATCTGTTTGGTAAATGAAACTGCACAGATAGACTTTTGTAAGGTTGTCATAAAATATTTCCCAGATTTGGACCTTAGCGTCCAAAATGTGGGTGTTAGCATGAAAACCTCCAAGCTTAGTTACCAGCTTGGACCTGGTAAAGCTGCCACCACCCAAAAAATTAGAGTTTTTGGGGCACTCTGGTCCCCCCAAAAACCTTCCCTGGAGACCCCAAAGACCCAAATTTCTTGAGTCTCACAACAAAGGGGAATAGACCATTTCCCCCCCTTCTCCCTTCCAGGTGTTCCCTCCCTGGGTTCCTGGAGAGATACACAGAAGCAAGCTCCTTGAATCTAAACAGAGGGACTCCACCCTCCCCGTTTCCAGTCCTGGAAACACAAGTACTTCCCTCTTCACCCAGAGGGTATGCAAAGTCAGGCTTAGTAAATCTAACACAAAGAGATTTTCCCCCTGACTTCTTCCTCCCACCAATTCCCTGGTGAGTTGCAGACTAATTCCCTGGAATTCCCACTAAAGAAAAACTCCAACAGGTCTAAAAAAGAAAGCTTTATAAGAAGAAAGAAAAATACATAAAAATGGTCTCTCTGTATTAAGGTGACAAATACAGGGTCAATTGCTTAAAAGAAATATGAATAAACAGCCTTATCCACAAAGAATACAATTTAACACATTCCAGCAACTACACACATGTAAATACAAAAAAACAAACAATATAAACCTACTGTCTTATCTCTTTGTACTTACAACTGGGAAACAGAAGATTAGAAAGGCAGGAGACAGAAAGATCATTCTCAGAGCCGAGAGGGTCAGACACAAGACAAAGAACAAAGAACTCCACACACAAACTTCCCTCCACCCAAATTTGAAAAAGTCTTGTTTCCTGATTGGTCCTCTGGTCAGGTGTTTCAGGTTACTGGTGTTACCCCTTTACAGGTAAAAGAACATTAACCCTTAGCTATCTGTTTATGACAAAGGTTTCTGACTTAATATAACCCAACATTCTCATTAAAAAGTTAGCACTATACAATACCAATAAGGTACACGTTAAATGGCATAAGAACTGGCTCAATGATTTGGAACTAAATATGAAATCACTGCTGATGATAAATTTGTAGATGACACAAAGACTGAGAGAGTGATAAATAATTATCAGGACAGGGCTGTCATATAGAGCAATCCGGATCCTTGGTAAATGCTGCCCAGAAAAAAATGAGTTTTAATACAGCCAAATGCAAGTTCATATATCTAGTAAAGAAGAATGAAGGCTATACTACACAACGGGCAACTCTATCTTAGAAAGCAGTGACAAAGAGAAAGATATTGAGGTCATAATGGACAAGCAACTCAACCTGAGCTCCCAGCGCAATGCTGTGGGAAAAAGGAATAATGATCCTCAGATGTATAAGTAGGAGAATGCTGAGTAGGAGTAAGAAGGCTAATTTACCTCTATCTGTGGCATTGATGAGAAATTCTATGTCCCGTTTTGGGGTCCACATTTGAAAAAAAATAAAAGATGCTGAAAAAATGGAGAGGGTGCATAAAAGAACCACAAATGGTTTGAGCACTGGAAAAATGCTTTAGAGATTGAAGGAGCTCTAGGTAATCAAAAAGAAGAAAGATCAAGAGGTAACTTGATTATGATGTACAAGCACCTTCACAGAGAGAAAATATCAGTACTAAAGGACTGTTCGATCTTACTGAGAAAGACATAACAAGATGGAAGATAAAGACAGAGATTCAAATTAGAAATAAGGCACAATTTAACAATGAGGTGATTAACCATTGTAACAGACTACCTAGGGAGGTATTGAATCCTCCATTGCTTGGTATTTCCAAATCAAGACTGAATGTCTTTCTGAAAGATCTGCCTTAGAGTATGTCTACACAAAAGCTGGAAGGTGTAATTTCCAGATCAAGAAGACATACCCAAGTTAGCACTGATCAAACTAGAGTGTTAAAAATAGAAATGTAGCCACAGCAGCGTGAGAGGCAGGAAGGGCTAACTGCCCTAAATACAATCCATTTGACACATAAGTATATCCTCTGGGCAGCTAGGCCCTCCTGCTACTTGGACCACAGCAGTTACACTTCTATTTTTAGCATGTTAGCTCATCCAGAGCTAGTGCAGGTATGTCTCCTGGAGCTGAAATGTACACCTTCCAGCTCTAGTGTAGTCAAACCCCTAGTCAAACACAAGGTATTTGGCTCAACCCAAGGTAAATAGGTGAAAATCTGTGGCCTACTGTGTTGTACAGGAAGGGAAGTCAGACTAGATGATCTGATAGTCCCTTCTGGCCTTAAAAAGACTCTATGAATCTTAGACTATTTTGTCTTTATAAAGTTTAATCAAATGCCATTTGGTGTAAATTCTGATCCTTAGATATGCCAGGGAATATTTTTATAGATTTTCTGGGAGGAGGGTTAAAAAAAGTCAAAATTATAATGGATTATGTTGTAACTTGGCCTGGGGACCTTAACGAACACATTGAAAGACTTCAGCAAATAACTCTGTGAACAAGAGGAAGACACTTATCACTGAACGACAATCAAAGGGATGGAGGGCCTGGCAAAGTTATACATATAGGGTAAAAATGGAGGGAAATGGCTTATTTTTTCATCCAGACCAAAAAAAAGAATAGTTAAAATGTCTTCTCCATAATATAAAATAGAAGGGTAGAATTTTAAGATATTTGCCACAACTCAATCTAAACGCTTCCATGATCAGTAAGCCCTGAAGGAAACTGATGGAGAATGACACTGCACGGCATTGGGAAGAAAGACAAAATAGTCAAGGGAAAAGTTAAAAATATCGGATTACCAGGGTTTCCATGGTATTATTATTTATCTTTGTCCCTTCTGTTATCAGAAGGTCTAGGTACATGTTTATGAAGGAACAGTAAGATGCATTTCTATCAATATCACTAAACATGGCAGAAAGAAACTAAGTGGATATTGAAAAAATGCTGGCAGTTGAGAGTGGTTGTCTTACACTTCATACAAAAATACCAGATGTGGGTGAGGGAAGATACATCTAGAAACTGATCATAAACCACTTGTGAATTAATTTTAAAAACTTTCCCTTTGACACTAGTTAGAATCCGTGCCTGCACCTACTACCACTATGTAAAATGCAATGCTGAACCGATAAGGTGCGGGGGCAAATAATCAACCAGTTTAAATTGTCATAACTCCCTTAAAATCAATGGAGCCATCATAATTTACACCAGTTGAGAATCTATCCCCTGATCTCCGTGAAGAACATACATCAGATAAGGAACTATAAATAGTGAACTGAAGGACACCACCTGAAAGTGATGCTTATTTTTGTTTTAAAAATCTAAAGTATTGAACTAGCTGTTTTCTCATACTGATGAATGTGAAATTTTTGGAGGAATTTATGTCTATTACTTCAAAATTTGCTGAATTTCAAATTAAAAGAAAGAGGGGGAGCCCATTATGTATAGACAGAAATTATCCAATTTACAAGATTGTCACAAAGAGTATAATCAAACCCCAACCTGATATCATACAGATTATTTCCAGAAGAAATGGATTTACAGAATTCTATAGACCAGCCAAGCTCTGGCTGAATAGATTTGACATGGTATGGAAACTGGTTCTATGGCCCTGTGTGACATTGTGTATATAAGTGCATAATGTTGAGATACATTATTGTATCTGAATGTAATGTTCACCTGTAGCACTGAGGATCCAATACTGGTCCCATTTAATAGGACCTCATGCCATTGTTTTAACTGGGAACTGCATCAGGCACTACACCTGCTCTTTAAAAATGATTATACTTTTCCCCTAGAAAATAGGAAAATACTATGTAAATTTCAGGAATTTTATAAGATTCCACTTTTAAATGGCTCTGTTATAAAGGCTTGTATGATTGCTGGTTGTGTTGTTATATTTCTGACTATTATGCATAATAATTAAATAGTATCTCTTCAGCTCCCAAGAAGTCACAAACCTTTTGTCATCATTAGACAAAATCAGGCTGAGTATAAACACAGTCTAGTTTCTTCCATGTTTTTGTATTTGTATGCAGCAATTGTCAGCATGTCGGCAGTGGACGGTGATAAAGTGCATTTTTCTGCTTGGGTGGTTAGCCCTTTCATTTTTACAAGTGACAAAATAAAAATCTGCTGAAGAGTGAACATGCTGCTTTCACTGTGTCATCTCAGCCCTGCGGGTCATTTTATTATAAAAATGTAAAAATCCAGTCAATTTTATTTAATCAGCTGAAAAGGAAAAGTGTTTCCAGGTCATTAATCAAGTGCTCCTTCTCTGTGGGACTTGTCTCTTCAGAAATTGCCATCTGAATCATTAATAAGCTGAAAAGATTTTGTGCCAGCAGGTTTTTGAGAAACCTAGATGTTATCAATATAACAGAAGTAAAGTAATTTGAGGTCAACAAATAAATCCTTATATATTCATTGCTCCCAAAGCTTTATCTAGGTTACTAAAGGAAAATATTTCTTTACTTTCTAAATATTTAATTGTTCATATTGTTGGAAAACATTCAATTGTTTAGATTGTATTTGATTATATAGTCCATAATTATATGTTTTCTTTAATGTTACCTAACCTTATATTTACAGTAAACTTTTATTATGTGAATTGATCAAAGCATAATGAGACAGTAGGAAGAGATAATTACTACTGTATCTATAATAATGATAGTAATTAAACCACAGAAAACTACATTCAAAAATTGTCAAGGCTGCGACTTAAACCCATAGTAGCATAGGAAGAAGCTGAAGGTAGATATCACATCTAAGTGAACCAATTGTATATGCCTTGATGCTTCAGTACAAGCCATATGGGCCAAATTTTCATTCATACTTATGGGTACAATTGTTTGCATGTGAATAAATGGGCATCTGGCATGTGAAAACAAAGGCACCTGCTTGTTTTATACACATGTTTTTGGAGGTCAGTTGAATTTGGTCCATGTTGTATGACCATGAAATACACAAGAACAATGGATTAGTCATTGCTAGAATTTCATCCTTAACTCTAAACTTTCTTTTGTTGGATGAATCTCAAATTTATATAAACCACAACAAGGTAATCAGTTCTCCTGGTAATATTAAAAATAATTTCAAAGACTATTAAAATATGTTTCTGTTTATGGACATGGCAGTCCAAAATGGTTTCTCTTAACTTATGAAACTCCTAGTGTAAAGGATAGAATCAACATTTTGACGTAAATCAACTGCTGTACAGTGTACTCTGTGATGGATACAGTTTCTCATTTTCTTTGCACTTTTTAATGGGTAGCTTAAAGATCATGAAAGATGCCACTTTGAGAATTCTAGATACGGGAGATTAGATTTTGACCTCAATTATACCTCTACAAACTTGGGCTAATTCCATAAATTAAAATGGAGTAACATGGATATACATAAGGTATACCAATTCAGAAAAAAATTCTGATATAACAAAACATAACTGGTAACACCACCCATTGATCAAGGAAACATCAGTAGAGGCTACAATCTGTAATCTTATGGCATGACTATGACCTCAATGTAAATTCTGCATAACTCTGACTTCAGAGCAGATTTTTACCCACTGGTTATACAACAAATCACCAAAGAGCAAAATTCAGTTGACTTAAGTAGAATTACTCCTCATTTGTACTCATGTACCAGAGTAAAATAAAGCCCACAAGTGCCAGCTAGTGTCAATGGTAGGAGTAATTTCTTGCCAAATAGGAATTGGACTGTGACCACCAACTCATTTCATATAGTTGACCAAACAGCCACTGGATGCTAATGACTCTTTATTCCTAGCAACTTACTCTGTATTCAGAACTGTGACTTAATAGCAGAAGGCTCCATAACCTATTCACCAATCCCCAAGGCTGACTCGCTCAGGAAACTGGTAATGGGTTATGAAGCTTCTCACTAATGCAAAGTTACAGTGTTTATTTTTCCAGCAAATTGCCCAAACTACCCAGTTAGCAGTAGGGAGAATTATCTCTATTCCTGCTGTGATCATTTAAGACCTGGCAGAATTTTGTAATATAGAGCCATTTTTTCCCATTATTCTAACTTAAAATTAAATATTAGAAATGTTTTGTTCTTCATATTGACTAATCACTATGGTAGTTATTTTGAAGAAAAAAAGAAGCAGCAGCATTAAAATAACCTCATTTTATCACTTGTCTTGTTCCAAAAATCACTATAATAATTAGTCTATAATAAGGACAAATGATCTTAAAATGAAATTTTAGAGATAAAGGAGTTTTAAAAAGTGTCTTGAATCACAAAGCTCTGCCAACTCCTAAATTATCACGGCAGGACTAAAGATGCTATAACAATGATAAAACAACTACTAAAGAAGCTCAGTCTCAATTCACATTAAAATTCCTACAATTTTTCTGAAAGAGATGTAGTAATTTAATGGTAATTGTTACTAATTATTTGTGGCAATAAAGTATCAACACTTTTTTTAAGAATGTCACTTGCCATTAATAAAAATCTCACAGAAGTAATTTTATGTATGCAAATACTTTTTTCTGTGCGACAGAAAGCCAGAAACTTGAAGCAATAATATAGATCAAAAAGAAAGATCTGAAGATGCACGATGAGGCCCAGTTTTCAGTGGAATCATTTGCTGTACGTGCACCGGGATGCAAAACCTTACAGAATAAGTAAAGCTGCTGATTAGCAGCTGTTCTGTGATCAATAGTTAAGAAGATGAAGAAAGTGGGTTAAAACACATATTTTATCCCTATAAGTTTGATTAATAAATGTTGAAGACGCTGAATGCTATGTTAAAAACGGAATTAAACAAGACAAAAACTCTTACAGAATTACAGCAGTAAACAGATGGTATTTTAGCTCAAATTCTGCTCATTTACAGTAACTGAATCTGTGTTTTATTCTTTCCTGCTCCATACATTCCAGAAATACCAAACTTCTTTCTGTCCCTACCTCCCTTGAATAAATTCTGCTCTCATCTATTCCATTGGAAAGGAAGAATAGTTACATTAGAGTAACTAGAGTAGAGTAACTAGAATAATCTGGGTATTTTGTCTCTGCACAGTGGGCAATAGAACAATCTCTCCTTTGCTACCGGTATCTGGAAAGGCTTTTTTGTGGGATAAATTCACAAAACTAGATGACTGGGCAACAAAATGGCAAATAAAATTCAATATTGATAAATACAAAGTAAGGCACCCTGAAAAGCAATCCCAACTACACATACAAAATGGGATCTAAATTAGCTGTTCAAGATCTTTCTTGATTTGTAAGTCATTGTGGATAGTTCTCTGTAAACTCCCACTCAAAGTGCAGCAGAATGATGGGAACAATTAGGAAAGGGACAGATAAGAAGACAGTAAATATCATAATGTCACAGTATAAATCCATGGTAAGGCCGCACATTGAACAGTGTGCAGTTCTGCTTACCCCATCTCCAGAAAGATATATTAGAATTGGAATAGGTACAAAGATGGGCAAAAAAAATTATTAAGGGTATGAAACAGCTTCTGTGTGAGGAAGGATTTAAAAGACTGACTTCTCAGCTTGGAAAAGAGACCACTAAGAGGGGGGACAATAGAAGTCTACAAAATTGTGAATGATGTGGAGAAAGTGAATAAGGAAGTGTTATTTTCTCCTTCAGATAAGACAAGAATCAAGTCACACAACGAAAATAATAGGCAGCAGGCTTAAAACAAACAAAAGGAAGTACTTCTTCATACAATGCACAGTCAACCTGTGGAACTCATTGCCAGGGGATGTTGTGATGGCCAAAAGTATATCTGGGTTCCTGGCATCAGCCATTGTCAGACCCAGTGTGGCTGTTCTTATGTTACTTCACTTCCTAAATATTATAAAGCCCTACCCAAAGCTACATCTCTTCTCTTTAGCCTGAAAAACCATCTCTCTAGTTCTCCTCTTCACAGAATCATAGAAGATTAGGGTTGGAAGAGACCTCAGGAGGTCATCTAGTCCAACTCCCTGCTCAAAGCAGGACCAACACCAACTAAATCATCCCTGACAGGGCTTTGTCAAGCCAGGCCTTAAAAACTTCTAAAGATGGAGATTCCACCACCTCCCTAGATAACCCATTCCAGTGCTTCACCACCCTCCCAGTGATATAGTTTTTTCCCAATATTCAACCTAGACCTCCCCACTGCAACCTGAGACCATTGCTCCTTGTTCTGTCATCTGCCACCACTGAGAACAGCCTAGCTCCATCCTCTTTGGAAGCCCCCTTCAGGTAGTTGAAGGCTGCTATCAAATGCCCCCTCACTCTTCTCTTCTGCAGACTAAAGAAGCCCATTTCCCTCAGCCTCTATTCATAAGTCATGTGCCCCAGCCCCCTGATCATTTTCATTGCCCTCTGCTGGATTGTCTCCAATTTGTCCACATCCTTTCTGCAGTGGGGCCCCAAAACTGGACCCAATACTCCACATGTGGCCTCACCAGTGCTGAATAGAGAGGAATAATCACTTCCGCCAATGTCCTGGCAGTGTGTATGACTTGCTAGTTTAAATTTTGTATGGAAATTAGCATCAGTTCTTCTCATTTGATTAATCTATATATAGTACACAGCTAAAATATGCAAGTCAAAATATATCCTACATACAATAGCCCTACCCAGTCTCTCTGAAATTTTTACCTTCTTTCTCCCTCCCTATTCTCTCTCACCGTAGATTCACCTTGTAGCTAGTGTCTCCCTCAATCTGGTCCAGACAAGCCCTGAAAGACCCCTCCTCCCAGTGAGGGACAATAGCCCCATACTGCTAGCACCTTACTTGGCCTTCTGGTGAATGACCTCCATACTAGACTCTCAACCTCAGTCTTTCTATTTCTGTGAATATGATTTGTACCTACTGTTTCTTAGCATGAGCAACAGAGTGGTATTCAGCAGTGGGGGAAGGTAGGGTACTTTCAGTATGCAGTCTGGAGGGTGGGAGGGTCTCCCCAGCAGGGGGCAGATGCTGTCCATCTTGAATTATTCGTCTAACAATTGTAAACTTGCTTTTTTCCCAGTGACCAAAATCCTCCTTTGTCCCCACTACAATGTCTGCTAATCATTTTCTCGAACATAAGAAACATGGGCTTTCCATTACAGTTTAAAAGATTTTCACCAGTTTCCCAAACAGAGAAAAAATCATTCCCATTTATACTTAATGAACTCGAAATAGCTGCCTGTGTTTTTCAGAAATCCTAAGGAAAAAAACCATACATCTTAATCACTACTAACCCCCCCCCAGGAAACTATCATACCTCAGTATATTAGATAGTTGAATACAAATGGAATGGAATAAATGCCAGCTTTCTAAGCTAACTTGTGTACTAGCCCACACTACCATGATTTGGTTTTGAACACATGAAAATATTATTAAAATTGTTCTTTCTTCCTTCTTTAAAATTGCTTCATAGCTTGTGTTTGGGTTTTACAAGCATTGAGACAGATATTTTTCACAGTTATGAGTTGTGCATTGCTGTCCACTCATAACATTCCACATCACCTGGAGTTGTGCATCATCAGCTCTTTTGAAACTCAGGCCTTCTATCTTCTCTTCAGCACAGTAGGAATAATAATGTAGTCCAACAACTTTATACAAGCATCAAAAATTTTTCATAGAACTATTTACACAACTTTCCACAATGTATTGCAGTCCTTCGTCATATGTTAACTCCACCTGTTAGAATGTACAGATTTATGTGATGAACACGCTACATGATGTAACATTTGTACAGATATTAACTCCTAAAGAGGATTATCTCATCTTCAACTTCTGTACAATGTCAGAATGCATCAGAATTCTTAAGAGTCAAATTTTGTACAGCTCGTCAGAACGTTTTTTCCTGTGGAAAATGTGGACTTGATGAAAAATCAAAAGCCAGACTAGTTTGGTTAGGATATACCACTCAGGTGTCACACGGAAGTTGTAGTTTGGGTGCATTGTTATTATTCTCTTCTATAGGCCTGGCTCCCTGGTGGGAGTATATCGACTATGAGATACTGTGGCAAAGTGAACAGTGTGCCACCTTGTTTGTAGTCTGGCTGGTTACCTTTTGCCTTGTGACTCAGCCTTTGGTCTCGCCCTTATAGGGCAAACCAGGATTTTCACTCTGTAGTCCCAGGACCTCACACCAGGGTCCTGGTGCAGGCCCAATAGTCTTTCTGAACCCTTGTTTATGTGGTCTTCCTGCAAGTCTTCCCAGTTAGGCTGGAGGGATACCTAGTCCCTCCTTCCAATCTGGATTCCAGTCCAGGTCCCTAGTAGCAAGTAGTTAAGGTCTGTCTGGTCAGACTTCTTGCTTCTTTCCAGGTCTACTTCCTATATCAGCCAGTCTTCTCAGGGGGCTTGTATTCTCAGCAGGGCAAGGGTGGAGGGTGGGATTGGAAGTCTCCAGGTCAAGCCTCTAGTCCCAGTTCTTAAGGCAGCATTGGAAAGGAAACTAAATTAACATAAATAAAGAGCGGCACCAGCTTCTCTGTTCTAGTAGGGTCCTCTAGTTATTTTTCCTACTACTCTGTTTTCACAGGCAACTGAAGGTATCTTGCTCTCTGCTATTCTGCTTTCTGGGTGCTGAGGATACCAGGTCTGCCCTTCTACCCAGGCTGGGCCTTTTGAACTGAACTTCTCCCCTTTTAAGCTCCTCCACCAAGATTAGCATATCTTGCAGGTGCGGTGGAGCAGGACTGCCTAAGCCCCAAACTGCTCTTTAATCCCCTTTTGCCTGCTGTAGGGTTTGTACACCCCATCACAGGTACTATGTACTTTTGTTGGTGGTGGTTGTGTGGGAGGAGTGCATCATAGAAATCCCTGACCATGACACATTTTGGGATATGTAGTCCATTCAGGGAGCCCAGCCTCAAAAGAAGAGAAATATGAGGCAATGTCCAAAACTAAACATTTCCTTTTTTCAGTTTTTCAATGGAAAAATCAATATTTTTCAGGCAAAGTAGACACTTTATTGGGAAAAAAAAGTTTACTCAAACTCCCTATTTTCAGGTCAAAAAATTTCATAGGAAAATTTTAGACCAAACCTAAAATTCTTCCTTTAAAACATCAGCACATGTTGGAATTAATGGGGAATCATAATTCCAGGACACAATCCAAGCTACAGCAACCTTGAGGATCCTTTAGGATAGTGCAGCACGTTTCCCTTGTCCCTTAAATTTGGGAGGATGGAGTAGAGCAAAGAGAAAGAGAACTGCCCTGAGAACTGCAGACTGTGACTAGTCCTTGCTCAGGCCATGTAAGGATAAGAACAGGAGACACCCTGTGCCTTCTCTGCTGTGCACTTGTAAAATGGCCAGTCATGATCTGGCCAACAGTGTTGATGTTGCAAAAGAATACTAATACTTCAAAAGTGATGTGCACCAATCAGCAGCCAAGATGCCAACTGCCGCAGTAAACATCATCCAAATAATCAACAATGGGAAAAGTAAAGGATGAACGTGAAGGTCAGTTACAGACAAAGCTCTGGTTCTGTTATTCAGTAGTTTGGACAGAAATTCAGTGAGTTGTTACCTAGGAATAGGAACTCCAATTAGTAAGTCCTCCCAGGCTCATTTTGAGGAGTGATCCAATGCCCATTGCAGTCAATGGAAAGACTCCCATTTATCTCAATGTGTGTTGCATCAGGCCCTTAGAGATGCTGACAAAGGTATTGCTAATTAATAATTTGGCTTAAAAGGACTAGGAAGCTAGAAATCTGCTTATGTTTTTATGTATGTATTGCAACCTTTTTTTATTGGACAATGGAACTTCAGTAGTTTGGGAAAGAAAAAAATGCAAGGACAGAACAAATATAGCACAATGAAATAGTGGGGTTTATTTTCTTAGCAGCTCCTCCATTTGCTCTAATGGAGTTCTGATTATCCTATGAACATAGAAAACATTTTCTTTTTTTAAAAATGTCACTAACTCACCCAGTTATTAGAGATCTCAGAGCTCTAATTCTGACAAGCCTAATCATGAAAGAAAAGAGGCACATTAAAAATGCATAAATGTATACAGCTAGAAGAAGCATGGGAGAGTCAAGTTCTTGCCACAGCAGATCTTGCATTCTATTCTCTTTATTTAGCCTGCTAGTCTTTCAATAGGCACAACTTATAAATAGCAAATCATTAATATGTTTACTTGTCTAAAGAGCTTTAAAAGCCACTTGAGAATGGTATGGGGAAGTTGTTCTTGTTTTCTTGCTGGGACAAAGCAGCACAAAAGAAAAAAAATTACTCACTGTCATTGCAGCATCATTTTCCCCCTAATAATATTCACTTAGAAATGATTGATTGTTCCATGAGAAGCTAAAAGAATGAAGTTAGTTTAGTTGTTCAGTCTGTGGAATTACAGGTCAAGACACTAGCATTTCTAGACACCCTCCTCCCCAAATCCTAAATCCTGGGGGTGTTATGGGTTCAAAGAAAGAAAGAAGGATGATGCCAGGTGCCAGGTCTTGCCAGCTGAGCACTGACAAATTCATAGCTGGAAATCAGACCAGCTCACCTATATGTTAATATTGTTCAAGACAGGTGTGGAACTTGTAAGAATGTGTTTAGTGTTTAGACTCTATGAAATGCATGTAAGTTGCAGCATGCATTTATCTTACTTATAGTGTCTGTATTCCATGCTATAAAGCAATATGTAACTTTTGCTTTATAATTGTAAAAATGCCTGCTCTGAATTTGTGAATCTAGGCAGGAAAAGTGGTTCCCCTGCCCATCCAGAAGAACGATCGAGATTAAGTGATCCATTGTGAAACATCACCTTTTTTCTTCTGCAGGCTTTGGGGTTGGGTTTAATGGCCCTCTTACACCCATAAAGGTGCTATGTGAGAGAAAGTAGGTCCCATCAACTTGAATTCTGGAAGAGGGAAATATAGTGACATGAAGATTTGTCACCTCTTTGCTGTTTGGACTCTTACAAGGGCTGGAGCTAAGAAACAAAAAAGCAGAGATCCCCAGGAGCAGCCTGGGTTAGCCTTAAAGAGACATTCAGTGCTGATATATTATTACATCTCCGTCACATGTTTTGGAACCATGGCCTGAACTAATTTGTGTATATATGCTGTCTGTTTCAACCTGTAAACAACTCATTTCTTTTTCCTAGTTAATACATCTTTAGTTAGTGTACAATAGGATTGGCTACCAGCGCTGTCTTTGGTGTGAGAGCTAAGGTACAAATTGATCTGAGGTAAAGTGACTGGTCTCCAGAGACTGGGAGAAATCTGAATATTTTGTGATTTTTGGTTTAAGCGACCATTTATCACTTGCCTGGGTGGTAAGATAGACTGGAGTGTGCAAGGATACTGTCTGTGACTCCATGGTAAGACTGTTACACTGATCCAGGAGTGCACATTTGTTACTGTTGTGTAATTCTAGAACGCAACACCAGTCTGGGGTGTCTGCTCTGCTTTTGACAATCTGTCCTGAGGTTGGCACTCTCAGTCATGAGCCACTCCAGATAGCACAACAATTTTATCTTCCATTCCAGCATGTTTTATTTACCATAGGACAGAAGCCGCTCTAATCTCAGGTCAAGATCTACAGTTACGGGCAGTAATGTAGGCCAAGGGGAAATACAATCTCCACTGGATGCTCATAATTTTTACTGATGAAAGGTTAAAATAGAAGTAAAAGGGCCCCCCTAAATAAAATCATGTGTTCAAAAGGGTTGCAGATCCACAACTGTGTATTTTCTGTTGCTGCTGGTTTTGTAGGGTCTGATCCTGAGATGGACATCCCATTGGCTTAAACAATATTGCCACACTTATGTGTTATTGTATCGCACTGTACTATACATTGTGTACCTCCTTCAGGGAGACATTCACTAAAAACACTCTCTGCTGCCAAGCTGTCTGTATGGGGTGGACCACTCACCACTGGTCTGGGACCTCCTCCTTGTCACTCTGGGGATTAGCTCAAGACTGACACTTCCATCTGTGGTTTGCACACAGTCTCTCTGCCTCTAGCCTGTTTGCAGCCCCTCTCTGACTAAGTAACCACAGCATCTTCTCATGACTTGGGTCTCCAGCGAGGTCACTAAGTGTTTCTCTTTCTGTGGGACAGTCCATCACCAGTCCTAGGCAGTCTTCCCATTCACTTCCTCAGTGCTACCCTCCCAGTGGCTGGTAGGGGAACCTGTGCCTGCCCTCTTCTCCAGGTTCCAGTCCAGGGACCCTCAGTGCAGAAGTTTTGGGGTTCCTCTCTGTGCCCTCACTGCTCCATCCCTGGACTGCTTCCTACCTCTGGTTCCCTTCTTTCTGGGTGTACCAGCTCCAACAATCCCTCTCCCTCTTTTCAGGTAGTGACTGTTTTCCTGCAGCCTTACCTCTGGTTCCCTTCATTCTGGGTGTACCAGCTCCAACAACCCCCCTCCCTCTTTTCAGGTAGTGACTGTTTTCCTGCAGCCTTTCCCAGCAGCCTCCTACCTGGCTTTTACAGGTCCCGCCTGTTCCAGCACAATTGAGCCTGTTCCTCTAATTAGGGCTTTCTCAGCCTTCAAACTACATGGTTAATTGGCTCATCTGGCCTCCATTAACCCCTTCCACTCCTGTGTGGGGTGAACACCCTCACACTGTCTAAAATTCACACACACTGGAAAATGGATTTTTCAGAACTTTCACAAGTTTAAGTAACAGTACCTAGAATAGGTCTGTTAAAACAGCCTGTTATTTGAGGGACGGACTGTTTTGGAGACTGGCGTTCAGTTCTTGGTCATGGTTCAATTCTGGATATTGGAAGTAATTAAAAGCGGTAAACATTTGATGGCTATTGAGTTGACCTTGTGAAATGAACTGGTCATTTTCTTTGGATTCTGGATGTATTAATGTATCTATCACTGACACTGGCACCCTAGGTAGCATACGGGCTCAGCTGAAAAGCAAAGGACTCAATGGGGCTGGAGAGTGAAGTAACATCTCACCACTAGAAGTGAATCTTTCTGAACCATGGCACATTACTGGGACAGAATGCAACAAATTTCTTTACTGCTGCTGCTTGTTCTGGAAAAATAACAGATTTAATCTTGACAACTCTGGAGCATAATACAGATATTTCAGTATTCTTTAAGATGAGGATAGCATTTGAGACCAATGAATCTTTTTTCTTCTATGTGGGTGATATCAGATAGATACAACAGTGCCTACAAAATACAGTTTAAATCAATGTTGTTGTCCTGCTTGGTTTTGGACATTTATTGGTATAGTGAGTTTGGTAGTTAGCATTCTTCTTCAGTAAGTCTCTCAGAAAGACCTCAAGGAAGCCTCTCTCCCAGGAATTAGTGTGTATTGGGGTTAGGCGAGTGATCTAAATGCATTAGGGGGAATATATTAAAGGGCAAGAACGAATAAAGCTCTGCTGAAGCAAGTCCCTGGGAACCTGACCAGCTATTGGAGTTCTGTAATGCAGTGCTGGAGCTCTGAAGCACACTTTTGCTATTAAGAAGGGATGTGATTGGTTCTTTGCTCTTGGTTAGGTAGAATTGGGAACATTGTGGATCTTACCTCAGATGTGTGCAGATGCGTAGCCTTGTGTCATATAAAAATCAGACATTGTGCAGTAGGAGCTTTTCCAAGATGTGTGTCAATGTACGTCTGTGTGCCTAGGGGCAGGATAGAAGCCTCTGTGATTTTAGTGCTTTTTAAAAGTCCTAAAAGCTTCAAACAGACAAGGGGAAATAACATCCATACACACTATGCTCCTTACAATTACCCTGGCTGAACATACCTTCTGAAACACATTAGGCATAATGTGGTCTGGTCAGACCTCAAGGGAGATCTTCTTTCCTTATCACTTCTACAGGATAATTTCATTTCAAAC
Organism: Gopherus flavomarginatus; assembly: GCF_025201925.1. Lineage (NCBI taxonomy): Eukaryota > Metazoa > Chordata > Testudines > Testudinidae > Gopherus > Gopherus flavomarginatus. Next base: position 33,740,835 of record NC_066619.1, on the reverse strand, counting down.
TCCCTTGGTCCTTACCTTTACCATAAAAAGCACTTTCATAGTAGTTGTACTGTATCAATGATATACTCCAAGGTCTGTTGAAGAGTCTGCCTCTTTAAAATGTTAGCTCTGAGAGCTTGGGAAAACCAGCCCAGCGGACAAATTCTCTTTTCTTCTGAAGCCTTATAAGAAGTTTACATGCTTACTCACTTCCAGTAAGTAAAACCACCTCAACCCTGCTGTCCAAAGTTCTTTCACAACTCTCATGCCTAACTATTCTCGTTTCCTGTTATCAAGACTAGCATTCTTTGGAACGTAGGAATTGCAATGCATACCACAATGGTCCTGTGTTGCATTGAAATCTGTAGCCTGTTTTCTGTATTAGACAATGCGGATGCTTCAAAAGATTATTACATGTATTTCTGGAAAAGACAGAAAATGTCATAATCCCACTATATAAAGCCATGGTATGTCCACACCTGGAATGATGTGTGCCATTCTGGTCATCCCATCTCAAAAAAGATATTAGAATTGGAAAAGGTGAAAAGAAGAGCAACAAAAAAATGAGCTGAGTTATGGAACAGCTTCCATATGAGGAGAGATTAAAAAGACGAACTGTTCATTTTAGGAAAGACTACTTAGGGGGAGGAATATGATATATAATGGTGTGGAGAAAGGGAATAACTGGTCCATAAATGGCTATTAGCCAACATGGTCAAGTATGTAACTGCATGCTCTGGTTGTCCCTAAACCTCAAACTGCCAGGAGCTGGGACTGGACAGGGGATGGATCACTCAATAATTGCCTTGTTCTGTTCATTCCCTCTGAAGCATTTAGCACTAACCACTGTCAGAATACTGGGCTACATGAGCCATTTGTCTGACCCACTATGGCTGTTCTCATGTAATGCTAAAGACAGTTACAAGTTAAGATTGCCTACATATTTTCATTCTAAACTCCTGTTTAAAGTTGATGCTACAGTTTTCCAGATTGGTGAATTTGGTGAATTTCCAGATTGGTGAATTGAAGCTTATTATTTAACTTTGAACCCAATGGTTCAGCCATTTTTTTAGTTAGAGGAGAGTGGGGGAGGGGGAACACGTTGCTCATTACAAAATAGATCTTGCTACTTTTTCTTGAAAAGCTCTACAGTCAAAACTGCTAGGAATGGCAAACAGAAGTCTGGCATGGACATAGCCCTCTTTGGGAAGTGTCTAAGGTGCTCTTGTGAAAACTGATTTTGATAATACTGAATTAGTCAACATTGGAAAATGACATTTTACATATGTACAATCAAACTGGCAGGAGGTATTTTGGACAACTTGGCATCTTAAAGTAAATTTCAGAATTGAGGTAGGCTGTGTTGCCCCTACACCAGGAATGAGACAGTGGTCCTATAAACATCCTTTAGACATCTTGTGCAACTTTAAGAAGTGTGCACAGACTCACAAATGGGTACGTGTAATCAAGGGTATCAGTCCAGTACATGGGAAGGTGCTACTCCTTATTCTAACTTTATAAAGCATGAACTTAATGAAGCAATGCTTTATAAAGTGGACCTCAGGCATTGCACTCTTCTCTTTATAGACTGAAGCCAGCTAGTGGATGAGGGCAGGGAGTAATTAGGGATTAATAATTCAAGCTTGTAGGTAGAAGCTGAGTTATACAGATAAGGATCAGAAGCTTGACTTGGATGCAAAAAGTGAGGGGAAAGCCAATGAAGGGATTTAAGGAGGGGACCAATGTGTTTGCAACAGTGAGCAAGGTAAATGATGGCTGCTACAGAATGATAGATTAAAGAGGGGTGAGGTAAAGATGCACAATGGGGAAGAAGTGTTTCATCCTGATGCCCATATTCATCACCTACAAATCTCAGTGATCACTGTTAAAATTGTTTTTCATTGGTGGGGATTAATTAATAATAATTTTCTTTAAAGAATCACAGAACAAACAAGTAATCTGCTATAAATTATCTATCACAGTAAATGATACTGGCAGAATAGAAAAACTGCCTGCATGCTGTATTTAAAGCTCTTGTAGCATTGTGTCACTTTTTAAATCACAAAATCTTTCTCTTGTTTTGTTTCTGTTTGATTATCATTAGTCAGAATCTTAATATTAGATGCTCTTAAAACTGATTATGCTGTGGACACCTGAGGATGTCAATCATCTCCTCAGGCAGCCTGATGTATACCAGGGAGCAAAGAGGAAATACCTTGATTAAGTTATCCAGGCTCTTTTTAAATAATTATAAAACAGCAGAAAGCAATGAACTGTCATTCTAAAATGCAAAGAAATAGCTCTATTGTTGCCATGATTTGCAAAGAGACTATATCTATTAGTGCAGTTTTACTATTAAGCTTTTTCTTCACTTATTAAAATACAGTTTTATTTCTTCTTGACAGCTAATTTTCCTACATATTTGTTATTCATTAGACACTGGCTCAGTCCAAAAGGAGATTCATCCACATTCTGGAAATACAAATACTGGACTATTTGGGTTTATGCCCTTGCAGGGCACAAATAAGTTTAGAGACAGTGCTTTGTGTACCTCACTCTCCTTTCATGGGCTGTTGGACATTCGCTGTGATGAAATATTGGGCCTGTTTTTTGTGGTCAGTCACATGGTGTGGTTCAAGAAAAATACATACAGATGGAAAGAGCAATAGAGAAGCAGGTTAAACAGATGCTTTTTATATTTTTCTTCTTCTCCCCATAAAATATTCCCTCCTAGGGGTATTCTTTTAGCTGAAGCTTTTCTACTGGAGAGACACACACAGATGTAATCTCATCCCCTCTTTTACATGTTTTTGTAATGATTCCAAAAAGTCACAATCTTTGTTCAATTTTTCAAGACTACAAATACATAAACTACATTGATACATGAGTCACAGTTCTCCAAACAAACTAACTACAAATCAAATCCTGAGGTTTTTTTTAATTCATTTTTTACTCTCTGAAGTCAATAGCCAGATCTAAGGCCAGACCCACTACAGCTTCAAAGGAACTGCTGCATTGGCCTGTTTATTCCTGAGAATGGAAAGAGCAATATATTAGGGACTGAAGTGGCTGCTCCATCACCTCATGCTCATAATCCCGTTTCTGAATGCCCTTTGCTCCAAAATATGTCACTGCTGTACACTAGTAGAAAACAACCTCCCCTTCCACGCCATCTCTGCTCTGCCAGCTGGTGCACTGAAGCCAAGGCTCTGCTTACTTCCCCACTCCTGCTCACCCTACATTTTTAATTTATTTAGGGCAATACCATGTGGTGGGCTGGATCAAGGCAACGGGCAAAGCTTTGGCTAGAACACATGAGCCAGTGGAGTAGAAACAGCACAGCACAGTACAAAAATGGGGACAGACCTCATGATCTCAGTTGATAACATAATGTAAATCCTCTGATTGAAACAGAGTATTTCTTTTGGTCCCTCAATTAGCTAAGACTACTCCATGTGCCCAGGAGGATCAGAGAAGCCATTTTCAAAGGGTTTCTGAGAAGGAAAAGCAACCGTTGGTGTGCTCTGTGTTCCTGTGTGAGCAATTCTGAAAAGTCAGTAAGAAGTCTCACTTGTTATCAGGACAATTTTCCATCCCTAACACAATCTGACATGCAATGGCCTAGGCCAGGGGTCACAACGGGCTGAGGAATGTGCTGTCCACAGTTTCCTGCTGCCCCCATTGGCCTGGAGCGGTGAACCATGGCCAGTGGGAGCTGCAATCGGCCGAACCTGCAGACGCGGCAGGTAAACAAACTGGTCCAGCCCGCCAGAGTGCTTACCCTGGCGAGCCACGTGCCAGAGGTTGCCAACCCCTGTTTTAGGTATATATACACACACACACAAACACAGTATAAGTTTTAAACAAACAATTTAATACTGGTACACAGTGATGATGATTGTGAAGCTTGGTTGAGGTGGCAGAGTCAGAGGGTGGGATATTTCCCTTACTGCTAAATGATGAACTAGCAATTGGCTGAGCCATCAAGGGTTAAGTCTCTCATTCTACAAGACAGCAGGAATGAGGGAGATATGCGCATTTCCCCTTTAAGTACACTGCCTTGTTAATTAGATCAGCTTGCTGAGGCTGCAGCTGCTGCAAGCTCCCTCTGTCCTGAGCCCTGGCCTGTCCCCCCTGCTTTATGGAAGATGAGATAAGCGAGGTGCAGGAGCAAGGGGGAGGGGGACACCCTGACATTAGCCCCCCTCTTCCTTCCCTTCTCCTGCACAGCAAGCAGGAGTCTTGGGGAGCGGCTCCAAGGCAGAGGGCAGGAGCAGCACATGGCAGTGGGGGGAGGGACAGCTGCAATTGCTAGCCTGCTGGGGAGATGCAGCACAGGGAACTTAGGGGAGCAGGGAGCTGATGGGGGAGCTGATAGGGGGGCTGCCGGTCGACCCTGGTTCCAGGCCCCCACCAGCTCGCTGCAACGGGATGCAAGCAATAGACAAAGCAGGCGGCTGCCAAAAGACATTAGAAGGGAGCATTACACAACTTTAAATGAGCATATTCCCTAAATGATCAGCAATGTAACAACATTAACCAGGACGACTTTAAGTGAGGAGTTACTCTTAACTTTAGAAGTTTAATAATTGAGTGTCCAAGCTGTAGGTCATTCAGAATAATACAATAAATTATAGACAAGTACAAAAACAGATACAGGTTTTAAAAACCGATCTAAAAACTCAATATTAATACTTTCATAAAAATCAGTTATATCTTTAATATCTAATCACACAAAACTGAACACCCTTGCTCCATCCTGAGGTTCTGCCTCTGCCCTGCCCCTTCCCTGAGGCCTTGCACCCCAATCACTCCATCCTCCCTCCCTCTGTTACTCACTCTCCCCATCCTCACTCACTTGCTCATTTTCACCAGGCTGGGCAGAGGGTTGGGGGTGCAGGGGAGAGGGTGAAGAGAGGGTGCAGGGGAGAGGGTGAGGAGAGGGTGAAGGGTGTGGGCACCAGCCGGACACACTTACCTTGGGTAGCTCTTGGGAAGCAGTGACCAGTCCTTCAGCTCCTAGGCAGAGGCATGGAAGCTGCGGGGCCAGTGCCTGCAAGTGGGAGCAACATGCAGAGTCCCCATGGTCACGCCTCTGCCTAGGAGCTGAGGGACATATTGCCGCTTCTCGGGAGCTGTGCAGAGCCACATCAGCACTGACCAGACTTTTAATGGCTTGGGAGTTCCTTTTTCATCTGGGTGTTCCGTTTGAAATCTGGACACCTGGCAACCCTATTCCCAGCCCTGCCCCAGTGGGGGAGGGAGGAGGGCAACCATGAAAAAGTTTGAGCATCACTGAAATGCGCTGTCTGCATATTTTGGAAACGGAGATGGTGAAGGCCCTTCTTAATATACTGTTGTTCGAAATATCCAAATATTTCTCATAATTGTGGATATTCTTTAAGTGAGAAAGCTAAGGATACATTTGTTATATGAAATGCCATATTTCATTGTTTGCAGGTATCTTCTGCTCTGAGATTAATTAAGGTTTCCACACTTTTGCCTACAGTCCTTACCATGTCAGATTTGGAAAAGCCCAAAGCATGGAGGGAATGGTGAACTTGCAAAAGCTAAGAGAACTTAAAAGGGTGTATCTTGTTGAGTTGTTCTTCCAGACATAACCTTGGAAGGCATTGTCAATCATATGCTGAATACAAAGCCAATAATTAAATATTTCAGCCAAAACCCAAATCTTTTATAGCACATTACCTTGCCTCTGCTTTAAGTAAAGCAGCTGGGATATAATTTGGGGAGCTAAGCATTCCCCTTAAACATTTGTTTTACACAACCTCTAACTCACTAAGATTCTTCCAACCCTGCATTTCCATACCAAATAATACTTGGGCACAGGCTTTACCATTGAAAACTCCAAGAGCTTAAGGTTTTCATCTTTGCCTCAGCTATATGTTTATCCCATTGGGATATATGCAAAACAAATACCCCAAATAGCAGAAAAACCTGACTTTTTTTGCTTGTGAATTCCCAATTCATGGTATTATACAGCTAAAATGTAAGTTGCAAATTGTGTTGCTGTTACAGTGGAGACATAATATCAACAGGAATGTTAAACCATTATATTTTCCATTAATGAAACTACAGTTGTTAATTACCTTATAAGCAATATGGCCATGAAGATTTCCATCAAAAAATTAGAAAATAAAATAAAAAGCAAAAAGCAAACCAACCAACCACTACTGCTGATTTATAAAAGCTAAGGATGGCTGAAAAAAATTTCATAAATATTTTTGCAGGAAAACTTCTTTTTTTGTCTTAAACACTTTGATGAAAATGCTCCAATTAGTGCTATCAAATATATAAACAAGAATCCCAAACTAGTAAACATCTTATTTAGTTTCACTCCAGGAACAAGCCAATGAACAAATTATTGTATATTTACACAGATAAACCCCTTCCAATCACAGATCTTCTTTCATGTAGTGTAGACCCTTGAGTCTAGAATTAATTTTTGCGGTATATAACCATGATTTTGTAATCTACAAGTGCTCACACAACCTTCAATCCTATAATGCAGTACTGCTGTAATATGTATACTAATTCACATGATATATGGATATTCCACTGTCTTCAACTGGCATTGAATCAGGCCATTGAATGAAGTCTAAAACAGCTGTTACCATTCTATATGCCCTACATTTAATGAGTTTGTAATGACATAATGGGTTGTTAAAATCCTAAAGAATACTTGATGTGTATTTCTCAAATATTAGCTTGCTCAGAAAAAATGTTTGCCATTGTCTTTTCTAAACTATAGTAGAGATAGTAAAAATAGACCAATAATTGGAAATACTGGTTATTTATTAGTTCGAGTAATTATTTGATAAAGACAGTGTTAGTGTTTAACAAGTAATAATCTGTTTTTCTCCCAAAATGTGAGTAAGTGGATGGTGTACTCTTATAGAATAATGAAAAATAAAATAAAATCCTCCACAGTGCTAGAAATCTAACAATGAACAGAAGTAGTTGAAAAAAGTAGTGTTTCCCAAAGTCACATTTTAGATTGCAGGGTTCATTTTAAAATGGGGCTTGAGTTGGGATATGAGGGATGCCAAAAATCAGAATGCTTTGGGGGTCTCACAAGAAGGTCAGATGCACTGAGTGTGTAATAAGCAGGAGGCAATGCGGCAGGCATTATCTTCCCTCTGACAAGAGAGCAGCTCACTGACCTGGCATGATGACAAATGGAGAGGAAAACTCTGCACTGAGATGTAAATTCCCCACATAGGTCCCTCATGAATATCTTGTCTCCAGGATTCAAGCCAGTGACCTGGAAAACAAGGTTCCTCCCCAATCAAAATGACAGGCAGAGCTGGTTTCCTGTTAGGAAGACTACTAGGTGTGTAAAAAAATTATGATTTCTGAGAGGAAAAATGAGATGTCACACAGAGCAAAATATTACTTTCAAATGGTCTTGTACAGCTCCTTTGAATGGCAGCTGTTAAGAATTCAATTGTGTGTATGACACATTGGAATGCAGGATGGAAGTTCTGTTGGGGGCAAGAATGAATAGAAATTTTCAATTCAAATACTCATTTGAGAATATTTGAATATCTATCATTCTTTATAGTCTGAAGGTTAATTCTTGTAAAGAATTTCCATTATTAATACAAATTGTAACCTTGTCAAATCCTCTTATGTAATGCATCAGTGCTGAAATGCATACTCTACAAAACTGTACTATTAAATACATATCCTTGGTTCATAGAGAATTTATTCTTTTAGCAGTTTCATTGATTTATCAGTTATTTGTTTAACAAAGCTTCATGCTATTATGTGTATTTTCCTGTTTAGCATGCAGAAAACACAATTATAAACAATTTAATAAAATAACTTCTTGCATCTTTTCCTTCCACTGCAAAATCCTCTTAATCTTAAAGATTTTAATTAAGAGAATAGTATGATGTTTTTGCTCTCACAGGAAAACAGGACTGTTAAATAATTTTGTTCCTTTTAAGGGGCCTCTTTTAATTTCTGTGCTCACTTGTAGTTTAGCTTCCACCAATATCCCCATATATTATATTTTTGCAGATTTCAATTAGATTCAAGGAAACATTCAGATTAAATTTTTATACCAGTTTTCCCCATAAACATGCATCTATTAATCCATTTACATCCCTCTTGTGTATATATATTTTAAACTACCATTATGGGGTATCCATTTTCAAATGTTACCTACTAGGTGTTAGCCTAAAATATGTGTGCCTCCTTACTTATGAAACTGGGTAACCAAGAAACATGCATTCTATAGTTGTGAAGCATATACACACATTTGTGCTGCTAAATAAATCCTATCTGATAATATTTGCATTAAATACACATTTCCATGAACAATGAGTTTGAACTTTCAATATTATCATATGGAGATTAGAGACCAAAAGGTCATTGATAGTTTAGTTATCTTACTTGATAACTATATCCAATTAACTATATATGTGTAATTAGGTAGTGTCACAGTAGCCAGTTACATATGTATATTATATATAAATTATTTGTTAGTTTGGGTTACCTGTAGGTTAAGTTCTTTATCTGAATTTTTTATACCGGAAAGTAATTAATAGAATTTTGTAGTAATACTTACAAAATAAATTACAACCTTTCACAGTAATAAGTTAGTTTCACCTTCCTTAAAATGTTCTCAAAATTCAATGTGCAATTGAACTGTGAATTCAGTGCTTTATATAATATTCACTCCACAACAGGCTGATTGTGATCTCTCCTTCATTTCATTCTCAGTTGCATACAATGTGTAGCAATTTGGTGTTCATGCTGCTTGTCTATTTTCTGGAGTTTCTGCATTACCTTTCATATGTAGCATTAGATGTTTGGAACTCTTCATGTTTCAGCTTTCAGCGACACAAGCTACCATTGGGGTTAAAATTATTGATGCTGGTGTTTTGGTGTCGTGTACTTGAACAATTTTTGGAAAGCACATTTTGAATGTGCACAAAGACTTTAGATAGAAGGAATATGTTAATAATCTCCAAGCATGGGTTGCACACTCAAATTATCATCAATTGTGCATGCAATTTTTCCAGGCTATTTGTTCTGAAAAGAAGTACTAAATTATGCATTCAATTTAGATTCATGGTATGGGCGAAAAAAATAATTTGGTCAAATACTGTCAGATGGTAATTTGTATCTGCAAATAAAATAAAATCCAGTTACCTGGCATGTCTATTTCAGCACTAAAAAACCTCATACATAGGAGTGAATAAAGGCAAGCTCGGATTCCCACAGCTATCACTCCAGCAGGGCTCTGATGGCTCTGATTCCTCTTTCTCCAGTGCCAGCAGTAGGATCTGCACAAGCCAGCAACAGGATGTCATCTCCAGAGTTCTGGCCGTGTTAGGATTCTCCACCCACTCTGCACCCTCAGAACTGTGGTAGATATCCATCCTCAAAGCAAAAGGCCTAATCTACTCCAGTGGTAGGCAGTCCACTTCCTCGTGAGCTATAATGACTGTTGCTTGCCCTTCTGCTGGAGGCTGTCTGCAGACAGAAGACGTCAGGTAGACATCACCAAATGGGTTACATTTGGATAACATTTTCAAGCTTTCTTTGAATCTTTGAAGGCTAGAAATATAATTTTCTGTCTTAAATAAAAGCTCCAACTTTGAAATCATCACCACATGACTTGGGGCCAGAGCTTGTGTCTATTGTGACTATGATTTAATATGTTCCTGCTCTTATAAAGGTTGATGTATGTTATAAGTATAGCTTTTATGACTTTTCTTTTCAAAGAATAAATCTGTTCACATTGAGGCACCTTCAGTCACACAAAAACCAAACCAAAAGGCAAGTGTGGGGTGAAATCCTGGACCTGTTAAGACTTATGGAAAATTTGCCATTGACTTCAACAGAGCCAGAATTTAATCCCTGCAGCTTGAGTCGGGGCTGTCCTTTTCAAAAGGGCTATATCAAAATTGGTCTGCAACCCCTGATGTGAATCACCACAATTCACCCAAAGTTCGGATCTGGATCTGAATTTGAATGAGAGCAACCTGGCTGCTGTCTCCAAAGACAAATTTAAAGAAAACAGAGACATGAACATCAAGCTACAAAAGCACATCAAGTACTTTTTATCAAGAACTGTTGCATTCTGAAACAGCTACTGAAGAATTTTCTGTGCTCACAAACAGTTCATAACATCATATCAGCACACCTGAGGCAAATTGGAGATTTGTTTTAGATAGTATTCCACAAAACTCAAAAGGCCTTGAATTCTACATTCAATTATATTTCTATGTCAATTATCATTTGACTTAGTTGGAAAGCTGTTGAAAGTTAACCCACTCTATGCCATTAAAAATAATACTTCACACAGTTCACTGCAGTCAAAATGTGGAGTGGGTGATAGATCTTGCAACCTGTCTAGGTATTCTACAGCATGTTAAACATCTGTAGAGCTTGAAGCATTTATTCATGGTAAATTAATCTCAAGCAAACTTTCCCCACAACAATAACGGTTGTGTTTTTTTTCTCCCCAGTCCCCAGAAGAATACCCCATTCAGTTGCTCATGTAAATAAGTTATATACAACTCAACTTCAGAATAAGTAAACAGCAGATGTACATCCTGCGGTGAATACAATTATGTGAATTAAAGAAAAAGTCTGTGTGAAAGAGTGTGTAGTGAATAACTATGCATGTGGATGACACACGAGAAGGCCAGTAGGAATAAAGACTCTTGTTCTATAATAAATTATCTTATAATATATTATAAGATAATAAATTATTCCTGGCAAACAGTAGCTTGCATTGCTTATTGTTATGTGACCATTAAATGAATGATTTTATGTCTAACCAAAACTGTTGCAGGGTTGACTGGTTCATATAAAGACTTCAGTCAGACCTTGAACTAAACTGAACCTAAACCTATTTTCTCAGATCGATACCCAGTGACAAATTCTGATACCTTCACAACTAGTCTTGATGCTTGAGTGTAAATGTACCTAACGTGAATCCTGGCATCATCATGAATCAGTTTGCTAGGGCTTGATTCTACCCAGTGCAGATGCAAAGTATTGTAAATATAAATGCAAAATAAAAATATGTAATGAATGTGACAAAGAACATTCACAAGAATGCTGCTGTCCAACTATCAAGTTAATTCTGCCTCGTAGCTCAAGTAAGGCTATAGAAGAGAATAGACCACTAAGAAACTCAATAGCATGATTAAGATCCTGCTTCAGCTCAGGTCCCATCAGGCTTATCCATGCTCTGCGCCAAAATTCCACCCTTTCTCTATCCTTTACACACAAGTAAGGAAGCAAGTACCCATGGAATTTATTACACCTCTTTGAAGAACTACATCTGACATTTAATTTGACTTGTGCTGCCCATATACCTGCACTTTTTGTTCTGCTGGAATACACAGCCTTGTACACCCCTCCAATGCTCTGTGCAAGGACTTGCAGAATCAAAGTCTTAGAGTAAATAAAAGTAATAAATGCATTCAGAGTGATCCAATATGATGATTAGGAATAATTGTACAAATCAGATGGTGTGGTTGAGTTTAGGAGAAACAGGTCAACTGCAGATGCAACTGATCTCTTGAGATACTACAACAATTATCTGCTTTGAGGTAAGCCTGTTACAGGATGTTTCTGAACAGGGTGTCTGACCTGCCACTCCAGAAGGGGTCAAAGCCCCCCTCAGCTTCTACATTAGCCTCTCCATCTGGGTCATCGCCTACAAGAGCAAGACATCTCCTCAGACCTTGGAGCCCACATGGAAGCAAGGCTCCTCCTTCCTCAATCAGCCCAATGTTGGTTGCCACTACATAAAGGTCGCTAACTTGACTAACAGTAGGAACTGAATTGGAGAACTCCAGAGTGCCAATGGATGAGTTTCTATAGCTTGCACTAAAGAGAAAGCCTGTGTACTTAAGAGCTGTAACAGATTCACAGCCTCTGTGGGTCGCAGTAGGATATGTAACACAATGACTGGTTGGTAACTTTTGCTTCTGAGATTGAAACTGGAACTTATTCTGGGAATCATTGAATTGTAACAGTCCTGTCACCTGGACAAACTATTATCAATGCAGCATATGCTGAAAGTTCTTGAGCCTTTTTTGGACAATATCTCTACAGCAGCACTTACTGGGATTTTAATATTAAAACAAATTCAGCACCTTTATGCAAGACTGAACTAAGATTTAAAATAGTTTGAGACTGGATTAGCATTATAATATCCTGACTGGTTTTGAAGTGTTAAATTGTCTAAGGACATTTTCAAAAAAATGAACGGGTCTCAATTTGACTTTCAGTGGGTTGTGGGCACCTAACTGCCCTTTGCACCTTTGAAAATCTCCCCCAAACAGATACTGCATTAGTGAAAATAATTGTAGGAGAGAAAGTTCATTCTAAAAACTAAATGAGACAGATCATGGAATATTTTAGTCTGAGGATTTATTATGGAAGCAAACTGCCCTTAGTTAACAACCCCCACCCACACAAAAATCTGTCGTATGTAAAAATATATTGTAAGAATTCTTTCTTTTGCTCTTTCTTAAATGTGTCTTTGACAACCATAGAAATTGCATCAGCAGGCAGATGGTCATGATCATAATGTGGTTATGATTTTTTTCTTAAATGTGTCTTCAAAAGTCATAGAAATAATAAAATAAGAAATGATTCTAAATTCTGGTTGATGATTCCAAGAGCCAGGCAATCTCTGGATGATGTACACATGTGCTTGCCATAATCTTGACGGCAGCAGCAGGAGTACACAACAGAAGTTGATTGCTCTAATTATGTATTCCTTGGAAAATGATGGAGACACTGTTCTGCAGGTCTCTGTTGAGCATTGCTAAATTGGGTAACAGTTGCCACCAGAAGGAGAGTAGGCATGATCCACATGTAGAATGGATGACATTTAAAATGTCATCTATTACATTGCAGTATTTCACTATATTGTATTAATTGCAGTATATCTATATTTAGATTGGGGAAATAGCAAATAATATTGTACATGTCACTTTTCATTGTGAGGGTACTGGCAGGGGGCCATAATTTTAGTAGTGATGCAGTTCTTCAGTTCCCCACACTGTATGAAGCAGAGTCAGATGTTTTTATTAGTTGGGCTGACTCTCCAGATTACTCTTCCAACTGAAGAACCCCTCCAGAATTTTCTCTAACTCTAAAGGCATAGCAGGCTTCTTATTTATTTATTTAAGATATTTCCCTTGAGTCTTCACTTTTTCATGTGGGGTTACTGGGTTTTTAAATGCCATTAACATTTACCTCACTGAACACTTGGCAATTGTAGGGAATTTTACCAAGCTCTCCTCACAGATTAGACCCTGGTAATTGCTGATTAAGGAAAAAAGAGGGGAAAGAGCAGGTTCTGTACCCTGTGCTCAGATCCCTTGGCCAAGTTTATCAAAGGAGAAAAAATGTTCTTTTGCTCCTTTGACCTTGGTGCTACTGTGATTGGCTGCTGGTCTGCCTCAACAGAACAGCATGATGGTGGCTGCTGACAAATGAAAAGTTCAGAAAGGCAAGGTTCTGAAAAAAGTGTCCAGGACACCAGGGCCTCCAATCAGCAGCCACTGAAGCAGACCAGGCCCCCTGCCATCCCAGGATGGTAAACCATGGAGGCCTCAGGATCTCCAGTTAGCAGAACTGGAGTAAGGATAAAACCCCAAGTCCTCGGTCACTTTCCTTCCTCCGTTCCACCACCCAAAGCACTGCGATAAGGGACTGCACATGTTGCCAGGGGCCCCCTGCAGTGGGCGTGCTGTGGTTATGTCACCTCCTCCATTTCTCAGGGATCTTGAGAACCACTGGTGACACACAGAAATCACTTTTCCACTAATGTCCCTTCTTTACTTCATAGCAGAGTTATGGAAGCCATTTTGGAGCCAGGAGCTCATGTTCCTCAAGCATCCATTTTAGAACAGGCTTCTGGAACTGCCTCCTCAGTAGCCATCTTAGAGTCCTTCAGCAGCATCAGAAACACACCACAGCCACCACACAAACAAAATTCACCAGGGCACAGGAGGAAACTGCAGCCATTCCTCATTTACTTCCCCGTTTTCCTTTCCACAGCTGAGGCTCAGGAAAAAATGTACCCCAAAACATTCAGATTCTCAAGGAGCCACAGGTGAGACATCTGCCTCCTCTTATGAGATGATCAGACCCAGCAGAAGGCATAATGGTATAAAGCATAGGCGTTTCTCCTCAGATTCTTATGACTCCATATCCTTGGCCCTCTCTCCTGCTAATCTTCCCTATAAGCAGAGTAAGGGTCACAAGTGCAGAAATATATTAAAGAAATCATGTAAGTCTAGATATTCTTCCTCTTCAGAATATGATACACTTTCAAAATCTGAAATGGAGGAGACCCAAGAGGATCTTCAGGAACTCTTGTTCCCTACACAGATTTTTGAATCTATTTTAAGAAAGGAGGTTGCTTTCTTGGGTATCTCCCCTGAGCATTCAGCAAAAAAGAATAAAAAAGGGACAAGAAGCCATTTAAAAACACAGAAAATATCCAGAAATATTTTCCAGTGGGCTCTAGAGCTGACCCTTACCTCCTCATCCCTGCTTAAGGCTGCGGAGACAGAATAGGAAAACCCAGTGAAGGCAAAGTGTCTGACCAAAGAAGCCAAAATTGCTACAATGTCCACCAATCAAAAGTGTTCTTGGTTGCTTTACCTAAAATTTACACCACCTTGTCAGCCCTTGTGAAGGATACAGTTCTTCTTGTTGAAGGATATTTCCTGTCAGATACTTTGGGAAGAAGGATGGAATCTGTCCTTTGCAGGGGCTATGAAGTGGTCTTGGCAGCCCTCAGAGCTTCAACAGCAGCCATATTTTTTGCCAGATCAGTACTCATTTATACTGAATCCCTGCTCTCTAACATTCCCAAAAGGTGTAAAGGGCCAAGGATCCTCTTTTATGGAAAATTTCCCTAACATCTGCTCTAATTTCAGATGTCTCATATGATGCTTTCAGGTTCTCTGCCAGATTGATGGCATCCAGTGCAGTAACTAGAAGACATCTGTGACTATGGACATGGGAGGCAGATATTTGGGTTTTGGTAGCAAACCTGTAGTCAGGAGAGAAACCTTTTGGGAAACCACTATGAAAAAAATCACTTTTGAAGCACGGGACAAAAAAAATTCTCTTCTTTGCTAATTATCACAAAAAACTCTGAAGAGTGTTTTTATGTTATCTTTACATTCTAGGTTGTCCTATTGGTGTTACAGATCTTCATATAGCTATATTAGATGAGACAACAGATTCTCTAAGAATAGATAGGGTAAAGCCAGATCAAGTAAATCCAGAAGTGACTCCACCTTTGGGAATGTCCCTAATAGCAGTCAATGACTACTATTATCCCTCCAACATTTCCTGAGGTGAGGTAGGAGGGATCATTGTCTCTATTTGTTCCCACCTGGTTTGCTATCACCATAAACAAATGGGTAACAGGCATCATTTCCCACGGGTATGCCATAGAACCAAAAGGATCCTTTACCCAGATATCTCCCCTCTCCCTCAACCCATGCAAAAGGAAGGCTATATTCAGGAAAATAGATTACCTTCTCCAAGTCAAGGTGATGGAGCCTGTTCCAGTCCAGGAACAGGGTCAGCACTTATATTCCATATTCTCCCTAGTTCCAAAGAAATTAGGGGATAACAGGGCTGTCCTGGTTTTAAAGACACTCAACCAGTTGATTCATTCCCACAAGTTCAAAATAGAGACTGGTCAGTCCACCACTCCGTCAATTATTATGCAGTGGACATGAAGGAAGCACATTCGGGGATGAACATACAAGATTCTTCACAGTAAACACTCTCTCAAGAAGGACTTACTTTGTGTACTAGCCATATTAATTTCATGCATACTTATTCCCATGGGCAAAGTTTCATCTTGGGTATCTGCAGTACTACCTGCTCACACTGTAAGACTTCCCTCTGCAGTAAAAAGGTCCCTCAGATAGTTGCTACATCTGACAAGATTTAAGAAGGATATCTGGTTTGATTCTAGCCAGTTCAGTAAGTAGAACCATAGAGGTACACCACAACAATAGATGCCATCTTGGAGAGATGGGACTACTCAACACATGGTACAAGGTCAGTGGTCACAGATGGAATCTCATTACACCATAAACCATTTAGAACATGAGGCTATTCATCTAGCCTTTCAGGCACTGCTTGCTACTTTAAACTCCAGACATATACTCATATTCATGAACAAATCTACCACTAATATAAACAGACAAGAAAGCACTCAATTGAATTCATTACAAGAGGAAGCCACAAGCTCCTTCAGGTGGTCCAAGAGAAACATTGTCAATCCAAGCCATGCATATCAAAGGAAAACTGAAAGCCAAGGGTCATTGGTTCAGGTGCAAAAATCATTAACCAGTGGGAGTGGCATCTCTATCAGAAGGAGTGTCAGGAGTAAGGCTCTTCTCAGGACTCTTGAGAGCTTAATGAGTCAGCTTGGCTGCCTGATAGACTGAGGAAGCTAGCAGGCTGGTTCTTAAGCCTAGCAGCAGCAATAATTTCTAGCTGCTGCTTGCCTCACTCCAAGCTCTGCTCCTGCTTTACTCCCACTGCTCCAGCCTAGACCCTGCCTGCACCCCTTGTTCCAGTCCTGTCCCAGCCTTGCTTCTGCCTGAGAACGAGCCCTGCTCCTGACTCCTGGTAATCTGGTTCAGACCCTCAGCTCTGATTCCTGGCTCAGACTGTTTCTCAGCCCTTGACTCTGACTTCAGTTCTGCCCTTTTGGCCCTGGTTTCTAGTCCTGATCCTGTCTCACCCTTTAGCTGTGGCATTTTGACTCCAACGACTAGGCTGGACTTCTGCTCCAACTGCTAGGCCTGACTGCATATGACCCAGTCCCCTGACAGGGCATTCAACCATATAGTCCAGACTTTCAGGAAACAAATGTGGAATTTCTTTGCTTCAATGCCAAAATGAACAACTATGTGCCAGGAGGAGAGATTGTCAGGCATGGAGAATAGATGCTGTTAAGTTATAGATATTCAGCCTGTCTATAAAGGCCTATACTTTAAGAATTAGGTATATGTTTATCATTTAGCTAGTTATAGAGGTATAAAAGAAAGAATCAAAATCACTGTCTGCCTGTGTAAGGGCCTTCTCTCACTGTGACAGTCTGAGGCCCTGTTCTTAAGCTAAGAACTTTGGCTAAGCAGTGGGAGCAGCCATAAGCTGGAACGCGTACAGTCACATCTTCAAACATTTCATACCAGTCATACTGAAATAAGGCAATCTGGGGCTGTTAGAAGGGTGATCTGACCTATCATCTCCAGATAAAGGGAAGAGCCTAGAAGATGTAATGGAAAATTTAGTTTAATAGTTTTTTGTTTGTAAGAACTCACTTATCAATAGATATAGTTGGGAAATCCTTATGTTTTTATAGATGTAGTTGTGAAATTCTCACTTTTGCATTGTTTTGTCATTATAGTTCCCACTTTTGTATTGTTTATTTGGATGGTCTCTCTCTGGTTCTGTGATTGTTTCTGTCTGCTGTATAATTAATTTTTCTGGGTGTAAATTAATTAAGGTCATGGGATATAATTAGCTATCTAATCATGTTACAATATGTTAGGATCGGTCAGGTAAATTTCAGTAAAATGATTTGTTAAGGTATAGCTGAGAATATTACTATATAAATTAGAGGCAAACAGGAAGTAAATTGGGATTCGAAAATAAGGAAAAAGGAACTTGGATTTAAGCTTGCTGGAAGTTCACACCAATAAACATCTAATTTTTGCACCGTCGGACATTGGGTATTGTTGCTCTCTGTTCACTCAAGAAGTACCAGAGAAGTGGGAAAGTGAAGGAATAAGCCCTCTAACAGATGCCTTCTCTTAGATATGGCAAAGGGCTCTATGTATATTGTCTCCTTTTTCCTTTGATAACATGCACCATCCAATACACGTGCAGACAACAGGCTACAGTCTTACTGATTGCACCGCAC
The DNA here is from genome assembly GCF_025201925.1 of Gopherus flavomarginatus. Classification (NCBI taxonomy): domain Eukaryota; kingdom Metazoa; phylum Chordata; order Testudines; family Testudinidae; genus Gopherus; species Gopherus flavomarginatus. The sequence goes on along the minus strand of NC_066619.1, from coordinate 33,722,882 downwards.
TGGCTGAAAGTCCCTCATTTTCATACTTGGAGGAGATGAAGATGTCTGCAACCTCTCAACTACCCACACCATCCACTCCATACCTACTATGTCAGAGCCACCTGTTCTATCACAACCCAGCATCTCTGAACCTGATTGCCTGGTTACTGAGAGGTCACATTTACGTAAACTAGGATGCTCCAATGATGTGAAATCAACCTTACTGAATTCAAAAATGTTTTCCACAAAGTCTTGGTATACAATAATATAGAGATGATTTGATTCCTGGTGCACATCAAGAAGAAGCAGGATCAACTTCTGTCAAATTGCTTCTAGAATTCTAGAATACAGGCAGGTCTGTCTATGGGGTACAGTACAATACGCACACAACTCATGTCAGTTACATCAGTTCTGGCAGCTGACAGTCGATCTCCCTCCTCCCATCACCTTCATGTAAAAAATTCCTCAAAGCTATTCCTCTAATCAGATTTTCGCCTATTCGCAGGATATCCCTATGGAATCTTTCCCTAATATTGAATGCATTCTTGGTTCCACTTTCTGAACTCCTTCTGAAGTGTTCCTATATTTCCTGACTTTTTTAGTAAAGGAACTTTTTAGAGGCTATAACAGCTGCACTAAGGGTCTATGTTGGAAGCCCTCTTTCTCCTCCCTCAAAGCTGTGTTTTCCATAATGACAGGCTGTACTGCAGACAGATTTTATTCATTCCTAAGAAATTCTTTCTTCCACCAGTCCCAGGAAATGTTGCTCCCCTTCTTTTGCCCAAATCCACATGATCCAAAAAAAGAGGATGACACACCTTAAATTAACAGAGGGAAATTAAGATCAATGTTAAGAGAACAAAGCCCTTCAGAAAAACCTGTGCTTTGTTTATTCTAATATACCACAGGACTAATAAATAGAAAGTTTCCAGGTCCTCTTTAGCAAGATATTAGACTGGGAATTTCTGAGGCTCATAATGTCAAGGGGGAAACACTTCTATTCAAGATTAAACCCTTTTCCACGAGGGCAATGCCAGCTTTATGTGCAGACAGGTCCAGTGCACCATGTGAACAAATCTGCAGAGCAACAACCTGTAATGCGTTCCCTTCCCGCCCCTCCCCACCCCCAAGGGTGGACAGTTGCTACTTCTTAGTGTTGGAAAATGTTATCTGTTATTGTTAATACATTTTGAAAGAGTGTTTTATTCAGATACTATTATCATCATCTTTGGAAGTGACCCTCAGGAAGGGCTCTTCAGTGGGAGGAGTTATCTAAAGAGTCAGCCCAGCCAATCCAAAACTTTTGACTCTGCTTCATACCATGGGGGGAACTGAAGAACCCCATCACTACTGAATTTACGGATGCAACATCAGAACAAATTTTTAGGGGTAAAACTAATGTTCTTCTATGTTAGCGTGTGTATATAATTATTATTTAATAATACCTTATGTGCTGTGTATTGTATGTGCAAATACACATACAGCCACTCCGACCAAGCACTGGACCCCTATATAATGTCCCCATCCAAAATATTCTTAACATTAATAAGAATAAAATGCATCATCCACATCTTGCAGATATATGGAATATTTAATTAATTGAATCCTTTCCCTTATATTAATTGCTTTGATGTTCTTTAGAGCAAATACTAAAAAAAAATCACTTGTAAATGGAAATGGGGCTGCAGTTTTATTTCCTGTGTTCAACCTTAGACAACAAGGTTTTAAACACTTATCTTCACAGCGTACAAACAGAGAAGTGAGTATTTCTTATGTTTTTTTATTTTTCTAGTAGACTGAAATGTAACAGTTTATTTCTTCAGATTCAGAACCTTAATAAACAAGAGAAAAAGAAAGCAGGCTGCTCCATAAGGCAGAGGGGCACAACTTACCCCACCTTGCTCTAGGCTGGCTCTTTGCAGACTGACTGCATAAGACCCACATTACACACTTCCCTACAGATCCCCTACTCTGCAATCAGGGCCAGGAAAACCCTTATAACTTAGAGGGATCAGTTGTCATTTTAATGCAGTTTGCCATACCCCATAGAAACCTCAGCCTGGCCACCTCATGATGCCGTCAAGAAAATATTCAGTTGGTATCACTGAGAGACTGCAAAGCCAAGTGCTTGCATAAAGACTGACAGATATTGATATTGATGGCCATCCCTTAATATAGGAGAGAAAGGAAAATATATGTTCCCCCAAGGGTGCTTCCAGAACAGAAGCAAAGATATAACCACGTCCCCAAAGAGTTTAATTAGCCCTACAAGTTGCTGAACTCTCTGGCCCCAGTTCAGTGATGCACTGAAGCACATGCTCAGCTTTAAGCATCTGAGGAGTTCAACTGAGATCAATGGGACTCCTCAGGGGCTTAAACTGAAGCACGTACTTAAGTTCTTTGTTGGACTGAGCCTTTTAGCCCTGACCTGTCTGTTAATGCTGCCAAGAAGAGTGCCAGTTATTGCTAACCATAGCGGTCCTGTGGTGGTAGTTTTTGTGAGGTAATTATAAATATTGATTATTTAACAGTACTTCATGTGCTGTGTAACGTATGTGCATGTACAGTCCCCCCAGACCGAGCTCAGGTCCCTATATACCATCTCTATCCAAATTATTCTACTCTCGGTCTGATTTGTCCCCTGTGAATCTGAGACCACAAGTTCATTTTGCATTACTATTTATTATTTATAAGGTGTCATTAGTATACAGAGTTCTTAAACTGGAGAGTTCAGTAAAACAAATAGCAGGCTCCCTAACCTGAGAGTCTTACAGTCAAAAAGGCAGAACCTGGCTTAATGCACTATAATGTAACAAAGACAGCTGATCAGTGTAGGTGGAATGAATCATAGCCCTTATGGGTTTAATGAGCTTTAGGTACTAATTGAGAGGCTCTTCCAGACATAGTATAGGGTAGCATGCAAGAAGATAGAAGCAAGACAAAGAGCAGGCTCCAAAAGGCTGAGGAAGCAGAGGCTGTAGAAGGAAATAATGGTAAAACTCTAGGTAGGAATTAGGTGCCATAGCAACTTGAAAGTAGAAAGAACTCTGAATTTCATGCAGAAGAGGAGATGCCAGTATAAAGCAAGAAAGAGAGAGGTGTCCAGAACATTGGGAAAGGAACATGATTTTGAGAGTGTTGTGAATGGTTCAGAGTGGAGACAAACAGGATACCGAGGCTACCAAAACAGTAATGACAACACTGGATTCCTGCCTGTCATGGGTCCACTCACTGCTCTGGGGCCTCCTCCTGGCTGTGTAGGGGACTAGCGCCTTCCAGGTCTGATGCTTCTTCTGTAGCTCATTCATGCTGCTTCCCTATCCCACTGCACAACTCTTCGTGACTTGGCTCTCCAGCCAGGTCACTTTGCATTTACCCCTTTCCGGGGTATCAAAGTCTTTCTGTACAAACTGTCTCAGACAATCTTCACATTCATTGGCCCAACAGTACCACTTCCCCCAGCTGGTGTCAGGTGAACCAGGGCCACCCTGTACCCTGGGTTCCAGCTCAGGGACCATCTAATCAGCAGGCAAAGTCTGTACTATCTTAAACCTAGCTGCCATTTCCCTGAGCTTTTTCCTACTCCCTATCTCCTTGGTTGGTTTCTCTGACGTCCAGAGGGTGGCTAAAAATTTCCTCACTGCGGCCCTCTGGCTTTATAGTGGTCCTGGCTGTTTCTTCTCAACTGGGCTCCATCATCATTCAAGGGTTACTTAGGCCACCTATTTCCTCTCAGTAGTGGCCTATCCCATTCATTGGCTCCTTTGCAGCCTCATTAATCCCTTCTCAGGCAAGTGTGGGGTGAACAGGCCATCACACTACCCCTTTTCAATAATTGTTGAGTCACTGCACAGCATAATCAACACATAATTCAAACATTACAAAATAAATTCACTACAATGGGAGCTGGATTTGAACTGGTGACCTACAGGTGAAAGGCTCTATAGCCCAAACTTCTTTTGCACCCATGTTGAATGTCCGTCTTCTTATCTGCTTTGATTTTAGATGAAATCAAGACTTGCTGTACAATTTATTGAATGTACTGAAAATGTGGAATCCTCAGCAGTCAGACACTATTCCTGTGCCTAGTTTCTGAATATTAAAAGCCTTAAGGCTGGCACATCCTTGTCAATATGATATATAATGCTCAGTTACATTTCTCATAAGCAATAATGTTTATGTTTTAATTAGAGACAAGTACAACTCTCTCCTCCCACTCATTCCAAGCAGCCCTGAAATTTTGATTGGAGTGGATCTGACATTTAGGTCAAGATCCAAAATTGAAGCTTGGGCTTATTTTTGGTTTTAATCTTGATGTGCTAAATTTCTTGATCTGATTTTCATTTCCTTTTCTGAGTTCAATTTGTACAAGAGGGAGAACAAAAGACAAAATTAATATAATTAATTATTAACCATTATTAATAATTATTTTTATACAGAAATTGCCACCGTCAGAATGGACAGCTCCGAACAGGATCATAAAATATAATAGGATCCAACAGAGTTGGTTGGGAATGGAGGCGTTGTGGACCTTCTTCTACAAACCGAATAAAGACTTATATTCTTATCTTCTGTACAAGATAGAAATGAGATAAGAATCTGGCCCAAAATTATCATTGATTTTTCAAGTAAAATTGCATATTTCCTACCAAATAGAAGTGGGTGTGTGTATTTTATTTATGCTTGTGATGTTAAATATTCTATATATGTTGAATAAAATAATATTTTAAAATCTTGACATTGTTGAGTTATGTCACAATATAATCAAATGAAGGAACAATAGCATAGAAAACATGTAGAAATCCATAAGTAGTGTATGCAAGGACATTATTTTTGCAAGACTGTGTTTAGAGTAAATTTGCTAAAGTCTGTGTCATTGTTACGTCATTAGCTGGAAGACTTTTTTTCCAAGTTTATGAAATGCATTACAAGGATCATTTAATTAAGAAAGAGACTGAAGACGAACTATTACTTTGTTGCTTGTTAAGCTTCTTAAGTGAATGCATCAGCACAAATTTTGTGAAACATGTTGTCCTTCCTGCCTACTTGGAAAGAAAAGTTTTCAGATACAGACTGAACTAACAGAATGCTACCTGTCCTTTGAGTAAGAAACTGCTTTGCAAAGTACTTTCAATAGCAGACATCTGAAAGACGTAATTGAGATAAAAAAACCAATGAGGCTGACATAAAAATCATGATATTTTTTAAAAAGTTGGGTTGTTTTTATTTGCCTTGTGCTTTTGAGCCTTACTTGTTTGCATTTTCAAGTTTTCCCCTGCAACTAAGTAGGCCAGAAATGTATTTTTTTAAAATGAAAGCTGAGTGTCTCATATAATCACATGACTCCTGGAGCTGGGGCTATAAGAAGCTAAATATCATAAGACCTGTGATAAAATTTTGGGAGTTGGAAACAGTGCATAAAAGTATCCTATTTTTTCAGCATGAAGAGCCATTCTAGTATCAGTTTCTTTGTATTTTTAATTCAAAGCTTAAGCTTATTTCATATATATTTCTCTTAGGAAGCATGTAGCTTCTGGCAAGTCCTAAATTTGCTCAGTTTTACAGAGGAAACACTTTTCATTGCTAAGAACTATGTTAACTAGAATACAGCCTGAAATTGCAATAGTCACCCTTGCATTCATTAAAAATGATAGGAGTGTGCCATGAAATCTCAAGACTTTTTGGTGAAATGCTGTGTGATATGCAGCATATTTCATGAAAGCACCTTCCAGATCCCTGAAGAAGTCTTAATCCTTTTGAATTGAAAAAAGCAACATTGTGAATAAATCCATGGTTGTTAGAATGACTGCATCAGCAGTGCTAGCAAAAGATGTTATTTTGTCATCTGGCAGTAGTTCTTCCAGTGTAGGCATGGATTGGCAGTTGGCTCCTGACAGCATTGTGCTATCCCCTGAGAACATGATAAAATACAACAGTGAATTTCTCAATTACAGAATTTCTTTGGCAGGACATTGCGGTTTTTTATTGTTATTTTGGTGGTGTGTGGCGGGGGGCAGTTGTTTCTTTTCCCACTTAGTTGCTGCATTACTTCAAGAATGAAATAAAGTACTGCTACATTTTTCATACAGGTTCTGCGTAATATAGTTTTGATACTAGAGTCATCATTAACGTTTTTCTAAGGTAGTTTTGGCACAATTACTAGGAATGGTATTTACTTACAAATGTGGTAACCACAGGTCCAACTTTATTTAGTGCATCTTTAGCATGAGGCTTTTCTGAAAATAAGAATGCTTAAGCTTTCCTTGATCTATGAGTACGATTTCCATTAATATCAGTAGGAGCTGGACATCATATTGGGGGAAATATATGGACCTAGATGTGGATAATGCTGTGATGTGATAGATATGATATTATGAAGTTGAGGTTCGATCCTACTCAGTAGGAGTTTTGGCTCATTTTTCAGTTTTCTTCGCACTAAAAGGCATATTACACCAACCCTACAAAAGGTTTTCTTTGAAAGTGTAACACATACATTGGTAATAGAGTCTGAGGCAAAAACTGTGACTATGGATTCATATGAGAAGCTCCATAAACTTTGGAGGTCTTTGCAGCTGTGATTTTCAGTCACCTCATTATTGATTTCGATACCGACTGCAAAGTTCAGATTCAGCATTAACAAAATTCATTATGGAGCTGGATAATGTAATGTTTTTACTAGGCATGTTTAGCACTGTATAGTTTGATGTTAAACAGTGGAAGTAGTACATAGAATGAGAGGTGCAGTGTACAATTTCAATGTCTGATAGAATTCAGTTTGGCAACCCGGCATTTTTTATCAGTCTAATAAAGAAAATTGTTACTAAACTTGCCAACTAGGTTCATCCTAAGAAAACTAGTTGTAATATCATTAGGGCTGTCAAGCAATTAAAACATTTAATTGTGTGATTAAAAAAATTAATCACAATTAAACGCACTGTTAAACAACAATAGAATACCATTTATTTTAATTATTTTTTGATGTCTACTAGATTTTCAAATATATTGATTTCAATTACAACACAAAATACAAAGTCTACAGTGCTCAATTTATATTTATTTTTATTACAAATATTTATACAGTAAAAAACAAAAAAATATCAATTCACTTCATATGAGTACTGCAGTGCAATCTCTTTATCATGAAAGTTGAACTTACAAATGTAGAATTATGTACAAAAAAACCCTGGATTCAAAAATAAAACAATGTAAAACTTTAGAGCCTACAAGTCCACCCAGTCCTACTTCTTGGTCAGTCAATCACTAAGACAAACAAAGTTGATTACAATTTGCAGGAGATAATTCTGCCTGCTTCTTGCTTACCATGTCACCTGAAAGTCAGATCAGGTGTTCACATAGCACTGTTGTAGCTGGCGTTGCAAGATATATATGCTTCAACCACCATTCCAGAGGATATGCTTCCATGTTCATGATGGATTTTGTTTCATAATGATCCAAAGCAGTGCGGACTGACACATGTTCATTTTCATCATCTGAGTCAGATGCCACCAGCAGAAGGCTGATTTTCACTTTTGGTGGTTTGGGTTCTATATAGTTTTCACATCAGACTGTTGATCTTTTACGACTTCTAAAAGCATGCTCCGCACCTCATCCCTCTGAGATTTTGGATGGCACTTCGGCTTCTTAAACCTTGGGTCAAATGCTGTAGCTATTTTTAGAAATTTCACGTTGGTACCTTCTTTGTGTTTTGTCAAATCTGCTGTGAAAGTGTTCTTAAAACAAACATGTGCTGGGTCATCATCTAAGACTGCTATAGCATGAAATATATGCAGAATGCAGGTAAAACAGAATAGGAGACATACAATTCTCCCCCCAAGGAGTACAGTCACAAATTCAGTTTACACATTATTTTTTTTAATGAGCATCATCAGCATGGAAGCATGTCCTCTGGAACGGTGGCTGAAGCATGAAGGGAAATACGAATGTTTAGCATATCTGGCATGTAAATACCTTGCAACGCCGGCTACAAAAGTTCCATGTGAACGCTTGTTCTCACTTTCAGGTGACATTGTAAATAAGAAGGCAGCAGTATCTCCTGTCAAGATAAACAAACTTGTTTGTCTTAGCGCTTGGCAGAATAAGAGTAGGACTGAGTGGGCTTGTAGGCTCTAATGTTTTACACTGTTTTGTTTTTGAGTGCAGTTATGTGACCAAAAAAAATCTGTATTTGCAAGTTATACTTTCATGATAAAGAGATTGCACTTCAGTACTTGTCTGAGGTGAACTGAAAAATATTATTTCTTTTGTTTATCATTTTTACAGTGCAAATATTTGTAATAAAAAAGAATAATATAAAGTGAGCACTGTGCACTTCATATTCTGTGTTTTAATTGAAATCAATATTGAAAATGTAGAAAAACATCCAAAAATATTTAATAAATTTCAATTGGTATTCTCTTAAGTGCGATTAATTGCAATTAATTTTTTTAATCACAACTAATTTTTTTGAGTTAATTGCATGAGTTAACTATGATTTAATTGACAGCCCTAAATATCATCTATATGAATTTTAGCCTCTGATGCTGTATTGTGTCCCTGAACTACATCATGAGGAAAAATATCAGGAGCCAGCATTTCAGAACCCTGTTTGATTTAAAATCATGAGAAACCATTATGGTATTGAAGACAGCTGGTTTAATTAGAAGCTACTTATTTCCCCTGCTGAAATTCATAATTAAATAGGCAAACCATTGAGTAATGTAAAGTTAAAATCCAATTTCTTTAAAATATTTTCAGAAAAGCACTCCTGAAATTTGACTGAGTGGAACATCATTCAAAACATCAGGTTAGGCGAGAACAAAACCAAACATGATAATACATTTGAAAAGCTAAGAAAAGATTGGGAAACAGAATCCCCTCAGATGTCTGTGGGGTAAAGTAAATAGGATTTCATCTCTAGGCAGTTACTGTACTTAATATGTAGATAGAGCACTTTTACAGAATTAGTTTGGCTCCTGTTCAGCCTCCAGCAATATCCATATTAAATTTCCACTTAAATCTCTAGTACAGATGAGTAAGTAGAGGATTAACATATTTTGGTGTGTTTTTATTATTTTTCTTGATGGCTGATTTCCTGCATTGAAAACAGAATAGAATTCTAAACTGGTCCACAAATAAATTATTTTCTGGGTAAACAATGAATGGATACATTCATATTGATCTGAATGCTTTCATAGCACCGCAAAGGATACCAAGGAAACTAACATGACTTTGATACATTTTTGTGTCACTTGGGGCTTTTTACCTCCCCTCACTGCCATGCCATGGGAGGCAGTAAGGGAATTGGTTTGGGGCCTAAATTCAGCAAAAGCAGGACCGTACTGTTCTGCAGTGGGGAGGGAGAACAGGATTAGGAGAGCTTTTCCAGAGCATCCACAGCCTCTATACTTCTCTGAGATGTGTCTTCAGGATCTAATCCCACTAGGGTGACCAGACAGCAAATGTGAAAAATTGGGATGGGGTGTGGAGGGTAATAGGAGGCTATAGAAGAAAAAGCCCCAAAAATCGGGACTGTCGCTATAAAATCAGGACATCTGGACAACCTAAATCCCACCTTGTTGTACAGGGATGTTTGGGGGAGGTACACAAGATTTGCTCTGTAGTTCATATTTTGTCCTCTCTCTCTCACACACATACACACTTCAAATTATGCACCAGACCCTATTTAAGCAACAAATTTGTGATGCACTTTACATTTACTCCAAAATATGCATTAGAAATTGGTCTAAGCTCTTTATATCATAAAAATTCAATAAATTTCATACTGACCCACACAATGGGGGAGGACTATGAATTTAATAGGAATTAAATCAATGGGGCTTTTTTTTTCACTTACCAGTATCCTATAGAAATTACATTAAAAGAAAAGTTACTAGTGATTTGGGGCACCCAACTCCAAACGCTTTGAAAGTATAAAAATCAGTCCTCTTTAAAGTATATTGCAAGCTGGGCACGCAAAAACTGAGGCTCTCAAAATCATTTTTGCATATCCTGGCTATAGAGTATAATATATAATGATGTCTTTCTATTGGTTGCTTGAACCATTCTATAGACTTTTGCAGCAGAGATGTAATTTTCTACTAAATTTCATAGGGAGCGGCATAGAAAGCTTAAGAAAGGTTATAATTTTAAGTCCTATGGAACCTTCCAAAAGGGAAATTAACAGGTTCATACTAATATTATATAAGATCATCTATAAAGATAACTATAAAGATAACCTACTATATAAATTCCTTCTAATAATCTACATTTTGCCTCTATTTTCCCCTCCTCTCTCCATTGTACAGAAAGTAGTTATAAAGATGGCCTACTGTACTGAAGCTTCCAGTGATTTCTATTTTGCTGGTCCTTTTCCCATGTATTTTATGTTCTTATTTGGCAAAATGTATAAAAAATTAGAATATCTGCCTCTAAGTGCTTCTGGGCACTACTAACGATATGAAAAAAAAAAAACCTAGGCTCTTTATAGAGCACCCTTCAGACATCACAATGACAAAATAATTGTAGAACCAGTAAAATTAGTCAAACTGCATGGGAACAGGACGCTCAGTTTGTGACAGAAGCCAGTATGCTATTAAGGAAGTAGCCAAGTAGGGGCATGCTCTTCTGACACTTCTCTTGCTGCTGATGAATATAGAGTGACTTCTCTGAATGTCAGGGCACAATGATTAGCATAATTAGAACATACCTTTGTGACACAGTTATATCCTATAAAGTTCCACTGAGCAAGGCTTAGTCACAACTGGTGATATGTCACATTATCTAAATACACAGCATCTGAATTTAGGGGTGATGGATTCACTGCCAAACCATTTTTAGAAAAAATCATACCCCACTTGCCCTGTTATTTGCTTGACTAGAAATTTAAAAATAATAAACATTTTTCCTTCAAGCTCACATGATTTTCAAGAGAAAGGCAAAGCTATTCCCTAACTTCATGTTTTATATTAACAGCAGAGCCAGATAAAACATTTCTCCTCTATAAAATTCCACTCAGTACCAAGTGCCTAAACAATAACAAGGTAAGAAAATCACACTAATTACTGCACTATTGTAGGTCTAACTGTAGGGGCACAGCACCCTTTAGTGCGAGACCCATTGTGCCTTTTCAAATGCACCGACATATTAAAATGTGACACATCATACATATGATGCCTGAAGCCCAGGAGTCTTTAAAAGCCCACACTGGAAGGTCTATTTAAAGGAAAAATAATCTAATCCATTATATAATAATAACCATCCTTTCCCTTCTAAAGTGAACCTTTTAGCATAGTTCAAAAAGTTTGCTTTGTATTTTTCTCAATATCCTCTCTCTTTACAACTCCTAATTGTTTTCACTCCTCACCTGTCTCCCTGTGTCCAGTTCCATAACTCAGCCTCTCTGTCTTGCATCTCCCCCTGGATAGTTCATTGTCAAGTGAAAGGTAACATGGCAAAAATTGAACTTCTAAGGCTGAATTCTCTGACATCCACTGTATGGCAAGTAAGAGGTAACAAGTGGATTTAGAGCACCCAGAGATGGCAGTGGAACTCTCTGCCAGTGGAATGATGAAGAAGGAGGCTCCTGTAAAGATACTTCTCCACCTCTGGCATACTGGAGTGGAGGAGTGTGTTGGGGCAAGCTGCAGGCAAGGATGATTAGGGAATGTGGCAAAGCAATGCACTGCTATGTGGCCAACCTCTGCAGGAGTAAGTCCCCTGCAGCTCTAACTTGCATTAAAGCTGGGTGACTCAAGATCAGTGAGCTGCAATCACTTCCCTATGGGCCCCCTTCTCAGCTGTGATCAGAGCTGAGATGGGTTGAGAATTTGTTTTGGTCCTCCCTGCCTCCCAAATGCTGTTATTGTTGACAGCAGCACTTATCCCCGCTGTCACTCAAGTACACAGCATGGAAGTCATCTTTCATTCTTTCCTGTCTCTTGCTTTGCATGTCCAAGCCATGTCCAAATGTTCCTACTTATTGTTCTGTAACATTTCTAAGAGCTTGACTCTTTCGCTGTCTGGAATTCTAATAAAAATGTTACTAATTTTTTTGTTTTCAAAGTCATTGTTGAAACTTGGCTTACCAAAAAATATGTTTTTTACTGAACACCAGGGTTTTTTTCAAACATATTACGAACTAAGAAAAAATAGATTGCTTTCCCATTGACTCCAGTACTCCACTGGAATGAGAAGTGTAAGGTAAGTCAATGGGAGAGTGTCTCCCATTGACCCAGAGCAATGTAGATGTAACACCGACAGACCCCGGTCGCTTTTGGGCAGGCTCAAACTGGGTACCTCTGGAGTTTAGTGCATGAGCCTCTACAGCATGAGCTGAAAGCCAATTGGTTGTTAGCTTAGGCTTTAGAGCAGACTCAATTGCTCTCTAAGTGGTCTCAGTGCCACTAGATGGGACAGAACACCACACCCATGAGGTGTGTGGGTTACATACTTACTGCAGTAAGTCGACCTAAGCTATGTCGATTCCAGCTACATTATTCACATAACTGGAGTTGCGTAACTTAGGTCTACTTACCCCTTAGTGAAGACAAGGCCTAAGACTGTAAACTCTTTGGGTATATGATTATCATGATGGGCAAGGTTTTAAAAGACATGATTTAATTTCACTTAAATTATTAACTCTGCGAAAAAGGAGATGAGGTGATTTATTCTAAACATGTTAACCATTTGTCTGTGAGTAGAGCTGAGTGATTTTTTTATTTTGACAAATAGAAATTCAGCCAAAAATCCATTTTTTTCAGTTCCTGAAAAAATTGGTAATTTGGGGTCACCACAACCGCTGTGTCCTCTCCCAACAAGCAAACAAACAAAATAAAAATCCCCAAAGAAGAACAAGTTTAAAAAAAATAAAAATCTTCATTTTGACCATTTGGAAATGTTTTAACTTTTTGTTTCAAACAGCATTTTGTTTTCAAATGTAGCCATTTAAAAACAAAACAAAACACATATGTAAAAATACATAAAAACACCCAAAACAGTTAAATCAAAATGAAAATTAAAACAAAAACAACAAAATCAGTTTAAGTCAACCAAAAAATGTTGGGAACAGATAAAAAACTGAAAAGAGGTGTTTTGGGTGGACTTGAAATGAATTTTTTCAAGTTTTTTTGACTGAATGAAAATTTGTGATGAAATTGGGTTTGGTTCAATTTCAACCAGATTTTTAATTTTTTTTTTTGCTGAGTTTGACTCCCAACCTAAATAATTCATTATTTGCTCACCTCTACTTGAGAGGACATTTTATATATATACAAAGATAAAAGGTATTTTTAGAGTCACAAAACTCAATTTATTTTATTGCACTGATCTCATTAAATCTTAGTTCACAGGAAAGTCTCAGCCTAAATACACTGATAATTTCAGAAAGTAAGTGCAAATGGAGAGTATAGATTAATGTATCAATTTGTTTAATTTCAATAAATGATTCTGAGCATATTAAGTCAAAACTTTTTTCATGTATCTTATGGAGAACATTCATGAGGAATTGTGATTAAAGGTTGGAAATATATCTTCAGCATTAAACCTTTCAGAGATGAAATGAACTTTATCCTGGAGCTTAAGGTGATATTTTAAGTATCCTGGACCTAGGCCATGGAGAACCTTGAAAATATGTACCAAGATCTTGAATTTAATTTGAAATTCTATGGGAAGCCAATGTAGACTCTTCTTTCTCCATGCTATGGGAAGGGGGAAGACACAAACTGCTGTTGGTGTATGTCAGTGGAAAATTATGACACCATCCACCTTGTGCTGGCTGTACTTGTACTCCACTTATTCCCTTCCCATACCCCACCACCTGTTCTGAGGGAGGTGAAAGCAAATGTATAGCACATTGATGAAAGGACTGTAGTGGAGTTCCCATCTTTTGCATTCTAAGTGAAGACTAGATATCTTTCTACAAGATGTAATATAGTTCAAACTGAAACTATGTGCTTGATGCAGAAATGACTGGGTGATATTCTGTGTCTTGTGTCATGCAAGAGGTCAGACTAGATGATCATAATGGTTCCATCTGGTCTTAAAATCTATGAATCAAATGTCTAGGTAGCCATTGCTGAGGTAAAAGGGAGTTTCTAATTCTCCTTTAATTAGAGCTGCGGGAACTTTCTTCAGATAAATAGTTTATTCATCATAAAATGCAGTTTGTGGCTGAACAAAACTATTTGTGAATTTGGGTTAAATTTGAAGAATAGTTTTGTCTGAAAAAAAATTCAAAAGAGTTGAAATGCTTCCTTTAGACAATTTCTAAATGAAATGGTTTGATTTTTCATTTCAAAGTGACTTCTGGGTTAGAAATGTCGTTAGATTTCTTTAAAAAACAAACAAATATAAAATAAGGGAGGCAAAAACAAACAAAACAAAGCAAAATAAAATTTGTTTCAAGTGAAACAAAAGGTTTAGTTTGACACAAAATATTTGGGGGGGAGAGGTTACATTTTGGTGAGAAACAGAAAATTGCCTGGGTTTTGGGTCAACATGAAACAAGTTTTTTTCTTGATTTTTTTGGTTTGGCCACCAGACTGAAAAAGCACTCTGGTCTACTCTTAATGTCTTGCATGGGCATGCAGAGTGCCACTGCTTTGTAAAGTCTCTCTCACAGTCAGACATGGAAATAGGGCTTCTCAGTCCAGCTTCCCCAGACCTCCGTGAACTAGTGCTGACCTCTCAGACATTGCTGTAGCACATCCTTTCTCAGACCTTTAACTCTATGAACACTCTGGGGTTTACAGTTCACCTCTTCAGTGATGTGACAGTGGTTGCAAACTGACACACAGATTTTAATTCTTCATTTTGCCTAGCACAAGAAATACAGAAATCTAGATAAAACAATAAAACACTTGTGCACATTTCCCTTCCTTAATGCCCTCACCGCTCAAGCATTTTGGGGTTTAGGCGAGTCCTCTAATGAGTCCAGGATTACCCCTCCTGTACATGGCATCTCCTCTGAATCATGGAGTCTCTCTTTCCTCTTCTGGCCAGTTTCCTTCTTCCTTGGCTGGTTCCCATAGTTAAAAAGGAACCCTCTATTCTTCTCTCCTCTCCAAGTCCCTCTGAGTTCCCCTTTGCCAGGTGACTTCCTGATCAGCCTCATCAGATGGTCAAAGTCCCCTACTTGGTGATCCATTGCTTAGTTACCTCCCATCTGCAGTTCAGATTTGAAAAACTGGTTTGCCTTGGGTGGCAGTCATTTCTTTGTCCAAGGATGTGCCATTTGAATGGACTATTATCAAAGTTTAATGACCCTCCATTGATATCTGTGTCAAATGCAAGATTTTTTTCCTGTCACCTCCTGTGAGTTTTATACATATGGAGGCAAAATATAGTGGAGAAGACCAATGCCCACATTCATAATGGAGTTTATATTCTGACACAGACAGGGGTAGTCCCCAATATTAAACAGAAATAATAAGTTGTATATAGATAGATTTCCCAAAATCGCCACACAATCCAAGACACAATCTAGCCTACAACAACAACAATAATAATACTAGGAAAAGTTCCAGAAATAAGTTTTTTAGAATAGTTTTACTTTTCTTTGAAGTGTAAACCCAAACAAAGTATGAGTTATTCATGTAACACTGTTTAAAAGCATATGATAAACCTGCTAATGAAAGCAGTAAATGAAAGGATTTAGTATCAACCCAGCCAACAATATGCAAAGTCTAATTTTCTCTGTCAGAAGATGTTATACTTTCCATCCAACTTCAGCATCATGTTAGGTTATTAACTTCCCGAATGTCATTAGTGTGATGATAAAATCAATTAACGTATTTAGTTCTGTCAGAGATTTCAAGAAGTCTTTTTTTTTTAAAGTACTAAACTTTGCCAAGGCCTTAATCTGCTCATCATTTCAAAGTTAATATAAGCACCTATGGTGGGGTAACATTCAGCATATTCTACTTTCTCTGGTATTAGCCAGGAACTTGTGTACATTATGTAATGTTTAATAGCACTCAAGAAAACTGTTGCTTGGCCAGACGGCACAACACTTTCATTAACTATACCAAGAGCTGGCTGAGCCAGACATTTTAGTTCACACTTGGCATGCTCAGAGACTTAACACAGACATTCACATAATCATTCCGAATATAATAACTTTTTATCTCTCCTTACAAGTCATAACCCTTATGTCTGAACAACCTTTAAGTATTCATGGCTCAAACTACAGGGATCACGTCAGCTTGATTTGACTAAATTGTCCCTAAATGTCTTCAATAATCAAAAGAACAGCTTGTGGTATGTCTAAAAAGCATCGTTGTTGATAGTGATCTGTTGCAGCAACTGTCACACTCTTGAATAGATATAGAAACAATACATTTTATTCAAAAATTCTTAATATATTTATGTTTCTCCAGGACTGGAGTGTGTGAACTGCTTGATGTACTGAGGCATGATTTTGAAGTGGGACCTAGTGCTGTGCCAGTACTTGGACTTGGAAGACCAGCTGTGCCAGTTGCTCTATTGGAAGAAATGCCCGCTGTGACAGTAGCCTGCATGTGTTCCTTAATTTCCTGAATTATCATATCCTTCTAATCAGTTTCTGAGTTTTGAGGACCAAAATTGAGAATCCAGGGGAGCTGCACGTTTGTAATGTCTGGAATGAAATATCCTATTTATCTTCTCATCACTGTGTGATCAGTATATTTTTTAATATGTCTCCTGTCTTAGCTATATGACACTTCTTCTGAGACCACTTCACTTAATTGATCTAAATGATATTTCAAAAGCCCCAAAGATTGAAGATTTAAAAGGGGGAGTGTCCACTAGAGGTGTGCAAACTAAATAATTAATTTTACCAGATATAATGAGTAGAGGTGGTTGAATTATTTAATGTGAACACTTTATTCATTGAATTTGGGCCCTTTTCAGTTCACAAGCAGTCCATGAACTGATCATGATTTTCCTGAATTTGTAAGTTCTGTAATTTTTTGACTTTTAGTATTTAGAAAGATAGGGCCTAATTTTCTCACACTGAAGTCAATGACAAAGCTCGCAGACTTTGTTAGGGAGGTTCAGGGTTATATTTAGACTTATGTGTTTTTCACAGGTTGTCCATAATGAATACACCATACAGTATTTGATATTTGGAAGTCAGTAGTCATGCTGTGTGATTGGTCATATAAATCACATGGCTCTGTTCCCTGAATAAATGGCTTAACTTTGGTAAACAGAAACAAAGTCTGAAGAAATTATTGGGGCCTGCATTTCTTAGAGAGAGGAGTGAAGAGCATGATAAAGGTAGAAGAAAGGATGATGGACACTGTCTAGCTTGCTGGGACTACCCATCAAGGGGACAGAGACACAACATGATTCACTGTTGTGCCATCTTGACTCCAGTGACCACAGGATAGAGGCATGGCTGAAGCATAGTGCACACTGTCTTCTTCTGGTGGAAAGTCATTTAGGGGCAGTTGCCAGCTGACAAATTTTAGAGCAGCCTGGAGGATGCTCTAACCTACACTGGGGGGAGGGCTGGATAGAGAATCAGGGAACCATCATTGACTCCCTGATGTGCCCCTGTCCTCTGCTGCACTAATTGGAAATTCAATACAGCAGAGAGAAGATCTGGCCTAATGTTTGCAATAAGACTATATCAAATGTTGCAGTGCTAAATTATATCATGATTTTATTATTAAATATTTAAAATAGATATTAATATTCTGATTAAATGGGTGTGGAAGACAGCTAAATGGACTTTTAATTTCCATTTGAATGGAGAATTGGTCACCAGCTCCCTTTCAGCTTAGTGCATGATTCAAGAATGTGTGCTATATATATTCTTGGGTTTCCAGTGTCAGGTGCCTTCTTAAGATTCCAATCTTTTACTGCTTGAGAAACCTCTTAAAACTGCGTGTGTGTAAGAAACAATAATGTTATCTAGAGACCAGTTAACTAAATCCTAACTGTTTAGTTCTGATGAATGTTCCAGAAGATACAATTTAGGCCATTAATCTGAGAGACAATATGTCAAATGAATTAAAAATGTAAAATGATACAAATGACTGATGAATTAGCAGATCTGAGGTTACTAAAGTATGATAACTTAATTACTTCAGTTTAGATAGGAGCATATGGTATAATGAAAATGATAGAGTGGCTACATGTATTCAAAATCAAAAGAATACTTATTTTTATGTTATGCACTATTTTGAAATACTTTTAGTAGCAGAATATTCAGATTTATTTGGTTTTTTTTGACTGGCCGTAGATGTTATTTGAACACAGAGTAGAACTCTTCTTTCAGAAGAATTCCTGATAAAAGAGTGTTCCCATGAAAGGATGAAATACATTACCAATTAGTGATAGCTACCAGTAGTCATAGGTGGCTTTCACAAATTCTGGATATCTATTTAGGCTTGGATAAACACTGAGGGCTAGATTGTCACTAGCCTGAGGATGATGTTGCAAGGGAGCACTGGGGGCGGGAGAGTAACATAATATAAGGCACAATGCCTATAAGAGTGTGGGAAATGATCAGGACAGGCCTAAGGTGTTTTGCTGCACAGAATGGAAATGTTTTCAGCATGCCACCCCTGCCTGGCACCCTGGCAAAGCAAAAGTATTTTACAAACATCTCAAACCAAATTAAAGTAAAACAACGACAAAATGTGGAAGTGGTGCCCCCATATGGAAACATTTGGTGCAATATTGTCAAGTAAACAATTGCAAGAGTTGGCAACACTGCATTGTGCTCTATAATTTTTGCGAAGTCCTGAGTGTTGCAATGTGATCTAATCAGACAGATACACACCAATGTGCAGTCTCATTTAATGGGACTCCACATCTTCACATGGTTTCACACACTAATATAAAATTACAGGATCAGGGCCTAAAGTGGCGCTCTGTATGAGTGCACTGGGAGAAAGGCATAGTCTATTCCTTCAGTGAACCATAATCTGAATCTTTATTTAGATTCAGATCTACTATAGCTGTTGAACTTCTCTTTCTATTTAGTGCCACATTTTGATCTCCATTATTATATACCTAGGTAAAATTAACGTAACTGTACTGAACTCCAGTAGAGTTACTCCAGACTTACACACAGGGACATTTTGTATTTAATGTCTGTTTCTTACCACATTTTGTCTTTAATGTCTTTAATGTCTGTTTCTTACCACATAACATCGTTGTCAATAATGCACTATCCCTATATCCCATAGTCATCTATAAATATGATCAACAATACCCAAGTCCAAGCAAAAATTGATTTTAATATTCAACCAGAGCATATTACCAAACCTAGTTAAAAATTCCACAGAATACAAGTAGCAGTACACTGTCAGTTTTCAATAAATGTAACCGGTCTATCATTCACAGTATGCCATATGCCGCTAGGCGAACTGAAGTAATTATCTACAGTGGAACTCAAGTACTGTATGTCATCTGTAATCCTTCTATTTACTGTGCATTGCATTTCTACCATACGTCTACCCCTTTTTTCTCTTTTGTAATAGGCTTGGGTCAAAAACCTAACAGAAATATTTCTTATTTTCCGTACATTGTAAATTGAGACAATTGTAAAGGAAACTAGGATAGCGGTACTGAAATACAGAGCCACTAAAGAGTATACATTTTAGCCCTGTTGAAAGCAGTAACTGACAGAAATAAACTACAATGGATTAATTCTCTGGGCTCTGCTCAATGTCCATTTCATTCAACTATCCATACTATTAGGAACCCTTGCATAGCATTATAGCTTGACACAGATGTCACTGGAGTTTTAGCAACCTGGCCATGTTTATGGTTTCATTTGAACTCAGTTGTTGACAGCGTATACATGTTGTTCTAAAAAAAGATATGCCTCGTCTCTTCATTGTCCTTTACCTATTTTAAATAAATGAGTAACAGAAATTAGGTGGGAGTTTTTTTCATAAACACTAATTAACTGCAATGCTACAGAGACTGAAGTAACAAACTCTGAACACAATTTTCTTTGAGTGATAAATTGCATAGGTGTTTTAAGGAGGTTTTATTGGTGGAGTAGTGGATTATTTTGATAATCTGCTTTGCACTCTTGTAAAAGGGCTGAATTTAACTCCTAAATTGTAAACCTGCCATGTGTCCAATTTCCCAATATTTATCCTGTTAATTAAGATCTCAGTCTGCAAAACACAGTGCTTCGCTTTTACATTTTACTGGTCATTTTGGGTTAAAACGATCCTGGTGTTACTCCATAGAGGTATTAATTTAGCTCATTGGGTTAAACAGCTAAACTATGATGTTAGATGGCATTAAATGATAGTATTATAAAATGTGATTAACATAATATTATTCAGCTTCAGGTTTTTAATGGATGGAAAAAAGTATTTGTGGTTCGTAATTTATTATCACTTTGAAGAGCATCAGACACAAAGGGAATTCTCTTTAAAGTTTCATATTTACATATAAATCCACTTACCTTTCCTGTGTTTTTCATGCATATCCTTGACATTATGGCTAAATTATAAAAGACACAGGTTTAAAACAATAGAATGTCACACTGCTAGCCCAACGTCTCCTCCTATTTCATCTCCTCCTCCTTCTCCTATGTGATCTTGAAGAGAAGTCATAATGCCAAGGTGTAAAATCTCAATCATTTCCATGGTAACAGAGCTTGACTTAGTGAACACATGATTACATCTTCTTGGGAAGATCAGGTAGATCAGAGAAGAAGAGAACGCATATTCAAATACACATGGTTTCAATATAAAACAATTATATGAAAGCCTAATTCTGGACCATTGAAAGATGAGCTCTTGTTTGAGAAAGAAAAATAAAGGCCAGGTCTGGTCTATCCTTCAGTTGGAGTTCTTCCCAGAAATAGGAAGATATTAAAAAGAATGGTGTTAGTGAATCAGTGGGTGACACACACTTTTGAATCAGAGCTGAACTGCTTTCCATGTATGGTACTGGTGGGGGACACTATGGGACTGAATGTGCTGGCTTCTGGATAATATCTAAATCTGTGGTCTTGCTCACTTATATAGACCTATATTTACTTCCATTAAAAAGGAGCCAATATCCTTTGCTTTTTGACAATTCTTAAATATACTTCCATGCAGTAGGCTGCTCCAGTAACTCATTGAACAAGAGGTAATAGTAACATAACAAACACATATTTAGTGTCTCCAATCAGAGCTTTCCCAGTACCTCACAACTGAGGAAAATACATGGGTCTTGCAGGTCAATAAACTATTGACCACTGAGGGATGGGAATGAGTTCCAAAATGAGACCATTTACACACATTAATGATCACATAGTACTTTTTGCAAGAGCAGGGGCATCTGCTACAGTGTCCTAGTCAAATTACAGTTTTGATAATGACTTTCTGATTAACTGAAATCCCGAGCTATTTTAGCTAGATAAAGCATTCGTCTTAACTTTCTATGTAGCGTTGCTGGTGTCATAGTAGGGTAATATCCCATCTATTGGTGACATGAATTCATTTGATACCAAAATTTGGCTCAGTGTCTGGACATATTTTGTAGTTCTGAGGCTTGTGAAAGGCACTAAGCATTTGATCCTGACCCACTGAAATCAATGGGCTATATCACATACATAAAGCTAAGAAGGTGCTTACGCACTTCCATGAATCCGAGACTAAATGCTTTAGAATGGCCAGCAACATCTCTCCTGGAGACAAATGAGAACTCCATTGAAGAAAGCAATGTAAATTATGGAGGGGTGAAAATTCTGATCATCTTGAATGAATGGTACTTATTAACAGTGTATATGGCGAACACATGCTTCAGTGATAGATTAGAATCTACTGCCAAGAATATTGCATTGGGTTTGTACCATCCAAAATCACTTTTAAAAACAGTAGCTATTCAGTCTCAATGTAAAGTCTTATAAAAAAAGTGATATGGATAGGTGCTAAACTGTTTGCATATGTGTGAAAAGAACATAACTGCCTATCAATATACTTAGCACATTCCCAGTTTCAAATTCATATCCACTTGGAGAACTCATGCCCCTCTACTAACTCTGCTAATACACTATATGATTTAAAAGGAAAGGAATATAACATCAGATTTATGGTATGATAAGAACATATCTGAAGAGAAACATGACTGACTGACTTAAATGCAAGGCAGTTGGTGTGATCTTTGTACTCTTGATAGTATCTTCAAGGGGACTTCTGTTCAGCTAAACTAAGTGAGTATCAGCTTTCACCAACAGCGCCCGACAATAGATTGTGGCTAAGTCTGACAAGGCCCCTGGGAAAGAATGCTGCCCTCTGTCACCATATGGCCTGAAAGGGGTTTCATACCTGTTACAATATCCTGAAGAGAGGGATTCGTGGCTAAATCTATGTAGGGTTCATTCTTAATCCCATGAAGCTAATGAACTGTGAAGGATATTTTAAAGATGCTTATTGCAAATAAGCATGTTATTCAGCCTGTCAGATGTAGTTTTGTTGTGTGGCATGTATTAACTTTCATTAAGTTATGATTACATTTTTCCATTGAGAATGTATTATGAAAAGGATTAAAAGAATTACTTTGTTTCCATGGCAATGAGTTTAGCCATTGTTGACCCTAAACATTACTTACCAAACTCTTTGACATTTGGGGGGTAGCTCAACTGTCAGCTAACATGATAAATTTGAGCTTAACAAGAGAATAATCCACATGGAAAAATGTATCACTAGTTTCCAAATTAACTCAAAAATATTTTTGAATTTTGGAAATAGTATATGCTGATATCATGGTCTGCTTTTCATCTAAGATTCTTCTACTAATTTTATTATCATCTGTGTTACAAACTGAAACAACCACTTTGGCTTTCCCCAAAATAGCCATGAATAATTTACTGTTTTATTTTCTTTCAATTTTCAGTTTTTATGGTCTATGTTGTCCTATAATTCTATGTGAAAAAATATGACTGAAGAAAAGATAGATAATGTGCAATATACAGCTCTATCCATTTATCAACTCAATCTTCAGTAGAACTGGTCAGAAAAAACAAGGGGGAAATTTACCATTTTTAAAAAAGTTTTTTTCTGATTTTTTTTCAAAAATCAAAATGTCAAAATTGAAGACATTTCTGCCACCTCTGCTCTCTAGAGAGCTGAAAGTTTCATCAGCATTTGGGTCTGCAATGTTACATTGTAGATTTTGTGATAATGCAATGTTACCCAATATTGAGATGTATTTTTACCTGATTATGGAAATCTGTTGAGAAGTTGGTCAGATTCTGATTTCATTTACACAAGTATAAATCCAGAGTAATTCCCATTGAGCTACACTATGTGACAGATAAAATCTGATTTCATGGTATTGAAGGTGCTCTGGGCACCTTCTTAGCGCCCAGCCCTACAAAGACTTATGTATACACTTAACTGTGAATAGTCCCATGGATTTCATTTTGACTTCACATAGTACATAAACTTAAGAACATGGATAAGTCTTTGAAGGACTGGGAACTTAAGGAACCTGATATATTTGTAGTTGTGCCTGAAATTAAAAAAACAAAACAAAATAGTGTTATGGCAGGTGTCACCAGATGGCGCTGTTTCAAGTTCTTTTTTTTAAGCATGCAAGCAAATGTTCAGTCTTGGGAAGACATGCTCAGTTATTAGTATTTTGGCTATGCAAGATGCTGTGTAGAGGCAGTTTCTCCTGCCAGCATCCCGTGGGGCACAAGGACCCAGGTGGTGTCTCCTCTTATCCCTGCAAAGTAGGCTTGTGAGAAAGCTGTCAGGAGAACCCAGCCAAAGAATCCAGCTGGTAAGGACAGAAGCCGCCAAATCAGGGACTTTTGGACATTCAGAGAATTTTATACAGTCTTAACTGGACTTTCTCTGCTCTGATTGGCTGTTCACTCCAAACTTCCCCACTCCCCACCCCATAGTGTCTGCACCTCCTCTGGCTCTTACCATGTTCTCCCCCTCCCACTCTTCCCTTCAATGCTCCCTCTCTCTTTCCTTTAGCATATTGTCTCCTAAATGAACCTACCAGACTAACGAAATAAATGTAAAATCATAGAAGTAAGATGATGTTTGCTGCCATCACATTGTTCACTCTGCTTGTGTGTTAGCCACGGGGGATGGGGGAAAGGCCTGTTTTGTTTATTTAGATTGTAAGCTCTTCAGGCCAGAGACTGTCTTTTTTGTTCACTGTTCATACAGTGCCTAGCACAGTGGGGTTCTGGTGCATGAATAGGGCTCCTGGTCACTATGATAATACAAATAGTAATTAATATTATTATTAATAGTACATCACAAGCAGCAGGAGGGTTTGCTCTCTGGCATGGTGTCTGAACAAAGTTAATTTCTGAGTGCTCTGCATCACTGATTTTTCTCCTCCCCTAGGAAGTCAACCTGCAAGGCCCTGGACATCTGTTGCTGCTCCGTAGAAGGGCAGCATGGGTGTCAGAATGTCACCCTGGTGTTGGAAGAAGTGCCAACCATATGTTCTTGTAATACCTAAAAAAATAAGTTAAACTTGCAAGGTGACATTTAACACAACAGGAACTAGTTCAACTTGACATATTTTTAAAACTGTAGAAAGTAACTAAAGTAAGAAATCCGTAAATTTTGCTGACTGAAAGATAGATTCCTGTGGTAGGTACAGTATCTAACAAAATGCTTCACTCAGTTCTCTGAATTAGAGTGCACATAGGTACTGACATTTTTTTGAAACCCAGTGAACTAATGGAAACAAAATCTAAAATATAATTGATTACATGTATAAAAATGCTAAAAGAGAATGCTCTCCATATGCTCAAGGTGCCCTAACATAATTAAAAAATATATCTGAAGTGTTGCAGTGGCATGTGCCTCTAATCCCAGTTACTTGAGGGGCTGGGGCTGGTGGATTGTTCAGGGGTTCTGAGCTGTGGTGTGCTATGCCGATCAGGTGTCCAGTGCCACTGACAGCGTAGCCAGCAGGTGGCTGAAGGACTGGCTAGAACAGGGGTAGGCAACCTATGGCACGAGTGCCGAAGGCGGCACACGAGCTGATTTTCAGCGGCACTCACACTGCCTGGGTCCTGGCCACCAGTCTGGGCGGGCTCTGCATTTTAATTTAATTTTAAATGAAGCTTCTTAAACATTTTTAAAACCTTGTTTACTTTACAGACAACAATGGTTTAGTTATAAATTATAGACTTATAGAAAGAGACCTTCTACATGTATTGCTGGCATACGAAACCTTAAATTAGAGTTAATAAATGAAGACTTGGCACACCACTTCTGAAAGGCTGCTGGCCCCTGGGCTAGAACAATGCAAAGGACATGTTGTGATTGGTGCTCTCTCGTGGGAGCTGATGGACCAATCGGTCAAGGTGATCTTTAGTGTTGTAGTACTATTTAAGAAACCCATTGCCATGAAGCCAAGCAATTTAAAGCTTCCTTGAACATACTGTAGTCTTATAACACCTCTCCCCACCTCCTTTTTAAAATGGAGGGGGAGATGATCTTTGCAACATGCCCTGTGGGTCACCAGATTCAGGCTACTTTGGACTAAGAGGAGCCCCTGTGGGGCCTTCAGAAAGAATGCCCTGACAGCAGCCCCCTCACATTCATGCCAACAGGATATCTAAATGTCTGAGATCAGTTTGTTGCTTTTCAAGACTGGCTGGCCAGGAATAGTCCTTTTTTAAAGTAAAAACATGAAACACTATAAATATATTAAACTGAACATTTTTGTGCGGAGTGTCACACTGTCTGGGGTGGCTCATGACTCAGGGCAGACTGTGAAAAACCAGTCAGACACCTCAAACTGGTGCCATGTTTTATAATTTTTATAATTCTTATAATTAGATTTCACCAAACCAGTGACAAATGTGAATTCCTGGATCACTTTAACAGGTTTACCATGGAGTCACAGACAATCCTTTTAGGTTCTCCAGTCTATCTTGCCATCCGGGCAAGCTGGACTTCGTGATAAGTGATCGCTTACACCAAAAATCACTTCCAATCTCAAGAGACCCCCAGATCAATTGGTATCTTAGATCTTACACCAAAGACAACGCCTGTAGCCAATCCTGTAATAATCTACATGTTTATTAAGTAGGTAAAAGAAAGGAGAGCTATTTACAGGTTACAACAAACAAACATATATACACAAATGAGTTGCAATCTAAATCCTAAGACTGACAGAGTTGTAGTGACTTGTCCATTCAAAATGTCTTGCAGGGTGGACCAAGGGGTAGCCTCTGGATTTTGCTTACTGGCCCATCTGATTCTGACAGTTCTTCTGGATGGGTGGGGGGAAAACACTCTTCCCATCTGAGTTCACAAGTTTAGAGCAAATATTTTCAAAGCTATGAAGCAAAACTTACATATATTTTGTAGCATGAATACAGACATTATAAATAAGATTAATGCATGCAGCAAACTACAAAAATTCTAGAGAATCTAAAGACTACATAAATTCTTATAATATTAATATCTATTTTGAGCAACACTAATATATAAGAGAACTGGTCTGGCCTGCAACTATGAGTTTGTCAGTTCTTAGCTAATGCCTGCAGTCTTGGCAAGAGCTGGCAACTGGCCTGTCAGCATCACAGGGAATATTAGATTTATATTTTAAAAGGAAATATGTGTATTATAATTATTCCAGCAAATCACAGATAAATATATACTTTGCTCAAACTTTTATTCAGTAGCTGTGATAGGAGCAGCCCTATTAGGGGTCTCATCTTTGTGGCCATTCTCTTTCAAGTTATTAGTTCACACAGAAAGCAACTAACAGTGACAGGTCTAGCATAAAATCACAGCACTCCCATGTGTATCTGTTGCTCCACCTTCCACCTTTTGGAAGATCCCTTAAATAAGTTCATTTAATAGTATGTTTAGGGAAAAAAAGGGCTCTGGATCCTAGATGTCTTGCTCATTCACCTGTGCAAGTGGCTTCTCGCAAAAACAAGCTTGCCCAGTAACCTTCACTATATACAGCTGCTATATATAACATAAATTACAGCAGAGAAAGTCCTGCTGTGCGGTGAATCACAGTGCACTCGACTAGGATTTAGAGGGTTATGGGATGAAAAGAATAAAATGTCTTCAGACGACTTGTTCTTTATCTCTATCCAACTGGTAAAGTCAATGGGCAGTCACCACCCTTGAATGTTTATTTCTAAAGACTAGCATACAAAAGATGCCCCATCCCATTCCTTTGCCTCAGTATACTGGAAAACAGCTTAGACATTAATACTCTTTTTAAGGCATAAAGGGCTGAATCTATTGCCTAATTAAGTAGACACAAAACATCTGCCATGTACTGAAGAGAATGTGGCTTTGTCAGGACACTTCATAAACTGATTAAATCAGGGTATTCCTAATCCTGAATAGTATTCACCTATATTTAACATACAAGTTGCGAGGAAAAGACAACGTCCATATCACAGCATAATTGATGACTCTGCAGAGGACAAAGAAAGATACACAAATTCTAACAACTAAAAATGTACATGTTGACATTAGGACAAAGACTACGCAAGATCATAACTAGGTTAACAAAGGTGAGAAGTCAAGAAAAAAATTTAATGGGGGGATTCTGGGTGTGAGGTCTTCCCCTGAAATGTTTGAAATACCACATACAATTTCACGCATTTTAGATGAAAGTTTTAGGCAAAACTCCAAGCAAGCAGCCAAAGCTGAGGAAACTTACTTATTATTTGTAATTCTCGGACACCTTGTCATTGGCAAATTATGTCCTATTAAAACACTGAACTTGCACCAAAAAACCCAGGCCCCTTACTCACTCATATTTCCATCTACCACATAAAAATATAATATTGCAATAAAACCAGCACTGGATTTATTTTTCATTTCTATTTTCTGTATGTTTGTGTAAAAGAAAGTAGGTACCATACACAGAGATTTAATTTTAATATGCTATTTTGTTACCCACCTTTCTCTTCAATAACAACAGTATGAAATGACCTGCCTCTCCCTTAGTTTTTCTTCTATCACAATTATAAATTCATCTATAATATAAAAGGCAAATAATATAACAGGGAAATTACCAAATGAATAATCTTATTATTATTATTTGCATGAGCCAGGAGGTCTGGAACTAGCATAACCATATTTTTGCTTCTTGACTGGATCATCAGAAACAAAGGAAAGTGGTCAGATCCTCAGCAGCTAGCAAGACAGTATAGTTCATCTGGAGTTGATGGAGTTCTGGTCACAATGGAGAAATTTCAAGGTATTTTGACCAAGCATTTTACATTCATGTACCAATAAATATATTAACTTCTTGTTTCAGTGAATATCAAGATTTACTGGGCCTGATTCTGATCTCACTCCCACCACTGTAGTTCAAGAGTAACTCTACAAAAGTCAACCGAAGTACACTAATATAAAACTAATGGGAGATTAGAAAAGCCCATTGTTCCTTGAAGATAATATTGGTCTTGACTTTACCTAGATCAATATTTGCTTTTCATGCTAATGAATATTGGTATTCAGAGAAACAAAGATGTCTCTATCTAGTTATTACTACTAATCATAAAAAATCAATTTGACATCTGATATGGAAATTAGCAAATAACCGTGAAAACCAGAATTTTTTTTTGTTACATTTTGTTTTTCCTTACTGTAGTCAAGTATACAAACATTGGACCAGACATGCTGCTCACGCAGCCCTTCCTCACCGCATCTGGTGTGGGCCTGGAGGAATGGCCTTAAAAGGGTGAAGGCTCAAGTCAGTAGTGAGCAGAACAGACTTCTCATCTTCGGCTTCTGGAGTGGAGCATAGCTGAGGACAAAGTCTATCTATGTGACGACAGCCAGTTTGAGACTCCAGAGGTGAAGCTGGGCCAGACCTTTAAAGTCTGCTTTAGAACTCCCGTGAGTGACTTGTCTGTGGATGCCAAACTGTATTACAAATTGCTGGAGGCCCCGTGCCAGAAAAAAGACTGATTGCTGCCTTGTATTAGTTAGTATGTTGTATTTCCTTGGCTACGTTTGGTAACTATGACTGTCCTGGAAAAGTAGATTCCTGCAGCTGGAGGAAAGGGTCTCCCATGTACTGATGACTGCCTGTGTGTGGATGACAGGAAGCTGGGTGAGTGCCTGAGGAGTGGCAGCTGTATGAGAAGGACAGAAGTCTCATGATCAGTACCTGAGGAGGAGCCTGGCTGAAGAGAGAACCTGTTCATATGACTACAGATGGTCTGAGCCTCCCCAACTGATTGACTCAAGACATTTTCTGGTACCTTACCTGAAGACATTAGGCCAAACTGCAACTCTTCAGAGATTCTCTGAAGAAGGGAGGCTGTCACAGGGGAGCTGATCCCTGTGAGTATACCAGGTCCAGCTCCCCTGTCAGACCAAGTAGGCCCAATGGAGTTATAAAGGTCTGTCGGGGGCAGGAAGGGGAGGAGTGATCAGAGTCCATTGTACCTCGGGAATGGAGCTACAGAGGATTGGTGCTAACTCCTGTGGCGGATCCCTGGAGTGAAGGGCCAGGTGCCTGAGAAGGTAGCCCTGGGGCTGGTGTTCCAGAAAGGGAGCAGAGCTGTTAGGCACTGGGAAGCTGCAAGAAGCAGGATCACCAGAACCAGCAGAGACACCTGAGAGGGGATGCTGTGACTCTAGGGTGACCAGATAGCAAGTATGAAAAATCAGGACATTTCTTTGGGGGCAGGGTATTGTTGCCTATATAAGAAAAAGCCCCTAATACCGGGATGTCTGGTCCCCTATGTGAAACCCTAGGACAAAGGGTGAGTTAAGGGACTGTTTGTTTTATTTGCTTATGTTTGGACTGTTAACTTTCTTAAAGGAGAGTGAGGGTGAGCCTTTTCTCCATGCCCGTTAGAGCTCGGGGTTATGCTGAGGAAGAAGTTCTGCCCTGTGACAGAGGCCTGGGCATATTTGGGCCTATTTGTTTTTCCTTTCCTTTGTTGCTTTTCTCCTGAATCCTTGAAGGGGTAAACCCCAGTGGAATCCAGCCAAAGGACTGAGTTTCTATCCCTGCACCTGTGTGATGGACTGTGTGGACCCAGACAATGAGGGGCTGAGTGTGTACAGGACCCCTCCCATACCAAGGGTGTGCTGTGGAGGGACTAAGCCCATGACACTTACAAACCTATCCATCTAAGTAATTATATGGCCTCTGTCATCTTACTGCAGGTGTGTCTGTGTGTATCACAGCTCTTAATAACTAGTTTGATAGTTATAACTGCTGAAATATCTGAAAAGGAACTATAGCCATGGCATAAAGGCCCTGCCAGTATAGGGGGATATTTTGGCAAACCAGTAGAATGCCTGAAACCACTATGGATTATTGCTAAAAGCAGCCAAGTCAGCAGCCATAAAGTGGCCATGTAGCAAACTTAGCTTGACCAAGGCAGAAGGGGAGGGAGTTTTGGGTGCCACAGAAAGGGCAGCTTGACCCTGCGTCCTTCCTGATTAGAACTGTGCTGAAGTTACTGATACATGCATTTTAGAAGAGCAGGAATGTCTACTGGGGCCTCTAGGCTGCAAACTCTGGGAAAACCCCACCTCTGGTTAATCAATAATCAGAAGGAAGCCTCTTTCTTGACCATTGAAACTACTTGCTTAACATGTTTTCTTTAAGGGCCATGACATTCTATTACTAATGTATAAATAAGGGGGAAAAGTTTGAGGTAGTGGAACTCTTCAGGACTGGACTCTCCCTCTGGATACATCTTGTGTTCCTCACCAGCACATGGGCTGCTGCTGTGCCATTTGAGAGCCACACTCAACCTTGGTAATTATCAAGGATTGGGGGCTGCAGATGTGTTTAAGTGCTTGAGACTAAGTAAAGTTTAGCTTTAAGTGAAAGCACTCTCATGTTGTCCTGTTTGTGCCAGCCATCTATCAGTCGAATGGCCTCTGATTTATTTCCTGACACCACCTCGCATAGAGTAAGTTACCAAGAGCTTTGGGTTGAAAGAAACCTGGGTAACTCCAGCTGTCAGAACTAATACTAGGGGCAATTGTGCAAATTCATTACTAATCTGTGATATCAGCTGTGGTGCTGGTTTCACAGTGCTGAAGCACATTAGAAGCACATACAATAGCCTGTAAAGGAAGAGTTACTGACAGTCTCCAGTGATGCTTCTAGCTAGAAGCATCTGTATCACCAGGTGTAGAGTTTTAGTGCTTGCTGTGGCAGAACTGGAATTTATATAAGATTTTTTATTTAAAATTGCCTACATTCTCCCACTTAGTTCATTGGGGGATGCAGGATATCCACCAAGAGGATTTTTGGAGTGATGCCAAGAAATCTGGTGGTTTCATGGAAGTGTGTTTAGTGCACTGGGAAGTACCCACGCTGACAATTTAGAATAGGGCTGTTTAGGGGAAGGCACTGCCATGTAAGAGCTGCCAGTTCTTGAAGTAGCTATGAGAGAGCCATTAGTGCCACCAAACACTCTTCTTAATTCTTTTACCCTCCTGCCTACTGTATTGGTGTTTGGCTTTTGTTTAAGCACCTATTAACCTGTGTTTAGGGCTGGCATCCCAGAAAAGGATTATCAGAGATTAGCCTATAGGTCTAGTGGATAGAGCTCTGGAGTGGGACTCAGGAGATCTCTGGCTTGTTGGGTGACCTTGGGCAAGTCACTTCACCTCCTTGTTCTTCAGTTTCCCCATCTCTAAAATGGGAGTGATGATACTGACCTAATTTGTAAATTGCTTTGAGATCTGCTGATGAAAAGTGCTAAATAAGAGCTGGATGGTATTATCATTATTGCTGAAAGCTCATAACACAGAGCCAATTATGATTATAGATGCAGCTAAAAAGAAAATCATAAGTTAAACAATTTTGAATGTCAAGAAATATTTGGGCTGTTTCTTATTTTAACCAAACCAGTTAACTCATTCAAATCAACTATACTCTAAATCTGGGAAAGAGCATGAAAAGGTCTCTCCTAGGTCAGGCACTGTCTGAAGCCACCTGAGAGGGGGAAAAATGTGTGTTTTTTAAAAAAAAACTATTTTGCTTTGTTTGGGAACTACATGAACAGTGAAAGATGCTTATTTTATACATTCAGTTATAATGAACATGAAGTGATATCTGTTTGTTTACACAGCTGTTTAAATAAAATAACTCCAGCATTACCTCATGTAATGTGAAAACAGTGTTTCTATTTATCCTTATAGAGCCAGAGTAGCATCACACTTACACAAAGCTAAGGATCTGCCAACAGTGTTTGTGAGTTGAAGACAGTTTTCTAGGTTGTACAGTTCTGACCACATATCTGACTTCCAGAATAATGTCTGTCTGTAATATTGCATATTCTCTTGGCAGAGGAGAATTTTTAAAGAGTTTGAAGTAGTCAGAAAAGGTTCCTTTTAAGATGGGCTTTCACATTTTGAAATGCTTTCTAATTTTCTGGAATCTCTTTTCTGTAAACCACAGGGTGTGGAGAAACTCCAGATTCGGTCTAGTCATTTGTCACTGCATGACTGAAACTTTGATCCTGAAAGGTGCTCAGTGAATTGTGGGGGTCCTGAGTGTCTCCACCTCCCATTGATCTGAAGTGCAAAGTGCTAAATAGTGAGCAGGACTGAGCTCCTAGAGACTTATCCAAAGCCTGCTGAAGTCAGAGAAAAGACTCGCATTGACCTCAGTGAGCTTTAGGTCAGGGCCTCAGTACAGAAAGCGATTTATTTTTAGAAGTTTGGGAAGCTGATTTTGGACTTGTTCACTACAAATATTTGAGGTGCTGAGAACTATAAGTTCTCTGTGGAGTTTTTCCAACCCCTTTAAACTGATATTGCAGAGTTTATAAAACCTGCATACCAAATAACTTTGATTCAAGAGGATTATAAAGAGCAGATCCTTTTTATACACAACCAGATGCTGGGACAATTATATTACTCCTGCTTACAGATTGCAGCCTTACAATATAAAATTGCAACAGAAATCAAACATCTTTTACATTATTATAACAAAATAACCCCAAGCTCAAAAAGGGTGCATATATGAACAGCAATTATAAAAGTGTTTTTGGGGGGGTAGGGGAAATAGTATTTTAAATTAAAATTGCAGTATAACTACTATAGTATTCACACATTACTTTGTCTTCACTTTGCCTAAGTGTGGTTTGAGAGATGGAAGTTTATTTACATATAGTATCACATCTAACCTGGCATCCTAAGCCTGCAAGTTACAGCTCTTTAGTAAAGAGCTAGACCCTTCATCTATGCAGGAGTCCTGTTCATAAGGGATCTGCATAGCACAGCAGGCCATGTGTGCAGAATAAGTCTCAGGATCATAGCCTGAGATAGTGATAGGACCAACATGTTAAGTGTAAATTCTCAAGGCATTCCTGTTTTGCAATAAAATTTCATACTTACTTTATCATGGGGGAGTAGAAGGTTTGACACCATCATTACTGGGTTCACCCCTTACTTATGAGATTTTGGGAGAAAAAACAAGAGCAGAGAGATAGACAGGTTAAAATGCATTGAAGAGATAGGATGATAAATAGAGCTCTGATATATGTGGAGTTAAAAACAGTTACAAAAAGATTGTGACGATAAAGAGAGAAAGAGTAATTCTGATGGGGGGCAGGGAGAAATCTATTCTGTACTATATAATGCATTCATTTGTGCCAGCCTTCCTCTGCCTAAGCAATGCCTCATCCTCGAAAAAAGAATGAGGTTAAATTACAGGGAAAGTAACAAATAAACTAATTTGTGAACCTAAAATAGTTTGACAGTTAGATCAAAGTCCATGAGGCTCACTTATTCTAATCCATATTGCATAGTAGTTTCTGAGCTAGTTTTGGTTTTTAAAAAATCATGCTTTATACAATACTTGCTGGTTTTCTTTTAATCATCCAAGTACCATAAAACTTAAACTTTTAAGTTATCCCCAGTAGTTTAGAAAGGGTATTAGACATTTCACAAAGCATTTTTGTTCTTTGAAGTTTTGGCCATAAAATTGAGCTTTTTCTTTCTCCCCTCAAAAGCATGGGAGGATAAGTTACAAGTTACTTTCATTTGTAGCTTACAGGCACTGCAAGAGGAATTTCTATTTTACCAGTGTTTAAGATCTACTGTTTTGCATTTCAGTTTTATGTGAAAAGATGCTACAAAACCTGTAGCCCTATGCCATTGAGGTCTGAGTTGTTTTTAATCTAGGGATCTATTTATCTATGCAGAGAAGGAGAGAAACCCATCAAGTGAGTAGCTTTTGTTGTTTGCTTTTTGTCTGTAGAGCAGCAAACCAATATTTTTGACTTTAAGGGCTTATTCCCTCCTGCCCCCTAGTTTTCAACAAATTATTGTGGCTTGCTGAAGTAGTTCAGGACCATAAACCTTAAGATGTGATATGGTTATATCTGAAATGCTAATTTGGTGGGCCTAAGCAGAACTTCAATATTCACTGACTACCCCAAATTATCCCTCAAGTTTCATTGCTGATATGTCACAGCCCACAGGCAGCTGCATATTTCAATAGTACTCTGACGTTCAATTGTTTTCTATATAGAGGAAAGGTTCTGGTGTCAATATCAGTGTCTATCCAAAGTATGTGCATAGACATCTGTGGAATTGCTCCCAGTTTCTATTTGTGTAACTGAGATCAGATTATATAAATATCCTATGTATTCTTGCATTGTATTTACATTTATAGAATGTAGCCATCAAGCATTCTCTGGAAGTGGTTACGTAATTTAAACACACAAAAAACCCACACATTGACCAATAGCCTTAAAGAGATCTCTACAGGATAAATTAAACACATTTCCTCCAGCACCCCTGCTTTCTGGCAAAAGCTGGAGTAAATTGATAAGCTTTACGCTGTGCCCTGAAGGTATACAGATTCAGGCTCTGTCAAACCATCAGAGAAAACGAATTCCATAGGCAAGAGTCCTCCACTGATGCCATTCTGACTTCTGTGCCCAAATGGTTAAATCTTTGATGGTAAAAGCATCCCAGCTATTCTCAGCATTTCTAATCGTGGACAGGAACGGTGGTGGTTCCTTAAGTACTTGATCACATGGGGCTTTATAGACCTGAATCAATATCTTGAATGTTAATACTAAATTGTAAGAATTGCACCCAGAAGCAAGCTGGAAGCCAATGAAGACATTAGACACTCTTTGTGGAACAGGTCTATTAAGCATCCACATTCCCAGTTCTCATTGACATCAAAATGTGTACCTGCTTTTGAAAATGTGGGCTTTTATCATGGCCAGTTGCTAGGAGATAGCAACCAGCACAAGTTTT
This sequence comes from Gopherus flavomarginatus, assembly GCF_025201925.1. NCBI lineage: Eukaryota > Metazoa > Chordata > Testudines > Testudinidae > Gopherus > Gopherus flavomarginatus. The sequence goes on along the minus strand of NC_066619.1, from coordinate 33,687,735 downwards.
AACTAGTATAGACTCAAAGAAAGATTTTGCAAAGCAGAGAAAGGGATCTCTTATGGAAAAGGTCTCTGAGACTTCAATTTGTACCATTTGCATGATTACAGTGATTAGAATCTGGCCAAAAATATTTACAAGAGAAAAGTCCAAAAGAAAATAATTGTAATCATGACATCAATATAGAATCCCAGAATACTAGGTGCTCGTGCTCTGTACCACTAGAATTCTCCAGTCTGCCTTCCTTTGGGTAATAGCAATGTTAGTAGGTAGGGAAGTATGTACCAGCCCCTCCCATGCTACAAGTGGTTGGTGCAGCAGGACCATCTGAGAAATGTTTAATTTTATTTTTGAATTATTTCCCCACACAGTAAGTTATTCCCAACTTCATCGTAAGTTTGGTGGATGGAGGTGAGGCTCCCCCGATGAAAGCAAATCACTTGTCACAGGCTATAATCAGTTCTTCACCATATATCAGCACTGTTAGTATCTACAGGAGAGCAAAAGCGGAGTGGTCTGGGGATGTGTTTGTGGGTGGTCCTTTGAGTACCGTGCTACCAGCTCTCAGCCCAAGGCCCAGTAAGGAGGCTGTGTGCACGTATGTACCTGATCCTAGTGCTGGCAGCTAGGATCCCAATGGTGCCAAGATACAATCAGGTCTTGAGTGAGAAAAATATTTATTTGTGAGCAAGTGAAACTTCCTCAGATATAAAATAAAAGGGAAACATAATAGGAACCAGAAATTCCAGCTGGAAGGGAATGAGGTGGAACATGCAGCAGTCAGATGCAAAATTGACACCAGGCTGCAGCTGCTTTCCCTCCCTAATTTAAAGGGCCAGCTACTAGAAGAGCTCATAGATAGTACACCCAGACTAAAGAGTTCTGGTGACCCAGTAGACACAGAAAAAATAAATGTATGGTCTGTAAGGCTACTGCTGTTTCTTTATTCAAATACAGTTTCAAGAGCAATCTCTGCTGCAACTCCTGCAATCAATCAGTTAAGTTTAGGACTTGACAATAAGGGGGAATAAAAGAGAGAAAAAAAAGATACATGGAAAGAACAACAAGTATTTAGTTTTCTCTCTTGAGCCCACCTTTCATCTGTCATTTGTGTTCAATAATAAAGTCCTCAATAATTGACCTAACTTTCCAGATTTGCTGTGGGCATGGATCTTTCTGGATGTTGGAAAAAATATCAGACTTCTGCTGCATTGTACAGTAATGTAATTTATTGTGGAAACTGGTAACCATAAAATATATTTCAATACTTAATATTGATCTCACACAGAGTAGTAGAAAAGTGACATTTTCATTCTTCCTATCATTCCTTGCTAAAATGTTCATTTTCTTATTAGATTTAGAATGTTATTTTGTTGCTTTTATGGTTTTTCACCTAGACTGCATAGCCATGTTCCCTAAGTTTATCTTGTATAAGCTGTGTCATTTATACATTAGGAAAGTGCCACAGGCAATCAGTGTTTCTCTCTGATATTAAGATAAAAATTAGGACTGGAAAAATCACTACACTGAGAGAAGCCACGTTTTATTCAAATACTACTGAATACTGCATATGTCTCATCATTATTAAAATCATGGGGTCTGGTTAGGATGGCCCATATATAATTTTTTAAAGACTACGATTTTGACAAGATAGTTGCTTAAAATCAGATCAATATCGGTCAGGACACATAGGAAAATGAAAAACATACATAGAGATGGATTTTAGAGTGGACTGCAACTTTATAAACTCTTAGCTTTCCCAAATACTAGGCACATATTGGGGGTCCAGTGCAGTGTTAAATGGCCTCTATGCCAAATAGCCAACATTCAGCAATTCCTTGTGAGTGCATTATAATATAGCTTTAATTACATAAACAGACACTATTTTTTCCTGAAGGACCCCTGATCATTCAATACAGAAAATGGACTGTGTTCAAAGGAGGAATCAGGGTTGTGTAGTGAAGGCAGGAATTCTAAAGACAACCATCTCCTCACTTGCTGCAAACGAGGATGGGGATTTCAGGAAGAGAAAGGATGTCCTTGTGCTTAAGGCGGCTGAATGCCACCCTGAAGAATTGGATTCTAGCCCTTTCTGTGCCATACAGAGCCTATGTGATGCTAGTCAAATCACTCAAACCAAGCTTTTCGTATGTGGCTAGATGTGTGCTTCCCATCTTATAAGTGCCCAGTTTGGGACACATGGAGCTGAGCACTCAAAGCTGTATCTGAAGTCAGTGTGAGTTGAGCATTCCCATATAAAGTACTATGAAATGCTAAGTACTCTGAAAAATCAGGCCCTAGGTGTTTCAAATTGGGTATCCAAAAGAGTGGACACTTTTGACCTTAATTTCTCTACCTCAGTTCCCCAGAGGTAAAATAAGGATAAATACCATCTCCTCACTTCACAGGTGTGTTGTGAACATAAATCAATTAGTGTGTCGAGTACTGAGATACTGGTATGATAAGCAGCATCAAAAAGCTCATGAGGAAATTAATCCTGTATTCAGAGCAGGGTTTGAATAGTAAGCAATAAAATCAGACATGGGGCCACACACTGAAAAATGAGAATAAAATAAAATATTAGATAGCTGCTCATTCACTGAGCACTATCCATCCTGAACGTGGGGTCTGTGTTAATAGTATGTGATGTAGGTAATGACTTGATCTTAATGCATATGCAAAGGAGGCCAAATTTAAGTTGCTTAGAGAATATTAATTCTGGCACTTGCTAACATTTGAGAGCTTGACTTTGCAACCTTAACATTTTTATAATGTGAGGGGGGCGGTGTGGGTGTATCATTACTTACACTGGGAGAAAATATTTTATGCTAGAGGACTTTTTAATCTAGGAGACAGACATAACAATACACAATGGCTAGAAGTTAAAATCAACAAACTTGATAATAAGTGCAAATTTTAAGAGTGAAAATAAACAAATTGGAACTCATTACCAAGGGGTAGGGTAAAGCCTCCATAATTTGTAGTCTTAAATAAGATTTCATGTCTTTCCAGTTCAACCAGAAGTTATTGGTATAGGGGCACAAACCACAGCTGAACCTCTGGCATGTGGTTTGCAGGAAGTCAGACTAGATGATCATAATGGTCCCATATGGCTTTAAAAATCTATGAATAGTACACACACTTTTCACCAGTAAAAAACAAAGTAGGTATATTTCCTGCTTCCTAAATCTGAACTTTACTACTACACTTGCTGTAAATTAACTCCACTTTTTTTCACATAGTTTCTTCCATGTGTGTAAGACTTACGGTCTCAAGACACAACACAGCTATAATCTGCAACCATAACAAAAATAGTAATTTGTCCTGATTACATGGTATTCCTAGAATGTATCCAGAAATGTTAAATAAATATGAATATTTATGGAAAAGTTTCACCTTTTATTTAAGTTTACCACACCTCAAATATCTAAAGACTTCCTTAGGAAAAGCAGTGTTAAGCCAACGTAAATGTGTCTATATTAAGGGTTTCCAATGGTTTGACTAGATCAGTCTTAAATCAGTTTAGCTATGTGGGTGCAATTTTGCTAGTATAGGCAAGGGCTTATTTATAAAGTTAAGGGGACAGGCTCTGGACCCCTCCCCCCAACATGTCTCTCACTGTCCATTCAAGTTAGTTCCCAACAGATGCACAAGTAAGATGACCTGTCTTCTACGATGTGGTCTCTTATCTTTATCCAGTAGGGAGACTGTCCTAAATTAATGTAAAATCCTATTTATGAAGGAGAATCAATATCACACAAGCTATCTAAATGTATTCTAAAAGACCTTAAAGGTTATAGTTCTAAAACCAAGGATTACCAAAAAGATTCGGGTTTGCTGTTGCTTCGTGTCATTTTTTTTTAAAGTACAAAAGAGCACTTTGAAGGCCAGTTATTGTAGATCTGCTTTTTGTCAAAGTTCTCCTTCCTTCCTCCCCAATTCATTTCCATTTTCAAAAGTGTTATTTTCTATACTGTAACAAGAGCAGGTGCCTTGTTAGGCCAACACAGCACTGGTATATGTTTTGGCAAGTACCATGAACAATACTCTATCATGAAAGATTACCTCCTGACTAATGATGATCACTATAAACAGTTTGGGTGCTATTTGACTGCGTGGATGGTGGTCCCACGTAGCTGACAGTCTATGCATGTGTTTTATCTCATCTTGCCTTTCAAATCCTGCATGGAATCAGATAGTTGGAAGAAGCTGCAGAAAGTTATGAGGCAGGACATGATGAATAGTGGGCTATTAAATGATATTACAACAAATAAAGCATAAATACAGGGCTTTATCATCCTGTGAGTTTATCTATGACAGAGAAGACCTTTTTGAAGCTGTATTTGGGAGCTAAAAAATGAACTGCTTAACACATAAAGATAAGAAGTTTTCATCCAAATTTTCTTTTGACAGCCTATTTCAACTGCAGTGAAATATCTGGGGGGAACATAGGTGTTTCAAGAAGATTTCATTATCATTTGTCAGTCTGTAATCGTATTTTACATCTGCAGATATTGTTTATATTCATAGTTACTTTAAGAAATTCAAAATGAAACTTAATAAAAGTTAGGTTCTAGTTTTTTCAGTCATACAGGAAGTTTGAAAAGATGACAAATCTGTGCATATTTTCATGTCCCAAAAAAGGCCATTTTTAATTCAAAGTTTTACTGAAAAGTTTCATGAAGCTCTAGTATTTAATTATAAATATACTCGTTCTCTCTCTCTCTCTCTGTGATATATATCTACACAATTGTACATATTTTGATTGTATCCCCCTTTTTATTGCACACATTAACATCACTTTCCTTCTTAGGCCCCAGTCTTGAGGTCATTGGGGCTCTGAAGAGATGCAGCGGTTCACCCACTTGCATCATATTGCAGGATCTGGTCCTTAGATTGCAAACTTGTTAGGACAGGCTATTTTACTTTATGTATCTGGCAATGTACGCCATGTTCATGCAACCAGAATATCACTGCTAATAATAATAAAAAATTATTAATAAAACAGGCAGGTTTAAGTACAAGTATTCAAAATCCTAAGGTTTTACAAAACCAAACCTACTTTGACTATGCCTTTATAGAGGTTTTTACTTAGGCCAAAACCAAAATCTTTTATTTGAACACTCCACACTCTGAGCTTTGTAAATTCAGATAATGGGACTCAGATCAGAAGCTCCTCTTGTTCTGGTGTTGCAAGCCAGAGCCTTGAGCACTGATTTTTTGCAAAACTGAAACCTGGCCTCTGTGGCTTAACTTCATTTTGGTTATAACAAATAAGATGGGTATAATATGAATGTATAGTTACTACTTGTGGCTTTTATTTAGGCTTGTTTATTTATATACATACATACATATATACTTAATCTAAATATTTTTCAAATCAATTCCAGATCTTCATCATCTCTTCATCCCAAGGCTATTAATACTTAAAATTTCCCAAACTAAGTGAAATACTAGAAAACTGAAAATACAAGAAAAGATTTTTTTGAGATATTAAATCAAATGGATTTAAAGCTGTTTTGCTGAGTTGGTTTAACTGTTAGAATCATAGGATATTTCATCATGCTTTGTGACTCTGATTATTTGTTTTATTTTTCCATCACCAGTATAAAGCAATCTCTCTATGTGTTTAACCAAAGTGTTCCTTGTTGTTTGTTCAGTGTAATAATTTGGTTTGGATAAGGATTAGTGACTTTTGTTGAGACCCAAAAGACCTAAGACAAATACAGTGAAATAGCATCATTAAGAGCATCAAAACAGTCACTCTGGAAACATTCCAGAGTGGAATGGACAGGGAATGTATACCTTATTCAAGATGTGATTACAAGTCTGCAAAAAGAAAAATTAATGAAGATCCTGTCTACATGTATCTGCTTTTTAGTAAGCTAGCCAGGAACATTTTTGGAGGCTCAAAGCAAATATTTAATTTATACTTTCCTCTGAACACATTTTTTATGTAGTACCTGCATTCAGGCTGAAAGTAGAGGGTACAGGACAACTAACGCCATTCTCCACGGCTTAGAACAGGGATAGGCAACCTATGGCACGGGTGCTGAAGACAGCATGCTAGCTGACTTTCAGTGGCACTCACACTGCCCAGGTCCTGGCCACCAGTCGGGGGGGCTCTGCATTATAATTTAATTTTAAATGAAGCTTCTTAAACATTTTAAAAGCCTTTTTTACTTTACATACAACAATAGTGTAGTTATATATTATAGACTTATAGAAAGAGACCTTCTAAAAATGTTAAAATGTATTACTGGCACGCAAAACCTTAAATTAGAGTGAATAAATGAAGATTCAGCACATCATTCCTGAAAGGTTGCCAATCCCTGGCTTAGAAGTTTTGATATGCATCCAGACTTTTGGATGATTATGTGAACCAAACATGAAGACATTGAAGCTTGCTCATTATTACACCTCTTAGTCTATTTTAGTGTCCCATGGACGCTTTTGGTGGAGGAAAGCAGGTTCATAATAATTATTTTCCAGATTCTCGGTCTTTCCTCTCTCCCCTCTTCCTCTCTCCTACCCCACAAACTACATACATTAATGCAGCCTCTGGCTACTCAGACACAGAGACAAAGACACAGTATGTGCACTCAAAGGCAGATCATGACACCATCACCTACCTGTGAATATGTTACCTAATGTGTCTGCAATTCCACAGGCGTAACCTGTCTTATTTTCCCCAATTCGGTGACATCATTTGCTATATTTATTTGGACTTGAACTTAACTATGAGAATACTGTTTTCAGACTTGCAATGATAACTGAGGGAGAGAAGTCTTGGGAACTTAAAATCCATTACCTTTTCTTCCAGAGTATCATTCAGAAGAATGGTCAGATCAGTACTCAAATATGAAAACGTATATGGCCAACTTTTTAAACATAGACACCTACATTGTGACATAATGTGTGCCAGTGAGTGCAAACAAATAATGATGCATGCAATATATGTAAGGGCATGAATAAAAGGGCTATTGTAACTGAATGGTTTTTGCACACAGCCAAGGTGTGTATTTTTGAAAATCAATACATCATGCCAAAATAAGCTTTTCTCATTTGTTAGGAGGAAAGAAAGTGCATTGCTAATCTTTTTTATTGCTCACTTTTGATACAGAAGATATTCTGTTCATTCATTTTGATTTATATATACTTAAAAATGGGAGCTCTTACTCTTTATTCTAGGTGCTTCTTGAAACATGTTAAAATTATCTAGCAGCTGAAGAAGTAGACTCTGATCTTGCAAAGACTTGAAGTCAATGGAACTACTCAGTGCATGATGTTACTGCAGCTGCTATTACCAAATGCAGGAGTATGTGTACTGTTGGATCTGTTACTTATTTAGCACCAGATTCAAACACATTTTTAAATTTGGTTCTTTCCCAAATCCTCAAGAAGAGAGTTGTATCCATATCCAGAGATACCTACAAATCAAATTGAAACATGAAAACTAGAACAATTTATACTGTAAAAAAAATGACATGAAGCCCAAACCTGGTAGACTATGTAGTCCTTGCAGATCCAGGATACCTAAAACATGTATAAAACTTATTGGAATGAGTCTTTGTCCATAGCTAGATTCTGCCTGCGATCCAAATGCCTTTTGAATTCCTGAATTTCAGTCCCAAAGTCCTAATGAAACATAATCAAAAAAATAAAATGAATTATTCAGGGTAAAGGATTTTAGTAATGTGTTGGGGTACCATTAAAACAATTAAATATCAAAGCCCTAAAATGGAGACACTCCTCAAAAATGCATTCACAGGAAAATTTCTAATGAAGTTTCTTTGTAATGATTCATAAATAGGGCTGTCAAGCATTTTAAAAAATAATAGAATAGAATTTATTTAAATATTTTTGGATGTTTTCTACATTTTCAAATATATTGATTTCAATTAGAACACAGAATACAAAGTGTACAGTGCTCACTTTATATTTATTGTTGATTACAAGTATTTGCACTGCAAAAAAAACAAAAAAATAGTATTTTTCAGTTCACCTAATACAAGTACTTTAGTGCAATCTCTTTATCGTGACAGTTGGACTTAAATAAAACTATGTAAAATTTTAAAGCCAGCAAGTCCACTCAGTCCTACTTCTTGTTCAGCGAATCGCTAAGACAAATAGATTTGCTTACATTTGCAGGAGATAATGCTGCCCACTTTTTGTTTACAATGTTACCTGAAAGTGAGAACAGGCATTTGCATGGCACTGTTGTAGCTGGACATTGCAAGATATTTATGTGCCAGATGTGCTACAGATTCATATATCCCTTAATGCTTCAACCATCATTCCAGGGGACAAGCGTCCATGCTGATTACGGGTTCTGCTTGATAACAATCGAAAGCAGTGTGGACTGACGCATATTCCTTTTCATTATCTGAGTCAGATGCCACCAGCAGAAGGTTGATTTTTTGGGGGGGTGGTTCAGGTTCTGTAGTTTCCACATCAAAGAGTTGCTCTTTTAAGACTTCTGAAAGCATGCTCCACACCTCGTTTCTCTCAGATTTTGGACGGCACTTCAAATTCTTAAATCTTGGGTAGAGTGCTATAGCTATCTTTAGAAATATTACATTGGTACCTTCTTTGCGTTTTGTGAAATCTGCAGTAAAAGTGTTCTTAAAATGAACCATATGTGCTGGGTCATCATCCAAGACTGCTATAACATGAACTATATGACAGAATGTGGGTAAACCAGAGCAGGGGACATACAATTCTCCCTCCAAGGAGTTCAGTCACAAAAATTTGATTAATGCATAATTTTTTATGAGCATCATCAGCATGGAAGCATGTCCTCTGGAATGGTGGCCGAAGCATGCAGCAGCATACAAATATTTAGCATATCTGGCAGGTGAATACCTTGCAATGCCGGCTACAAAAGTGCCATGCAAATGCCTGTTCTCACTTTCTGGTGACATTGTAAATAAGAAGAGGGCAGCATTATCACCTGTAAATGTAAACAAACTTGTTTGTTTTACTGATTGGCTGAAAAAGAAGTAGGACTGAGTGGACTTGCAGGCGCTGAAGTTTTATATTGTTTTGTTTCTGAGTGCAGATATGTAAAAAAAAATCTACATTTGTAAGTTGTGCTTTCATGACAAAGAGATTGCACTACAGTACTTGTATGAAGTGAATTAAAAAAAATACTATTTCTTTTGTTTATCATTATTACAATGCAAATATTTTTAATCAAAAAAATACACTTTGATTTCAAATACAACACAGAATTCAATATATATGAAAATGTAGAAAAACATCCAAAATATTTAATAAATTTCAATTGCATTGTACTGTTTAACAATGCAATTAAAACTGTGATTCATTGCTATAATTTTTTTTAATCACAATTAATTTTTTTGAGTTAATCACGTGAGTTAACTGCGATTGATCGACAGCCCTATTCACAAACAAAATTGGACTTGAAATGAAAAAAAACATATTTAAAGAAGATAAGAAATGTTGACATTAAAGAATCATAGCGTGCTCTCCAAACTTCCCTCAACACATACTGACTTATAACACTGACATACAAAATGGAGGATTGTTAATGGTAAGATTAAGAGTTTTGATAGCTATATTTGTAACTATCTGTAATTATATGTAACCCCTGTTTGTGTTTTTTTCTGGGGAGCCTTGGAATTTCAGAATCTTGGGTTGCTCCTTCCCCAAGTCCTGTTGATGTTTCCCTGAAGCTCCCTAGTGGTTTGCTGCAATCTCTGAGATACCCTTATATGATCTGTCTTGTTTTGGCAGTCCAAGGCATAATGATGATCTCTCCCACAGTTGTAACAGAAACTTTCTCACTGGGTATTACCCCTCCTGCTACTTTCCCTTCTTGAAGATGGCACAGTATGTCCCTGAGCCTTCATCATGGCCACTTCTCAGGTCAAATCTCTCAGTGCCACTGCCACTGATGGGGCCTCTTCCATCTCTCCAAGCACTGTGGCGGTGTGACTCCCTACCTTCTTCAGCTGCACCACTGCGTCCACTTGCAACAATCTCTCCTCCTTTTCATGTATCTCTCGAATGAGCTTGTGGAATGGGGGTGGGTTTTTGGCCTGCTCCCTCAGCTGCTGTTGCCACAACATTAACCCATCTTGTCGGGTGCCCCGAAGGATTTGGTCCAATCTAGCAGAATCAATCCTGCTTGGTGGGAATGACCTCCTTCCGCACTACCTGCTGTAGCAAATCCTCTAGTCTCCTGATAAAATCCAACAATCGTTCGTGGGGCTCCTGATAGGTATGGTGGAAACGATAATACAGGTCTTTACTGCTATCAGTAGCACCGTAGACACTCTCAAGAGTGGTTAAATAGTCTTGAACTGCGGCAGCTGTTTGGGAGTCTTTCAGGGCTCAGACAATTTGCATGGCAGGTCCCCTCAGACTCTCAAGCACGTTTCCACTTCTCAACATCAGAGCATTCCCACTCTTGGACAGGTGGCACCATAAAATCCCTCCAAGTCTTGTAATCATCCTCCCCCGAGGGTATAGGTGACACCCCGAGAAAGAATGTAACCACTTGTATGGAGCACTTTCATATGCCGGCTTCAATGCATCTTTGAGAGCGTTTCCCAGCTCTTTGGCCCATCCCACCAGGCTGGGTACTGCAGGTGTTGGAGACTCTCCTAATGCCAAAATTAATTCTTCTGTTGTCCGCTTCTCATCCACCATCAGTGCATGCAATTTCTGTGCTAAAGAATCCACCTCAAGTGACACAGGCACACTAGTAGGGGACAGCTCTGCCCTCAGAATTGTCCAGGGGATACCTCCTATTTGCACCTCTTTAGGCACTTTATCAAGATCTTCTTCCTTGGAGTAAGTACATAGTGCTACCATGCCCTTCACTTTGCAGTTGTAAATATGGGTGTGGACCTTTACCCTCCCCAGTATTTCAGCTGCATCTAGGCCCTCCTCAATTTCATTTGGTTCCATCTCTTCTTGGAACCCCGTCACCAGCACAGTTTTGGTTACTGGGATTCGTGCCCCTTGACATAGGTCTTCTAGTAATCCCCTCTCCATTTTTTGTTTTTAAACCGAGATGAAAATCATTCGGGAGTTTCTTTGCTCTGTGAAGGAGAGCCCAGGGTGCACAACATAGGTATGTGCATGTGTATACTGCAAAGTCCCTGTACGGTCCACCAAGAATAATTTTAGGGCCCTTGTAGCCAAGATGGAGTCTGCTCTGCAGGCAGCTCTGGCCAAGAGAAAGCACATGCAGGAATGAAGCAGGAAAAATTCCTTCCACCCAGGAGCACCTGTTCTAACCCCCCCCCAGAGCGAACACCCACACCCACAGGAAAAGTACAATGAATATAAGAAAGGGAAATATTTATTTACAGAGGGATTAGAGGAGAAAAACAGCAAGGGGAAATATAGGGGCAGTGGTAAAACAGGGTTGCATCCAAACCAAGGCCCGACAGGCCCAGTGGTAGCACAGTCTGGAAGCGCAGACACTGAGCAATGAGTGTGCACACAGAGTTCAGGAGTCCTGAGCAAAGTTCCAGTCCAGTGGTGAGTCTTGGGTGCTTCTGGCCATCTTCAGCGCCAGTGAACTCTCCCCAGCAAACCCCTTCAGTGCCCTCTTCTGCTGTTCTCTGCAAAGCCACTCAGAGCAACCACCTCCCCACTTAACTAGCTTGCAACCTCCCTCCTTATTCCCAGTGCAGAGTCACAAGCCCCAGTATTCACAGCCCCATACAGCTCTGGGCAGCAGTGATACTGGGTTCAGCTCCGGCCTGTCCTTCTTGGGCGATTCCTCCCTGGCACAGTGCTGCTTCTGGCTCCTGTCCTGGAGTCTCCCTGATCGGCTGCTCTGTCCTTCCTAGGCTTCAGGAAAGTTCTCCCTGCTTCACTTTGTGAGGGCCTGTGGGCCGCAGCTCTTCTCTCTCTGAAGCTCCAGAGCCACAACCTGGAGTTTCCCTCCTTTCTCTCACTACTCCCCCGCCTTAGGAAAGATTTAAAGGGGATATGCTCTCTAAACCCCAAAGGGGTTGCATATGGATAGTGAATGAGTGCAGATGAGGTCATTGTTTAGGCCAAGGCCTTGCTGGTATAAGTGTGGCTTTACCAATTCTTCTTTTGCATACACTGCTGATCTGCTTAAAATGACCTTATTGCTGACAGAACAAAGGTAACATGTTTTGGTGAAGTCTTGAGGTATAACAATAAGAAACACTTTTTGTGGGATGATCCAGGGGCAGGGTGACATAAAGTGAGAGGATCCAGAAACTGCAAAGCCAGCAGGAAAAATGCAGTTCGGTAATTGGAGCTTGTGCATGCATAGGGTACTGGTTACATAAAACCAAAAGCCAATTAGATAAAGATTACTCATTCTGTAATATAGAAACGTATAAAAGACCTAGGTGAAAATGAGCCCAAACTGGAGAAATACCAGACTAGAAACTGAAGGATGGGAATGAAGGATGAGACCAGGAGATCAGAGAGGGAATGACCGTCATGGAAGATGGAAGGACTTCCTGATGTCCTGGGATGTGGTAACTTGGGTCCATTTACCAAGTCAATCTTGTCTGTTTGTCTGGCATAAATGTATGTCCAGACACTATAAATGACAATAATTCTGTCCTGAGATTGTATAAATACAAAAATTGATTTAAGCCTAAATTGGATAATTTGTGACTCGGATTCTCAACTTTTACTCCAACACAATGTTATCCACACACATTCTTATATAGTTTTGTGATGTCTAGCATATGTTTCATTCTGATAAATACCTTTGGGGATGCTTGACCTGTTAGGAGTCAGTCTGTGCTACAAAAGGGTTCTAGGAGCTGCCCTAAGGGAAAAATCCTACAGAATATAATAAAATATCGTTACTATCCATTTTTGGACACTCCTATATCACAAATAGAAAGTTATATCTGAATTCCATAGAATTCCATACGATGGCTCAAAACTTAAAGAAGACTATTCCCTATTAAATTATAGTTTATAGGGTTTTCCAGCCAAGCTTGATGGTGATGGACACAAGAAGTAAAATAAGAGTTTAAGGTATTCAATAACCCTTTTAGATTTTGAGGGGATTCTGCCTATATTGGTAAAATTACAGAATTTCGTTCTAGCTTTGCAAGTTACCTTTAATTTTAATGGTCATGAAGAAGTGACTAGGGGGCAGATCCTCCGTTGGCGTGAATGGTCATAACCCCACTGACCATTTACGCCAGCTGAGTACTTACTCCTAGATGACAGCTACTATTGTACTGGTTCCAATGTTTTTTAAAATGACCTTCTTATAATTTTTTCAATCCTCTTTTCTTTTTATAACCATAATCAGTTTTGATGACCATATCCGTAATACAGTGTACAAATTATATCTTTTCTTAAAGAGTAAATACTCCTATTGTAAAAATTGGAATCACTGTGCCAGCTCATCAGAATTTTTCTTTTATTTTTTTATCAAGGTCACCACCACAGAGTGGGAAATCTATAACTGTTCTTTGAAATGGCTATTGAATTATATTGGTGCAAATGAATAAGGACATGTAAAAAGGCTTATCTGTACAGGTGGTTCATGTACAGGAAACAGAAGGATACATAGTTTGACAAAAGGTCACACAGGAATAAATGCAATTCTTTTTGAACTTGACAATAATTTATTAGAGCTTTGTTTATTTTAAGTAATAAAGTGGCAGACTAAAGCTTCAGTTTTCTCTTTTGTGTACACTAATTTCACTGACCTGACCTAGTGTGGGAATAAACTGCATCAGTGAAACAGAAGGAAGTCTGTGTTGAAAGACAGTTAACCTTTTGTACAAAAATATTGTGAAATTGTGAGACTTGACTATAGCTATTCTTTGCCTGTGAATCATATGGATCATCCTAACTCAGACTCCCAATAAGAGAAGCTAGAGGTTAAAAGGTGTTATTCTGCATCAAAAACCTGATATCTTTCTAAGTAGATGGCATCCCAGTATAATAACTCAATGGGAGAAAATAAAAGCATCTGGGTTTCTTTCTGCTAACATAGCTGAGTTTATCAGGTTGTAGGGTCATTTTCAGCCCTAGGTGACAATTTCAATTGATTCCAATGCATATTTGGTGGCAGAATGGATTCTTATATTAGGCCAGTTTGCAGAACCCTTACTTATGTTGGCAGACACTTACCAATATGAGTAGTAACACTGACTTCAATTCAGTACCTTGGAGGAGCATTTTATAATCCCCATATTCCTCATCTGTTTATAATTGTGATATTGTATATAAAGCATGCTATGTGAGATATCACCACAATGTCCAGTAGATCATAACCTCTTAAGTCACTAGTTAGACCCTGTAGAGTGTGCAAAATATGATGCCAATACAGGCCACTTCTCTATGCCCAAGTCAGCAATCACCATGTCATGCTGTTCTGCAACGTCACAATCCAGCAATCCCTCAACTGGCAAGCCTGGCAGTGCACATCTCTTATCTCCGAAATCAAGTTACCTGCATTGTCAGTTCCAAATCTCAGCACTGTGTATCTTCAGAAACACCACATAGTGTCTCCAGGGTCACAAAGTAGCCATTCCCCTTGCATCTCTCCCAGAAGCTTGTAAAATAGAGATTTTCTCAAACAACCAATTCAAGGCTTACCTGCCACCCATCCTCATTTTCCATCCTCTCTGGAGCCACAAGACCTCTTTGTCCCTGTCTTCTACTCACTTCCCCACCCCCCAAACCAGAGTCCTTTGCCTCTGGCTCCTACCCACCTGTTATGACAAAAACATTGGTTAGAATGGCTGCTGACTATTTTGGTGTGTTCACAGTAAACTGCCCCATACAATAAAAACTGGTTTTATATACAACAGAACTTGTAGCAAGCAACATGTGTTAGTAAATATTTATTGCACAAGTGGACAAATGTTCAGACTAGAAACATCAGTGGCAGGGTGTTTATCAGGGGCAATGGTATTAGCACATTCTCTCGAACTACCCAGGCAAGCATAGAGTGGTTGCATATAAAATGTTCCACATTTTTGTTTACCAGCACATGAACACTAATCTTTTTCTGGACTTCACATCTATGGCAGATAAGAAGTGAATATGTTCTTAAATAACATTCAGAATTGTCTCCCCCAGAACTTATTGGCTGACCTGAACTACCTTGTATAAAAATTGACCAATTGAGACCACTTTGACCCTTATCACTGCAATAATTTGATCTCTAGCTCTGCACAAAAAAAAAAACCTAGAATTTTTTTTGAAAAATGGCTATTTAACCTCTCCCCTCTTCCTGGGCTTCTATTACTGCAACCTCTAGCTTGCTAACCTTAAATTTGGATTACTGACCCTATTCTGCACCCCAACAAATTTCAGAGGAATCCAACTAAGCATATCAATTATAAGGGAGTTAGAAAAGTCAACCTTTAAACAGAGTCATGATGAAACCTTAATTATAGGGACACTGCTGCACCACTATAATAGAGACCATCTCAGCCCCAAAGACCTCACAATCTAAGTGCATTGGTGGATGGGTATGGGCTTTGTGCATGAGTTGGGGTGTGCTGGCAGAGCTGGGGAATACAGGAAAGTTGGGGTGCACTGGTAGACCTGGGGGAGACATGCCTCCCTCACCTGAGCACCCAACCTCTGTCCTCTCCCCATCCCTCTCATCATTTAGCCCCTTCCTGTAACACTGTAACCTTCTCATTGCAGATGCAAAACCCTTTCTCCCTAATCCTCCACTCTTCCACCTCCTAATAGCCCTCTCCTCCCAGCTTTCATGTGTCTCATTTTCCTCCAAATACTTTGATTACATTCCCCCTTAAAAAAAAGTTGCCATCCATGACTCCAATAGTAGCACCCTACAGCCACTCACTCAAAAATTAGCTTGTCATTAATTTATCCTTAGTCACATTAATTGAAGGGTGACTTCACAGCCATGAGTCTCACAGAGGTCTGTGATTCATTAAAGTCATTAGTACATCTCAGTTTAACAGTACAAGACTGCAGAAGAAAACCAGTTTTTTGGAGGAGCCTCTGCCTCTTGGTCAGTGGACCCCAAACTTGGTCAATGGACCCCATTAACACTATCCAATGGGACACACCAAATTTCAAAGCAATTTGAGTAACCATTTGGATTTTAGAGCACTTACATGAGTCAAGCATATAAAATGGCAGGAACAGAAACCTTCTAGCTGGTTTTCTGTATTGGTTCATGTACACTGCATAAAATGTACATTTTCTTAAATATCATTCTTAATTTGAGTTCCCTAAAGATATGGTGGGTGCCGTGCACTACCTGGATAAAACTTGACAGATTGAGGTTATTGTGACCCCATTACACTGTTAGTTTTATCTCTAGCTCTAAGTAACCTAGAAATTTGTTTAAATGACTATTTTTCTCAGAGCTCCCTGGCTAAAATGACTCCGAATCTGGATCATTAACTCTAACCTGCACCTTCCTAACACACACCAAATTTCAAAGGAATTTGACTAAGCATGTTGATTTTAAAGGACATGAAAGGTCAAGCTCTAAACAGATGTCAGGATGCAACTTGAAACTATACTGGTGCTGCCACACCACTATAATACGTTTTACATCCAAACAAGCAAGGACATGGAGTAAAAAGGAAATATGACCTATGGATGGTCATGTTTAAAGATAAAATTTTCAAGAGCTCAGTGGTCACCTTAAGACCAAGTTTTCAAAGAGAGCTCTGCTCCTCTTTAGCCACTAACATCAGCACTCCAATTATTTTTAAAGATGTTGACACACTGGATTATGAGCTCTTCAGAAAATGTGACCATCCACGTCATCAATGGGGCTGCTAAGCTCTTATTCTGGTTCCTAAAATGGGAGCTCAACTCTGTTGAAGAGCTAGCCCTAATGATGGGGTGCTGAGCACTTGAAAGTCTGGTCTTAAATGAAATACTGAAAGACCAGACAGTGTTCTCCACCAATGAGTACAGTGGAGCACCACACTAATTGTGTTCTTAGGTCCTGATACAAAGACCATTGAAGTCAATGGGAGCCTTTCACTTGACATCAGGGAACTTTGGATCAGGCCCCTAAAGCATTATAGGTTAATGTTTCCCATTTAACTGCACTTTTCCTGTTGTGGTATGTTTCACAATCTTAACAGAGAAGCTTAAACACACCGTCTGAATCCTAAGGTGTGTTTATAATTTTGGTCATAGGGACAAATCTTGCTGTCTTCCATGGTGCAGAGGGCATCTTGGCAGCAGAAAAAGTTTAGTCCAGGGCAGGGGATGGAGAACAGCTATGACTCCCTATCTGTCGTAGAGCTAAGCATACTGGGGGCTGCTGTGTGATACCAGTCTAGGGAAAGAACACGAGGGCTGCTATTCACACTGTATGCTGGAAAATAAGATTGGGGCCATAAAATTTATATGCACCCAACCCAACTCTTCAGCTGATGTTGCTAACTTCCTTCTTTCTCCAGAGTGTTCTTTTCTTTCATCCTCTCCCATTCTATCTGTCCAGCTGCTGAGTTTCAAGGGACTTTTTTCAAAGCTCTGCTGCTGCTGCTGCTGCTGCTGCTCAGTCCCTATGACCTCCTTCATTATTAACACAGGGCCTCCAGTTCTGCTGTTGTTGAATGTGTAGCCTGAACCATTGATGTAGGAAATTTCTAATGCTGTGGGATTCACTTCTCTCATGTGAATCATTCTTTCCATAAACTCAGTTTCATGATTTTTTATTTCTGATGTAAATAACCTCCAGCTATAAAAATGAGAGGAAACCACATACATGTAGCATGCAGGTAACTTTGGCACTAAAATAAAAAAATTCCCTCCAACTGAGGAGCATTTGAAAGGCATGATTCCATTATTAATACCCCCACACAGCTTTTTGTTGTTTGTTTTTTAAATTCTCCATATGACTAGTAAACAGGACCATTGGTCAGAGTTAAGAGTCTACTGTCTTCAGGGGAAGAAAAAAGAGGCTACTTGATTAGACAAACAAAGTTTCCCAAACACAATTAAATGAGTTCTCCCAGTCTTTGAGATTTCAATTTGGACCGCATAAAACAATGGAGAAATAACAACACTCACATTAACTAGGTTGTGCAAAACACAATAAGAACGTAAAATCTTGACATCTGAGAATTCTGCATTTTTTGCAATTTGCCAAAGATGTGCAAAATAGTTTTTTTTAACTTTACTAATTAAAATAATTATAATTACCAGTCAAAACTTGATATTTTCAAAACTTTAAAATTATACTCATGCAAAGATACAGATTTTTAATGGTATTTAGACATGGCTGTCTTCAGCACTGCAATGCCTGGCTGATTTAGGAACCTAAATCTCATTTTCAAAAGTGATGGATTAGGCTCCTACAAGCCGATTACTTTTGAAAATGAGATTTCGGCTGCTAAATCAGTTAGGCATTGGGATCCTGACTGCAGCAATGGCCATATACCTTTAAAACCTGGGCCTAAGATACAATTCTTCATCACAGTACAATTCATTGGGGCTACTCAGGCAGCAAGGTACTAACCAAGTGAGCATCTGACCCATTGGTACCGAACTTTTAGCACTTTTGTTAGAAAATGTCAGTGTAGAAGTCTGAAAATATACTTTGGGATAGGTTTATAAGGCACATCAATAAATGAACAAAATCTTTTCCTTCTTATAAACTCAAATCAGTTTAGAATAATATTTCCCCTGCCAGTACTTTATAATAAAATGGATATTGTTCAAAGTCATGCTATTGATAGACAAGCAGAGAGGATGCAGATTAAAATAAAAATAAATAATGTGAATAAGTCTGACCTAAAATACAAATGTATTTATTTACAAATTAAATATTGTATTTATTCATTATGGAAAGTTAAAATGAAAGAACACAGACTGTCTTAGCTATTTTGCTAATTTAAGTTATCCAGAAATCCTAGCAATCAACTAAATTAGATAAAGACTAAACTGATTTATTTGAAAATAGTTTAATGAATATGTGATTAGAACTACAACAGTGAAATCCATTCTTCCTAATCTGTCGAGCAGACAGTACTCAGGTAATGGTATGTTGATATGCTGAATATATATCTGCTGTTTAATTCTGGTATCAGTATTGAACAGTAGGGGGTGATGTTACACTAGCTTGTGCAATAATCCTTAATGTTTAAGGAAGGGGGGAAAACCCTTTGTTATTCTAATAGAAGAATAAAAAAAATCTAGGAAAATAAATTAGGACATAGAACTGGGAAGTGACCTCATGGATCATCAAGTCCAGTCCCCTGCTTTCATATACAACTAGGTCATATAGTCCAGTTCATAAACTTATCAAGCTAGTTGGGATGTTTGTCTCACACTACTCCTTTTGGAAGACTGGTCCAGAACCTCAGTCTTCTGATGGTTAGAAACCTCCTTCTATTTTCCAGCCTAAATTTATTCATGAACAGTTAAAGTCACATTATTAACATTAAAAAAAATTCTAAAATGTGTTTTATTCTCATTAGATAACTGGCATAAATTCAGAAAGCACAATTTGTGTTGGTCTCCCAAATAATTACTAATTATTATTTATTCCTTTTAATTAAATTTTATTTGAACTCTTTAGTTCAAAATAAACAATTCAAAATACAAAGTATGCAGAAATATATTTGAATGCAGTTCTGATGCATTTCTATAAAACACTATATTTTTAATGCTGAGATGCTCATTGAAGTTTACTGTACATATTACACAGCAATAGAGGTTGAAGACCTGGGGTTCAATCGTCCCCTTGTTAGCATTCCCAAGTACACATTTGGGGTATCGGTGCTTGGTGAGAGAGAAGGAAAGGAGTAGTACACCAGTTGTGTATCACTTACCCCTTGTCCTCCCAATTCCACAAAATTCCATCAGTGGGTGCTCTGTAGAATAGCATTCCACAAGTGGAAAGCTGTGGGTCCTGAGATGGCTGCTGTCTGTAACATCATAACCATCTTCCCACCTTCACTTACAGACAACACTGGTGATTTCAGGCATAAGTTAATACTATCACTGTCAACATTAATAGACACCTGTTCTCCCAACACAAACCCACTGGACTAAGATTTTGGTGTGGCAGTGACAGGGAAAGTAAGAAACATGCTGTGCTATGGAGACCCAGGAGCACTATGGAGCCTGTGTGTGGGTACCTTAGCCTCAAGGGGATCTGTCAAGATCTGCAAAGGAGACAAACCTTTTTCTAGTTCTTTGATGAGGTGGCAACTTGATCCTTGGAATAAAAATATGCTATAAAAGGCCATTCTGCAACTGACTAACATGTCAAGATAAACATGTACATTTTACCATGGAAATAAATATCCACATCTAGACTAAATGATAAAGACAGAGGTATGGTGGTCAGACATGTGTGAGACATTGCACTGTTCATCTCAGACTTAACCATCTTCCTCAGCCTCTCAATAGACTAGGAGGTGGGGCCTCTGGTGCAGATGATGCTGGTGCTGAAGATGGTGATGAGCTTCGAGTCAATGTCCAACAAGCAGAGGTGCTCCAGAAAGGTATTGAGCATGGATGCCAAGAGGTGGCACCTCTGGAAGGCTGTGCCAAGATCCTGGCTGAGCTGGGCCACATCATCCAGCAGCCTCAACTCAGGACCTTGCTCAGGCTTGTGCTGCTGTGTTTCTTTCCCAGCCACAGGATTGCTGTCCTGATACTCGTGTGTGTCCCAAGAGCACCATAGTTACAAGGAGGAAGGAGAACAATTATTGTTCTTAACCTCTGAGGATAGGAAAATAAGTAATGGGTTTAGCTGCAGCAAGGGAGGTTTAGGTCGGACATTAGGAAAAACTTCCTAACTGTCAGGGTGGTTAAGCACTGGAATAAAGTGCCTAGGGAGGTTGTGGAATCTCCATCATTGGGGATTTTTAAGAGCAGGTTGGACAAACACCTATCAGGGATGGTCTAGATCAGTGGTTTTCAAACCGGTCCTCTGCTTTTTCAGGGAAAGCCTGTGGTGGGCCGGGCTGGTTTGTTTACCTGCTGCATCCTTGGGTTCGGCTGATCATGGCTCCCACTGGCTGCAGTTCACCACTCCAGGCCAATGAGGGCTGCAGGAAGCGGTGTGGGCCGAGGGATGTGCTGGCTGCCTTTCATGCAGCCCCCATTGGCCTGGAGCAGTGAGCCATGGCCAGTGGGAGCCTTGATCGTCTGAACCTGCAGGTGTGGCAGGTAAACAAACAGGCCCGGCCTGCCAGGGGCTTTCCCTGAACAAGCGGCAGACTGGCTTTGAGAACCACTGGTCTTGATAATACTTAGTCCTGCCTTGAGTTCAGGGGACTGGACTAGATCATCTCTCGAGGTCCCTTCCAGTTTTATGATTCTATGATAGTTCCTATTCTTGCTTCTAGCAGGTGGTGACTGACTCTCCGACCTGCCTGTTCCAACTCCTTGGAAAGATATGGGTGCAACATCCTCTCTGAGTTCCTGTCCAGACAAGTTACATGAAGCACACAAGAGTGAGTACATTGTATCATAGGAAGCTACAAGATCATGGTGTATCTTCTGAGATCAGATATAAAGATGATATGAATGAAGCCTCTATTAGTATACTTGTAACTTGTAAAGCCTAACTAAAATTGTCAATCTAAGAAAGAAAAATGAGTTTGCAACCTGAGTCAAAGAATAACATAATATCTAGCACACATAAATGTTTGCAAATAGGTGGTAAAAATGTTTATATACAGATAAGTTGTTCAGTCGAATAAAATACAACCTTTTCTTAGTTATAGCTCCTAAAAAGGCATTCCATGCATCATTATGTCTCCATGTTGTTGTTGCATTGATTCATATCTATTAAAAGCTTTTTAACTTGTGTTCTTCAACTTTATTCTTGGTAGTTTTAGACCATAATGAGGCTCAAGGAAAAGTTATGTGATCCTAACATCTATCTAAGTGATCCTGAAACCCGTGAAAATCCTGGATGGAAAATCTGATTAAATTTTTATATAAATGGTAGTGTTAGATTCACATTTACGATTATTCTTTTGAATTATAATAAGCATTTGGAGTCTTGGCAGTGGGCAGTCACAGGGAGCTTTGACTCTTTATTTTGACTAATCACATTAAAGGGCATGTATAATTGGTTAATATTTGTAAAATATTCTGGCAAGATAAAGAGCCAGATATAGTAAATACTACAAAAATGATCTCTTATACGGTGGGTTCTGCGAGATAGCACAGCTAACTATGCACATGTAACAAAACACTTGACAAAATGCATATTAGTAGTAGAAACAATGTATGTTCTAAGGGGCAAGGACCATCGTTTTCTAAAACGTTTGCACTGAATCTAGTACAGTGAGGCCCTGGTCTGTGATTAGACCTCTGGTGCTACCACAATTTGAATAATAAGAAGTAGTGGTATGAATGCAGAAGCATCCAAAAAATACTAAAAACAGTACAATAAAATGTATAGTACAGTCCCTGCCCCCCCAAAAAACTTAGTCTAAAAGTACCCAGATCCCACACTTGTCTGGTCTGTCTTTGCCCATTGAGAAACCCTTTGTTTTGCTAAATGTTTTATTTAGTTTCATGTTAACATGGCATAAGGTTGCTGAGTTTGCCAAACTGCAGCATTAGTTGAAGCTGACTAACCCTAAAGGGCAAATTTTGGCTGCTTGTATTCCTGGCCCCAGTTCAGCAATTCACTTAAGCATGCACTTGGTTTTAAGCACGTCTGTAAGTCCAGCTGAAGCCAATAGGACTTATACGCATGCTTAAGTGCTTTCCTGGAATGGAGTCCCTGCCAATAAGGACATGTGTCTCATCTCATGACTAAAAGGAGCAGGAGTTAGTCCTTACAAACAGTTTGTTTGGGGGAGTAAAGGCTATGTTTTTGATGTATTTACGCTTCAAAACAAAACAACAGAAATACCACAGGGAAATGTGACTTTCCATTAACAATGTTTATTCTGTGCAGTATAATTTTGGGAGATTTTTTTTAATGTTGCATCACCCTCACTCACTAATTCTGCTCTCAACCTGGCAACCCCATTTAAATGTGCTTTCTTTGCTCCTGTGCTATATTGTGTTCAGTTTAAGTTAAGTTTGAAAAAAATGTCATTGATTAGAGTGGAACAAATAACTCAAAAACAAATCGCTATTCAAGAAATTTAAGGCCAGATCCTCAGCTGACGTAAGTCAGCATAGCTCCAACTGAAGTTATTGGTACAACATCATTTACACTGAACTGACCCTTATTCTCTTATTTGCTTATCAAATAACCACAAGCAGATAGCGATTTCCTCAGGTTTGTCATTAAAAATGTTTTGATAATTTAGTTTGCAATTTTTATTCATTCTGTTGATTCTTTGCAAGCAGGTTCCTAAGTAAGCAATTTTCAATAATTGGTATGTGAGCTGTATTTGGGTAGTTCTGATTGGTCAGATAAGTCAGGTGATATTGGTTTTGCTGATCATGTGTGCACTTCTAGTGTGAACACTAACTAGCATAAGTAAATTTACGAAGGGCTTTCTGCAAATCTCAGAGCAGGGGACTTTAAAATTCTCTTTCTGTAAACTTCTGTACCCATTAAAGATGACTAACTCAAATATTTGTGGAAAGCAAGCACAAGGGACAAAAATGGCCAGAGTCAATTAATTAATAAATTCTAAGTATTAATTGTGGGGGAAATTGAGCATTATTACTCCAGCAATAGTTATGATCTTGCTTAAAAATTTCATATAAATGAATAATTTAATAGCAAAAGTTTTAAGTTGTAGTGGGATTTACGCAGTATTGTAAGTCATTGCAAAATATGAAGGCCATGAAAAACAAATGTAGGGAGCAGAAAATTAATTTTGCCTAATTTCAAATCTATTAAAGCATCATGGCTTGGAAAAACGTCATATCAATCTTGATTGCAGGATTCACAAGCTGCAAAGGAAAGAATGAAGTGAAGAAGTGGGAAAAAATCAAAGATGCAATGGAGACAGAGAAATCCAGTGAAAATAATAGGATGAGACTGGAGTGGGCAGATGGGGATAGGGTGGGGGTGGGGCTGCAGAAAAGCAATGAGAAAAAAGGATCAGGTTGTGGAGAGAAAAATTTGAATGAAAAAATAAAGCCAGTCTTTCAAGCCAGATATAAGTCAGCCTTCTCTGTTAGTTGTCTTTTATTACTAATATATTGTAGGAAATTCTCTATGGCTAGAAAAAAAAAAGGTTTTTTTTTGAGTGAACAAGCTTGGAAAAAACTCACGAGTTAAATTTACAGGAAAATAGTTTGTGAACTTGAACTAGTCTTGCAAACTTTGCATGTCTAAAAAACTGATTTCCAAAATTAGAGAAACCTCAAGTTACCACCTCTACTTAGGCATGTTTTGATTTTTCAAAATATAGAATGAAATCTTAAGTTCTTTTCGTAATGATGTCCAAATGAAGCTGTCCTACTCTTACTACAGAAGCAACCCGTTCTGAAAGAAGAAGGCCAGACTTGATTGCTGCTTTTCATCATTTCCCTTCCAGATTGATTATTTTTCTAAAGGTAAAAATAAGAGGTGATTAAAATAATAAAGCACCATAGTGATTATTTTTTTCATCTCAAGAGCTATTTAAACATCTAATTTATGTTGCAATGTCTTTTTTAAGTTACTGGGGCAGTTGTAATATATGATGGTAACAGATATGTAACTTAACATACCTTCTGCAGCTTTTATCTTCAGAGACCCAGAGAACCTAGCTGGAGAACCGAAAATGAGTGTATTATACAGGACCAACACGGCAAGTCTTCACTAAACATCTGCTCATCTGGTGTTGTTTACTTGTGCAAATTTGCCTGAATTAATTGCAGTGCCACTCATGGCACTAAAATTAACCGTCTGCTAGCATTTCCATTGTAAGTGTTTAGTTTCAGAAGTCTATAAATTGGGTGTAAAATTCTCTCTGAACCGAAACGCATGGGACTAGCTATTCAAAATGTTACATGACTAAAAACATACACTTGAGCAGTATTTTTCTGCTGATATCCTGGAATTAACTGCAAAAATCAAATATTCAAACAATATTTGTAGATGCAACTTCTATTCTGGATAAATAAATATTTGACAACTGCAACCTATGATTAGTGTTGGGGAAACTGCAAAAACCTCAGTAGTTTGCATAAGCATATTAAAGTTTGGATACTATTTATCCAAACCTCTAAACCTTATAAGGCTCCCTGATCCTCTTAACCCTTTATCTAGTCCCTGCTTCTCCTGCAACTGTAGCAGATGGTGATGTTAACCACTCTAGCCAGCAAAAGATATCTGACACTAGTGAATACTTTAATTTAGCAGACAAAGGCACAACAAGACCTAATGGCTGGAAGTTGAAGTCAGTGATGTTCAAATTGGAAATAACGGGTAAGTTTTTAACAATGAGAGTTAACCATTGGAACAGATACTAAAGGGTTGCAGTAAATTCTCCACCACTTGCAGTCTTTAAATCAAGATTTGGTGTCTTAAAACATATGCTGTAAATTCATCCACAAATCACTTTCTAGATGCAAGAACCACTTGATGAAATTCTATTCTGTGTTACTCAGGAAGTTAGACTAAATTATCAAAACATTCCTTCTGGCTTTTAGGACATCTGTATCTTCAGAAAAAGTTCTACACTCTAATCTTCAGCCAGTTGGGATAATTCTTCAATGGAGGATGAATCTAAACCCTTCTGCACCAGCCATTAAGAGAAGTCTTTGGAGCAGTCATTGTCATCCTTACTGGAGACTTCACAGCCCTCCTCTCACCATCCAGAATATTTCTTTGGGCTATGTGGTGTCTCTATTTCACCTGAAAATATACTTGAAGAAAAACTCGAATACACCTTTCCTCTGGATCAGATATGGCAGCAACAGGGTCCTCTTGCTCCTTCATTATTATGATAGTTTCTTATGTCCAATGCTTCTACACTAATGGTGCATGAAAGTACACAGCATGCTACCCAGAGACTGTGCAAATGTTAAGATGACAGGGTTGATTCAGTCCTGGAATATACCAGTGGATCTGGCTTAACCAAGGACAGAGATCCTCAATAATGAAAAATCTACACAGAAAAGGGAGTTCAGAGATACAAGGCACTTGCTCTACTGCAGGACTTGCAAATGAAAACTGATCAGGGAGGGGGCCAGCTAAGGTGACCAGGCATATAGTGGTTCAGCATATCCCACAGTAGCCTCAGCTAAACAGGCTATTATGGACCTCCCCCCACCACCTGCACTTTAATGCCTTAGATGGCAGTGGTGCAAACTTTGCAAGCCAGGCATGAAATCGAGCCTGAGAATAGCTGCTCTTTCTGGTGAAGATGGATTCAGTTTACATGTCCTTGTGCCGGTCAGGGAGTGTTGATCCCAAATGCAGGAGAACCTAGCAGAAAGGCCATCAGACCACACACCAAACATAAGATAAAGGAGAGGGTCAAGAAAGGGAAGACAGTGAAAACAAGCTAGACCTTTCTCAACCTCTAAAATGTCTGGGTACAGCGTGAAAGATGTACTGACCTTTGGGTTGGTTCTGATTTGGTCCACACTGCTTTACCGATTCCTAATCATAGTGAAAAACAGAGTGAGAGAAAGACATTTCCAATAATTTTATAGAGGACCTCAGAAGTGGCTGTTATTGCTCATATTAGCCGCTAAAATGGCTCTTGGGACTTGGATTAAATGACATACTCTTCTAAACTCCAGAAGGCACATGGTCACTGACCCTAAAGGATACTATGGTAAAAGAACTTATAAATTTGAAAGTGATGTTGCTACATATTTATTGACCAGTGTTTAAACTCAGATCTTTCCATAGTCTAGAAATACTCATGTATCAAGAACCTTATCCAATTCCCAATGAAATTAATGGGCATTGGAAATTAGCTAGTACTAATTCAGGGTCTGATCCAGACATATAAACATAGGGGACTCTCCCAGCGCTCTTAACACAATTCGCTTTTCAGGGCCTGCTTCCTCAATATAAAACTGGGGGAGATAATACATCACAGCAGTATTCTCACATATTCCCTCCATCTGAACCCAAACTGGATCCAGAAATGTCCCTCTGGCCTCCTCACAACACTTTTCCTAGGTTTTGGGTCAAGATCCACATCCATAACCCCACCTAGCTTGGTTGGAAAAGGGAATATAAATTTGATGATCCAGTTTGGGCCCATCCCTAGTTATAACTTATGTAAAACTCCCCAGTGCACTGAGCGCATGCTGCAGACAGGAAGGGTGGGGGGGAATAATTTAGTTAAATGCTCATGACTTCCATGTAAAGAGTGTGCATAACAGCTGAGAAGAGGTGTGACTGGAACTGCACACTAAAAGCCTCAACAACAGTTTTCTCACCACTACACACATTTTAGGGCCTTAGCAATTTTCAATAAGACAGAGTTTGGGCTAAAATCCTTAGCTTCTAAAGACTGAGTAAGTCTTGCAGGATTTGGTCCAGAAGTCATATCCAAATCCTAACAAGATTAATCTGAATTATCACCTACCCCTTTATCCACTAAGGACCCAAACTTGCCATTAATGTTAGTGGGTTTGCAGGGCCTCCAGGATCCTGTGGAAATCTGTGAAACTATACTATTTCCACTCTGAGGGATCAGTAAGTGTCTTTAGAACCACTCTCACTGGCTTTATGTACCACCTTTACTCATACTTGGCATCTCTTTCCCAAGAAAACTATGCCTCTTTCTATCCACCAGGTTGTCCTTGTTTAACGCCTGAAGGCCTCCATCTTTCTGGCAGAGACAAATGCATCCTGACTGTTCTTCTCCTTTGCCTTTCCCAGCTGCAGGTCACATCTCATACTCCTGTGTCTTCTAGAAGCCAGTGGGACTACTCATGATCTTAAATTATGCACATACTTAAGTGCTTTCCTGGATCAGAGCCCTATTTAAGTTCCTAACCATGAGCTTACGGGACAAAAAAATAAATAAAAAAAATTGATCCGCTTCCTAAATCCCCATTTAGGCATCAAATAAGAGCTTTCATTTGGGTGCCTATATATGGATTTAGGAACCAACCTTTGGCACTCACATTTGACAATGTTGCCTATCATAAATGGGCACCCTCTCCCTTCTGACAATCAAACTTTGGAGTCATTTACTTTTCCCTCCCCAGTAAAATAGCAGCTTCCCTTTAGCTAGAAAATACATATTATTTTGGTTTTAAATAAATAAATCACTATAGAAAAAGAACATGGGTCAAAAATGAAGGGGAAAAGATTTATTACATGGCCGTCTTTAATGTACAATGAAATTTGTTCCTGTATTTGGCTAGATTGGGAAAGCAAATATCTGTCATAGCTCACTACTATAGGGCCAGGATGTTTACCTCTTAGCTCAGTGAACAGTTACTCACATGAGTAGTCTGCATGATTGTTCACCAGTATGAGTAAGGGAGTCACAGTCTGGCCCTCTATGGTATTTTTTATTCAGAATGAGACCAGTACCGTTATGACTTGGAAGATCAAATACTTATTGTTGCAAACAAAATGAAATAATGTCAAAATCTGTGATTAATAAACAAAACCAAATAGTCCCCTACTGTATATTCACCTGTGCAGTAGGCTGTCAGCTGAACTAATTATAACTAAGCACTGTTTAAGAAGACATTTAATTATGAGGGAGATAATTGCTGTTATGATTGGTTAAACTAGGTAATGAAGTGCATGATGCATAAATTTTAGTGTACTTATGGACATATGGTATTAGCAACCATAGAAGTAAGGGGTAGTGTTAGCATTTGACTTTTTTTTTTTAAGGCTGTTGAATTGCTTAGCGAGTACGGGACCTGAAGCCCCCCTCTCGTCCACACATCCAGTTCAGCTGGACTAGATGAATTTGGCTGGAAATATGATAGAATTGATTTCCCATGAATCAGCTTGTACCTAATATGTCCTTGCATATAGTTATAAGTGACCTTGTAGGTGATGGTGGTGATATAGTCCTCCAACCTGAGATTCAGTATCAGATTGGAGCCTGATACTGATCCCAGGGAAATTGTAGCATAGTTCTTAGGCTTTACAGTGGGTAGGTCTCTTAGGGACACTGTAGCAGTGGTAGCAAAGAAATATTGGTTCTGATCTGGGAAACGGTCATTAGCAGGTTGCAGTCAGGACAATCTGCCAGTCTGAGAATACCAATACAAATGAGAAGAAGTTCTCTCAACTAGTGAGCAATTAAGATATTCAAGTCAACATTGTGTTCTTGGGCAGAGGGGTGGTCACAGACAATGGCTGGATTAAACTGTTGCAAAGATAGTATAGACAAGAAGGCACAAGCAGGAGCGGCACCAGGGTTTTTGGCACCCTAGGCGGGGGTCCTTCCGCGCTCCCGGTCAGTGGCAATTCTGCTACGGGGGGGGGGGGGGGTCCTTCTGCACTCCCGGTCTTCGGGGCACTTCAGCAGCGGGTCCCGGAGCGAGTGAAGGACCCGCCACAGAATTGCCACCGAAGACCCGGACCGCGGAAGGACCTGCCACAGCTGAATTGCCGCCAAGGGCGGCAAAATGCTGCCCCCCCAAATCCTGGCGCCCTAGGCGACAGCCTAGATCTCCTAAATGGAAGCGCCTGCCCTGAGCACAAACAACTAGGGGAAGCTCCTACCAGCCCACCAAATGTGTGATACTGAGGCCAGCATAGAACAAAAACAGGCCATGTGATTATTGAAGAAGCATATAAGTAGTCAAAGCTTTTGTAAGTAAAAGATGTTTCTTGAACATGAGTGGTTACAAAGAGACTGGAATTGAGCAATATTGAGACAGAGTTCTGTGCAAGTGCTTGAGCAACATGAAAGGTGTTCCTTGCTTTCATTAGTGGTTGACACAGGAGTCCATTAGGCTTAAGTTTTGGTGTTAGTGGATATTTATTCCCTTTTCCCCAAGACATTTATTTACCTTTTACACTGGTATTTATAATTAGAGCTGGGTGAAAAAATTACATTCATATTTTAAAATAAAATTGTTTGGCTATATTTGTGCTATTTCCAATATTTTGAAGGGAAATACATAGATATTGTGGTCAATATAACTACTGTGGGTGGTAAATGTCCAGTTCTGTACTATGTACAGAAACCACTTCACCAGCCACAAAAGTCCAACTATTTGGAGTGGAACAAGATAGCTGTTTAACAGCAAATAAAAACACTTAGTCCTCATGGGGGTGGCAGTAATACTGGGATGACTTTGCAAAAGTGATGAGATGCTCTAGCTCTTTGTAAACTCTTTCTCGTTTTCTCAAACTGCGCAGTGAGAAGTGAGGATTAGGCCTAGCTTTTTAAAAAAGTGAAGTGAAAAGCAAAAGAAACCACAGGGGAAATTTAGGTAAATAGAAAGTAACCACTCACATTAGAATTTGGCCAACAATCTGGGAAAGTGTGGGCCCCTTACTGAATGAGGAACGCAACCTAGTGACAGAGGATGTGGAAAAAGCTAAGGTACTCAATGCTTTTTTTTGCCTCTGTCTTCACAAACAAGGTCAGCTCCCAGACTACTGCACTGGGCAGCACAGTATGGGGAGAAGGTGACCAGCCCTCTGTGGAGAAAGAAGTGGATCAGGACTATTTAGAAAAGCTGGATGAGCACAAGTCCATGGGGTCAGATGAGCTGCATCTAAGGGTGCTAAAGGAGTTGGCAGACGTGATTGCAGAACCATTGGACATTATCTTTGAAAACTCATGAGGATCAGGGGAGGTCCTGGATGACTGGAAAAAGGCTAATGTACTGCCCATCTTTAAAAAAGGGAAGAAGGAAGATCCGGGAAACTACAGGCCAGTCAGCAGCACCTCAGTCCCTGGAAAATCACGGAGCAGGTCCTCAAGGAATCAATTCTGAAGCACTTAGAGGAGAGGAAAGTGATCAGTAACAGTCAGCATGGATTCACCAAGGGCAAGTCATGCCTGACTAACCTAATAGCCTTCTACGATGAGATAACTGGCTCTGTGGATGAGGGGAAAGCAGTGGATGTGTTATTCCTTGACTTTAGCAAAGTTTTTGATACGGTCTTCCACAGTATTCTTGCTGGCAAGTTAAAGAAGTATGGGCTAGATGAATGGACTATAAGGTGGATAGAAAGCTGGCTAGATCATCGGGCTCAATGGGTAGTGATCAATGTTTCCATATCTAGTTGGCAGCCGATATCAAGCGGAATGCCCCAAGGGTCGGTCCTGGGGCCAGCTTTGTTCAACATCTTTATTAATAATCTGGAGGATGGTGTGGACTGCACCCTCAGCAAGACTGCAGATGACACTAAACTGGGAGGAGCGATAGATACCCTGGAGGGTAGGGATAGGATACAGAGAGACCTAGACAAATTAGAGGATTAGGCCAAAAGAAATCTGATGAGGTTCAACAAGGATGAGTGCGGAGTCCTGCACTTAGGACAGAAGAATCCCATGCACTGCTACAGATTAGGGACAGAATGGCTGGGCAGCAGTTCTGTAGAAAAGGACCTAGGAGCTGCAGTAGATGAGAAGCTGAATATGAGTCAACAGTGTGCCCTTGTTGCCAAGAAGGCTAATGGCATTTTGGGCTGTATAAGTAAGAGCATTGCCAGTAGATCGAGGGAAGTGATCATTCCCTTCTATTCAACATTAGTGAGGCCTCACACTACAAGAAGGATGTGGAAAAATTTGAAAGAGTTCAGTGGAGGGCAAGAAAAATGATTAGGGGGCTGGAGCACATGACTTATGAGGAGAGACTGAGGGAACTGGGATTGTTTAGTCTGCAGAAGAGGAGAATGAGGGGGTATTTGATAGCTGCTTTCAACTATCTGAAAGGGGGTTCCAAAGAGGATGGATCTAGACTGTTGTCAGTGGTACCAGATGACAGAACAAGAAGTAATGGTCTCAAGTTGCAGTGCGGGAGGTTTAGGTTGGGTATTAGGAAAAACTTTTTCACTAGGAGGATGGTGAGACACTGGAATGGGTTACCTAGGGAGGTGATGGAATCTTCTTCGTTAGAGGTTTTTAAGGCCCAGCTTGACAAAACCCTGGCTGGGATGATTTAGTTGGGGATTGGTCCTGCTTTGAGCAGGGGGTTGGACTAGATGACCTCCTGAGGTCCCTTCCAATCCTGATATTCTATGATTCTATGAAATATTTTGGATGTTTTTCTATATTTTCATGTATATTAAATTCTGTGTTATATTTGAAATTAAAGTGTATATTATTTTTTATTACAAATATTTGCACTATATTAATGATAAACAAAAGAAATAGTATTTTTTCAATTCACCTCATAGAAGTACTGTAGTGCAATCTCTGCTGTGAAAGCATAACTTACAAATGTAGGGTTTTTTTACATAACTGCACTCAAAAACAAAACAATATAAAACTTCAGCGCCTACAAGTCCTACTTCTTGTTCAGCCAATCGGTAAGATAAACAAATTTGTTTACATTCACAGGAGATAATGCTGCCCTCTTCTTATTTACAATGTCACCAGAAAGTGAGAACAGGCATTTGCATAGCACTTTTGGGGGAGAATTGTATGTCCCCTGCTCTGGTTTACTCGCATTCTGCCATATAGTTCATGTTATAGCCAGGGCCAGCTTCAGGCCGCAGCAGGCCAAGCGCGTGCTTGGGGCGGCATGCCGCAGGGGGCACTCTGCCGGTTGCCGGGAGGGTGGCAGGCGGCTCCGGTGGACCTCCTGCAGGCGTGCCTGCAGAGGGTCCGCTGGTCCCTCGGCTCCGGTGGAGCATCCGCAGGCATGCCTGTGGAAAGTCCACTGGAGCTGCGGGACAGGCGGACCCTCCGTAGGGACACCTGCTGGAGGTCCACCAGAGCCGCGGGACTGGCGAGCGGCAAAGCGCCCCCCACGGCGTGCCGCCGTGCTTGGGGTGGTGAACTGGCTAGAGCCTGTCCTGGTTATAGCAGTCTTGGATGATGACCCAGCACATATTGTTCATTTTAAGAACACTTTTACTGCAGATTTCACAAAACGCAAAGAAGGTACCAATGTAATATTTCTAAAGATAGCTATAGCACTCGACCCAAGGTTTAAGAATCTGAAGTGCCATCCAAAATCTGAGAGGAACGAGGTGTGGAGCATGCTTTCAGAAGTCTTAAAAGAGCAACTCTCTGATGTGGAAACTACAGAACCTGAATCACTAAAATAGAAAATCAACCTTCTGCTGCTGGCATCTGACTCAGATAGTGAAAATGAACACTGCTTTCAATTGTTATCAAGCAGAACCCGTTATCAGCATGGACGCATGTCCCCTGGAATGATGGTTGATGCATGAAGGGACATATGAATGTTTAGCACATCTGGCACGCAAATTTCTTGCAATGCAGGCTACAACAGTGCCATGCAAATGCCTGTTCTCACTTTCAGGTGACATTGTAAACCAGAAGTGGCCAACATTATCTCCCGAGGTCCCTTCCAACACTGATATTCTATGATTGTATGATTCTATGATCCTAACATCATGCTAGAGCATTGGTTCCACATGCTAGAGGGAAGCATTCCACATGCTAAATCTCTTTCAACCAATGCACTGTACAACGAAAGAGAAATTTGTCCAGAATTAAGACAATCCCAAATTATCTGGTACATTATTTTTATTTTAAATCACGGAACCTTCTATTTGTTCTATGAAGAAAAATTATATTTAAAAAAAAATGTCAACAGCCTAAGTCATCTTGTGTCAAATCAACAGCCCTTTACCTGAGATCAATAGATGTTTAAACAGGGGCAGCTCTAGACATTTCGCCGCCCCAAGCACGGCGGCATGCCGCAGGGGGTGCTCTGCCGGTCGCCGGTCCCACAGCTCTGGTGGACCCTTCGCAGGCATGCCACCGAAGGCGGCCTGCCTACCGCCCTCCCGGTGACTGGCAGAGTGCCCCCCATGGCTTGCCGCCCCAAGCACACGCTTGGAGTGCTGGGGCCTGGAGCCGCCCCTGTGTTTAAATGACAGCATGCTTATTGTTTTATATGTTAATTCTCTTTTGACTAGTTATCTGAATGTGTCAGGATTATGAACCACATTTAATGCCAATTAAATTGTGAATTTCAGACATTAGGATGGGCAATTTAAATTGAAATCACTATCTTATTCAGAGAAGCCTAGCAGCTGAGAGAATAATAAACTGCATCTTTTAAATCTGTTAATACTGACCGCATGGACAAACAATTGTGGGCGTGTACAGTATTACAATTTCATTTCATAAAATCAAAATCACAACTGGGGTCATTGAAATAATCCTTGAGAATAACAGCTTTAAAAAAGAGAGATGTGTTCGCAATAAAAATGCTCATTATCTGCTGCTACCCATGAGTAATCTGCTTTTAGCCTCCAACCCACTGATCTGCCATGACAAAATGTCTGTTAGAGGTAGTGCTTCTGGAAATGACATATTACTGCCAGTGTTTCAGCACACTCAGTACTGAAATGTCATTTCTAGACTCCTGCACCTGAAGCAGTACTGCGATCCCAGAAATAGCAATCAGCAGAATTGCATTGCAGCACTGGTACAAAGAGGTAGATAGAAAAGAAACTACCAAGCCCATAGATTAACAGAGATACAGGAAAATTCACAGGTGTCAGGATTTCTCTGTTCAAAAAGACAATTATCAACCTCCATAGTGACAGGTTAATTGGGCATACTATAATTTTATGCCTGCCTGAAGTCTGTATATGTTCCATGAGTGGGGTCTCCACCCAAGGGAAACTATTCCGTCTTTGCAGGCATTTCTGTGGGGATCACTACTCTCCTGTCTATTCATTCCTATATCTCACTGGTACCTGGCTGATAAAGACCATACGAGAATATTGGTGTCACAACTGCTGCTTCTACTTATCTTCAGACCAGCAACTGTTTAATTCAGATGATGATGAGAAGGACACAGTACATACACTATGAGGAGTACAGGTCTTGTCAATGTACTGTTTTGCAAAACTGAGTTTTATTAAATGTCCTACTTTCTGCTACTTCTGTGCTGTTTGTTGTACACTTGATCTTTCATCTTGAAAGGATAGTCATATGGTTGACTGTTTTATTTACCACAATTTTTTAATCCCACAAAATACAAAACTATCAAAACTTTTTGAAATATCAGAAGAGACTCATGCTCAGCCTGAGTTCTTAGCAAATGTTTGGGTCAGTTTTTAATGAATCCAAACATGTTTTTCAGTCATTTATTAAGATATTGGAAGTCTCTTTAAAGTCAGTAGGTCAAATTTTGTTCTCAGTTATACAGCTGTAAATACAGAGTTGTAGGGTTGATATTGTGAAAGACGAAAGGTCAGAATTTAAAATTAAAATGATTAAAGATGCAGATAGACATTTTTGAATATCCTACTAAACATCTATGTGCCTAATTCCCATTGTGGGAGTGATTTTGAAGACAAACATAGAGATAGATATAAAAGAATCTCTGGGGAGTTGCAAGCAGATGTTAAAAGAGTATGAAATCATACCATTGTATTATAACCACTGTAAAAAAAAATAGTTTTCAACCATCATGTGGAATTTAACATCAGAGTGTTAGAATATATTAGTAAAATGGAAAAATGGCAATAAAATGTTAAGTATCTCCATCCATTCTGAAAAGGTCCTTCCTGGAAACATGTTCATGTTTCACGGTGATAGGAGTTCAAGGGAATAAATACTGTCTCATAAAAGTCAGTGCATTAACAGGTGATTTAAAGTTCACAATTCTTCTTTTTGCCCAAATCACCTTTTCCCTCTTGTTACTGGTTTTGGTATACAGCAAAAGATAATACCATCATCTTAATTTTCTGCTTTTATAAATATTAGCAATGAAAACACATAGCCAGTGCTGCCTGAATAGGAAAAAGGAGCAAAATATTTTAGAAAACTACATTGAACACATAACATTCCAAAATAGAATAGGAGAGATTTGCAGAAAAAAGTGCTTTGAAAACAAAGTATTTTATGGAAAAGGACATTAAAAATATTTATTAAGAAACAAAGCTGGCATTGAAATCAAGACTATGTGACTATTTTATTTTGTGTGTTATATCTAAATATGTTTCTTCAGTAGACCCAAGCACATCTATATCTATAACTTAGAGATAGGTTATATTTGTAGCTCAGCCACTGAGGCACAGACACATACATGCATTCAGCATTTGTGTCTGTGTGCGCTAGTGCTGCCAGCTACAACTTCATGCCATTTGAAATAAATTGTACCTTAAATCTGAAGGCAATTTTAGGTAGTTTGGTGTGCAGAACAGATCCTATCTTTGATATTTAGTAAGCTTGAGACCTTTCTAACTTGTGAAGTCTGCATGTCTGCAAACTAGGATGGCTGTGTTTGTGTTTATTACCTTTTTCATGCATTCCTTAAAATGACTAAATTACAGGTATTTTACATGTGTTTTGTGGTACAAGACAGATACCGTCCGCTAGTATAATTTATCTTGAAACACCCTGTTTTACAAAATTACAGAAAAGCACAGCAATTTGCTCAATTTTTTATTTCTAAGAGTACATGGTAAAATCTTCAAAGCCCAGAAGATGCCTTCTAGATAAGAATTTAGCCATGCAATAAACAATTTTCATCAAAGCAATGGGTTTGTGCAAATAGAGTACAATTGTGGATTTAAAATCTTGATAATGTTTCTTACTTATTAGCTATTTTGTCTTTTGTATTTCGACCTAATTCAGCCACCAAAGGCATCAACCCTTATGTAAGATTAGATACACATACATGTATACAGCAGTCCAAATCAGATTAGCTGCAATCAAGGTAATTGTATTGAAAAAAATTGCTCATCTGCGGGTGCAGCTGCCTTTTGGATCAGCATTTGATCCCAAGTGACTGACAGAGGTATACATTGGTTCTTCCTTATCTTGAATAACTTCTATTCTATTTCAGTACATAATCAATTTTTAAAAAAAAATTCTTCTACTCTTTTAAGACTGACAGTACAACATATTTGGGCTTGTGTATAACTCAATTTATATTTTTTTTATTCTTTTTCTTGTCTTTTACATACAAACCTTTCTATTATAGTGGAAAATTTGTGTTGTCAGCTACTGTGTTATGATGAAGTTTTAAAAACATGGTACTAAAAATTAGAGAATTATCAAATGAGCCCTATGGACTTTGAGGTTTGGCGCACCACATGGACAGTGTTTTGGGGTTTACAAAACTACTTTCAGTACACAGACCATTTTTTTCTGTAATGTAATCCCACTCTCCTTTTTTACAAGGTAATTTACTCTAAAAAGTTATGATTTTCCTGGCTAAATAGGAGCCTGTTCCATAGAGGAATAGAAAACATAAAAGCTGGGCTGCCATAAAAATTGCACTATATCTGTAGATTTTCATCACTTCCATTTAAAAAAAAAATACTGGAGGAATATTCTGGCCTTGAGAATCCATTGCAAGACTAAGTTTGAATAGGCAAAAGAGATATATAACAGGATGGATGGATGGATGGATAATATAACTTTTGGAACTTACCATTAATTTTTAAGGCCTACAAGTCATTCAATGCAGAGCCATTGTGAATATACTACTATTTGTAACAGTGACTCTGGGACAAATCTTGGCTCCAAAGCTTTCTCACTAGAAAAATGAGAAGATGACTAGGAGGCTGAGGAGAGGCAGCACTGAAGATATGGAGAGTTAAATAGGTAGCTGCATGGGGAAGAGAGGTCTCAGCATATTCTCTGCAAGCTCCCATCCCTGCTGATGACTTACAAGATACCTAAGAAACTGTGTACCCACTGTGAGGACTTAAGGGAAAATGTCAAGTAAAAGACCAAGAGTGGAGAAACCCTTAGCTGCCTGATTTTGCCTTTGTCTCAGAAAGACCAGGGTTCCTTCTCCCAACTAAAAGGAAATGAATTATGATTGACTCCAGAAGATCATATACCACAATTTGCAACTTGTTGACCTTTATACCAGAAATCAGTGATTCCTGAGAGATCTCTATCCCAACATTTCTCCTCTCCTACCCCTCCATTAGAGTCACTATCTACATGCCTGCCAATTTTTCTGTACAAGGTGGGTCTGGAAGAAGAGCTCAGTGTAGCTCGAAATTTTGTCTCTACCACCAATAGAAGTTGGTCCAATGAAAGGTATGACCTGACCCACTTTGTCTTTCTAATATCCTGGGACCAACATAGTTACTAACCACACTGCAAACAATATTTCTGTCTGTAAAAACAGGCCCTTATAGCTGAGTAGCCAGTAATCCTAATGTGGGCTGTGAGTTTGTCTTTTCATAAAGGGGATCAGTTTGGAAGGAACGTTGGATTGTAGGGCTTTTCTATTACTCCATTTGCAATCGAGTTGCTTATCCAGCATTATGTATCATTTCCTACAATCAATTTCTAACTCCTAGTTCATTTAAATAAATCCATTCAGGGTGGGTTGTCCACTGTCAGGGTTTTTATTGTCCACAATGTGTTTTATTGGCTCATTAGACTTTAAGTATTGCTACCATTAGTGTAAGTGAATTCCTCTGGGTTTCCCTGTAAAGTTTTCTACACTCATGGAGGGAAACACCACACATACTTTATGCTATATCAGACCTAGCCTCTTAGGCCTGGTCTACGTTAGCAGGCGGAGTTGATGTAAGATACGCAATTTCAGCTACGGGAATAGTGTAGCTAAAGTCGAAGTATCTTATTTTGACTTACCTCATGTCCTCACAGCGCAGGATCGATGGCCGCAGCTCCCCCTGTCGAATCCACTACTGCCACTTGCCCTGGTGGAGTTCTGGAGTCAACAGGAGCGCGATCAGGGATCGATATATCACGTCTAGATGAGACGCGATATATTGATCCCCGATAAACCAATCACTACCCGCCGATCCGGCGGGTAGTCTAGACATACCCTTAAAGAGCTCACACAAGGTCCCATTAGATTAATGTGTCCTGATTAAAGCCTGCATGCTATTGCTCAGAAGATGCATCTACTTTTGAAACTATCCTTCTACTGTCATTTCTTTTCCTATTGAGAAAGTGACTCAAAACTCACTGCATCAGTCACGAGTCATTACATGGAAAATGTCAACAGGAGAGATGGAGTCAGCAGGGGCAAGGGATAGGAGGGAATATCCCAAAGTTATTTTCTCAGCTCTGCCATTGACATACCTTCTAACAAACAGTGGGTAACTCACATCATTGTCCTGTCTTAGTTTGCCCATCCATAAATTTTATATAATAACTAGAGTGGATCAGAAAATGGAATTTCTGTTCTGCAAAAAAGTTAGCGTTTCAGGGGAAAAAATGTCCTGAATTGAGACAAAAAGTAAGAAACTACATTTTCTGTGGAAAGAAATTCTGAAAAATCCATGTTAAAAGAACCAAAATGGAAAATTTTGGCTACCTGGCAGCCTATTGATATACGGACCTCCAGACTGCCCAGCTTCCCTTGATCAGAGGCTAAATGGCTTATTGAGATGCCTGGGTCCCTGCAATCCCTGGCTACATGGGCTAATGGGATGCCCAGATCTCTGGGCTGCCTGGCTCCCTGGTCAGCTCTCCAGTTGTCCAGAGCCCCAGGTGTCTGACTGGCTTGATAAGGAACCCTTATTTTATGCACCAGCTTCTTAATATTCCCAAAGGTTCAAATATAGCTGTGTCTGAATAGACCATCCATAGTGAGAAATCACTGTCATAGACAACCAGTTAAACAGTTTTTTAGTGTTTTATGAACTGGTTAATCCAAAATATTTTTGAGCTAGATTGCAATTGGAATTTTCCAACTGATTCATAAGGAAGTTTGGCTATACATATCACTGAATGCTGAAACTGAGAAATGTTTAGAGCTTGATTCTGCTCCCACTTACACCAGTGTAAATCAGGAGCAACTCCTTTTAATTCAGTAGAGTTAAACAATGTACTGCCAATGAGAATGAGATGAGAATTGGGATCTTAATTTTCACACCACTGAATTTTGCCACAGTATTTTCTCTTCTGTCTTGCTGCTCCCATGTATGAGACACACACAAGCCCGAGAGTGGCAGGTGAGAGATGGAGCAGAGCCTTACAGAAATGAATATTTCCCTGAAATTAGTTTCTAAAGAAATCTTGGAATTTGGGAAAGCATCCGTATTTAAAGAAAATTATGCCAAATCTGAAATGGTTGCATAAATTTTCCAGGCTCTGAAAAGTCATTCCTCCAGAAAACATTTGGGTACAAATGGGAAACATACTATGTAAGATACATGGGGATTCAAAACTCAAACAACCGATTAGAGCTCTATGATTTAAATGTCAAACCTCTACTTCAGCAAATGAAAAAAAGATCTGGAGTGCTGGGGGAAGTATGCAATTTCTTGGCTGAGAAGAATAGCCGTAGTCACAATGGATATTTTAAAAGGATATCTTTCTTGTTTAAAAGTCTTTCTGAGTTCATTTCAGATAAAACCCTAGCAGGAATACAAAAAATGTTAGAATTCATATGAAATAAGAAAAGATCAAGAGAGAGTGCATATAATTTGTACGTAATTAAACACGGTAGACCAGATGTTCAGAATATTCTGTGGCAAGGAAAAAGCAATTGTAGATTGGGGGTGCTTTAACCCAGCCAAACATCTGGTGTCTTTACCGAATAAGACAACTGTGGCAGTGTCACTGTCATCAGACTTCGATGGATTAATAAAAAGAAATCACACCCTCCAGAAAGTTATACAAACCCTTTAGCAAAGGGTACTCTATGGGTCTGGTATAGAACCAAAGATAAGATCAGTTCTTTTTTTCCTCACTAATGATGCCCATTGCAAATAATTCAGATCTACCCCAAATTAACTAACTTCAGTAGAATGTATGCATATGCTTTAATTTAAATACATGTTTAAGTGCTTTACCAAAGTGAGATGGATTTAAGCTTTGCTAATTGGACCCTCACCATCACCAACACTCAAGTAACTACATATCCAAAGGTAATGTGAATTTATTTCAGCCAGAAACTGCAGCTTCTGTAAAAGCATGATCCAAAGCACATTGAAGCAAATGGAAAGATCCATGTTTACTTTGATGGATTTTGGATCAGGGCATATTGGATTATATTTAAGACGTTAAATATTTGGATAAGAAAGTGGTTTTTCTCATCTATTAGACTGGGATAATTTTTTTTACAGATCAGTATATTTGCTATGACAGATGACTAAGGAGCCTAAGGAGTGTTCTTTCTCAGCATAATATAATTTGTTTTTCACACAACTTCCTTCATTAAACTTATTACAAGTATGAAAAGCTTCCTTATGTAGTAAGAATACAGAGGTCGACCCAGCTAGACCCCACTGTTTAACAGTATATCTTGCAGTTGATTCATTGTAGATCAGTCACCCTATATTTTTCTCTGTTGAGTCATCAGTTCCCTGCTCTCCCCCTCCTCTTGTCCACCTGGAAAAAAATATAGATCAGTTGCAAAGTGGAAGGAGAATTAGTTCTGCACTGGTGAACTGAAGAAGTGTTTAATCGTGGGCAGTGCAACTCACCCTCTTCACCTCCATTTCAGTATAGTTGGAGTCAATGTCTGTTAATGAATTTCTGCATCAGTAATTATAACACACACTTAGGTTGCTTTTTCATTACTAGAATATAGTGGCATTGAGAACTAAAATTGGGGCGTTGTCTAGGATTTCATTCAATCCTTATTCAGAGAATGGAGGACAGATTATTTTCGTTAGGGATCACACAAATATACTGTAGTCATGTTATTTCAAGGAGAAAGGTGCTCTTGTATAGTGGAGACATCATTCAGGCAGCCTTGTACTCATTAGTATTTATATTTCAGCAGTGCCTAGAGGACCCAAATCAGATCATGGTCCTCATGGTACTAGGCACTGTATTATCGCATAAGAGAGAATCCCCTTCACAAACAGCTTACAAGATATACAAGGTGTAACAAGGACATACAGAGGTGAAGTGACTTTCCCTAGATCACACAACCAGTCAGTGGCAGAACTGGGAAGGGAACCCAGACCTCCTATTTCACAACCCAGTGCCTCACTCCGTAGACTGTTCTGCTTCTCCGAACTTAAGTTATAGATAACTTTCATAGTGTTGCCATTAAAAACATTGTAAATGAGCAATAAAAATTTATTCCAGTCTGAAACACACCTGAAACATACAGGTCTTTACCAGTGGAGATTTTTCATCTTAAATGCTTGTTGATGCACGGTCTAGGTTCTGCAAAATTGGATTTTTCCACAGATTTTTCCAAAAAAATTATATTTTTTCTGTCAGAAAAATCAAAATGAAATATTTGTGTCAGATCAGCTTGACTCAGATTAAAACATTTCAGTCTGTGAACCAAGTTGAAACTTTAGTTTCATATAGATCTTCTTTAATCTGTTTTGGCTTGAGTTGCCATGGTGCCACTTGGGGATTGTAGTTTATGTGCATCGTCCACATATTCTATTCTACTTTATGTAGGTTCTTACACCGTGCTTGTCATTGTAGTATCTGAACACCTCATCTCTCCTCTCTGGATCAGCTTCCATAGTGGATCATGGAAGTTCCACAAAAACCATAGCCTGGTGAAGAAACCTCACCCAAGGGAAAATTGGAGCATGAGGTAACCAAAATACAACTCCCTTGAGGCACCTTGATGACTCAGATACATGCAGATTAATATCAAAGTGACTCAAAATAAAACATTTTGATTCAGGAACACAAAATGTTTCACTTTGATTGAAATGTTTTGACATTTCCAAACCAAACATTTTCAGAACTTGTGACTTTTCATTTGAATTGAAGATGAGAACAGATATTGGAGTATCTGAATGTTCTGCAGTATGGAAATTTTGTTTTTCAACCAGCTGTACTTGTGAACAATTCTACACTAAAACCCTTTACCCCTGTTGAAAAATTATCTTGTTGAGTATGTCAATTTACCCTGAATCATAGAATTAAAAAACTCTTATTCTAAATTCAAAGAAAACCTGCTCATCATTTTAAATATAAAAGAATAAATAGATAGAAGTCAGTGATTTCACCACACCTTTTCTCTTAGTAACCCCATCAAAACACTTGTCTTTGTAACCCACTACTGTAATCCACTGGGTTATGATATAGATCAGCACACTTGTATATGGAGCAGTGAAGCTGCAGCAGCATGGGCTATATAAGACCACCTGGAACTCTGAGTAATTACTCAGGTGGCCCACAGTGAAGCCTATGTTGCTGCAGCTTTATTGCTTTGGTACCTGAGCTAGCTAGAT
The DNA here is from genome assembly GCF_025201925.1 of Gopherus flavomarginatus. NCBI lineage: Eukaryota > Metazoa > Chordata > Testudines > Testudinidae > Gopherus > Gopherus flavomarginatus. The sequence continues at coordinate 33,644,657 of NC_066619.1, read as the reverse complement.
TAATGTTAACTTGGGTAATCACATAAATTGCAATCACACTCTGTGATTATATGTACACATACCCTTAGATCGGGGGTCAGCAACCTTTCAGAAGTGGTGTGCCGAGTCTTCATTTATTCACTCCAATTTAAGGTTTTGTGTGCCAGTAATGCATTTTAACGTTTTTAGAAGGTTTCTTTCTATAAGTCTATAATATATAACTAAACTATTGTTGTATGTAAAGTAAACAAGGTTTTTAAATTATTTAAGAAGTTTCATTTAAAATTAAATTAAAATGCAGAGCCCCCCAGACTGGTATCCAGGACCCGGGCAGTGTGAGTACCACTGAAAATCAGCTCATGTGCCGCCTTTGGCATGCGTGCCATAGGTTGCCTACCCCTGCCTTAGTTGCTAGTAAAAGTAAGTTCTTACTTACTATGGACCAGCCACTAGACAGAGAGATAATACACACCTATTTAGTATGATACTCAAACTTGATGGATGCCCTGGCAGAATGGGGAACAAATCTGAGAAAGGATCCTGGAGGGGAAGTGTATTTATTTCCCCATGGCACTCTTCTGTGGTTTTTACTACATGATGGAGTGATTCGGTCCAGAGTTCCTGCTTTATATGACTTAGTCATATGTAAGGAAGGGCATCTAGTTCTACGACTAGTAAAAGATGCAACTCATGGGCATATGATTGGGACCAAATCCGGTGTAATGTGTCAAGAAATCCAAACTGATGTAAACTAATATGTGAATATTGGAACAAATCAAAGTGTCACAGAGGTTTCAGAAACTCTGGAGGCAGCTTGCCATCTAATTAGACAAGACAAAGGGTCTCTCTAAAATAAAGTGAAGCTTATAAAATATCTAGATTGCATTGCTTACAAAGTTTTTATTTAAAAGACTGATGTTAGTGAAAATTCAATAGAAGACATGGACAGTCCATGCCTAATGCCCCCACTTCTACCCCCACTCTAGTAAATAAATGCAGGCAGGACATTAGAAACCTTTCATATGAGGAATGTTACTAATAAACACATAAATAAATAAATAGTCTCAAATCTGAAATTGCTAATTATGTGCATTTTGTCAAGATTTCCCCATGATTTGACAACTCTTACCATAGCTGTCCCTGTAAATGACAATAACTTTCTAAACCTCCAGAGAACTGGTAAATACAGGCAGATGCACTTAACTGCTGGTGAGCAACAAAAGTCAGGCTGCAGGAAACTGTGGCACTAATGTAGCTCTTGATTAATCTCTAATTACACTTTTGTCATCTTAGCAGGGAGACAAAACTATAGCAGTTCCTAAATAGGCAAGCAGCATTTTGGCACCTAGCAACCAGCAGTTCTTTCATATTAGCTGCAGTGGACTCTATGCTGTTACATTCTAGGTGGTTATGGATCACTGCTCTATTATTTATAGAGCAGCATTTACAGAGGTCTTCACAACAGTATATAAATTAGCAACTTAATAGGCCATCGCTAACTAAAAACATGGCATGAGCTGAAGCATCAAGTATGAAATTAAAATGTGACTTGGAGATAATGTTTCACCATAGATAGAAAGGAATGTTGATTTATTTCTGCACTAACCGTTTCACAAATAGATTATAAAACATATACTTTCAACATATGCATATACTTTCAACATATGCATAGATGATATACACATATATATAAACCTGTGTGTGAGTGTGTATACATATATATGCCAATGTTGAAAGTATATATCTGTGTGTGTATACACACATACATTTTATGGACCTTTCATATGTTTTTCATATATCTTTTTGAAAGGTTATAATATAGAACTTTTTTAATACTTTTGTATGATATCTTCCTGATGAATTAGTCTAGCCATGGTAGGTGGGACCCACTAATTGGGTGACAAGGCTGCAACACCACTCCAAGTATCTTCTCAAAACTGCCTTATTATGCTGTTAATCAGACAAATAATGCTAAATTTCTTCTGCCTCCTGTTCTTCTGTAACTTTGGGAGTGAGAGGAGCCACTCCAGAGAGAGACCTCACACCTCTGGCTTGTGTCATTCACAGGGAATGAGATTCAAAAGTTACTAAGTACATTAAATTATTCCTGCCTAACTACAACTTTAAACCCCATTTTGTTAATTAAAGAGGAGTATAAATTTATATTTAGACTTCAATGATTCTGGATTAAAAAACTAGGTCTAGTACAAATGGAAACATAGGGACAGTGTAAAAAGAAAATGCTTTCATTTTTAAGGTTTCAGAGTGGTAGTCATGTTAGTCTGTATCAGCAAAAAACAACAAGGAGTCCTTGTGGCACCTTAGAGACTAACAAATTTATTTGGGTATAAGTTTTCGTGGGCTAGAACCCATTTCATCAGATGCATGGAGTGGAAGACACAGGAGCAGGTATAAATACATGAAAAGATGTGAAGAATTGCCACTTTCAGGTCTGTTATTGAGTGACCAGGGAGACTGATGTGTTCTCCTACTGGTTTTTGAATGTTATGATTCCCTTCAGGTTGGGGGAGCAAATACTCACCAGCAACCACACACCACAGAACAAAAACACCAACCCAGGAACCAAACCCTAAAATAAACCCCGATGCCAACTCTGTCCACATATATATTCAAGGGACACCATCATAGGAACTAACCACATCAGCCATGCCATCAGGGGCTCATTCACCTGCACATCTACCAATGTAATATATGCCACCATGTGCCAGCAATGCCCTTCTGCCATGTACATTGGCCAAACTGGACAGTCTCTACACAAAAGAATAAATGGACACAAATCTGACATCGGGAATCATAACATTCAAAAACTAGTCGGAGAACATGTCAATCTCCCTGGTCACTCAATAACAGACCTGAAAGTGGCAATTCTTCAACAAAAAACCTTCAAAAACAGACTCCAACATGAAACTGCAGAACTGGAATTAATTTGCAAACTGGAAACCAACAGATTAGGCCTGAATAAAGACTGAGAGTGGTTGGGTCATTACAAAACCTAAACCTAATTTCCCCAATACTAATTTCCCCCACTGTTATTCACACCTTCTTGTTAATTATCTGAAATGGGCCACTCTCATTATCACTTCAAAAGTTATTTTTCCTCCCTTGGTATCCTGTTGTCAGTTGAATTGTCTCATTAGACTGACCTCACATTTGGTAAGGCAAATCAAATCTTTTCATGTATTTATATCTGCTCCTGTAACTTCCACTCCATGCATCTGATGAAGTGGGTTCTAGCCCATGAAAGCTTATGCCCAAATAAATATGTTAGTCTCTAAGGTGCCACAAAGACTCCTCATTGTTGTTTTTTCATTTTTAACATTCCCTTAATTACTACTACTTAGTCATAAAAGGCAGGTCTGACTATTATTACTCATATTATTGTGGCACCTAAAGACCCAACTGAAATTTCAGCCCCATATTATACTGCAGTGTTCAAAGACATAGTAAGAGATAGTTCTTGCCCTGAAGACTCAGTTCTATGCAACATTTGGATTAAAAAATTACACTGATATAAAATTAACATTGAATGGATTAAAAACTGTCTAACTGATAGGTCTCAAAATGTAATTGTAAATGGGGAACCATCACTGAGCGATGTGTTTCCAGTGGGCTCCCTTTAGGATCAGATCTTGGCCCTACTCTGTTTTACTCTGGACGAAAACAAAATAATCACTGACCAAGTTTTCAGATGTTACAAAAATTGGAGGTGTGGCAGCCAGAAGGGCTAATGCAATCTGGGATGCATAAATGGGGAAATCTTGAGTAGGAGCAGAGAGGTTATTTAATCTCTATATTAAGTACTGGTGTGACTGCTACTGAAATACTGTGTGCAGTTCTAATACCCATGATTCAGGAAGGATGCTGATAAATTGCAGAAGGTTCAGAGAAGATCCATGAGAATGATGAAAGGATTAGAAAATTTGACTTAGAGTGAGCTCTTTGAGCTGATCACAATATTTAGTTTAACAAAGAGAAGAAGATTAAGGGGTGACTTGATCTCAGTTTATAAGTATCTGCATGGGGAACAAATATTTAATAATGGGCTCTTCAATCCATCAGAGAAAGATATAATAAATAATCCAATGTCTGGACATTGAAGCTAATCAAATTTAGAGTGGAAATAAGATATTTTTTAAGAAATAATTGGAAAAAATATCAAGGTTTGTTGTGGATTCTCCATCACTGTCCATTTTTTAAGTGAAGGTTGGATCTTTTTTCTAAAAGATCTGCTGTAGGAATTATTTTGAGGAAAATCTAAGGCCTGTGCGGTACAGGAGGTCAGACTATATGATCACATTGGTCCCTTTTGGCCTTGGAATGTATGACTGTATGAAGAGTTTACAATCTAAGTATACAAGACAGGGAAAATATGGGAAGGGAAGAGAGGCTTACCTAAGAGGAAGACATGTGAGTAGAACCCAGGGGTGAAATTCTGGTGCTATTGAAGTCAATGAAGTCAAACTCACAGTGACTTTAATAGGGTAGGATGTCACCCAAGGTCTCCTAAATATGAGTCCTGTGCCCTATCTACTGGATCAAGCTACTACCTCTCAAATACACTCCCTGTTACTGGAAACGCCAAATATCTTGTTTAAAAGGATTGAAATCAATGGTAAATTAAATAGTTTTTACCTCCTTTTTTAAATGTTCAGTAATATTTTTTTCTTTTCACTTCTGGATTAGAAAGGGAATTTCTGATTGTTTTCTGGGATTGAGCATATGTGCAATCCAATATTTTTATGCACATCTTCTCTAACATGATACTTTGTGTCTATAAAATACACATCAAAAGTTACCAAGACTAAAACCTTGCATATATACTCTATGTTCTAAAAAAAAATGTTTCTTGAATTCATACTGGTTAAGTTTTCAAAACTGTGCATAATACTGTGTAACAGTATTACTTCTGTCTTTACATGCTCTTAGCTATGGAGACAGCATTCCATAATGGATAGAGCATGGTGCTAGATACTAGGAACTCTTAGGGACTATTTTGTCCCTTGCAGGAGTCAGCGTGAGTTACTCACATGAAGAGGGAGAATGGAATACCGCGTTGTACTCTGCTCTCTACCACTAGCTGACTTAATACTTTATATTTATATAGTATGATTCATAATTAATGTTTGTATAACACCTCTTTGGGTTAGATCATTTCCCTGTTTTACACATTCCTAAAATGAGACACAAAGGCTACACAATTTGACTCTTGGGCAAGTCACTCTGTCTGAACTTTGGTTTCCTCAGGGGAGCAATTGCTTGCCTGAGAGCAGTGTTGTGAGGCATACTGATAATGTAAGTAGAATGAAATTCACAAGGGCTATGTCCCACTATTGCAATATTCTGAGAGTTTAAGTGTGTTTCTAGAGGTGGCTAGGCCTTGTGCTGGGCCTTTACATAGGCGTGAATTTGAGAGAGGTAAGGATTTAATTAGAGCTATATAGTGGCAAAATAGGAATTGAACTGAGGAGTTCCTGACACCAAACACCGATTGTCCAATTGATCCAGTGACCTAAAAAGGACACATTCACCCTCTATCTGTGACTTCCAGGATGAAAGCACACAAGTGTGATTTCCACTTTTTGTGCAAAAGTGGCCTTTTGATTTCTCAGCTATTCAGAAAGTGGGATACTTATTTCTTAAACTGACCACCAACAAGGAAACTTCAGTTGAAAAAAAATATTTTTAGGAATAATAAAACAAATTTATTTTAATTGTAGTTCAAAGGCAATCATACATTGTCATCCAAACAACCTTAACTCTGTCCTGTATCGCTACTGTGAAAGGAAAATATATAAAAACAATCTAATATGTCTTTAAAAATCAGATTCCTCAAACCTGGGACCACCAAAACTAAAATGCCATAATCATAGTATGCTGTTAACAGAGGGAAGAGTTAAATCTGGTTGTGTGCCTTAACTATGCATTTCCATGTGTATTTATTTAAGTATACCTAACTCTGAATCACCTACATTAATAATGTTTAGTTTTGGCATAATTAGAATACACTTAATATTTTTGAACCTTAAGTTACTGATATGTATTTTCATTCTTAACCGCCACCCAATGTCTGGAAATATAAACAATTTACAAAATCTGGAATATCTCCCAAAGATCCTATCCCATTAGCTGGATGCAAAAGCAGGTACAATATTTATTTATAAGGTAAAAGATGGTAAACAGAAATGTTTGCTATAATGTAAAAGAAAAAAGAGCCCAAATAAAATAAAAAAAGATATATAGTCAATTACTTTTGATGACAGGATTTCCAGACATTTGTTTAAAGATGACACTTTGGTTTTAATGAATCATTTTCCAGGGGTATTTTTCAATGAATTGTCTTTCTCCAGTGAGTAAATTAGAGTAAATAAATCCATACTTGTATCAATAGAGAAAATAAAGCCCTTTTACTGGCTTGTGGATTTATTAGACATGCATAGTTGAGGATTAGAAAGAACTTCTAACACTAAGGTTTAGGGTCATTACACAGGTAACTAGAGCCCTGAACAGTAAATCTGTACAAGACAGCCCCAACTGATTACTTCAATTAGGCAATTTGTTTCCCAATCACTATACATTTCAATTTATAAAATGTTCAGATATGAAAAATGGTTAAATGAAAATTTCATGCAGTCTTAAAATTCTATTTCCATATTTCCAAGAAATATGGTTTATGGGATGAGTCACCTATTGTACAGTTTGAAATGTAAATGATAAGGATACATTATATTTTAACACTGAATAATAATTTTTTTTAATGAATTAAGTATTCTGTGTTTGTCAGAATTGAAAAGAATACTTTGGAGGGTCTGCTTTATCTTTCTATAGTTGCTAAGAGATTTCCTAGGTTTGTTTTGTTTTGTGTTTTTGGTATTTATAATGGACTTCTAGAACAATTCAGACTTTAAAACATGTATTGCTAAAATGTTTTACCAAAGACCCAGCACTTCAGCAGTGGGTCCCGCTTTGACAGTAATTCGGCGGTGGGGGGGTCCTTCTGCCCCAGGGCGGAAGGACCCCCCCGCAGCCGAATACCCAGAGCGGAAGAAGCTTCGGGGGCTCAGGCCCCACGAGAATTTTCCGTGGCCCCCGGAGCGAGTGAAGGACCCTGCTCCAGGGGCCCCAAAAAGCTCTTGTGGGGGCCCCTGTGGGGCCCAGGACAAATTGCCCCATTTGCCCCCCTCCCCCCCCCACCCGGACAGTCCTGAGTATCTATGAATGTTGACTTCTGCACCCATGCAGAGATTTTTTACCGAGGAGTCTCTGTCTTCCTGGATCAGACTAAAGGATTGGGCCTTGTGACCTGATTCAGCACAGCACTTAAGTATCTTATATTTTATCTGAAAGTCACTGAGATTTAAGTGCACCCTTAAAGTTAAGCACATGTTTGATGGTTTTGTTGAAGAAGGGAGTTAGCTAGCACTTTTTTTTATGCCAATTTTTCTTTTCCTTCATCTGTTATTCATTTTAATTACCTGGCTAGGAGAATTTGTTCCAGTTTTAAGTAAAATGTGTTCACACTCTGTGTTTCTGGCGAGGTACTAAGAGGCTAAAGCCTCTCTAGCCCACATTAGTATTTGGACCCTGACTAAGCAAGGCTACAGATATCAAACAAAAACAATTCCATCAGTCAAATAATCTCTGACTCTTGTATATTTGTCAGTGTGCACCAAAAGTGTCATGCTTGCCCTGCTATCAGATAAATATTGAATCAAAATTTGCCTAAAAATTAACGTTGTCTGGGGTCAGCACTGGCTTTAGGGTTTTTGCTGAGCTAGGTAAACTGAAAACTGTTTCTCAAAATTTGCAATCTGCTTACACAGTAAGCAGTCACTAAAGATGTTGCAACTCTTAATAGCTATTGGGAACTAATATTAGTTCTATTAATATCTTTAAACCCAGTTTTATATTTACTAGGTAGAAAAGAGGAAATACAGTGACAGGGGAAATATAGGTATATCTTAAACGAAGTGCACAACAAACCCATAAAGGGGATTTTAATGTATATGTCCTCACATACTTTACATTGCAACCCAATTCACAATGGATTTTGAAAAAGGACAGAGATTTCAACAGCACAAAAGACACTCTAGTACCCTAAAGCCAAAGGCATTTGAGTACATAATTCCATTTTATGCCTTTGAAAACCTCCCCCAAAATTATTTAGTATAGATGTTTCTAGAACTGCTTTGGGGAATACTTTGACAAGTCTGTGAACACAGAATTTCCCCAATCTTCCACCTGTATTGTGTGAGGCCAATACAGTGGACTGAATCTGTAACATAAAATATTATTATTTTTGTTATTATGTACTGAGGTTGGGAATTTCAGAAGAACCTAGGGGAGTTGGGGCCCTAATTCTATTATGCTCTTTTATAAATCCCAACATTTATTTTCAGCACCCAAAACTATATCAAACACTTCACAGAACAGATAAGAATCTCTACGTTTCCAACTTGGAAAAGACTAAGTATATGCTAATATTTTATACACTGCATTTAGTATCTTTGATTTCAATGGAATTACACATAGCACATAAAATTAAGCCTATGTTTAAATCTGTGGCCGAATTTGTAACATGCAGAAGGAATACAGTTTGACTCATGGCACTTTTATTTTTCCTTACGTTTGGTGTCTTGCTTCTACATTTTGAACACGAAATGCATACATGTGTTTTAAGGGATTCATTTTGAATCTGCCAATCTCCCACACTGCAACTGGGCAGTGTATCTGCTGCAGATGTACCTCACAGGAGCAGCTATAAAAGAAAGAGCTGCTTGTGTGTGGGGAAAAGAAAGAAATGGCACCAAATGTCAGAAATGTCTATTTTTGTGATTATCATGCTTTTCACTTTGAGAAAATGTAACCCTCGCACCAGAGCCTCTGACTACCTACTCATCTAGACTGAGATAGGCCTAGCAGTATGTACCGTAGGCTTGTCTAAACATTATAGAACAGATGCTTAGCTGGGGTAAATCAGCATAGCTCTGTTTGAAATCATTGGAGCAATGCTGATTTACAGCAGTTGCGGAGCTGATCCTATGAACTGATTTACTGCTATTGATTTGAGCCCATTGAAGATACACCAGCATAAAACTGGAGCAACATGAATCAGGTCCCAGAAGAAAGAGAACTACTTCCTGCCAGTGGCAATATTGACTGCCATTAGTAGGGCTTCATTACAGCATCTGATCAGAATGCTGATTTATGGATACCTTTAAACAAAACCCTAATGTAAAAAGAGTTATATAAAGGAAAACAAAGAAACAGGTTTAATATATGAACAAAACAACTCCAATGTGATGTTTGTTTGCATGGTTTGAATGATGTCATTAGGATTTAATGAAAGAAGATTCAACTAGCTGTTTAGATTTAAAGGCAGTTGAAAAGGAAACATATGAAACCCCTTGTGGCCTAGTGATATAAAAGGCTAGGGGCAAGGAGGATCCTAGGTTCTCTTGGTTCACTCAATGACTCATCATACAACACTGGGCGAGTCATTTGACCCCTCTTTACCTCAGTGAACTCAGCTGGAGAATAGGATGAAAAATGCAGGTTCTTATTGAAAAACAGATTTAGTATATGTACAGAACTTCCCTGAATAAATACATTACAAAGAGGTGGTAAACTCATAAATTTTACACACACAAACACAAACAATGTAGATCATGTCTTGAACAGCCTACATCAGTTTCATTCTTTAGTACGCTTTTGTTCTGTTTTATTGTCCCCATTTGCCACCCATACAACCAGGCAGGTTCATAATATTCCAGCAAAAGAGAGTTATGTTACTTTCTGAACTCAAAGATTGGCAAGAGATGCTGGTGTATGGCAAGATTCTGAAGCTCTTATAAATCAGTATGGTTTCACTGAGTCAAAGGAACCGCCCATTTATCCCAAGTGAGAATCTGGCCCGGAATCTTCACTATATTTTCTTTTATTGAAGGTCACTTCATTCAGCAATCCAAGCGTTGTATGCTCTTGATCTTGGGTTTCTTTCAAGGAAAGCACACACTTCCATTTTATAATTAAATCCTTGATACGATTAAAAAAAAAACCCCTGGGACAAAAAAAGTGGACTAAAACTTGATGTTTTGTTAATTTCAAAGTATGACCCTTTGGAAATATCTGATACCTATTCCCTTGTAGCTCACTATTGTTTTCCTAATCAAAATGATCACCAAAACTCTGACTGTGAACAATAAAAATGTACAGCTCTTTTCTCTGTATCAGACAGCAGATCTATAGATTGCTTAGACAGGCTGACAGAATACAGGGCTAATGACACATGAAACATGTGAAGCGCTGGATGGATTATGAAACAAAATAAAAAAAACTATATCCCATAAGAATTCAGATTCTTTTCAAGTTCAGATGTCAGCCAATTAAACTTCCTGTTTAGCCATTGAGACAAAGAGCCATTTTTATGCCATTTCAGCAGAGGAAGGGTCCCTCCCCCCGAACGCACCCTCCCTGGCATCTTGTAGATGCAAAAGGTCTTAGTATAGGGAATAGTGCAGGTATAGCAGCAGCTAAAGGGTCTCAATCAGATAAACTGACATCTGTGACAGATAGCTCTCTTACAGTGGAGTCACTAAACCTTGCTCGCCTTTCTCACGGGAATGAGCTGCAACTATTACAGTATCTCTAATGCAGCTACTAGCATACAGTTTGAGATTCATTGACAGTCTGAAACAAGATCACATTTATAGTGAAAAGCCCAAGTCTTAAATAGCATGGAGCCTGAGGTCAGTTTTCCTTATCACAACTCTTCTATAGCCTTAATCAGGTGTTTTATTTATTAGAGGCTCAAACCTTCTCAATGAAGGCCATTCATTATTTCTTCTATTTCACTACATTTTAGGTTACACAAACATGTCTGCAATGTGTTTTCAAAGACTGGATAAAAAATTAGATGTACTTTTCTGAGTAGAAATAGATGATAGTCTGGTGTTAATATGTCTGGCTACCAAATGTATTGAAACAAAAGCCTGAGATTTAAGATTAAGCTTTGCATACATTAAAATGTATCTGCACTGCAATTAGAATGGGTCAAACATGCTTTCCTAATTTATAATGCACTCAGTTTGAGATGTCGTTATTAGAGATGTCACTTGAGTCTTATATCTGAATGCGGCAAGGCAGGATGAAAATTTGATTTCAGAAAATGAACACTAAATTGTCTGGTTTATAAGCAAGTAACCAAGATGCATGGAAAATCATCAGGCAAATAATGAGGACATGTTTTAAAGACAAAAGGTTTAAATTAAATACACAAGAAGGAGAAAATCTGTTTTAAGAAAAATTCTTTACAAGGAAGAAAGATTATCCAGCAAGGCACAGAATACCCATTACATGTTCATAATAGGAAGCAAATAAACAGGCTACAAAGTCACAGCAGAGGAGTGCAATTATTTGTTTGGGGTGATTTTTCCAAGATCTAAGAAATTTTCCAGGAAGTGTTACAGCCACCTATGGAATGTTTTTAAATAGCTCTTTCACCTATAAGATGACAGGAAAATGAAATAAAAGTGTAATAATATTAAAATAGAAACCTAATGCCATATTTAATACTTAAACTGATGTAATGAATAGGAATAAGAAATAATGTTTAATGTGCACTGCTTCTTCTACTATTTGTTTTACTTATTTCTACAGGCATTCTGGGTTCCCAGTTCTGCACTTAGATATGCTCTCTCTACCTTTGCGTCTATACCTTCTCATATAGGGCCTGATCCAACTATCATTCAGGACTTTCCATTGCCTTAAACAGGAAATGGATCCAGCTCATAACAATGCATGACAGAGTTTTTGCTAGTGGAACTCACAAAGAGACAAACTGATCATTTTAATTCCATATATACACCTCTATCCCAATATAATACGACACAATATAATACAAATTCTGATATAACGCAGTAAAGCAGTGCTCCGGGGAGGGGAGACTGCGTCGTCTGGCAGATCAAAGCAAGTTCGATATAATGTGGTTTCACCTATAACGCAGTAAGATTTTTTGGCTTCCGAGGACAGCTTTATATCAAGGTAGAGGTGTATTTAAAACTTCCACCCAATACTGAAGCTCTAAATAAACTATCCCAACACATGCTAGACAAAGTCATTTTTATTGCTATATCATGCTAGTATCTTATGATCATATTATAATCTTTGCTGTTCATGTAGATCCTGTCTGATTTTACATGTAGATATAAAACAGATACAACATAGCAGTAGACTTCACCTACCAATTTTTAACTTGGTATATACTACATGGCAGAACTCATTTGAAATAAATTGGGTTGCACTTGCTCCTACCAAGTCAGAATTTGGCCCTAAGTGTCCCAAAATTACAAGCCATTCTGAATATTAAGAAAAGGCGCATCACTTGTACTCTGTCACTTCTGATGCCAAAATGAGATGCCACTTACAACAGATAGTCAGAATATGATCAGTCCTGTATTGTCCGGCATGCTTTGATTAACAGTGCAACAAATAATCCCTGATACGGATGTTTAAATTGTCATAGTTCAGCTTCAGAGTTAGCAACCCCTTGAAATGGATAGGAGGGATTCTCAGCTACCTTACAATTACTGTTTCAGGCCGTCGGTAGACTTAGTTCATCTTTGGAAGGTTTACTTCACAATCACTAGGGCTAGAGGCACGTTTATTTAAAAGGGAGCTTAAATATTGGCGCACCCGATGCAGTGACCATGAAACACTGTGGATTGCCAAGCCCCCGTGAGCCAACCCAATTCAGCTATTCAGAATATCACATAATATTTTACTGTTCTCATTGTCATTTCCCCCTCCTGAATTCAGTGGGATTAGTTTGCTAAAGTTAAACACAAGTCTTTGCAGGATCAGGGCCTTAGCTTGTCAGTTTCCCAGTTAAGGAACTAGTCACTTTTAAAAAATGTTTGTTTGTAAGGGTTCCTGAGAACTTAATGGCACTGTATGAACAAATAGCACTATTAATAATGATTATTGATGCTTGCACATTCATTGTAATCAGTATTGTATTAGATATGCATTTAGTATAGAGTTACAATTTCCAAATCTTATTTGAAAAATGTCTGAGCTCAGTGAAATATATGTTTTAATAAAAGCAAAGGGTATCTTTCTAATCCTTTGGGCTCTGACCAATGCAGAAGACAGTCTCAGTACCTTCAGGAGCTGCCTCAAAACAGATTATTGATATTCCGGCCCGCAGCTCTCTTGGTGGGTATTGAGTATCAGCTGCCTCGAAGGTTGGCGCCAACCTTCCTCTTCTATGCACCACAAACCAGAATTAATTGCAAATCAATCGAACAAAGTACAACTGATCAGTAAACCAATTAGTAATTTTAGATGTTCATCCTGTCTTCGTTTACTGAGGGGAAAGATGTGGGATGAAGGGGGAGTGATTCCTACTTAGCAGCATTTAGGATTTTTTTTTTTTTTTTTTTTTTTGCTTTGGGAACAAGGATGTCCTTGTAAAAACATTTCAAGCACTTATGCATCCAAATGAGACATTTCAGGCAGCTTCATTTCTTTATTTCCCTTCTTGCTTCTTTTTCATTTTATTCCTTCTAGTGGACTAGGTAAAAATCATGCTCCAACGGCTGTTCTGGTCACTCTTTTACATGCTGTTGAGATACAAGATGATAAACCCATGTAGAGAAGGCTTAGATATAAGTGCATATGGAATGATGTAGCCAGGGCAAGGCTATGAATTCTACCAGTCACACTTCAGAAGGCTACATTGACCATTCTACATATCCTGGGGAAACTCTCTTTATGAGGTATTCAAGGGTGAAGGGCCTGGGACTAGTGTGAAAGAACAAGGTTAATTTATGGATGTTCCTGTCTTCAGGACAAAATTCTGCTTCTTCCATGGTGAGGAGGAGCAAATACTCCTCCAGTAATTTATTCAGAGGAAACTTTATAAAGGGCATGTCTCAGCATTCTAAGCTCTCCAGGGTTGGTTTTTTGTTTTTTTACTTAGGAACCGAACACTGAAGGTCAAGTTGTACTCCTGGGGCCTTATGCACCAAAAAATTAAAAATTCTGTGCTCAATATTTTAAAATTCTGCAAATTGTATTTATCAATATAACACTACGTAATCATACCCGTTTCAATTATTTGGATAATTTATTTCAAAATACCTGCCAGCATGTCTGTAATAATGCAGAGACAATTTCTTTCCTCCAGTAGAGAGTTAAAGAAACCCCTATGAAATCCAAATATGAGGGGGTAGCATTGTTAGTCTGTATCCACAAAAACAACAAGGCGTCCAGTGGCACCTTAAACATGAACAGATTTATTTGGGCATAAGCTTTCATGTGTAAAAAACCTCATCTGAAGAAGTTTTCATGACAATCCAGTTCCTGTTTCTCTGACCCTTTTTCCACCCAGAGCCCAGCCAGGGGCCCAGACACCCACAACCCCTCCCCTCAAGATCCCAGCTGCACCCCTCCCCCCACCAATATATCTAAACCACCTCATCCTGAGCCCAGCCACAGATTCCCCCTTGCCCAGATACCTACACCCATTCCCCCCAACCGAGCCCAGGGATTGAGAGTGAGAAACAGTCTGATGCTCAGTCCCAGGCTTGCATGGAGTTTCCTGAGTGCCACCCTCTCCTTCCCTCAGGGTGTGCTGGGAACTGCAGCTGTCAGGAACCCTTTAGTTCCCTCTCTTCCCCCTGGCAGTGTCTTCTATGTGTGAGCTTGGCTTTGCTGGGTCCAGCAGCTGCCGCTCATTTCTGAGGGGGGTAGGCCCTTGAGGCTCCCTTCCTGTGGTGAGAAGACAGAGCTGTAGCCTCCTGTCCCCTCCCAGGCTAGCCTCCTAAGTAAGTTTGGTTCAGGGCTTTTATAGCCCTCCCAGCCTTCTATTGCAGTGAGTCAGCCCTCATTAGGGCCAGCAGCTGGGCTCCCTGCTGGCTGCATGGCCTCTCTGCCTGAAAGCAGGGCTTAGCCAGCATTTTAGCAGGGCAAGTCAAGAGATTTTACTCCTACCCTGCCACATATGACAAAAATTTTTAATGGGGTCTCAAAATAATCATACAAAAGAAAAAAAGTACATTTTTTAAAAAGTATGTGCTAGTGTCACCCCACCTTGCTTTCCTTTCAACGGCAACGCTCATATTTCTTGGAGTGGAGAATTTTTACTAACAGATTAGTGTTGTGAATGAATTTAATATAGGAATAGCTCAGTGGTTTGCGCATTGGCCTGCTAAACCCAGGGTTGTGAGCTCAATCCTTGAGGGGGCCATTTAGGGATCTAGGGCAAAAAATTGTCTGGGGATTAGTCATTCTTTGAGCCTGGGGTTGGACTAGATGATCTCCTGAGGTCCCTTCCAACCCTGATATTCTATGATAAGATGAATATTTGAACAAGAATCATTAACACTCAGCAAAAGAATAGTACAGAGGGATTATATGCTGATTTAATCTCCCTCTCTTTGTTCTGAAGATTGTCCATTACACTAAACACGCATGCTTGTTCCTGGTAAACACCTAGCAAATTCTACTTTGTACAGCAATACATTTTGAACAAAAAAATAATAGTTATAAACAAAGCCAAATGTTTTGATTGATAAAATGAAAAAAACTAGCACATATCATTTAGAACACCAGAATTTCCTGGAATATCAAGATATCATATGAAGAAAAGCTAGAATGTTTCCTAAAAGATTGTGGTTACTTTAATTTTAGGCATTAAAGTGTCTCCAATTATTTCTTCTGCACCCTTAGGTACTTGAAGAATTTGATGTCTAATACCAGTTAATTGTCAGTCTCCTCATTTCCTAAAAGATTGTGTATACATATTTCCTGTAAATATTTTTATTATTAAATTCAATTGTGTATTTGTTTATGCTGCTATATAATATTAATACATTTCTATCTGGAAATAAACACTTAAAAACTTTAATACATGCCCTGGACTATCCATACTATATAAATGTGATTTGAGGAGAAACTCTAGATACCTTAAATAATAGATAATTGATAAATACTATGTTAATACTAATAATTTAGAGAAAAAAGATACTTCAGTGTAAAATAATCTATTGCTTATAAACTTGAAAGCTGAACTCCAAGGGCACCATGACTGACTGCAACAGCAGTTCTTTTCTCCAGCTGATTGAAATTAACAGTTTCTTTCAGTTGTTCTAATTAAGACCAATGGGAGTTCTGGAATTCACCAAAGGTGTCTCATATTGCTCTCTTGTTTAGGTGTTGGTGATATAAGCTTATACCTTATTCCACAAACAGTTTAGTCTAACTTGCAAACATCTTATTTTTAACACACTGTCGAGAAATGCTTATATTGATATCTTCTACGGGTGCTGCTTAGCAGAGGGAACACATAACTGATGAGACAGGACTAGTTTTGTACGAAAGATTAAAACAATGAAAACTACTTTGATAGATATGAATAGCTCAGTGCTGCCAATGAGAATCAGTGATCAAGGAACCCCTTCACCACCACTTTTCTACCTGGTTTAAATAATGACTGCAATTTTGTTCAACAAGTAACTGAACTAAGGAGAAAGTTCCTTCCTCTTGTTACATGGCAGAAAAACAGTCCTTTGAGGTCACCTTGGCACAGATTCACAAGTTAGGTGTTGTGATGTTGAGTGTTGCAACACCTAAGTTTTAGATGCCTAGAAAATCAAAGGAACACACTACAATTCACAAAGTGATACCCACATTATAACTTTTTGCCCCTGGCTGGGTATTCACTTGGGATATGGGACACATGGGCTGAATGCTGCTCTCTGCTTGATGGGAAAGAGGGAGACCCCTGTTCAAATCTTACCTCTCAGGAAAGTGCTCTAACCACTGACCTTTGTGATATTCTTGCCTGGGGCTCCCTCAGTTTCTCCTGTTGAAGCCGTTCCAGTTTGAGTAGAGCAGGAGGACTGGACTCTGGGGTCTCCCACCTCCCAGGCAGATGCTGTAATCACCAGGATACAGAGTCACTCTCTCTTATTCTGGCAAAATGACTTAGATTTGTACTCTGGATGGGGAGCCTGTGGTGCCACTTACTGCTGCCCATGCTACCACACCTACACTACTATTTTTAGCATGCTAGCTCAAATAGATCTAGCACAGGCACACCTGTGCAAGCTGGGACTCACACCCCAAGCTCCAACTGTAGATGTAGCTTAAGTATTTCTCCACAGGAGAAGAGCTTCAACAAGAGAGACCAGGTGAGCCCCACATCAGAATATCTCATAGCTCAGTGGTTAGAGCACTCTCCTGAGAAGTGGGAGATTGGTGGTCAAAGCCTGCCACCTGACTGAGCAGAGGTAGGAATTGAACCTGGGCCTCCCACATCCCAGATGAATGCTCTTACCAACAGGCTAAACATTAAGATGGGCAGCAGCACTTCCTTCTCTGGACAGATTTTGAATGGGACCCGATCCACCAGGTGACTTCTGAACACACTAACTGGATCAGGCCCTGCACATGAGTTAGGCAGAACACTGATCTTCACCCAATTTGTGAATAAGTCTAAGGCTGAGCCAGGAGATAGGCACTTGGACACCTAAGAATGAGGCGGCACTGCACCCAGAAGCAGAAACACAGGCGCCTAGGGAAATTTTAGCTTGAAAACTTAGGAGCCAAATGAGTTTAGGCACCTACAGTGTTCATCAGTTTTGTGGATCTCAGTGGAGCCCAAAACTGGGATATATACACCTAAACCAGGACTTAGGCAGCAAACCCTGGAGTTTTAGGTCCCTACGTATCTTTTTGAATCTGGGCCTCTCTTTTTAACCACTTATTGGCTCTTTGGGTCTCATATTGTCAGGATTACGATGAGTCCCAAAGCAAATGGGTTTCAATGAACTTGAAATCCCACAATAAGCTCTTTCTTCCTAAGACATTGTGGGGCACCCATTCTATGCTTATTGATCTAATAAGACCTTCTATACCTCTTCCCCATTTCAAGCCTCCATCCAAACTTCTGACCTATTGCTCTGGTTTGGGATATGCCTTTTATCACCTCTGAAAAATCAGGTCGTATGAAGGTCAAAATATACTGCAATCTCAAAAGACTCCTACTACTCTAAAGTTATTAGGAAACAGTTAACATTCCCGAGCCCTACTGAGTATCAAGACAAATCAGCCACATCTCCGGGGATAATACTATTTGCCTATTAACACAGCATGAACTAAAAAGAAGCAGAGCCTAAAGGATGCTCCAGGCAAAGGTGAAACATCCCCATGTGGCTCCGCCAATTTGCAGTCAGGGAAAAATTCCTTTCAGATACACTGGGCCAGATCCTCAGCTAGTATAAATCAGGGCAGCTCCACTTGCCCCAAATATGATGATCATCTTCAGCCCAAAGCATTCCAGGAGGCCTCAGCTGGAACCAGAGCACACATACCAACCATCCACATGCCAAAAACAAGGTTGGCACCCCAGAATCCAGGTGATCCAATGCAACCTCTATAGGTAGCAAGGGTAGCAGTTCTTAATGAAACTGAGAGTAGTAATGTGTCTGCTCCAAGCTGACACCCAGCCAACATCAGCACCAGGAGAAGGGCAGTCCAGTCACCCAAGTTTACTAACTCAAACTCTTAACCCTGAGCAGCTCTCAGTTGAACCAGTCAAATGCCTGGCTGGGAACATATATAGCAAGGCATGATCCCTAGCTAAGGCTATATCCAAATTATATGACTGAGGAAACCAAGTCACTATATATGTGTAGTAGCTAATGCATAGCTGTTAGTGTGTAACTACTACATAAAGTAGTTCTTCCATACTCAGTTTAATCCTGTCATGAGATAAGTTTCTATATCTTGCATCCTCTCTGTCAAAACTGGTTGCGAGCAAATTATGAAATTTTACAAGATATAAAATTAAGTGCTAGTACATATTTAAGAGCAGACTTCAGTACTGAAGTTTTATTGTAAATAGTCAACAACTTTTAATGTAAGCCTCAACAAAACAAAATAAATGGTTAAATGAATAAATGAGTGCAGAATCATAGGGCATTTCTCTGACGTATCATCTTTAATACTGTGCCATTCAAAAGACAGTGTATTGACTTTAATGGAAAAATCCATGAAACAAACGTTTTTATATTTTTATTTTACAGGATGAACAGAATGAATGGCAGGGGGAATTTAATCTTTTTAATGTGGATATTTGATTTTTGTTTTTTATCTGTAATGTGAAAATCATGTAGTAGAGTAAATTCATCAGTTGTGTAATTCCATTGATTCAGTGCATTTGCAGTAGGGATGAACCTGACAAACGTTCACTTTTCTCAGACATTTGGACAGGTCGACACATGGATGGATTTTATTATGATCTTAGGTGGGTGACTAATTCTAGTTTTAAAATGAGGATGTACAGTATATTATAGTAATTATTAATTAAATTACTATTATACGATGCCCATGTACATCATATGTACTGTTGTGAGTTAAGTTATGGGAAGGCAGGATGATCTTGTGATCCAGGCACTGAATTGCAGCTCCAGAGATCTAGGGTTAGTTCCCAGCTCTGCCACAGAGCCTGTGTGACTTAATTTCTCTGTGCCTCAATTTGTAATTTTCTGCTTGAGTAGTTAATGTACGTCTCTTGCCTACTTCGGTCCCGATCTTGCAATTTTCTGCACTTATGTAGATCCCTGTTGAAGGCGATGGGGCTCCACATTTCCATAGTGATGTGCTCATGCTCAGTAAATTGTGGAATCAGAGACCTAGACATAAAGCTTTTAAGGGCCAAGTCTAGCTCTTACTGTGCATTTGTGCTATGCCTACCACAATTGGGCCATGATATTGGTTGATCTCTACAGGCGCTGCTGTCATTCAAATAATAATAATAAATGTAAATGAGCCCTGAGTTTGTGATAGGCACTTATAATAGTTTATATAAATCAAAACAGAAAAGTGTCTACTACTGTTTGGTGTTATAAACCAAATAACTAATATTAATGCTAAGTCATATGACAAACCAGTGAGAACCCAGTTGTCATCTCAAATGAAAATCTCCATTGTGACCAAAATATGTTCCCCTTCCCTCCCCCTCCACCACAATTGTCTGTGTGTGTGTAAGGCAACTCTCAACTTGAAGCACTTTCAAAGGGCATACTTTTTAACCTTGCATAAGATCCCCAAACAGGTCATTTACTCTTTCAACTCTCCCTGCCTCTTCAAGATTGTGGTGCTCCCCTCATTGTAATTAGACCATTTGACAAAGCAGACCAGCAACCAGAAGAGAAGCATTCCGTTCCCGGGCTGGACAATACCTCGTTTGGAACTTGTTGTTAAAGAGCCAGCAGGATTAACATGGAATCACCTTCCTTGGAAAATGGAGCCAAACAGATTCTTAGGAGACAAAATACTTTAAGGCAATCTCACTAGTCCTGAAAGTCTCCAGACTTACTGATCCTGTCACATTTAATTTAACTGATGACATGAACATTAAGCAGTGTTTCAAGGATTTTTTTTATGGACCACAATTCCTTTTTCTATTGTACACTATGGCAGTTTCAATTGCCTTATGAACAAAAGTGAAATACATCATTAAAGCCCTGGAAAGCACCTTCTGTTTAATTATTTAGACATGTATGTAAGAAGATTAGTCTTAAAGCAGACGTTCTTTTGGAATTAAATAGTTGTAATCTACATCCATTTTCTCCTGTTATTGTTTCTTTCTATTCCACATTTGATTTTTTTTTATTTTTTTTAGTTCTGATTTTGCACATTTTACTCCAATTCTGCATTATTATTATTAAATTCACCATGGGGTTTTAAAGTCCTTGTAATGTAATGCATATTTGAAGGCACTTATTAATGTAAACTCTCAAAGGAAATTCAGCCTGTTCTCAAAATATTTCACAGGCCTTTTAAGCTTCCCAATGGAAAATGAACTCTCAGATCACATAGTTTGACATTCTTAGCATATAAAATCTTTTTACACTCAACCAGTGGAATCAATCATTAGCGTTTGTTATAAACTATTTTGTTCTCTGCTGCAACTCAGAAGGGAGTTTTCTGAATGTCTTTCTTTGACCAAGAGTAGGTGTCAATCATATCATTGGGAATTTTTGAACAAAACAGTTTTTCATTTCACTGGAAAATGCTAATTTGTTGAAACCAAAACTATTTGTGGGATAAGGTCAGTTTCAATTAATCTCTTTTCCCCAGAATTTTTGGAATCAGGATTGAAGTTGCTAGCGCCTATTTTGACATTTTTCTAAACAAAAATTTTTGTATTTTAGTTAACTTATACTAAGAACCCAAACCAAAATGAAATGTTTCTATTAGCCTCATCCAATTTTTGTTTAGATTATTAGTTCAAAAAAGTTGGGATTGACTTTTCCTCCCTATTTGGGATGGGATTTAAAAAAAAATCTCAAAAATTCTTATATGAGAAGAAAACCATTTCCTGCTCAGCTCTAATTCCCACTCAGTTCTAATTATTAGGTCAAAAACAGTTTAAGGATCAGGAATCTGCTTTAAATTAATTGAGAATGAAATGGAAACACCTAGCCCTTTAAGGTCAAAGTACTTCTTATGCTAACAAAATGCAATAATAGAACATTTTAGATCAATTAGAACACTGCTCAGCTGGTAATTCATGGTAAAAATGCTTCATTTTTTTCTTGGAAAATAGAAATGAGTAGATCTCTGCAATGATTGTTTTTAGTTTCATGTCCATTTGAAAGAATGCTCACAATCATAATAATCAATAGTGATACAATAAGGTATCTAAGGTTGCACTTACTACAGTTTTTGGGATACAAAATATTAAAGCTACAGCTATTCTATAGTAAACTTTGTAGTGCATATGAAATTGGCTAATGATTAATTTTTGCTGTTTTTTCAAAATGTAAAAGGTTTGTCAAAATTTCACAAAAAGAAACACAGAAAACAGAATTTTACTTTGTTTTATTCTGCTTATATGTCAAGATTGCTTTTGCAATCGTGGATGTAGTCAATACACAGTGGATGGAGGTGGATGTTAATAGCAGAAGAAAAAGAAAATGCAGAATTGCTGATGTCTAAAGGTCACTTTCCGAAATGGTCAAAAAGTAATTTTGTGTGGTTCTGTTTTTCTCTCGCTCTAGAGTCTACACCCAGTAGAGGTCCATATTTGATATCAGAGCAACCTCCAACTCCGGCCTATAAGGCAGTCAAGTGACCGTTACAATGGCTCTTCACTGCCTCAGGCATTGGAAGAGTCACTGTAATTGTCTGTGCAGCTTCTTTTCACTCACACACCACTTCATCTCCATTTCAACCCCCCGCCCCAAAAAAGAACTACAAAATTGTTGGTCTAACTCGGCTTTCTTCCTATTAATGTAAGAATATTGACATTTTGTAATAAGTACTGTGCTTTCCTCCAGCTTCTGCAGCTGCATAACCTAAGCCTCCCCCCATTTCCAGCCTTTTTCCTGTACTCTGTTTCCGGCAGACATGCCTTTGCTCATGGCACTGATCTACTTAAAGCTATTAGGGAATATGGCTTTGCCCAGCAAATGTATTCAAGATGAACTCTGGGGAGAGGATTTCTTCTCTAGTAAGTACATACACAACAAGAGACTCTGAGATCCACTCTTGCTCAGCTTCCAGCAATTACTCAGCTAATGGCCTGTCTTGAATTGTGGCACAAGGGGGCAGGCAGGGGGGCAGGTGTAACACCAACAGACCCTGCTTGTCAGCAGACAGGATCAAACCTGGGACCTCTGGAGCTTAGTGCATAAGTCTCAACAGCATGAGCTAAAAGCCAATTGGCTCTTAGGTAAGGCTGTAGCACAGACTCATTTTAAGTCTCTTCAAGTGGACTCAGTGCCACCAGATGGGACAGAACACCACACCTGGAAGGTGTGTGGGTTACACAGGCACTGTATAGAGCTTTGGCTCCAGCATCCCAACTTGCTGGGTAGTATAGTTGCACTAGTGCACAGGGTGACATAATGCTGCATCAGGTGTAGACCTGACACAGGATACTTCCTCCTCAGAACTTGTGGCAGATGGAAACAGATTGTGACTGGGACGGGCTTGTCTACATCAGAAAGTTGCAGCGCTGGTGAGGGAGTTACAGCGCTGCAACTTAGGAGGTGTACACATCTGCAGGGCACCACCAGCGCTGCAACTCCCTGTTTGCAGCGCTGGCCGTACTCCCGTTTTGTCTCAGGTGTAGAGGATCCAGCGCTGGTGATCCAGCGCTGGTAATCAAGTATAGACACTTACCAGCGCTTTTCTTGACCTCCGTGGAATAAGCAGGTATCCCAGCATACCTGAGGAAGCCTCTGGTAATCAAGCTGGTCTCCTTCCCCCGTTTGCTCTCGCGTTCCCCGAACCCCGAGCAAGCAGGTCTCCTTCCCTGAGGTTTGCTGGGTGGTTCCGGGAACGCGAGAGCAAACCGCGGCGAAGCTGGTCTCCTTCCCCGGTTTGCTCTCGCGTTCCCCGAACAAGCAGGTCTCCTTCCCTGCGGTTTGCAGGGTGGTTCGGTGAACGCGAGAGCAAACCGCGGCGAAGCTGGTCTCCTTCCCCGGTTTGCTCTCGCGTTCCCCGAACAAGCAGGTCTCCTTCCCTGCGGTTTGCAGGGGGGTTCCGGGAACGCGAGAGCAAACCGCGGCGAAGCTGGTCTCCTTCCCCGGTTTGCTCTCGCGTTCCCCGAACCCCCGAGCAAGCAGGTCTCCTTCCCTGCGGTTTGCTGGGTGATTCGGCGAACGCGAGAGCAAACCGGGGAAGGAGACCAGCTTCGCCGCGGTTTGCTCTCGCGTTCCCCGAACCACCCTGCAAACCGCAGGGAAGGAGAGCTGCTTGTTCGGGGAACGCGAGAGCAAACCGCGGCGAAGCTGGTCTCCTTTCCCGGTTTGCTCTCGCGTTCACCGAACCACCCTGCAAACCGCAGGGAAGGAGACCTGCTTGCTCGGGGGTTTGGGGAACGAGAGAGCAAACTGGGAAAGGAGACCAGCTTCCCCGTGGTTTGCTCTCGCGTTCCCCGAACCTCCCTTGAAGCCGCCCAACAGCGCTGCAGTGTGGCCACATCTAACACCACTTGCAGCGCTGGTTGCTGTAAGTGTGGCCACTCTGCAGCGCTGGCCCTATACAACTGTACTAATACAGCTGTAACAACCAGCGCTGCAAAATTTTAGATGTAGACATGGCCGGAGAATCACAATCTGCTTCCAGTATGTTCTGGGGCAGTGCAGTAACACACTATCCCTTGCTGAAGTCTCATGGCAAAACCATGGTTGAGCTCCTAGTCAGACTGACATCTTCATTTTTAGTGCATCTTATCTAAGAAAGTGCATCATAGGAAATGAAGTTTTCAAGCTCATTCATTTTAGCAGTTTCAGCTCTTCCTCTATGCTGAGAAGATAGCAGAAATGAATGCTTCAGGTTTGTCTTTGAAATATGATAAAATACAATGTACAATCAGCATATTTATCAAGGACAAAGTCATATTAGAGAATGAATAATCTTCACCTTATTTTTACTTGTTTGCAAGACTTAAGAGAATAGAAACTTCTCCATTCTTGACAAAATATCTCTTTATTTCTAAGACTAGGGGATTTTTTAAATCTAGATTCGCTTGTGTATCACGTGATATAATAGTTAGCTTCCTTGAAACAATTGACCTGGTATTAATATGCTAGTTTTAGTGAAGGGGGATGGAAAACTCACTGAAGATTCCCATGTTTCACCACTTGTATACTTTCAGCTTAGCTCTTTACTATCCAAAGTTTATTCAAGTCAGTGGGAGACATTACATTTGCTTCCATTGACTTCAATGGGTATTGGATTGTGCCCCAAATGAAATATAAGACTATCATTGTTATATGTTCTAGCCTCATAGAAAACCTAGCACAATGAGATTCAACTTAGACATAGCCTTTAGGTCCTACCACAATCTAAAAGGTTAAATAATGATAAAACTAAATATTTATGAAGAGTTTCATGGGACCCAAAGAGATTTTGTCAAGGCACAGAACATAGACTCAAGATATTCTAATTCAGATCTTGGTTTTGAGACAGACTCCTTGTCACTTAATCTCTCTGACCCTCAAATCCTCATCTCCAATATGGGAATAGTATTTCCCTACTTCATAGCACGTTGTGATGACAAAGTTATTGTATGTGACATGCTCAGATTCTAATGGAAAGGAGGGTCAAAGAAGTACCTAGGTAGGTAAGCAAAGGGATGAGCAGTGAATTCTCTCTTCAAAAACCCCTGATCGGATTTATGAGTCTCTCTGATATTTTGTATTAGAGTAGCAAGAAACACCCGAAGAAGGGACTGAGATGCTGTGTGTCAGAGAGAAATCACCCAGGAGCTCTACAAAGAACCTCATTAGCAGGTGATCGTTCACATAAATTATCCCAGACTAGCCCCAAGCCCCATAACAAAACAGAGCAGCAGTTAACTCTGACAATGAAGCCACTCACATGGTTTCTCCTTATTTATAGATATGCTCATCCAATCATAGAATTCTACACAAAAACATGGCAAAACTCAGTCACAATCACAAATTTGAATGGCAAAATGAATTTTTTGGAAAATTAAAAATCAAAATTGTTGGGGAAAAGATTTTTAAAAATTATACCAATTTTTCATCTGAACTTTTGTTGAAAAATGGGGAATTTCAAAGAAATCAAAACTTTTTTTGAAAACATTTGCTTTCTTTGAAACAACATTTCTTGATTGCACTGTTTTGTTTTTGTTTGTTTTTTCAAAATAATTTTGACCAGTTCTAATAATAATGTCCTCCTAGCTTAATCTGAAGTTCCTCTGGGATCATAATGTATGGCCTTAAACTGTAAATGTGCAAACTGCATTTTTCCTGTGGATTATGGGTTTTCCTCATTTCCAGTATAATTCCTGATCCATGATGTACAATAGTACTGTAACAGTCGGCTGGATTCACTTCAACTAGAGCAAGGGAGCTGCAATTTGCACTTCCTTAGTCTCCTAGGATATTCCCAACACACACTTCAGTTACTTGGGCTTTATGTTTAGAGTAGATTTGGGCCCATTAAGATCATTTAACTAGGTCTTCTGGATAGGTGCTAAGGGTCTCATTTTGCTCTCAATTGCTCCAGTGTTAGGCTCCAATTCTGCAAACTTTTACATGTGTCCTTACCTTTATTCACATAAATAGTCTCATTTGAGCCCATATGACTACTCACATGAGTAAAGTTAAGCATGTGAGTAAGTGTTAGCAAGCCTGGGGCCTAAATCAGTACTAACTGTTATGTTATGAGAATTTGGTCTTACCTCTTCCTACAGCTATGTTGTTGTTTAATATCCATCAACCAACTTCTAGTAACTAAAATCTCAAAATAATGCCTATAGATA
The DNA here is from genome assembly GCF_025201925.1 of Gopherus flavomarginatus. NCBI lineage: Eukaryota > Metazoa > Chordata > Testudines > Testudinidae > Gopherus > Gopherus flavomarginatus. The sequence goes on along the minus strand of NC_066619.1, from coordinate 33,618,346 downwards.
TATATGTCTTTAATTTGTCATTATGAGTTGTTACATATTTACTGAGCAATGCAATGCAACTAAGTTATGCAACTCTTATTAGCCACAAGAGAAGGCTAACATATTGAAATGAAAATGTAATATAATCTGCCTATCTACATTAGGCCAATAGGAAATGATTTACACGCAGTGCAGGTGAAAAGGAAAATACTCTTCCCTTTTTTTCAGCCCTAACTTTATTGAGTTTTTTCTTGCAGGATTCTAGACACCAAACTTTACAAATATTTATAGAAGTTTCTCACTAAGCACCAATTAAACACTGAATATCTCTGGATGTTGGTTTTGAAAAACTTCAGTCAATAAATACGTTAGGTGATAACCAATATGGAATTCTCATGCAGCTGAAATTTACAATATCAGTTGCTTAGTGATGAATGGAAAAAAGATTCTCTCATCAGTATAAACCTGGCTGTAGTGCCATTTCATAATGAACTGGCAGTGCAAAGCCAGAAGGTTTGCACCTGTCACCACTGAACTGAGATTAGTTACTTGGCATGTGAAACAAGGCTAGAGATGAATGCTGTTTCACACTAGACAATCTGAATATATGTCCTAGAAACAGAATATAAAGTTTCTGCTGTCAGTTGCCATAGGATTTAGGCCCTCACATTTCCCTATTAGAAGGATTTTTACATGGTCCTCACTGGTACTTTGCCACATACATAGATGTTTTACACAAATTGCAAACCCCTTTGATCCATTAAGATACAGCAGAATACAGTGTTCATTTTCTTGAAGGTTTTCTAGGCCTCTAAAAGGAATTTAGAAACAGGATCTTATAGCAGGCCTCACACAACCATGATTATCAGCCTTTTCTTTCTCTGAGACTGGAATACATATAATAACAAAATGACTCTTAATAGCTGAAGAGTACATTACTTTATGAACGACAATTTTAACCATTTCAAACCTAGGCAAGTAGTGTTAGGTCCCAATAATTTCCATATAATGCTGGGTGCTTTCTGTAGAAGAGTCAAGTCTTGTGTCTTCTCCCTCTCTGCTCTTTGTAGATTATATATAATTACTCCATAATTACAGTTGTACCACAGCTGTAATATCCCACATCCCAGAATAGTCATGAATGTGACTTAAAGAGCTGTAGGTATTAGGTTAAACAACCTGGCAGGTTAAAGTGTAGGTCAAGTGCTCAGTGAGTACCTGAAGAAATTACCTCCAAAATGATAGCCTTGTGCAAAATGTTCTCATTAGCTTTCAGCACCACCATTATAACATCAAGAGTAGGGGAGAAAAGATCACATGGATTAAAAAAAAAATGTTTATTAATTGGTCCTGGGAGGAAAAAGAAGGAAAAAGACCTGGTCTTATTTTATTTTTTTTAATTAAAGCAGGCTCTCTACTCTTATATTTATTTAGGGATAGATTGTGGTAGTCTTGCTTACATTGAGAAGTATCTTTTTATTCCATGTTGACTTCAGTGGGACTATTCATGACATAAGGTACTCTTAAACATGAATAAAGCTATCAGACTGGGGCCCCTGAGCCCATTCCATACTGGGAATAGAACCATGCTTTTCTATAGCATGTTTAGGTAGCCAGAGTGGTTTAATTTTCCACAGTATCAGCATCCAAGTGTTGAGAGAGATCTTAACACCCAGCCACCCCCACCCCCACCCCCACCCAATCATGCTACCAGAATCTTGCTATGGAATATCCTACTAATTTGGTTATAGGACTATTTCAGAGCACTCTTTGGGGCAGGGATTCTCTCTATTTGTGTGACTTGTAGAGTGCAAAACACATAAATAGAATAGTAATTACAACAATGTGGGATTTGATCCTGAAATACTTATTCACAAGAATGATCCTAATTCCCCAACGTTATTCCTTTAAAGGACTTGGATTTGTAGCTATGTTGAATGTGGATGAAAATGAGGTCAAAGAACTGTGTTTCATAGTTGGACCACACTCTATATTTGCATTAGTAAGACATATGATGCCTCCTTTATATGCTTATAGTACAAAGGCTAGCATGCAGGAAGTACAAGCAGTGGTATGTGTTACAATCATGCTTTATTAACTATACTTAATGGCTTCATTGTCCAATAATATTTTGCTTTATTTACATTCTTTGTCATCACCAAGAACCACTGCAACAATCACCACACATCTTTCACTCCTGCTTCTCTTCTCAATGCACACTATGAATCTCTGGTTAGTACAAACTCAACTCTTTTGGCGTCAAAGTTACAATATAGTTGTCCCCTGACACGATAGAAGCACAGTTCTACCTTGCAGTGTAGACAGGACCTTTGTTATTTTCCAATCCTGCGTAAAAGACTTGGACAGTTACAAGTGAACTGAGTTGAGATATTGGAGACACAAAAGGCTTGAGCATTATTCACAGTTAGTGTTCTCCATACTGATCTGCCTTCAGTGCCACTGTGGTGGTTGGATCAATATAAATGTACAAGCTCTTTGAGGCAGGGATCATCTTTTTGTTCTATGTCTGTATAGTGGTTGGCACAATGGAGTCCTGGTTCCAGACTGGGGTGCCTATGTGCTACATCAGTACAAGTAATAGTAAATTAAGCAGCTTGAACTGTGCTTTAACCATGAAGGGGTCAATGGGGTTGTAACCAGATCCCCAGACCTGGCTGTATATGTACTGTAGATAGAGTTTGGAAAGGAAAATGTCATGGATCTGGAGTGAGACATATGCAGCTGCACATACCTGGTACGCTAATGTTTATGCTTATAGTTGATAGCTTGCCAATATCAGAGCCAGATTTATTAGGGGGTTCACACAATTGTTTCACAGAAAACTACTTATCCTCTGGCACTAATAATAATCCTCTCTCCTATTTCAGACTCGGCATTTGGGATAGAGCCACTACTTCCACTTTCCTGCAGAATGAGCCAGTAACAAGTTAACCACCCTTCCAACAACTATGGGGCAGACTGTTTGAATTAGAATGAGATGGGTACAGGTGGTCCCACCTGCTTTTTTTTTTTTTAAATGTTGTATTAGCTATACAATGTTGTATTAGCTGTAGCTCTTCATTTTGTCTTTTGATAAAGTTGTTCATTGATATAAAAGATTGCATTGCATCAGATAGAGATATTTTATTTCTGGGTCTTTTAGTCACGAACAAAAGTCACTAGTCTTCCAAATAGATCATCACCAATACATAGTAAAGCTTCTTGGGAAAAGAATTATTAGCACAGTGGTTCTCAAACTTTTGTACTGGTGATCCCTTTCATATAGCAAGCCTCTGAGTGCAATCCCCCTAAAAAATTAAAAACACTTTTTAATGTATTTAACACCATTATAAATGCTGGAGGCAAAGCAGGGTTTGGGGTGCAGGCTGACAGCTCATGAACCTCCTCTAGGTAATAACCTCACGACCCCCTGAAGAGTCCTGACCCCCAGTTTGAGAACCCCTGTATTAGTGAGAAAGAGGCCTAGTCAATGAGGAGAAAGACAAAAATCAAGGATGATGCAAAAATGCTTAAGCTGTTATTGTATGTCAAATACAAGCAAAACAAAGAATAAAAGAGTATAGACCATTAAGGTACTGAGATCCTGTCAATACAACTGCCTTTTAAAATAAACTATAAGAAAATTTGGGGGGAAACATATACAAACCAACAGGTCCAGGGAATTAGCTAATATTCTAATTGCTGACAGTTACCTGGAGAACTGCAGAACTGAAGAAAAGCAAATAAGGTGTCCATCTTCGAAGCAGCAAAAGCAATTATCCTGGCAACTACTATCTAGTAAGTATAAGCTGGTCTCTAGAGAAATTGGTCCAGATGCTGAACTAGTGTAAATGGGCATCACTCCATTGACTTCTTTGGTGTGACGCCCATTTACACTGCCTAGTAACTGTCACATTATCTTTCAGTAGCTAAATAACAAAACCATAGGTAATAAACAACAACCATACGAGCAATAAGCCATGCCAAACAAAATCAGTTGAAATTTTTATCAAGTTACTCATTCAGAAGACCGAAGAAAAATAATAGAAGTAATGTATATATGGACTTTAGTAAAGAGATTAATATACAGCCTAATGGAGTCCTACTTGAATGTGAACTCTACCTCAGACTGGAAACTGGTTAGAGAACCTAGCCGCAGGCTGTTGGAAGAAGATATCCATAGATTTAAAGGAGCACTTGAAGGAAAGCCATCAAAATGTAATGAAAAAAATTCTGAAAATAAATTAAATATGTTACTTGAAACTTTTTAGTTCCAGTATGACATCTCATTCTGCAACGGCAGAATGGTATTTGCTGTTCAATTGCTCATCCATTGTAGAATAATTGCTTTGGGTTTCCCTTCTAATTTGGGGTTCAGTCCTACAAGGTGATAAGTTCCACTGAAGTCAGTACAAGTTGAGAGTACTTGGCACCTTGCAGAACTGAAGGCTTATTTAATGGTTATGCTTTACCACTAATATTTCCCTTTCCTATTTACACAAAGGCTCAAACTTCTTTCAGCCATTTCCTTAGTTGCCAAAGCTCAAACTGTCAGATAACAGCCAGAAAGATGAACTAACAGAAGAACTTTCTCACCCAACTCTTTCCTTGGATTGTTATCCTTTTTTTATTATTATTATTACTCTAAGGCACTATTGAATGGGTAGAAAGGAAAGACAGACCTGAAATCACACTAAATATACAGTACATCTTTAGTTGGTTAGTAAATTTCTTGCTCTCAACTTACTTATCTCAAGCAATTTCAGAAGGAGAATTATGTATTAGTTCTTTGCTAGGAATAAAGTGGAATAGTGAAAGGGAGAAGAAAGAGAAGATAGTTGATGGAGCAATCAATTCTTAAGGTCTCTCTCTGCTGGAGAATCTGTATCAGAGGTTCAAGGATGACAGAATTCATCCAAGAACACCACATGTGCAAATCCATACTCCTAAGCCACCAGGAACAGGTGCATAGACTGTTAGCCATTATGGCAGGAGGTTTAAAATTAAGAAATCAACATTAGCCTATTTTCCTTTTCTTTACACTTGCACTAAATTTTATAAATGTAGCACTAGTTCCATGGTGCACTGCATATCTTTTAATTAAAGGAATTAAGGAGATGTTTCTGATGGGGGGGGGGGGAAATGCTGCTTACACTGGAAATAAGTGGGGAAGGGTCATGACATGAAAACTAATAGCCTGGTTCGCCAACTGGCTAAAAGGAGCAGACAAAACAAGTGTTGTTTCTGAGTTCAAGATGATTATTTCAGTATCTTCCCATCTATATTTTTATTTATTAGACTTAGCAAGAGTAAAAAAGTTATCAAATGTACAAGAGCCACACAGACGTCACCAGCAGCACACATGCAAGCGTTTTGCTAAAGACAAGTGACACTTCTTGAAATGGCTGCCAAGAAAAACAAGTACACAGTGAATCATCCATTGGCACAGACTAGGAATAAAAACACTGGGCATCGTTCCAGGCTGCCAGCACTGTAATGCACCTCTCCAAGCCACACAGGACCAGGAAACATATAGCACTATGCAGTAGAAGCTTTGAGAAAGACCACATGGCAACCTGTTTCAGGAATTGCATCTGAAGTGTGGCTTAGCCCCAAGTCTCTGAGCCTGGGATTTATTGTACAATTCAAGATACCAACACAGTTGGGGGTGTTCAGCGACCATATCACTTACACTACTTAAAGTCACTGACTTTTGTGCCATAACCATGGTATGGGTGGAATGTAAGATCTTTAAATTCTGTAAAGGCCAGAAAATTTCTGGCATTCTAAACCATCAGATGGGAAGTATACCACAGATTAACACTTCACGAGTGTAATTGCTTCCTCTATAAAGAGATGCCTTTAATATATTGAGTTCAGCTGTGATCAGTTTGCCTGCGTGATGTTCCATTTAGAATGTGATGAAGTCCATTATTTTAATTTTACAACATTTAGCTAAAATAAAAAGCTATCCTCTGGCAGAGGGAGGGTCACCATCTCCACCAGCACCACAGTGTCTTTCTGTAGGCTTCATTGCTCTTAATCATTTTGTAAGTGCTCCATTCCCGCTGGGTTGTCCCTTTGCCTCTTTGCAGCATAGAACAAATTTATAGTGTGCATAGAAGCATACCTCCCAGTAACCAGAAGCTGCAATTTCAGAAGCTTTTTAAAAATGCTGAACTACTCTATTTCTCATTGCAGTTACTGAGAGTTGCAAACTATCAGCACATAGGCCCTAATTCAGGGAAAACAACCCTATTCTGGACAGCATTTAAGCACGTTTTCCTTTAAACATGTGTTTATGTGGCAGTGAGATAGTGGGATTTACGCATGTGCTTAAGTGTTATCCTCAATAGGGATGGGTTTAAGAATCCTTTTTTGAATATGGGACTTACTGAGAAAATACAAATTGTATTTGTATTCTAGTGTACACAAAAGATGTAAGAAAGATTGCAACTTCTTTAATTATAAATCATTGGTTTCGGCTAAATCTTTCCATGTTTTCTTGAATGCAGGGGCAGGGAAGATAGTTTGAAGAAAAGTCCCTCCTCCATTTCTGAGATACTTTTCCCCACTTGGGTATCTTTTTCCCATTGGGTGGGAGGGAATTACACACAGGGTGTTCAGTAATAGCATCATTGCCTACCTCAGCATTCAAAAAATCATGACCCAAGTCCCCAAAATAATGAAACTGGCTTAAAAACAAATATTTAAAAAAATTAATTTGGCATGCAGTTTATTTGTTTTCTGGTTTTTTAATCTTTAGGAACACATTTGTTACATGTTTGAGTTTTTCTCCATAATCATGATGGCTAGATGCCTTCTCTTTAAAAGATGGGAACTGAAAACCTAATGTAATTACATAATTCCTGGAGCAGGTGCTTCAAGAAAAAAAAACGCCAGATACTGTGAGACTCACAATAAAATGAGTTGGTAACACTTTGATATCTTCATTTTAAAGTACAAGGTACCTTATACAAGGTGCCCTCTTGCTGAAGCTGCAATAGGATCTCTTTAAGATCTGTTGGAGGTGGTAACAGGCACTGATAGATTCTACTTCATTCTCTACAGATAATGCTAGAGGCTGGTTTACTGTATGATTAGAGAGAGAGAGTGTAAATGGGGGCTCTTTAACTGTATGCTTCTGTGTATCTGTTTCTTGGATAAGCTGGTTGCTTCTTAGCTGCAGGTTCCTCTGAGTATTTCTGTGTTTGGTGGGGTGGGTAGGCTGGGAGTTGCAGCATGCTGTTATCATGTATGCAGATTTGTGAGATTTAGGGCTTGTCTACACTACCCCGCAGTTTGTACCAAAATGCTGTGCTGTAACTCTGTTGTGTGAATGCTGTGGGACAAACTAAAAGGACTCCTAGTTCTTATTAATGTAAATCTCTTCAAACAAGATTAAACTAGGAATCCTTTAGTTCACACCTGCATCATCCACATGGGGGAGTTACAGTGCAACACTTCGACGCGCACTGCTATTCACACCTCCATAGTCCAAACTGTAGGGCAACGTAGACATAGCCTGAGCATGTTTTCAGTTGATTCCCCTGGTAGTCCTAAAGGCAGAGTAAGAATTATTTAAAGAGGAAAAGAAAATTATTATTTTAGCTGGATTATGTCACAAGTGAGCAAGAAAAACTTGGATACTACATGAATCAATCTTTCCATAGGCCATAAAGCCAAAACCATAGGTGATTTTGGTTTTGTCCTTGAAAAGGCAAAAAACACAATTATCTAGATTTTGTCAAACCAAAACACAACCACCATAATTTATATCCTCAAAGGATTTTGTGTCAAATGATTTCCAGATCCTAATTGCTCAGAATCTATTACAATATAATACCTGTCTACTGTATTAAACATATACTGCACCATACACAAAATATGAATAGTTGGCTCTCATGTGAATATAACAATTAATTTTAAATATGATACTCTCCTGCTTGCCCTAGGTATCTTGTGTAATGTATGGCTGTGATTTAAAACCCAGGGACCCTAATATTTTTATAATCTTTATTTTTATAATCTATTCCACAACAAAATAAAAGCATGGTAAAATACAGATGCTGCATTCAGCTTCATTTTGAAGATAGATGCTGGAAATTGACAGGTAAATTGTTGGTGTAATAAAAGACACATGGATCCAAGAGGGAAGTAATATAAATATTTGAAAAACAAAATTTACTTTAATATTAGAATGGCTAAAAGTAGATGATTTTAAGACAAAACGTTACTCATATAATCAAAGCATGAGCAGTGGTGACTCCATGTTACCACATAACACTCTTGGTGGATTGTCTCAATTCTCACTCATTACAATCAATCTGAACCTTATCCTTCATGGAGGAGCATGTGGGTGGGTCTCTGCACCCATGCCAACTTCCTTTTGTGTTCAGGTCTTGTATAAAGAGTCCTGTGGCACCTTAAAAACTAAACAGATGTATTGGACCATAAGCTTTCATGGGTGAATACCCACTTCGTCAGACACATGACAGGTCTTGTGTGTACAGCTAAAGTTCTGGAGATTTTAATCTTTATCAGAGCAACTCTATTATTTAATGGAAATCATGTTAAGAGCTGTATCATTTATGCATGGTAATATTTTTCTTCTAGGGCAATGGTTCCCAAACTTGTTCTGCCGCTTGTGCAGGGAAAGCCCCTGGTGGGCCGGGCCAGTTTGTTTACCTGCTGCGTCTGCAGGTTCGGCCAATTGTGGCTCCCAGTGGCCATGGTTCACTGCTCCAGGCCAATGGGAGCTGCTGGAAGTGGCATGGGCCGAGGGACATGCTGGCTGCCCTTCCTGTAGCTCCCATTGGCCTGGAGAAGCGAACCACGGTCACTGGGAGCCGCGATCGACCGAACCTGCGGACACGGCAGGTAAACAAATGGGCCCGGCCAACCAGGGGCTTTCCCTGCACAAGCGGCAGAACAAGTTTGGGAACCACAGATCTAATTCAATGCAATTTTCATTTCAATAAAAATTCTGTTATGTTTAAATAACTCATTCGATCTGAAATTGAATGTCCCCTCTCATTGTGATCAAATGATGCATATTTGACCACATGCAGTTTACAACCAAATAATCTAGATTAAAATTATAGTGTTCTTTACTATATAAAGGAAGTAAAGCAGTACAACATAGGATCTGATTTCTCAGTAAATGGCATGGAATTTTATTGTTAGTTTCATAGCATTTAAGGCCAGATAGGAGCATTGGATCATCTACCCTGATCCCCTGTGTGTCACAGGTCATTAATTTTCACCCAGATATCCCAGTATTAAGCCCAGTAACGCAAGTGCCTCAGAGAGAGAACAGGAGACGTTGAGGTATCACCAATACCTGAGGCCCCTATAACATCAAGGAATTAATTAGATGAGATATACCCAGATGAACTTGGCAGGCAATTCATGCTACATCCTACAGGAGAAGACAAAAGGTCTCTGCAACTAAATGTTCAGCATCATTTCAACGTAACATTTCCTCCAGCGTAGCATGAAGTGATTATCATTGCAAAGTCTTCATAATGATTTAAACAAAAATTATGCTTAATTTTTATTATTTCTTCTTTCTATGAAGTGAAACATTGTACTCTGAATTATAATACACAATTAGATCAACCACTGAAACACTCTATGTTACATGATATTACTTACCAAGACTAGATTTAGTCTTGAAGTCATTTGAAGATTAAACTTCAAACAGTGCCATCTATACAGCAGTGGCAGGAAGGCCACTTTGCTCATCCATTGGTCAGCACATAAGCCTTTTAAGTGATTTTTCTCAGAAATTAAGAACATACTACAAAAAAAAAGTCAATATTTTGTCCTTTTAGAATTACTACATTTGCCCACCAAATCCTACACAGATAGAGATAAAAGCTCTTCCATGAGCAAAAAGCACATTTTTTTCTGTTGCTACAAAATATTGATGAAATGCTCTATTGAGGTGGAGACCTCATTAATTATTTGATTTACAGAAAAAAGAAGACAGAGGGAAATGAGTGCCCTGGCTAATGCCATGATGTACCATCTTGAGACTTAAGATCTTTTTAATGTATTCGACAGCAAAGCAGCTGAAAAGGGAAAGAGGGAACTGAATGGATCCATTAATTTAATTGAAGCTAGCTCTGACAAGAGATAAAACATCTCGGGCTCTGCATCTCTTCAGGCTGCATCAGTTCTATAATAAACAGTCAATGATCCATAGGGCAAAAAAAAAAGAACTAAAGATATACATAGACTCTAGAGACTTCAAGGCCAGTAAATATCAACAGAGGCAGAGGTGAATAGATTCTGAAGAGGCCTTCTCTTCATGCACCAGCACATAAGTATTGAGCATCTACTGTATATGCTCCATTGTGCAACTCTGAAGAACTCTGGGGTTAGCTGTAAGTAATTTGCACTTCATATGGAAAAATTATATTTGTTCATTTTTTGCAGGCTTCTGAGAAATGCACTTTGTCTCTGTCTCTTGAAAGAGATGGAAAATAGACTTCTACTCATCTTTGAAGCAGCTATAAAAAATGATGCTGTCTTTCACATGTCTATTTTTTCAAATATGTAGTTGTTAGATACTTGTTTTAGACCTAGGAGATCAGCAGTGCTTCTATTTTCTCTTTCAGTGGTCACTATGATTGTGTACAGTTAATACTGTAAACAATTATTTTCAGCAGTTATGCACAAGTGGGGACATTTTAAGAATGATATCTCATGTATGGGTTTCTTTAATATTATTATATAACAAGTTTTAAAAAGGAGTTCAGCTAAAAATCACAACATTTAGACCTGACACAAAGTACCTCAACTCTTCCCTTCTTATAAATAGATCCAGTTCTCCTTCACTTCTTACTCAGGGAAAACTCCCCTTGAAGTAAAAACTAAGTGAAGACTTCCTGATCCAGCCCATCACACATCCATACATTACAAAAAAAAAAAATTAAGACCGATGAGGGAAAAAATAAAAATCCCTCCAACTAACATTTAGTAGTTTGAATTTCAGTCTTGATAAAGCATGATTTATATTTTGAGGTGTACATGGTGGGCCTGATCCTCAGCTGGTGTAAAATGATGGAGCTCCAGTGACTTCACTGGAGATGTGTCAATTTATATTCGCTAAGGGTTTGGCTCAATATCTGTAGAACAAAGTAACATCAGTACTAAAAATCCACAAAAGGCACCACTTGTCAAGATCTGCTCCTGAGCCTTCTGAAATCAATGGAAGTTTTGACATTAACTTCTGTAGCAGGATCAGCCCCTTAACGAGCAACTTAAAGGCAAGGTTTTTTGTTTTTTTTTAAGGAATGTGATCACTTTGTCATAATTGGCCTCTCTTCACCCATTAGCTGGGCTGCAGTTGGGTTTCCTTTGAGAGAAAGGCTGGGGGAATAGAAACTGTGAAACAAAGTGTTCTTTTGAAGGGGGACACGGTGTGGTTTCTGGCACCAGGTCTAATGAAGTCAGGCACTGCAGCCAGAGAGCTCTGGCTGAATTAAAGTTAGGTGGTTGTTTTTAACAATGCGATTTTGCTTCAATCCTTTAGATTCTTCTGAAGCTATAATATGAAAGTGATTCATAGTGATTAGTAACATGGGATAATGCACACAGAACTTGGGCATTTTTCCTTAAAAAAATTCCCCCAGAACAACAACAAAAATTCGTCCACTTCATATACGTGGTTTGACTTCTGCATTGAATCTCAGTGAAATCAGGATGAATCAGTGGTGGTCAATTTTTCTACCTTGACACATTACAACGTGGTGTATACTAGATCATTTTGAAATATTTAAAAAAAAAAAGTCTTCACAAAATAAAAATGATGATAAATGGATATGTGTTAGGTTACAGGGTGCAAATTTAGGGAGCAGTTCTACCTTAAAAAAGTACAGGACAGTCTTAATGGTTGTTATACACAGTAAAAGCTTCATAATGCTCTTTCTGGAGTTCCAGGGAAGCACAGCTGCTGAACCATTCCATTTTGAAGTCAGCCAATAGAGCTGCTAGTGTGGAGAGGATGTGGGATTATGACCCTGCCTCCTCACCCTCTTGACAGAGTCTAGTGATTATAGTAGCATCAATCATAAGCAGCAGCTTCCACCCCCTAAAAGCAGTCCTTGTGCTGGCTTTTTGCACCCTGCCCATATTACACACCCATGCAAGTCAGAGGTCTTCTTTCTTAATCAACTTTGGTAATTCTGCAGTGTGTTGGTTTTCTTCAGCGGCTGTCGGTATGTTTTACGCCTTTAAGACTTGTGGTAACATCTTATTTTCAAGGATATTCTGTAGGACAAAAACAAATAGCCACAAAACAAAACAGAGCCAAATGTAATCAAAACTTATAACCAAGAAAAATACTGTTTCAGCATTCCAAACATCAATCTTTTGACAATTCTGGCACTAGATTTCAGTGTAGTAGCAACAGGTAATATATTCAAATACAATGATGCAGTGTAAGCAGAATATTGTTTGCTTTCTTCCATTTTAATCTTAGGACACTGAAAATTAGATTTTTTATAGCTTTCACCTTATATGTTAGTCAGTTGCAATTTGAATAAAGTACATTTAAATTTTAAAAGAACATGGGTGATGGCAAGTGAAACAGCCTCCGTTCTCTTAAACAGAAGGCATTTGAACTGAGTATATGGAGTGCAATGGTGCATTAATACACCACTCTGTGAAACATGTGCAATGTCTCACATATGCTTTATTTGGAGCTTATTAAGCTACCATTGACCTTCAGAATTGTAGTCCACAGAAGGTATCCTCATAGTGTGCTAGAGTGGGTTGTCAAAGTAACTATGTACAGCAAATAGTAACTTTAAATCACGTTGTTTTCACTAATGGTTCATAGCAATCATTCCCTTTTAAATGGCTGGAGCCTTGCTATTAAGTCATAACCCACACGGGTTGGTGATGCCACGGTTCTTGGAGGCGTTCTGGCTGACTAAGCTTCAATAGCTATGGAACAGTGGATTTCATTTGCCAGAGTAGGGGCTAAAAGTCCCTTTAACTAGCTTCCCTTCCAACAACACAGCTTTGATGGATAGTTAAAGAGGAGGAGGGGCGATAGACTTATCTAGTCTCATTGATGTGCTCAATGAGGGTGTAGCTCTAGACTCTCTTATGAAGAGGTCAGAGTTAAAAGTTTCCAGCTACTCTGCCATTAAGTCCAAGTCAGTGCAGAATCACAACTGGCAAAAAGTATTATAAAATAAATAGTTTTTACTGAGTATAGCAATAGATTGTTTCCTTGAGCCCCAAAGTAGCAGTTATTGTGACACTTAGATTGCTTGAGTGTTTCCATTCCAGTATTTTCTCTTTTTCATAGTTTTCTCCTTATCTAAGGAAATGTTCCAGGACTGGGATGAGTGGTTGGAGTTTCCCCAGGCCAGACGGAGATGGCAGGGATGAAGGCTGTACTGATATATAGAGAGGGTACGTAACAAAGAGACTCTGTATCTGATGCTCTCTTAGAGTGCAGCAAAGCTGAGGCCTTCTAAGGGTTGTCTACACAGGAGGTTTAATCTGAAGCTTTTTGATGCATGCAGGTAACATGCACTATTCAAGCCATGCCACTAGCATTTACATGGAAAGCTTGCTTCACCTTTCAGTTTGTGTCATGTGTTCATACAACAGCAGTTTGCTCTGGGGGCCTGGCATTCTCGAAAGATATCCCACTGACCCTTTTTCTGAGCAGCGTGTATCTGTGGATACTTTTAGCTGTGAACTGTGGGAAGCCAGGTCAGTTCGATTTCTTTTAAAAAGAAATCAATGTTTTCTGTTATCTCCATACTATGCTTCATTTGTAAGTGGGCTAGAACCTTTTTTGAACTGCTGTTGGCCAACATGGACCCTGCTATGCTGGCAACCATGGTTATATGCAGAGGTGGCTTGGGCTATATTTCAACACTCAAAGCTGGACTGACAGCAGTCCGGGCAGAGCGAAAAGCAGTTAGTGTCGGTGGCTTGGACCTGCAGTCAGGAGTGAGCAGCAAACAAGTAGTTCAGAGCCCAGGCCCTTAGTTAGGACCAGGCAACAAGTCCTCCAGGCTCAGCTAGAGCCCCCAAACACAGGCAGGGGGAGGGCTCAGGCAGAAGTAGAGCCTATCCTTACTTGGCAGACTATATGCAGATGCAGGCCCTCTGGACAAAGGAGGGGGTGGGGTAGCAGGGGGGACGTGGCCCCGCCCAACTCCACCGCATCCCAGCCCAGGGCCCTAGCAGTGGCAGGGGGTCCATCAGTGGAGATCCTCCCGCAACATGCGGACCTGGTTGCAGGTCAGCTCTCAACCAGACTGTTGTCTAGTTCCCTCAGGCTACTTCCTATCTTCCCCTCAGGGTGTACTTGAGTCTCTAAGGGGTCCTCTGCATTGTCCAGACTGAAGGACAGTGGCAGTCCTGGCAACTCCTTCTTCGCTTGGTCCGTGTGAGGCTCCGGCAGTGCCAGCCAGTCCTCAGCGTCGCAGGGGTCCACAGCAATCTCAGTTCAGGAGCGGGCTGGAGGTGTCTGGCCCCTTCAGCAGCTGCGACCCAACTGAGCTTGGAAGCCCACCTTTGTACTTCCTCTCCCACCCACTGACTGCTGGTGGGAGGGGTGAGCACAGCCTGGTTCCACCCACCAGGGCTCTGCGAGTGGCCCCTCCCCCCAGGTCAATGGGAGGCCACTCCACCTCACTACATGGACAAATTCAACCTTGAACTTTGCCTATTGCCCCAAACAGATGGCAGGGCAGCAGGAGAACATTCTGTGGCATCAGCAGCAGGATACTCCGTGGCAGTAGAAGGTGAAGGAGAAAATGGAGGACACCAAGCAGTTGGTATTAGAGGACTGGTTCCTGGAGCAGCTTCACACTGTGCAGCAGTGTTTCTGGGCTCAGAATGTCAGCATGAATTGGTGGGAGAGAATATTTGAACCTGGGGTGACCAGCCATGGTGAGCATTTCAGGATAGGGAGGGCTACCATTTTTGAGATACATGCTGAACTCACCCTGGAATTGTAACGACAGTACCAACATGCAGTGCCCCATACCTCTGGAGAAGCAGATTGCCATTGAGATCTGGAAGCTGCCACCCCAAAATGCTACCAGTATTCAGCCAACAACTTCAGCATGAGGAGATCAAATTATTGGGGCCACAGTCTTGCCGATCTGGTATGCCATGAGTAAGGTACTGTCTCACTGGCTTCTATAGCTGAGTAATGCTCAGGAAATTATTTATTGCTTTGCAGGGAAGAAGCTCCCAAACTGAATTGGGGCAATTGATCGAACCCATGTGCCTACTGTTTGCTGCCCTCCACGCACAGCACAGCATGGAATTTATAAACAGAGAGAGGTTCTCCATAGTTCTGCATGGGCTTTTTAAACACTGTGGAGTGGCCTGGAGGAGTTCATTTGGACCTCAGGTCTATTTAGATTAATGGAGAAAGGACAGTTTGTCCACAAGATTGCCAGGGATATTAACGATGTGGAGATTGCTTTCTCTTAAACAAAAGTCATTTGAGGTGAATCTACGGCATACAATGGTCCATTGCTACTTCACTCTGTGAAAGGTGTGCAATATATCACATAGGTTGGGAGGTATCCTGGGAGACCCAGCTTACCCTGTTAAAAAAGCCATTCACAGGTGGTAAAATGTTCCTTGCTTGAGTAAAGTCAAAGAGTAGTAATTAAGTTTGTGTTTGGCCATCACCTGGTACTATTTGTGGAATAGGGTTGAAAGCAGCCAAAGAAACATTCAAACCATTAAAGCTGCCTGTTGTATTCTGCACAGTATTTGGGAGAATAAGGAAGAAAGGTTGAATGATGGGTGGAAGGCTGAGGTATAGAGACTTGTTCAGCAGTTTAAGTAACCAGCAAAGCATCCCATTGAAAATAGAAACAGCTGGAACAGTATCATCAGGAAGCCTATTCTTGTTTTGAGCCTAGGTGCCTAAAAATGCATGGATGTATGTCCAACTGTTAGCCTGTTGATGATGATGTTGTGATTAGGAAGCTTTATAAGTGCTGCAGTTGGACTGATGCCTATGTACTTTTGTAAAACCCTATGAGTTCTTTCAGTTGTATTATAGGAATTGTGCGTGTTAAATGCAGTGATGATTCAGTGCATGAATTTTGAATAGTTTTTTTGAAAACTATATATAAGAAATCCAGAATACAGTTTTTTAGGAACCAATACAAGAACAGCCATACTGGGTCAGACCAAAAGTCCCTCTAGCCCAGTATCTCATCTTCCAATAGTGGCCAATGTCAGGTGCCCCAGAGGTAATGAATAGAATACATAATCATCAAGTGATCCATCCCCTGTCACCCATTCCCAGCTTCTGACAGAGGCTAGAGACACTATCCCTGCCCATGCTGGTTAATAGCCATTGATGGACCTATCCTCCATGAATTTATCTAGCTCTATTTTGAACCCTGTTACAGTCTTCACAACATCCTCTGGCAAAGAGTTCCATAGATTGATTGAGCATTATGTGAAAAAATACTTCCTTTTGTTTGTTTTAAACCTGCTGCCTATTCATTTCATTTGGTGACCCCCTAGTTCTTGTATTATAAGAAGGAGTAAATAACATTTCCTTATTTACTTTCTCCACACCAGTCATGATTTTATAGACCTTTATCATATTCTCCCTTAGTCATCTCTTTTCCAAGCTGAAAAGTCTCAGTCTTATTAATCTCTCCCCATATGGCAGCAGTTCCATACCCCTAATCATTTTTGTTGTCCTCTGCTGAATCTTCTCCAATTTCACTTTTTTGATTGACACTGCACACAGAGCAGATGTTTTCAGAGAACTAGTCACAATGATTCCAAGATTTCTTTGAGTGGTAACAGCTAATTTGGACCCCATTTTATATGTATAGTTGGGATTATGTTTTCCAATGTGCATTACTTTGCATTTATCAACATTGAATATCATCTGCTATTTCGTTGCCCATCCACCTAGTTTTGAGAGATCTTTTTGTAGCTCTTCACAGTCTGCCTGGGACTTAACCATATCGAGTAGTTTAGTATCATCTGCAAATTTTGCCACCTCACTGTTTACCCCTTTTTTCCAGATCATTTATGAATACGTTGAGTAGGTTTGGTCCCAGTGCAGACCCCTGGGTGACACCACTATTTACCTCTCCCCATTCTGTAAACGGACCATTTATTCCTACCCTTTGTTTCCTATCTTTTAACCAGTTACCAATCTATGAGAGGACCTTCCCTTTTATCCTATGACATCTTACTTTGCTTAAGAGCCTTTGGTGAGGGACCTTGTCAAAGGCTTTCTGAAAATCTATGTACACTATATCCACTGAATTCCCCTCATCCACATGCTTGTCAACCCCCTCAAAGAATTCTGAAAGATTGGTGAGGCATGATTTACCTTTACAAAAAACATGTTGACTCTTCCCCAACAAATTATGTTAATCTACGTGTCTGACAATTTTGTTCTTTACTACAGTTTCAATCAGTTTGCCCATTACTGAAGTCAGGCTTACCAGCCTATAATTACCAGGATCACCTCTGGAGCCCTATTTAAAAATTGGCATCACATTAGCTATCCTCAAGCCATTTGGTACAGAAGCTGATTTAAATGAAAAGTTACAAACTACAGTTAGCAGTTCTGCAATTTCACATTTGAGTTCCTTCAGAACTCTTGGGTGAATACCATCTGGTCCTGGTGACTTATTACTATTTAGTTTATCAATTTGTTCCAAAATCTCCTCTAATGACAACTCAATCTGGGACTGTTCCTCAGATTTGTCACCTAAAAAGAATGGCTCAGGTTTGGGAATATCCCTCACATCCTCAGCCATGAAGACTGATGCAAATAATTTAGTTTCCCCTCAACGGCTTTATCATCCTTCAGTGCTCCTTTAGCATCTCGATAATCTGGTGGCCCCACTGTTTTTTTTAGCAGGCTTCCTGCTTCTGATGTATTTAAAAAAAAATTATTTGAGTCTTTGGCTAGTTATTCAAATTCTTTTTTGGACTTCATTATATTTTTATACTTCACTTGCCAGAGTTTATGCTCTTTTCTATTTTCCTCACTAGTGTTTAACTTTCACTTTTTAAAGGATGCCTTTTTGTCTCTCGCTGCTTCTTTTACTTTGTTGTTTAGCCACAGTGGCACTTTTCTGGTTCTTTTTCTAAATTATACTAGCAATTTGTCTCGTTCTACAGGTTTTCTGGTTCCAGCGACTGATGCGACAGCTGCAGTGGGTTGAAGATCAGACCTGGTACCATGGTGTGAGGATGTGATGGGGAGACTTGCTCTGCAGAAGCACCCCATCAATGGTGGGGGACTTGTTACCTATCAACTCTGTGTTCTTGGGGAACCAGGGCACAGTACACAGTCTGTCCGACTCAAGAAAGATATCCCCCACTCCCCCAGAGCCTCTGTTTCTACCAAAACCTATCAGAAGAAAGACTTACGAAAATCAATGAAAAGGCAATGAGAGACACACCTAAACCCCTGGGAAAAGGGTGACAAGATTAAGGAAACTCCTCTAGCCTCATTTGCATCGAAGATTGGATGGGAAGGCATGTCCATTAGCATACAGAATGGAGAACAGAGATTCCAAGGCAAGAACCACACACAACTCTGGGACCAGAAAAGCAAGGAAGCATTGCATGATACATGCATCTGACGAAGTGGGTATTCACTCACGAAAGCTCATGCTCCAATATGTCTGTTAGTCTGGATCTGTAAAAGCAACGAAGAGTCCTGTGGCACCTTATAGACTAACACAACTACCCCTCTGATGCATGATAAAGTATCTCTGCTCCAGAGATCCCACACCTGCACACATCCAGCTCAGTAGTTATCAGACCAATTCTAGTAATAAATACTTTATTGGTATCCAAAATATTGAAGCTCCCTAATTGTATTTTGAGCTCATTCCAAGGAACACCACCCATAGCCAGGAATGAACAGTTCTGATAGTCTAGCCTTAACAAAACAACTTTGGTAAACTCCCTTGAGTCATCAGTTTACCCATAAACAAATCCAGCGTTCTCCCTTCAGCCACTGTTGTTTCCCTACAAAAAACCCTACCCATGCTCAAGTAAGCGTTCTGATGCCTGAATCCACAGTTTGCATCAGTTTCATTGACTGATTATGCTGGGGGCTCTGCCTGTCTCCAGCAGAGGGGGGGGGCCAGGGATTTGGGGAACGGGCATGAGCAAATTTGCCACCTTGTTGGCCTAGGCAATAATATGCCGCTGGCTGGGTCCCAGTTCACAGGATTGCAGGACCTGCAGCCCTAGCAGCATGCTTTGGAGCAGAGCATTTTTGCTTAGTATAGTATCCATGAGGTGCCTCTGCATCTCCGTGTCTTTTTCCATACTGTTTGAGGAACTAGATAACTCTCATATCCTCCACTGAATTTTTCCTCTCATCCCTAATTTTAATGTAAGTTATCCTGAGCTGCTTGGTCTTTACCTGCAACTGCTCAGCATCTGGGTTGTGACCTCTTGCAGACATCTACTTTGCAATGTCCACAAATGTTTGTTTATTTTGGTAGCTGGCCATTACAGCTTCCTGCACTGATGCTTCTCCCCAGCTGGGGATGAAAACCAGAGCCTCAGCCTGGCTCTAAACAGCTGTGTAAGACATGTTCTGAGGCTTTTGGAGTATTATTGTAGCCATATCGCAAGAATGCTGACCACTCAAACACAGGAGCAAATGGACAAAAACTAATTTGATTCAAAGGAAGCCTAGCCCACTTTACAAGAAACTACCAGAGTTAGTAGCAGACATGGAGTTGGTGCACTGTGATGGATTGTGTTGTGTACATGCACAGTGGTTTTCCCTGAAACTTGTAGAATCATAAGATTAGAAGGACCCATATTTATTTGGAAAATTGTTTCATTGTTGTTTCATTTTTGGCAGAATTTTTTTTCCTAGTTAGTGATACAATTTTTAAAGATTAATGAAGACTATGCTATCAGCTGAAGATGAGCCAGCTTTTCCTAAGTCCCCTTTGCACTATTGGAGCCGCACAAGGGGGACTTAAATCTGCCTAAGGATTTCCCTAATGGAAATGAAAACACCAGCCCTGACACATGGCTAGCATTCTGGGGTGGGCCTATGTCAACTGTAATTTTTTCTATGCTGGGGGGACTGCCACAGGCATTCCAATAGCAGACCCAGAGAACAGTAGACTCTGGTTATCCTGGTTGATGGTGCAGCTCTTTGGGAAGGTATTTCAACTTGGATTAAGAGGTAGTTCAGAATGGAGTAGAACAGTGGGGGCAAGTCATCTGTCCAGATCCATCAAGTACTATCATGGTATACCTAGAGATTTAGCCCAAAGACTGGAGCTCAGCTTTACAGTTCCTTTAATTTACCATTAGATAATTTTTTCCATGCTATTGTAACAAAAGGTCAGCTAGATAAAGTGTTATTATTCAAAAGCATTTTGTGTAATTTTTTAAATAGCATGTTGAACATAATCTAATGTACTGTGAAAAGGCCTTATTTTTGTTTGGAAAGCATTGTGTACACTCATGGCACTATATAAATTTTAAATAATTAACAGGCAATGGTAATGTGCATGAGCTTCAGGCTATTGAAAGATATCTTGTAACATGATTCTAAAGGAATGTATTCAATGGTTTATGACGCTTACCATTTTACCTTTTGGGTTCTTAGAATCATAGAATGTCAGGATTGGAAGGGACCTCAGGAGGTCATCTAGTCCAACTGCCTGTTCAGAGCAGGACTAATCCCCAGACATATTTTTACCCCAGTTCCCTAAATGGCCCCCTCAAGGATTGAACTCACAACTGTGGGTTGAGCAGGCCAATGCTCAAACCACTGGGCTATCCCTCCCCCAAAAAAATTGAAGGTGAATATTTTTGGAAAGTGTCATTAAAAGCAGTTCAGATCTTTGTGTACAAAGGGGCAGATTTTGATACCTTTACTTACACTTAGTAATACTTTAGGGCTTAATCCAGTATTTATGGAAATCAGTGGGAGTCTTTCCTTTTACTTCCATAAGCAGTAGATAAGGGTCTTACTCCATGAGTAGTCCTACTGAAGTCATTGGGATTATTCTAGAGTAAGGTGCTACTCCACGTGAGTGAGGATATCACAAAGAAATGAAAAATGTCAGTCAATCTTTTTAAATAGTTGTAGCTCATCAGTTACTTTGGGATAGCAAGTTGGCACTGATAGAGAGATAAGCACCTTCTAGGATCTGGGCCAAATTCCCTATATTGAATGTGAGCCATTCAGTGGTTTGGTGAAACACTTTAGATTGAACCAAACTATAAAGGTTTAAAATGGATTTTTTTTTAATAGGTCAGCCACCTTGGAGCTGCTAATATTTCTCTACTGCAAGTGGATGGGCAGGAGTATGGAATGGAAAGAGTCTGAGTCTGTTCCTCAATACACCAGCCCGTGCAGCTGAGCTGCTGTGGAGGAGTAAGTGAGGTGCATCAAATGTGGCTCTCTTCTACCATGGAGAAACAGGGATGCAGGGCCAAACTGTGACACTCACACCACAGTTAAGTCCCTGCACTGCTCCCGAGGCAGTGGAACTGGGTGCTGCTAATGCAGTGCAGAGTGCCAGTCTAAGCCCTAAGGGAGCAGTTATAATGGAAACTTAGACAGGATAAAACTTGTGCAGTTCTGGCAGTAGAGACAAAAAGCTGTTTCCTAAGAGGATTTGTCCTGCAGTGTTCACCTGCTGAAATAGCACATTACAGGTAATGTGCATAATAACTAGAGGTCAGATTAAGTTATTTCCATAAATTGCTTTTCCTATCGACTGAAATGTATTGTGAACTTGGGACATCACCATATTCTCCTTCCTTGTTCTCCAACGCACTTGAGTGGTGGTGCAATACAAGGTTTGCATTTTAACTCTAAAGATCAGGAAATTCTGTAAATCTGGAAGACACAGTTGGTCCTAGCAGCTGATCAGTTAGGCTAATTCTAGCAAGATATCTACTGTTGCTTACTTTTCACCGATATATTCAGTCTTTAAAGATGTTTGCTTTGAACCTTTCACTAAGCTGGTCTTCAAATAATTCCTGTTTAAGTATTTGCATGTTCATCATATTTTACAAAACTAATATTCAGACAAGAAATGCAATTATTTAATAAGGAACATATGATCCTCTGATAATGGTTACTGAAAATATCCATGTAAGTATTATTAATATATGTAAATACCTGGTATACTGTATGAAAAAATATCAGAGAAAACCATTACAAGAAAGCATTGCAATTTTGCAAATATCTTTTTTTCTGTATAGTTTAATTGAATTCCAAATAAACAGTCAGAAGCAGAGATGAAATATTGCTTCTCATTTTCTCAAGTCTATAAAAAAACCTAATTCAACTCATTTTGAAACAAAATTTAATGTTTTCAGTCCTTTTATGAATCCCAAGAGAATCAAGTTATTTTTGGTCAATAAATTGCAAATATTATATTATTCTTTCAATATACCTATAATCACACTTTTTTAATGAGGAGATCTGTTTGCCATTGTTTCAAGCTTTTTCATTATGTAGAAAGGGTTTGTGTGCTTACCATTAGTACAATAAATGTGACCAGGTACTCACTTCACGAATTACTGCAGTTTGTAAAGATTTCCTTCTTTCTCATCCAGAACAAAAGAAAAAGAATCAGAAGGTTTAGAAGGTAAGTGAAACTCAGAAAACACTATGCATCAGCCTCCATACAGGATCTGATTCTGGTCCAACAGTGTAAATCAGATATTATTCCATTGATGTGTATTGAGTTACACTAATGTCAATGTGGGACCACAATCAAGCCTCACAGATGAAAGCATTACCAATAAAAAGGGCACTACTGCCCACTTTAGATAAATAATTTTGTTGAAATTACAACCAAGGAAAGTATCAGAGGGGTAGCCGTGTTAGTCTGGATCTGTAAAAGCAGCAAAGAATCCTGTGGCACCTTATAGACTAACAGACGTTTTGGAGCATGAGCTTTCGTGGGTGAAGAAGTGGGTATTCACATCTGAAGAAGTGGGTATTCACCCACGAAAGCTCATGCTCCAAAACGTCTGTTAGTCAACCAAGGAAAGACTATTTTAAATTATTTAAGTAATTTTACTGTACCAAAGACTGAGCAGTGTGAACAATCATATCTATTCAAATACAAAAATGCATTCTAGATAAGTCAACAGTATCAGCCACACTAATGCTACTGAAAAATTCATAGTATTAATCCACTGAGGCTGTGCTGTCATTTTGCACAAGCTACATAGCATGGGCTTAGTCTGTCCTTGTTAGGATCTAGTGACGAAAAATTGTCACTAGGTGAACCATTACTGATTGCTCAATATAGGCTCAAATCCAGTGACATTGAAGTCAGTGAAAAGTCCATTGGATCAGGTCATAAAACAATATTAAGGATAATTGGTATGTGTATTGTCATTTTTGAAAATTGAAGCTCAAATCATTAGTGAAGTTGGGTGCTTTGACTTTGAGGTGTCCAACTTGAGCATTTTCAGAAGGCCTGGTTTTCAGAAAGTGCTGAGCATCCATCCTCTAAGAAATCAGGCCCCTTTAACTATCCACATGAGCACCCAAAAATGGAGGCACCCACAGGGCATGTGCAAGGAAGTTTCGCACCCTAGGCGAAACTTCCACCTTGCACCCCCTCCCCACGGCAGCTAATCCATCCCCCGCACCCGGGAAGCCCGCCACCCCCCTCAGCAGCTACCCCCCTTCTGCAGCTAACCCCACTCTGGGAGACACCCCCTCCCCCTGTGGCAGCTAACCATGCCCGCTGAGACACGCCCCCCACCCGCAGAATCTGAGCCCACCTCCACGGCAGCTAACCCTTGCTGGGGAACCCTCCCCAGCTCACCTCTGCTCCGCCTTCTCCGCTGAGCACTCTGGTGTCACTCTAATTCTCCTCCCCTCCCAGGCTTGCTGCGCCGATTGGAGGAGAATTAGAGCGGGGGCTGTGTGCTCAGCAGCGGAGGCAGAGTGGAGGTAATCTGGGGCAGGGAGCGGTTCCCCTGTGCGCCGCCCCCCACCCCCTTTACCGCGGGTGGCCTGCCTTGGGTCCCCGACCCAGCTCACCTCCACTCTACCTCCTCACCTGAGTGGGCTTTTAGGCACCCTACAACCACTAGGCACCCTAGGCGGCAGCCTAGTTTGCCTAAATGGTTGCACCGGCCCTGGGCACCCAGAATCATCACTTAAAACTTCTTAAAAAGAATCAACAAATGAGTCCACATCTGTAGAACTGTACATGGTTATTAGCTGCAATATTTTGGAACTTTCTTCATGAAAAAGCAAGCTAGCCATTGAACTACTGGCGCAGAGAGCGAACAAGCGCACGCTACAGGCTTAATGGCAGCCCTGCTTCAGGTCTCTCCTCTTCCTCTGCCTTGGCCTACTCCCAAGAGTAGATAATTACTTGGCTGGCCTATGAAAGACTTTCTGACTTAGCTGGATCAGCTCTTGCACTGCTCTCCAACATTATGTGAAGCTCAGCTGCACTATCAGACACTTCAATCTCCCTTGCTTCACTTGCACTTGCTGCAGGCTACTCTTTCTTGCCAAATATGGAACCTAGCCCAAAATAAATCACTATTCATGCTTCGGATTCAGTACCCTGACTAGAGTGATTTTCAGCTCTCTTCAATTCCACCCAAATGCACAAGCCTATTATAAACTCCTGAAAATTGGGGTTTATAATGGAAGTGCTGACACAACCTTAAACACTGGCATGAGCAGCGCTGCTGTAATTACGCAAGGACAGATGGGCAAGAAGAACACATGATTGTTGAATCTAGGAGAAAGCTGCTCTCGTTAATCATCCCATGCTTTTGAGAAAAAGGCTTTGGAAAAGGAAAGGTTAAAATGCTGGGGTACTGAAAGATGGTGAACAGAAGACCACAGTTCATCCTGACTGTTCCTATTACAGCATCCAAAGCTAAAGCAGAGATTGAATTTCTCTGAATAAGGACTGTGCTAAGTAGGATTGTTGTTTTGTGGGGGCCTGATGTTAGGCATTGTAGCAAAACGAAAGAAAAGAAATTGGAGCCAAACTGTGAGACAGGTTGATATGGATACGGTGTACTAGTTCTTTTCCAGGCTCGACTGTGCTTGCTTAACTTTAACTTGGCTTTCAACAATTGCCTATTGTTTGAGAATTAAACAAAGCAAAGAACTAGGCACTCTCACTCAAGCAGTTTGAATGTATATATA
This sequence comes from Gopherus flavomarginatus, assembly GCF_025201925.1. NCBI lineage: Eukaryota > Metazoa > Chordata > Testudines > Testudinidae > Gopherus > Gopherus flavomarginatus. Next base: position 33,593,178 of record NC_066619.1, on the reverse strand, counting down.
TATATATATAATTGTAAAGCTTTTGTGGAGTGTTTTTTATATATATAAAAAGCTTTACAATTGCTTTTTTTACCACCTTCTCCAATCTGTCCACATGAGCTTCAACCCTATTCAAGTCTATCCTGTGCCATGCAAAATCATACTAGCTGCTCAGGGGAGGAAATTCAATATCACAATTTCATCCACCTTCATGTTTTTAAAGATTTTCTGCATTATTCATCATAAATTGTTTTGTCAAGATTACCATTTCTCAGTGTCATATACCATTACGTCCAAAAAAAGTTTGTTACAGACTATTAAGGTTGCAAAGCCAAGGACTCAAAAGTTAGGAAGAGTCAGAATTAAGGTTGTCTGTGTGATCTAATTTACCACCTTTTTGCATATGCATTATGTCGCACACTCCTAGCTCCTGTCTCCCTCCTCTCTGCTCCTCTCCACCTTCCTGCAACTCCCTACCCTTGTGTCCCCTCCCCCATCTCCATCCATTCCAGTCTGTATTTTTCTCCATCATGCAGCCTGGGCACCAGTAGGAGTACTTAAGCACAGGTGACAGGGACTCCCTTCTCCAAAATGCTCTGTCTAGCACCACAGGGAAAGTCTTGCACAGCCCCTGTAGCCCTGCAGTGGAGCATGCTCAGTGCAGATTCACTCTTCTGAGAATTTAGCTGCCAAACCAAAGTGAGTCTCAATTTAGCATGTGCTAATTGAGAATTTGAGAAATCGGGGTACATTTTCACAGAAATTGCAATTCTCATGGGCTTTGGATCATAATACAAAAAAAGTTAATATTTTGAAAGAGAAATAATGTTTTTCTCTTAAGTTTTAAAAATAATATTTTAATAGCAGGTGTCCTAGATGGGAATGCTGACCTTTATTTCCCTTTCAAAAAATGTCTGCTGATTATTACACCACATTGACCCTATTCTGGGCATTTCTTTTACACCTTTAAAGAGAGAGCACCAAATTATCTAATTAGGTCTGGCCTATTCATACCACTGAGGAAATGCAAGGACAGGGGAAACAAAAGTGGCCATGCAAAGCCTTAGCATAAGGGAAAGTCACAACTGGCATAAATGTGCCAGCTCTGGGTTTTGTGCATTCCCTTTTGGCTTAGGGAAGAAAGTACAACAGAGCTCCACTTAACCTAATTCCAATGGTGCAGGGTTCAAGAACCACCTGTAGGTAGTAGTAGATCTCAGAGCTTCCTGTCAGCTGGTAAATGGCATCAGATCTGTGGCTGGGCCTAAGAATCAGGGAGCAGGAACCTGCTCTCTGACACTCCGGTCTCTCCTACAGTTAAGAAAGTACAGGAGCTGGAAAGAGTCTGCCTCACATTGTTTAACAGCCAGTTAATTTGAAAATGAACTGTTTCACCTTGCCAAAACTCAACTATCAGTAGTAAAAAGATGACCCAGTGGTTAAGGCACTTATGGAACATGTATTGAAGTCCCTGTTCTACCACAGAGTTCTTCTGTGACATTGGGCATGTCACTTAGCCTCTCTGTTCCTCAGATCTCCATCTGTTGAACAAGAATAAGAGCTCTGCCCTATCTCACAGGTGTGTTGTGAGGATAATTACATTAAAGATTGTAAGGTGCTCAGATACTACAGTTATGGGGGTCATATAAGTTTTATCCATCTCAGGCATGTATTTTATTGCTCCTGGATTTATATTTCAGATATCAACTTCAGTATTCTATTCCCTTTCTCATTCATATCTGTGGGAGTTCTGGGCATATCACAAGAGCACAATATAGAGGCATGTGGTTACCTGAGAACAGAATTTTATTGGTCATTTTTTTCTTACCACAAATGAAGCACATCTACTGTTTTTAAAGCTGTGCACTGCTTCCTTCTGGTACCTCACTTCCACTTGTGTTGCATCTCAAACTAATGTGTTGCAAGATTCTTAAATCCAAGCCTGATCATCTCTCTAATGCAATGGAAGTTTTGCATGAGTAAATCAAAAAGGATTTGGTCTACAGCATACTCTGCAACTTTGATCTTCAAGTAGAATCTGTTGTGCCACCACTATTTAAAATTGGAAACTCCCCTCTTCCAGCTGGGCATTCCTGTCCTCACACCCTTAGAAGCAGCACCACAAAAGTTAGAAATAAAGAAATGAATTCAAAATATACACACACTGTGGAACTTTTATGCTTAATCTTATTCTAAACCTGGTAAGACACTGAAACTACATAATTACAAATATACACTAAGAAAGTTTGTCTATCAGATCATTAACCTCTGTTTTATTGACAGAGATGGAGAAATGCCTATTTGTGTATTTAAACACACAACCCCATATACAGAATACTGATTCTTCCTTATTCTGCAACCTAAATGCTGAACAACTGATATACTATTTTCTTAAGACACTGAAGAAAAGTAAGTCTGTTTCAGACTAGTGTTGCTCCGTTTTAGTCCAATGGACATGAGTTGAGGAATGGGCCCTATATCTTCCAAGTTCCTAATACAGCTTCTACTGGTACAAATGAGGCTTGTGCTTTATTTTTGTCTAACAGCAAGAGAAATATTGCTTCAGCAAGCTGCTTTTATAACATCTGTATGCCTGTGCAAATCCGTTCAGCAGCAAGATTCTGAGATTTCATGTTTCAAGAAAGGAATAACTAGGAGTGAGTAACAGAAGATCAACAAGTCCTGTAAATTGCAGCAAAGATATGGAAGTCTGAGGAGGATACTGGCATAATACACGCTGATGGGGTTTAAGATATTATGTTTCATCTATTCTCTCTGCTATTGTCAGAGAGATATTGGCAAATATAAATAATCATTGGGATCCCCATGCTGACTGATAATAAAAAATTCAATTCGTATACCAGGCTACACAAATGAACAGACTACAATTACTTGAGATTGTTACTTGTGTAACTGAGAAAAGGCTCAGATAGGCAGGACACTTGAAAACAAAGTTAAGTATACACTGCACATTTTTTTTGGCAGTGTGTAGCCTAGCAACTGAAACTAGGGGTGCAGCTTGAAGTGGTTTCTATCATACACAGGGTTTACAGTTTGGTTCAATGACTTCCAGCACCCCACCACTATAAAAATTTTCAGCACCCTTGTGTGTGTGTGTGTGTGTGTGTGTGTGTGTGTGTGTAAAGGACATACATGGGTACCCCTCCCCCCACAAAAACTCCATGGGTATAAATAGCAGTGTGGCATTGCTTAGGTGAGTAAAGTAAAGACATGCCTGAAGCCTGTGGATATGTACCTGGCTGTGTTCCCCATACAATTCTTTACTCATTCAAGAAGTGCCTTCCTGTCTACGTTGCTAAAAATAGCAGTGTAGTGTCCTGTTGCCTCTCTTCTGCTAGAGCTTTTCACTGCCTCCTCCATGCTCAAGACTTTCACTGATACATGTAGCTACACACCTGAGTGGGGATGCAACTTGCTTCTCAATGTGACTTGTAGCTGCATGTACCCTATATACCCCCACTACTGCTGTGCAGTGTAGGCATAGCCATAGACTGAGGAGAGAGGAATGAAGCTGAAGAGATGATGAGCAAGAATGACATTTTAACAAATGGGAGTTAAAACTAGGATTTTCCAAGTCAATGGTTTACCTTTGAAACAACTCCAATGAACTTTAGAATGTATTAAGCATAATTTTGTCATAATAAAGACAAATATAGATTATTAGAAATATCACACATTAGTAAGCAGATAAATTCATAATATTGCAACACTTCTGTCAGGTATTGGCGGCAAAATGGCATATATCAATTTTCTAGTGGTTAGTTCTGAAACCAGGATGAATGTTGGCTTGAGCCCCCACCCAGAAACCAGGGAAACCATATACACACACTACCCTAGGCATCCCTGGATTAGGGAGCACGCTGAAGCACTGAGTCTGAGATTCTAAACCAAAGAACTAGAGGGGCAGGGAGTGTGCATGCACATGTGTGTGTGTAACAAACAAACAAATAAAAAAAAAGAGAAAGCCAGCAACAAATTCATTAACACTATGAGATACCACTCCCAACCCCCACCCTCCAGGGTGTTTTCACAATAATCCCAGCCTCAAGCCTCCTCTTTCAGCTGTGAGTGACTAATATATTCTAGCCATTTCCCTCCACTCTCCAGTTTCCCCACTCACATTCTGTTGTCCAGAGTTGAAGGAGTCCTAGAATTCTGGCAGGTCAGCCTCCAGCTCCTCAGGGAAGTCTTGTCTGGGTTGTTCTGGGGGTTCTACCACCTGACCCTGCTGAAGTAATTTCAGCTTTATTTGCTGGGTAGGGAGGCCAACATCAGAGTGCCTCAAATTGGCTGTGGTTCTCTGCAGCTTCAGCTCAAGCTGTCTCAGTATTGTCATCTTCTCAAGTGCTGCTTTTATGCTATCTGCCACCTCAGTTCAGTTTTGTCCACTGTCTCAACTCAGCCTACCACCTAGCTCATCCTGCCAGCTCAAAGCCATCTGCTGTCTTGAGGCAGCCTCTGGGCTAGTCTTCAGAGAAAGATCAGTAGCATATAGGGTCCTTAACAGAGGCCCTACCACTGAAGAGGCACTCCCAGCTACACATAGGTGTCCCTTCCCTCCACCCCCAACATTCTCACCCCCCCCTTCAGTCCTGTTCACACTCCCTTACCCAAATGTACCTTGCTGCAGCTTCACTCACAGTAATACCTCATATCAGGCACAGCTCATGCAGTTCTTTTATCCTTTCATTCCATGAATAGCAGCATTTTATTACCCCCAAACTCAAAACTTAACTGTTTTAACCAAAATACTACAAACTGTCACATAAATGGAAATGAGGTCTAGAGTTAGGACAATTAAGTAACAAGCCAGAGCAGGTGCCAGCAATCAGCACTACCAGATAGCTAAGAATATCCCCCAGTAGCAATGTTAAACAGACCAGAAAAGCTGTTTTCATTAGAAGCCTATATATCTGCCTTGGGATCACCTGGTTTGACTCTTGCTTGTGGATTGGTTAGACTCTTAGGGCTTGCAGGTAATTACTTCAGATGACTCAATAAATTCAGAACACTCAGGCTCTGAGATGAGTCATTGGGCTCAAGCTCAGAGATGACTCATTGCACTTGGCCAGTTGTTTTTCCTAGTTCACCAACAAATGGAAAGGCAAATAGATGTATTCCATACAAGGATTCCCTACCTTGTTTTCACATTCATTCTCAAATGTTCATGATTCTAAAGAAAGAAAGTAATGAGAGCAGCAGAATAAGGACATTAGACTTCAAAAAAGTGGACTTTAACATACTCAAAAAACTGATGCGTCATGTTCTATAGGAAGAAAATCTAAGGATTAAAGGAGTTTAGAAGTACTGGCAGTTTCTCAAGGAGACAATATTAAAGGCAAAACTTCAAACTATCCCAGTGTGAAGAAAAGACAGAAAGAATAAAAGAGGTAAATTTAATGACCTGAAAATCAAAAAGGAATATGACAAAAAGTGGAAACGTGGGCAGATTGCTAAGGAAGAGTACAAAAGAATAGTACACACATGTACAGACAAAGTCAGAAAGACTAAGGCACAAAACATACCTAGCAAGGGGGAAAAAAGACAAGAGGAAGAGGCTCTTCAAATACATTAGGAAAAAGACAAAGAGGGAAAAAAAGTAGGTCCTCTACTTAATGAGGAAGTAAAGCTAATAACTGATGATATCAAGAAGGATGAGGTGTTTAATTCCTATTTTGCCACAGTCTTCACTAAAAGGTTAATGGTGACCAGATACTTAACACTATTAACATTAACAACAAGGGGGGAAGCAACACAAGCCAAAATAGGGAAAGAACAGGTTAAACTATGTTTAAATAACTTAGATGTATTCAAGCAATCAAAGCCTGATGAAATTCATCCTAAGGAATCAGCTGAAGTAAACTCAAAACCATTAGCAATTATCTTTGAGAACTTATATAGAAAGGGTGAGGTCCCAGAGGACTAGAGAAGGGCAAACTTAGTACCTAGCTTTAAAAGGGGGGAACAAAAAGGACTTGGGCAATTATAGACCAGTCAGACTAGCTTCAATTCCTGGAAAGATACTAGAACAAATTATTCAACAATTAATTTGTAAATACTTGGAGGATTATAGGGTTATAAGGAATAGTGAGCATGTATTTATCAAGAACAAATCATGCAAAACCAACCTAATTTCCTTCTTTGAGAGGGTTACTAGCTAAGTAGATGGGATGAAGCAGAAGATGTGATTATATCTTGATTTTTATTAAGGCTTTTGAAACAGTGCCACATAACAATCTCATCAGTGAACTAGGAAAATGGAGTCTAGATGAAGTTACTAAGTGGTGGGTGCACAACAAGTTGAAACACTGTACTAAAAGCAGTTATGAATGGTTCCCTGTGAAATTAGGAGGGCATATCTTTCTGGGTCACACAGCAGTCAGTCTTGGGTCTGGTAGTGCTCAATACTTGGGTAATGGTAGGCTTATAAAAATTTGTGGGTGACACAAAGCTTAGAGAAGGCAGGATAAGAATTCAAAATGATGTTGCCAAATTGGGAATTGGTCTGAAATCAACAAGGTAAAAGACAAGTTCAAAGTACTACACTTAAGGCAAAATCAAATGCACAACTAGAAAATTGGGAATAACTGGCTAGCTGATAGCACTTGCTGGCAAGTATTGGGTGTTACAGTGGATAACAAATTGAATGTCTCAAAAATATGATTCAGTTGCAAAAAGGGATAATATCATTCCTTAATGGGAATATCATATGTAAGACATGGGTGGTAATTGTCCTTCTCTATTCAGCACTGGTGAGGCTTCAGCTAGACTACTGTGTCCAGTTCTGGACATCACACTTTATCCCCACCATTTATTCACATCTTTCCTAGAGTTCAGAGGAGAGCAACAATGATAAAGGTTTAGAAAACTTTACCTGTAAGGAAAGGTTAGAAAAACTGGTCATGTTTACTCTTGAGAATGGAAGACTGAGGGGGGACCTGATGACAGTCCTCAAATATGTAAAGGGCTGTTATGCAAAGAGGATGGTGATCACTTGTTCGCTATGTCCACTAAAAGTAGGACAAGCAATAATGGGCTTAATCTGTGACATAGGAGATTTATGTTAAATATTAACTATAAGGGTCGTTAAGCTCTGGCATAGGCTTCCAAAGGAGGTGGTGGAATCCCCATCGTTGGAGGTTTTAAAGAACAGGTTGGATAAAAATCTGTCAGGGGTGGTCTAGGTTTACTTGGTCCTGCCTCAGCACAGGAGACTGGACTTGATGACCTCTCAAGGTCCCTTCCAGCCATACATTTCTATGATTCTAAACATAGTGGTAAGGTAGTTCAGTCTGGAGCTGATGAATTTTGGGGTCACTGTGGTGAAGTCCTCCTCTGGGAAGAAGAGGCAAAGTTTCCTGATGAGTGGAAGCTGAAGAATGCCCAAACAGGTGGAAATCATCCTAGATTCTATCCGCTGAACCCCATATAATTTCAGTGGGGTTGCACATGTTGTAGGTCAGGGCTGAATATATCCCACTATCTTCAAATAAGCCTATAACACATTAAATCATATTCAACACTGTCATAAGCAAGTGAAATTTCCAGTGAAGTCTATGGAAGCCACACTTGCTTTTAATAGAGCTGAATTGGGCTCATAGAGTCATTACAGCTATTTAGATTTTAAAACTATACTTGTGTATCAGGCAGTTCTGCATCTGTTGGCAGATAGAATTCTTATGGCTACAGAGTCACAAGGTTTCCCTGAGAGTCCTAGAATATTAAGGAAAATCAGCAGGCAGGGGAGATCACTCTGCAGCTGATAGAAATTAAAATCATTATATATTTGGAAACTTAGCTGTAGAATGAAAGGCAACAGCTGCTGCTTATGCTGCTAAAAGAGGCAGAACAAGAGATGGAGAGAAAATAGAAGCAGGAGCCTAAGACATTGTACCTGACAAAGGATTTTTTCTCACTTGCCAGCGCATTAAGTTTATCTCAATCTGAGATTTCTGCTTTTCTTATTTAACACTTACTCCAGCCCTTTAGCTGGAGCAGAGGGAGGTACAAAGTACAAATCAGGAAGTAGGAAACATTTTTGACCTGTTATGAACAACCTATTACAATGCAGTGAGGTGGAGAGACAAAAGAGAACAAGTGGAGTTAAAAATAGATAATGGATCTGATTGTCCTCTCACTAACCCAGGTGTAAATCAGGAGTAACTCCCCTGAAGACAATGGAGTTTCACCAATGTGAAACTGGTGTATGCAAGAGGAGAATGATTTCTAAACCGATTGCTAAATGAACAGACGAGACCTATAGACACAGGTAAGGTGTGATGATCCAGTTTATTAGAGCAGTGTCACTCCATTGTCTTCCATGGAGTTACTCTTGATTTATAAGAGCAGAATGAGGCCCCTGGAATGTTTATCAATACCATTCCCTGTTGCATGGGATCACCAGTTCCATCTGAGATAAAAAGATTATTCCCTAGTCTACAGTAATCCAAGCAGGCGGGTTTTGCTCCCTGGGTAGCTGTAGACCAAATGAGAATAGATGCAAAAATGGAGATTAGAATGTATAGCGTGTCAGTCTGTCTTCGAGTCTCTCAATACAGAAACAAGAAAGCTGAACAAATGATTGCTTCTTTCAAATTCATAATGATTTTGTCTATATAAACTAGATCTTATCTACAGTGATGCAGGTTGTTGTGCATTACATTGGCAACACTGCAATTCCTCACTTAGTTCCAAGGGACTTGGGAATACAGCCAGTTACTACACATATGACAAGTGAGACATAAGAGCCTCATTCCTCCCTTATCCAATCAAAAGAAGTCATAACTGACCCACGTCACATTCCTTTACCAAGAAGACTGAGAAGAGTAGGGATGGATTTCGTGACTGAAGTTTTTTGGCCTATGTTTGATACCCACAGGATGACTACTTTTTAACTTTTTTATTTGCCATACAGACATCCATTTACCATATGTTTATCAAAATCAGATTCTAAATCCTCAAGTTAGTGAAACAAAGATACATCTATGAAAAGAAAAATTATAGTTGCCAAATGATCTCACCCTCCCCTGCCACCTGAAGCCTCTTCTTTCTCAGTTTGTTCACTTTATGGCACATGAAATCATCTGATACTGGAAATTCCCTTTTGTGAGGGGAAAGTGAATTCCTTGCAGTTGCAGAATGGTTTTTTAAAAGCAAGTTTTAAAAGGATGCTTTCATGGATCATGTATCTGACAAGTGTGCACAGGATCAGTTTACAGCAGGGCACAAAGATCAGTAATTTTAGTAGGTCCTTGCCCATACTCGCCCCTCAAAGTTCTACATTTAAGCACAGCAAGTACCGTGCCAAAATTTGAAAAGTGAGGGCCTTGGAGTATGCATCAAGCTGTTGACATTCTTTATTTTTCTCCTATCATTAACCTCCTCACAATTGTTGTATAAAACCTACTCCTGCATAAACTGAAATAAATGGCAAAACTCCTCCTGTTTTCAATGGGGGCCGAGAGCAGGGCCTAAATTATATTGAACATTTGGAAGACTCAGAACTGTGGACTCCGTTAGGTGGCAGGGCACCTAAAAATTAAACACTGTAATGGCGAACTATTAAGTCCTCTTTGTGGATCTAGCCTTAATGTTCCTACCAGCAGACAAACAAAACTATGAATGTTATTTCGTAACACAAATTCAAAGCATGTAGATAGAACACAACCAGGTGCATTATTTCCCCTCTGCCACAATTTGTAAATATTCAAAGAATCTCTGAAGTAATTTAGAAAACCTTATCAACGCAGATAAGCTCATGAAAGGTAAAGAATAACTCTACAGAGGTTACAGATTGCTATTAATGCCACTTCAGATGTTAAGGTCAGCCAAGGACTAAACACTGGGAGGAAATAGCTTGCTACTTGGTTATCAACAATTTTCAGAATGGTTATAATATTGGCCAAGCAGTTCCTGACGCAGTTTTCTTCGGACCTACAGTAGGAACTTTTTGCCTGTAGCCATGAATTGTCCTTTTAGTCCATATGCCACTGAGAAATGTTGAACTTATCTTTAATAAAGATATTGTGGTGATGAGCAAAAAACCATAAAATGATGGCGGCATTTAATGATGCCCGAACAAGCCCATGGCAAAGGGCTAATTTGACAGATTGGAATAAAAAGATATGATATTATTCACAAAAAAAGTCGAAGCACAATGGACCCGTTAGTCAATGGTCTCCAATTCCCCAAGTCTTTCAAGACTTCAGAATCTGTTGTTTTTGGGATCAACAGAGAACGGCAGTTTTTTATGCCATCAGGAATTATTCCTGTGATCAACCACGTGTTAAATAGTTTCTCCAGTGCATTACCATCCAGACCCATTAAAAGTAAATACCTCAAATCAATCTCATCGAGTCTGGAGCCAAGTTCTTATTCATTTCCATTTATATTTTTCATTATCTCTTTAGCTGAAAATAGAACTTCAAAAGCTGAATTATCAGCAAGTGCATAGGATTTAAATTGGCCCAATCCTTCAAAGGAGTTTGAATTTCCCATTTGTTCTTATATGCTTCGAAAATTTCAATGAGAGGGACTTTGGCATTCCAAACGATCAGTGCCATCGAGGATATTGGATGCAAGCTTACGTCTGTCAGTCTCAAACAGATGTTGATATTTCTTATATATACCCTTGCGGGCCTCTCTTTTCTCCATCCATTTCATTTTCTTTCCACTCTTTAAAGTTTTACTTGTGGCCATTTTATTCAATCTCTTCTTTGATTCCGACGTTTTCATCAGGAAAGTGTAGAGAACATCAATAGCAATTGATTCGACAAGAGATCTTATGTTGGGATTTCCCACCATCCATTCATTTATAACATCTACATCAAATTTTTTTCTCACTCTGATCGATTAGATCTTCATTTACTTTGTGTAGATATATGTCCTTCAGCCCAATAACAATATCAGGACTATCAATCTTTGCTTCTAGATGACATATTTTTGCTATAGGTTCTAAATCAGGCGTTCTTGATTTGATATTCTTATTAATGCCTAATGCACGTCGTTTGTCACTTGCCAAACAAGTAAGTAGTTTTTGGTTTGCTCTGTTCTGCAATTAGAACATTAATATTCCTTTTGCCATAAAATGTACCATTAAGGACTATTAGAAGTTGTTCTTCTTCAGCAGTCCAGCAACTTTTATGTTTGCCCCGTTGTGATTTTATTTTGGGCTGACTAGCTTCAATACGTTCTTGATTCCGTGCCACTGGATGGGCTATTCTCTTATGTTGTGATAGTCCAATTTTAGTAGTAAATTGTTTCTCACATATCCAGTCACTCACTATTTCCTCAGTTGATTTTCCTTTACACTTAGGAATATGACATAGAATACTATGAACTTTCTGGTCCATTTTTTGACAGAGGGAGCATTGAAATTCAACAGCTCTTCCATCATGATTGCGTTTAAGATGTACACTCAAGGCACTTGGTCTGCCGACATGATCACCACAAAAGGGACAAGCAGGGATATCATTAGGTAGCTGTATTATAGTATTTTCTTGAGATCCATTTATAGTTGTTCTCATAGCTTCTTCAGCTATTGGATCTTCCATAATAAAAGTCATATGAACTTCATTTACACCTTCCTTCAAGCCCTCCAAATCCAATTCCTCCTCACTAAAGATATCAATCAACTCAAGGTTTGTCGGACGAATAGCTTCACCAAAGTCAATGAATGCGTTGTTCATAAATTCTAATGTAAGAATTAAACAAATATTTTTTGTTTTTTTTGTATAGTTGTCTGCCCTTTAAAAGCAACATTCTTGGTTTTCTGTACCGTACAAGATGTAAAATGTACTTCATTTATAATTATATTTGTCTGTGAGGCATGCTGGACTTCTGATACCTCACTTTCGGTTTATGTTGCCACTCTAAAAACTTTGGCCCAATACCGGGTCAGGGGCTCATTAGGTCGAAAGATGCACCGTTGAATACTACTGCCTGGCTGGTGAACCAGAACAATAAGGTCAGGATATTGAAGCAGCTGAGCCTCAGTTAGCCAACTCTTCACCCAGAGCCATCCAGCGGACCACAGGGAGGTTGAGGTCTCAAAGCTGCGGCCCAGTAACTAGATTCTTGACGCAGCCTAGGAGAGTCATAGTTATTCCTCAAGGCCTACGGACAAAATGAAAAGATTAAAATAAATAAACCACCATTTAAGGCCAGAATGTGATACCTTTATTCACGTTGAATAGTACCTTAGTCCATCAGTGACCCCCTTGAAGTCCCAGTAGGATAAAGTGCTACTTAACATGAATAAAGTCAAGAGAATGTGGTCAGTAGGCAATATATATAGAGAGGACTCCTAATTTACTTTGTCCTTACCTGATTGATGTAGCTGGTCATTTGTGAGCTAGTACAGTTCTAGTCTCTCCTGCCAGTTGTCTCCTGGCCTACATATATTTATCTAAGGAATTAGAAGATCTGTGTTCTATTCTTAGCTCTGCCACGGACTTGCTGTGAGCGTTGAGCAAATTACTTCCCCTGCATGACCTCGTAAAATGAGAATTGCATTACTTACCCACCCCATAGCGGTGGTGTTTACCTTTAATTGCCAATGGCTGTTAAGCCCTTTGGATAAAAGATATTATATAAATGCAGTGTATTAATATTTTTATGTTTCATAAAGAATTTTCTCAGACCTTGCAAACAAAAAAAAAGTGGGGATTTCTTTTTCCATTTTAAACATGGTAAGAAATATTTTCTGCCTCTAACTTAGGTATCAGATAACCTTCATAGAAACTGGCCTTGACAGCAGTAAGTGAACAATTTTTACATAAGGTTGAACTGTTCTGAACACTGTTAACACATACATATTTTCCATTAAGATCAGGCAAGTAATCAGTAATCTTTGCCCATCTTCCTCACTGCATAGATTTTTGTTGTTGGTTTTTGTAGCCTGAACATGAAAAGCCCTTTTTCTCCCAATTATTTTAAATCCACCTTATCCCTATTACAACAGCTATCCATCCTAGGTTCTCACCTGTCTGTCTAGCCTCCCATCACCACAGTATCTGAGCACCAGGTTATTAATGAAATGCAGGCTATTTGTAACACACTCTTAAGTCAGATTCAGTGCTGTGTCTCTTAGGAGGCACACAGCACAGAAGACATAGCACAGCACAAGGCAGGTGCACTGAAAAATTGGGCACAAATATTCAATTTTTTTTCATAAACACTAACAATGTATGTTCTGTTCCTGCCAAATTTCTGTAAGGTTATCATAGTTTTAAATGCTCCTTTGGATAACAATTGGTTGAATTCACTATATGTGTCATAAAGATTAGTAGTGTTCTTATTGCCGTTTTTATTAATGTTACAGTGTGTAATGACACAGTCATCATACTTGTCAGATTATTCATGGCCTACTTTTATGCTGTGCCTTCTTCTTTTAGTCCATCCCATAGTGTAATGGGAATAGGTTGCTATGGAACCAGACATTTTTTAAGCCTGTTTATCAGAACATATCACTCTTGAGCACTTACCATACAAACAATCTATTTCTTAAATGCATTACTGCATGAAAAAATACATGTATTTTCAGAACAACAGCATAAATTATGAAGGGACAGTGGAAGAGGTTAAAACTTTCTATTCTAACTGTTTCATCACCAGGTAGATTTCTGTATTAAAACATCTTAATCTTGTGGCATAAGATGACAAATGGTTAATTAGAATTCATACTTACAGATGAGATGTTTACAGAATTCATTACAGATGACAACAGAATTCCATTCTTCTTTTTTCCGATTTCAAGGAAATTAAGAGTGAGTAAATTCTGCCCTCACTTATATTGATGGAAATCCATAATAAATCCACTTACTTAAGATTTACTCCAGACTTTATCCTGGCATAACAGAGAACCAAATTTGGTCCAGAAAGAACCCTCCTCCTCCTTCATTCTTCTCTGAATATCCTGGGTATATAACAGATTGGACATTTATGAACACTTGAAATGGATTATTGATAACCTCTTGATCAGAAAGAAATATCCACAAAGGCAATAAAAGTTCTACAAAAGATTTTGCCATACTATGTATGTGACAATCATTGTTTGTTTTCCATACATGTCTCCAGTTAGGCACAATGTTCTGCCTTCGGGGAAAATGTGTGGGCATAGTTCATATTGGCAAGTTAGATATATGCACGTAAATTAATGAAATGTCTCGGCCCCTTACCTAAAAGAACACAGTTCTAAATCTCCCTCCACAGATTCTATCATGGAAGATCTCTTCATGTGTTTCACGGGGAGAGTGTTGGGGTATGCAAACCGCACAGTGGGTCATGGCAGGAAGAGATTAATAGTCTATCTTGGAGACAGGGAGTTATATTGGCTCCACCTCACAAAACCTGCCAGAAATGTCAAGTCTGAAGGGAGAAGTCTTCAGATTAACAAACAGGAAGGACAGGCTATAAAGGGAAGGAAGGCAGGCTATGATTGCCCTAAGTGTGGAGAGACACGCATCCCCAGAGGTTTGGGAGCAGAATTCACAAATCTGGGACCACAGCCAGCTGATGAAGCAAAGGCTCAAGCAACAGATTATTAGACCGATCTCTCAGATGAAAAGACTGACCAGTTCTCCCTGAGGAAAGGGAGAATATAGGTATAGACTAGATGTTTTTCCATCTGCAGCTGACCCCAATCATAGCCAACTTGGACAATGGTACTTAATTATTTCTTTTGCTTGTTTATTTTGAGTAATTGCTACCCTAATTTCCTACCCCCATTACCAACTGGTGGCATGTACTCCCTTTTGGTTTATCTGTAGCCAACGAAAGCTCTGCTTACTAAAATGTGGCACAGGTAGCAATATTTCTGGTATGCGCTGCTGTGCACCTGTCAGCCCAATGCTTCAGTGATTTTAAGAATAAAAAGCAAACCAAAGTTGGAGGATCACCTAACAATTACATTTAAAATAATTAGAATCAGAACTCAGTTTAAACAGCAGGTTTGAGCAACTAATTCACTACAAGTAATGTCTTCAACAACTGTCACTCTTATTTTCTGTTCATGAATTATCCAAGAAGAAATCATGACATTTTCAAATGTATTTATCACCTATAAATTTTCACTGAATAACTCTCCATCTGAAGAGTTCCCAAGTTCCTAATAGCAAATTGAGATTATTACAACTGCATACACACCTCAACATTTGTGTTGTGGAATTCATGTAACCAGCTCATATAAATGATTTATGTAAATACCAGTGCAGCACATTTCAAGTTGTAGACTCAAACTGTAACTTCCCAAAATTTTTGATGGTGTTGATTAGTTACATGGCATTTTTCACCTGGGACAAATACATCAGCCTGGGACAAACACATTTATTTTAGTAGACCTATTTGCTAGTTCCTTGACATAAATTTAAGCATCTCTATTCAACCCACCATAAAAAAAGGGCCAAGAACTTTCTTGGAGAATAAATATTAATTAAGCGTGATATGACCTTCTTTAAACAAATGAAATCAGTTCATATGAAAGACTTCTTTGGGAAGTATTTAGAAATGTGTAAACACTTGGTAGTAAATACTTTAAAAGTTTATTTGTATAAAATTATGTGTGTAGGTTGCCATCATCAATCAGTTCTCCAAGAATGAAGTCAAACATTTTTTTGTTGATGAGCTCTTGAGGGCAAATATAGTGTCTATGGGTTGATGCTTGCTATAAAACAACATATTCTAATCACCCTTGAAAGATTGTTTAGTTTTACTAGGAAAGAAATGGCTCATCCCAGCTAATCCTGAATTATTGCACTGATTTTTCTGTCTTTCCTCAGCACCATATCTAACTTCCCCAAGCTTTGAATCAATGTCAGGTTTTGTTTATGCCTTTCTGACGGGACCCTCATCTTTCTTTCAATGCCCAGCACATGGACTTTGTCAAGTTAAAGTGATGACATGACCCTGTTGGCCAGAAATCCATCACCAAGAAGAGGAAATGCTCTCACCTGGAAATGTTCTCACCTGGAACACAGAAGGGCCCAACCTCAGGAAATGCAGTGTAACTGCTCTATGCACAAATTAGAAGTGTAGAAATCTTTTTAAAGAAATTATGGTATCTGCCTATTAATGGAACCTTTTGGCACTATTTACACATTGGATAGCTATGTTCCGATTCCACAACCCATTTACACTTGCAAAAACTTGTGCTTATTTTAATGCCACATTTTTTTTCTTGGGTGACTTGTGTCAATCCATTAGCTTTCACATTATCTTTCTAATGGATTGACACTATTCATCCAAGAAGTGAGTGTGTTTAAAGGAGCAAAATTCCAGATTGTCATCCCAGCAAGCAAGTAACTTCCTTTGATTTCAAGGTATATATCTACTCTAAGAACAACTTGATTTTAAATCTAGGGAAAAGTTGATCACTATACTATTTTCATCTCATTTTATTTTTAGTTAGTCTGATAAATGCTGTCACCTACAACTGCAGGGTTCTTCTTCCTTTTTCTCTCTTAGGAATCCAAAGTCATTCCAAACTCTCTCATACTCTATTTCTGTACATTTTCAGGGACTGACTTTTCAGATAAGAATTGGATGGCACTCCATTCAGACCTCATCACATGTGGGCCCAAGTTAAAATCCCCTAAACATCAGTGAAGTTTGCCTAGGTTCTGAAGCAAAAATCCCTGGAAGTGAACAATCCTGAACTTTGGGGGAGTTTGGATCCAAAGTCAGCCTTTGCAGTGTAGGCCATTTCTATCTTAAGAGTACGCTTTTAGTGAAGGTTTGAGTAGGACAATTTATTTATCCAAAACCATTTCACCCATTGCTCATTCAAAATATTCAAGGGCAAATTGTGGCTGAATCTGATACAGTAGAAGTTGAGAGAGAAGAATGGAGTAGAAGTGGGATGTCCTTGACAAACTGAGTCAAACATTTAAAAGGTTATACTGGCGACTCCACAGAATTTCTGGCTATAGTAATTCATTTCCAACATGAACCATTTTGCTGATATCTAATGGTACTCATTAGGCTCAAGATTTGTCTAAATTCAATTGCCTTGATACAAGTGGACTGCTTGTAGTATTAGTGTGACTTCAGAGTAGAATATGTGGGTCTACGCTTGTGATACTCATGACTGAATTCATTGTGAAATCTTGTGATATCTTAAACTAATGATAATTAATACTGCTTTTTTAATTTTCCAGTTTTATTTTAAGAGGTGACATCTGGAGAAACCTATTTTTAGCATTTAAAATAATGTGACACATTGGATTGGAAAGAAATCATAATTACAGAATGTGTTTGATGATTTTCCATGTATTTTCCCTGTTTGAAATCTTCTGTTTGTCAAACCCATCTACACCATTGTTAAAATGGATATTTGGATTCCGTAATTTAAAACATTAACAAATTACAGCTTTTTCTTAACTCTTGTGTCTGCTAAGTTTAAATTTTGGCTCCTAAACAGCAGGTTTTATGATTATACTTAATGAAAACAGTAGGAGACCAGCAACTTTGCAATGTACACAGTGATTTCACTTGTACAAGCTTTCTTTTCCCTTGGCTGTAGGCAGAAGTTAATCTAATACCCAAATTCTCAAGCAGGCTAATCTCTTTTCCAGGAAAAGTCTGGTTCCTGCCTTTTGAGGATGTTTATCTTCTGACCTACAAGGGGCAGAAGAAATAGCTTTTCCCAGTTTAGCAGGTTAATCTGCTTGGGTAATAGAGTATCGCACAAGAAAATGGTATTCCCTCAGTTGTATGTTTTGCATAGGTGACTTTTCTGTGACAGTGATATTTTCTCTCATTGCCAAGAAACATGCTGCTCTCAGAATGACTAGAAGGATAATAATATAACCTCAAATACTCTTCTACTTGTTTCATTTTTTCTAACACATGTTCAAGGTGACTTGAGAATATACATTGTATCAGAAAATCTTGTCCTCTTGATGTGGTCTTCACATTCACTTCATGTGAATCCCAAATTTAATATCTCTTAAATCAATAACAAGAAGATGAAAAATCAAGGAAATGAAACTTATGAGAAGGTTTGTGGAACCAAATAGTATTTTATTTCTTTGTACTACTATTATTGAAAGCCTCAAAATATCAAGAACTCCATCTAAATCAGCAAAATAACTATATCATGAATTTAAGTTGCTTACCAGCCTTGATTCTAGTATTCTAATTACAGATAATTCAAGTATCAAAACATCAGAAAAACTATATCTTACTAGTAAATAAAATACATTTTGAAATACATACCATGTTACAAGTTGATGAAGGTAGGGCAAGTAGAAAGGAAATACGTGCTGTTATCCAATTTGATTTATTATCTTTCTGTGTGTACACAAGATAAAGTTCAATAGTTAAATACCAATATTAAAGCAAAACAAAACAAAAACCCACCAGCACAACTGCAAGCAATTAGATAGTGATATACACTATATGTGTAAAATATTGATGGTGGTGGAGGGGTGCTATAAAGTAATATTCATGGTAACAATGGGAGAGATTTAGAGATTGATGATTAATGATCAATTACTGCTTGTATGATCTCATTATTTGAATTATTGTTTGATTAATAATGGATGAATTTATTGCCAGAGGTGCAATTAAGGCAATAAATAGGTGGACATTCTGGAAAGTAAGCATGATTGAGAAACTGCATATTTTGATAAAATGACAAATGTTATGAAATGTGGCATTTCTCTTTGATTTCTGTCCAAGTTTTCCATCCTGCTCTTGTGTGCCAAATCTCGTCAGCCTCCTGTAGAGGGGGCTGGCAGCAACAACAGTACTTCAGCCAACTGCATGGAGAATAGAGACTCTTTCTCAATCTTTCCTAAGCCCCCCTTTTAAGGGAGTCCTGGCCAGAATGTCAGCTGTTCGTCTCATAGTGGAGACATAGAGGTGCATGAGGTGTTGCCATAAAGTGAATACTCAGAAACCTGTAGAGCAGCTACTCACTCTGCTTTTGGGAGAACCTGCTTGAGTGGCAAACCTGTCATCTCTTCATTCCCCTTAATGATAGAGCAACAAGCATGAATAAAGAAATGAAAACTCACAGGGATTGCTTAAAAAAAACCAAAACAGGGAAATCATAGATTCTAAGATTATCCTTATCCACATGACAAGATAAACATCTAAAACATAATTAATCCTATGTAGCTTGGATATGTTCAAAATCCCAAAGGAGATTATTATTAGAATTATAGCTTTAGCATGGAACATTAACAGACAGAAATGGGCGTCTTATTTTCACCGGTATTTCTTCATTGTCTTCAGTGGAACTACTCCTGATTACTTAAGGGTAAATGAGATCAGAATTGGGCCTAAAGACCTTTCTCTGAAGAGTGTTCACATTAGGGGCCCCATCTGGAAATATTACTCATGTGAGTTGTCCCTTCTTCAGAGTTTAAGTACATGATCTTTTATTATTATTTTTTAAAAAATGAAATTACTATGTAGACCTGTAAGCATGGCAGGATGGTTAGTGGCCAAAAGAAATAAAATTTTGAGGGAGCATGTGACAGAGGAGAATAGAGATATGGCACACTAGATTGGGCAATATATCCTTAACACAGGGACCAGTGTGGCAAAAGGCTTGGAAATACAAGAGAGAAAAGAGAAAAAGGGTCTGACATGGTAAGAGAAGCCGAGAGGGAATAGTTCATAGGTTGGAAAATGGTGGGAGACAAGGACAGACACACAGGTCCTCATTTTCAGCTTAATCTCAACTGCCCTTCCATTTTTGGCACAAGTTAGGTTGCTTAACTATCTAAGTTCTTGATGGCTTGCACCTGCACCTCAAGGACTTATATATTTAAATGTTCTAAATTATGGGTGTAAATGATTATCAGCCCAAATTGCACTCTGTAATCATTTATACCCACAGTTTATGGTCACAGAAATTAAAGCCAGTGGCTGAAGAGTTGCTCCATAGGGAAGAAGGAGTGGCACTGTGCAGAAGCTTGAACATAAGGATGTTGGTATTTGATGAGAGATGATAGCAGAGGGATTTAAACAAGAAGGTGTCACAATCCAAGTGGCAGGTGTCAGAGTTCAGGGAAACTGGGCCTGTATGCTGCCTCTATGGGCCAGCAAGGGCACCAACTCTTCGGCTTTTGGATCCCCAGATATCTCCTGTCTTGGGTGGAGAAACACATCTCTCTCTCTGTCCCGAGTGGGGTCTTTCCAGACTGCATAGTTTGCTGCCTTCACTGTGATTTCCCTAGCAAAACAGACTATCTCAGAAGACCTGCTTTTCCTTCTCCTCAGAGTCTATAAACAGCATAATTACCCGCAGTTAAGTTACCAAACAGCTCTTTTTAAACAAGTACATTTATTCTTAAGGTAAAAGTATTAGAGAGAAAACATATTAAAACAATAAAAGAACTTTTGCTAATAAGCTCACGAGAGATCACCCCCTGACTCCAACAAGGGCTCTGGCAGGTGACCAGTCCTTCAAACCCCACCAATGGTTTTTCTTGTGGTCAGAAGTTCTTAACAGTTGTTAGCTCAGAATAAGCACACCCCTGAATCTGGGAGTCACTCTTTTATCCAGTTTGGGCCTCTTGGTTTGGTCCTCACATAAAGGGCCATGCATACATAACGGATTTCTCCTTAGGGGATCTCTTCAAAAGGATGGATCCAGTGGTCAGAAGTTGCCTTCCCCTCCTCCCAGGTATTTCCTAGGGATCCACTTAACTTTGTTTGTCTAATACATTTGTTTCAAAGAGAAGCGCATAATACTTCCCATGCCTTAGTCATGTATCCTAGAGATGTTATGTACAATCCCACAATAGCCCACAAACTTTAGCATTTTTAATACAGTGAACTCCTAAGATAATTAAACTTGATTCAATACAGTTTAACTCAGGGATAGTTAATGGGCAGCCTGCAGGTCAAATCCAGACCACCAGATGCTTTTGAATGGACCCCAAAATCTTTTTATTTACTTATTATTAGCATTATTGTTATTTCTTTTATTATTTTCTCTGAAGTCTAGACCTTGACTATACCTTGACCAAGAAATTTCGAACTTGATGAAAAATAATTGACTACCCCTAGTTTAACTTAATTCAGTAATGCTTGTCCAGGATATAGCAGGAAATTGCCATATCTTTTATAGCAGGAAAGACAAGTCATGGTTAATGAAGGTAGGGTCAAATGTTCCAGTGGAACTGTAATAGGCTTCCATTTTGCTTTGGTTTGTTTGGTTTACTTCTCACTCTTTTTTTTTTTTTTTTTTTTTTGACCCTTGTGGGGCCCTTAACTTCTCCATTTAGCACCCTGAATGGACCATTCAGGGCCTGCTTTAGTGGCCTGAATTGTGTATTTAGGGCCGCAAATTGTATATTTAGTGCGTCATATGGTGCCCAAAATGGAGTAGTGATGGCCTAGTTTAATGCTTTGAAGATATGATCATATCCACACCAAAACAGAGGAGGAATTTTCTGGAGATGAGAATGCAATGAGATTCAGTAGGACTTGGGGGCATGCCTGGATTTGAGCCTTTGAACCAAGCCCAGAACACCATTGTCACAGCACTGAGGAAGATACGGTCATCTAGCCTGATCTCTTGACCAGCCTTGTAATTGCACTTGGTGATTCTTGCACAAATCATTTTCTCAAACCCTCTCAATTTTTTCAGAATCCTTTTTGAAGTGTGGACATCAGAACTGGGCATGATATTCTAGTGCTGTAAGCAGAAGAAATCCCATCTTGGAAGAAAATGTTTCAGTTTTATCAGAATGAATTGTTTTGTTTGACCCTAAACAAAATTTTCAGAATTTCATTTCACAGTAAACTTTGAATATTTTGGGTGCTGTTCAATTTCATAACAAGAAAAAAAATGAAAACATGGAATTTCACATGAAATGGAAAATACAATTCACCTCAGCTTTGTTTAGGAAGCATCTACAACCTAGAATGTGAGCAACACTAGAGGTCTCATAAACTATACAAAAGGATATCACTTTATTCTTATATACTACAACTTTAAAGCATGAGGGGAACCATCGGAGAACTAGAACAATGGAATTAAAATTTTAAATGCAGAGTGAGTTTTTTGGGGGACTATCATCATTGACAGTGTCCCTTTAAGGAAAACTTTCTGAAGTGATTTTGAGGGTAGGAGGGAAAACAATATTATTCTTTAACTTTAATATAAGATTGAAAGTAATGACATTTCCAACTGTCAGAAGTTCTTTATCTTTTATATCTAATATTCTAATAAAATGTACTTTAGTGACACTAAGTCCATAGCATAGTGATATGCCTTTGACCCTTTCAACAGAGATGCTCTTAAGCTTTCAGCAGCATTTCTTCCCCACTCAGTATAGGCACAGACTAAACAGACTCTATAGATAAAATTATAAGGGATGGTTATCTCCTACTCAGACTGACATTAATTTGGAAGCCACTACAGAACTCAGTTCCAGGTTGATCACAAGCAAATATTCATTATGAATTATATGCTTTTTCCCAGGTCACATGACATTGTTTCTGTTCTCTGATTGGATGAGCTAAGATATATAAACAGGAGGCACACCTAAAGAAATCCTTGAGTCATTGAGTCTTTCAGTAAGAGGATAAGGAGCAATTATAGAAGGAAAGGTAGATAGTGGGAAATAAGCAGGCCTAATCAATTGGGGAAACTCAGTACAAATTAGTGACTATTATCACTAGAATGATGAAAGGTCTTGAGAACATGACCTATGAAGGAAGGCTGAAAGAATTGGGTTTATTTAGTCTGGAAAAGAGAAGACTGAGAGGGGACATGATAGCAGTTTTCAGGTATCTAAAAGGGTGTCATCAGGAGGAGAGAGGAAACTTGTTCACCTTAGCCTCTAATGATAGAACAAGAAGCAATGGGCTTAAACTGCAGCAAGAGAGATTTAGGTTGGACATTAGGAAAAAGTTCCTAACTGTCAGGGTAGTTAAACACTGGAATAGATTGCCTAGGGAGGTTGTGGAATCTCCATCTCTGGAGATATTTAAGAGTAGGTTAGATAAATGTCTATCAGGGATGGTCTAGACAGTATTTGGTCCTGCCATGAGGGCAGGGGACTGGACTCGATGACCTCTCGAGGTCCCTTCCAGTCCTAGAGTCTATGAATCTATGAATCACCTTACTAACTTAAGCACCTAATAAAACAAATCAAAAACAAAACACCACCTTGATGTAAAAGGCCAAACACAGACTAATTTCTTTCCTCCTTCCCTAGAGGCAGCCAGAATTAAAATCTCTCTGTTCTTCTATTCTACCTTCTCCTTCCTTGCTGTTTTGTTCTGGCTGAGTGGAAGTTAAATTGAAGAAATCAGTTTACCACCAAGTTCTGAAAGTGTGAAGATATATGATGAACCTAATTATCTCTTAAAGGGACTACATTATTGCTAACCCTTTTAGTTTATTCATGACTCTTGCAATATTTGGAGTTTTTCAGAAAGCTGCTGATCCTGGAGTCATCTGCTTATGTGAGAATCTCAGCTTTCATTTTTAAAAACGAAGTTTCTAGTACCCATGGTTGCAGAGTAAAGCTTGAAAACAGGAACCCTAACAGATCAAAAACCAGAAGGCTAATTTAAATACCCAAATCAAAATTTATTATTTAAAATCGTATTAAATATTATTTAAAATGTGTAATTCAATAACTGACTCGTGATTTTTTTCAATCTTTAGTTTGGCAATACTAAGAGAGTTCCATATTCTTGGGTCAACTACTGAGACGGTTTTATAGTTCCACTGATGTTATCAAGAAGTTTAAGATGAAGTTGAAAAAAATGGTATTGGTCATTTGGTGCAACAGATATTACCTGAGACTGGGAGCAAGGAAGATTATGGAATATCGTTCTTAATGAACTAGTGATTCATAGGAGTTGTTCGTTCTTATGTCAGGGCTGAATCTGGTCATATACCTGGGCAACTTGCTTGACCTCCAAGATCCTCAAGCAGATGAAAAATCAGTCTGTGACTCCTGGAGAACCAGATTAATTTATTATGTTTGACTGTAGTAGTATTAATATTCTATAAAGTTTCCTAACCAAAGTGGATAGACTTTTGGATAGGCTTAAATCTTGTGAAACGTATTTCAGTTTACCCCAAAATGTCAGACTTTCATTACATGCACGTTCAAAAACACCCCAATGAATTCAACTTGGGCAGCACATTACCATGAATTTTAAAGGATATTTATCCATTACAACTTTGTCATCAAATATTGCCTGTAGTCTATAGTTATCGTCACTGTTCATTTACATTTCAATTGGAGAAAAAGACACCTTCTTTTTGTCTTCTCTGATTAACATTTTGAAGCTCTGTAATTTTCTTGCTGCTCAGAGAAACAAAGCACCCAGGCTCACAGAGAAAACCCATTCAGCAAGATATAAATATTTGCTATTCAGAAAAACTCAATGAGGGTTTAGTTATTTTAAACTAAAAAAGGAAAATTACTAATAATGATTGGTTTCAGCTAATGAAATGCTTTTATGCAAATATGTGAACCCTAAATATGACCTGGAAACAAAAGACTGCTTAACAGTTACTATTAAGCAATACATTAGGAGATCAATTAAACAGAACTTCTTTCTAATTTACAAGCTGTACAACAGTTGCTATGGAAACCTGGAAGGAGAGAGCCCTAGAATGCTAATTTACAATTTTAAGACCAGAAAGTATTAGAGACCTGGTTGTGGCAGGCTAGAGAGTCATGGAGGAAAGTAAAAGAATAAAGTACAAGAAGTGCCTCAAAAACAAGTGTAAGGCTGTGGAAGAATGCGGCCATTATTTTCATATCTAAGAATGATGTTTAAAATAGTTACAACACTCAATGTAATGCCTAAAGAAAAAATTAAAATAGGGAGTATAGTACTAAACTGGACCTTTAGGGGAAGTGGTTTATTCTAGCTCCAACCTGGAAGACCAGCAATGCCACTCTAGAAAGCATGACAGTGGGCAAGGAGCTGGGAAGCTCACCTGGAAAGAAAAGGAATAACACACAAGGACTGGTGAGGATATGAGGAGTCAGCTGGACCCTACAACATGTCTAGGAGACTTTTTCCCCTTTACTAAGTAACTATTGGACAGGTGGAGAAATCCATTCTACAAGAGAGATCATCACATTGATTGTACTGGTTTTTGAAACAGAAGTAACTAACAAAAGATTTCAAAAGACTAAGGGGAAAAATGGCAGCTCTTAGGACCATAGGTATTTTTTGCCAGCTCTAGATTCCCCTCAGTGTATGTATTAAAGTGAAAAAGAGTGGCAGAGATAATATTTCATTTCTACAACGTCAGTATCTTACTTTGTCTCTTGTTCTCTTGTCCTTTTGATCCTGCACTATAGAAGTCAATGTGAGTTTTGCCACTGAATTCACTAGTCTTAAATAAACCAGAGTACTTTTAAGCAATAGTACTTTGCATAAGATTGTTAAGGAATGATATTTCACAGACAACTGGTGGCATATTATTTATGGTAACTATCACTCTGCTTCTTATCTGTAGCTATTTGGAATGTGCAAACTGGTATAACTAACCTCTGCCCCAAACTTCAACAAAAATTCAGTTTGAACATGAATTGGCTTTTGTTGCAGTTAAAGTTTGTTCACTTTTATTAAAATGTTATATTTCCTGTTTCTAATCAGTTCCATGTGTTCAATCATATTTCCACTTTGAATCAATGGGAATTTTGCTATTGATTTTCATAGATGGATACAACAGGAGTGCTGAAAAATCGTAAGAAAGACTCTTCTTTCACATTTTAATCCTGACAAGAAGTGGGCAGTATCCAAGCTATCCCAAACCTGCCTTCCAGTTCACAAGAAAGACTTCTAACCAAATTCTGCAGACCTCTAAAGATTTGGTAAGATTTCAGCTTCCAAAATTTTGGATGTTTAACTGAAAAAACCCAAATTGATTAACCTATTACAGTTTTCCAGCGATTTGTCTGTTTAGCTGTCAATCTGCCTATATTCTACTACAATAAGTATCACATTTATAATAATATCTGAGTTCAAGTCCAATGACCACATGAGGAAATCTATTATTTTGAAAGAAAATAATTTCAGTGTAGAGTACAGGAAGAAAATGTATGTCATCGTAAACATTGCTTGCTGTGGGATTATGTATTGTGTGATCTTTTTAAAACACATGAAAAGACAAGGATAAATGCCACATTTATGTTCTACTAAATAGCATATTTCTCCTGAAGTTTATTTTATTAACTATCCAGCCCTTAAATTCTGATAATAATATTTTTCTTTTCCATATATATTGTATCATAGACAAACATTGATTAGAAAGATACCTAATCAATGAGCTGAGCAGAAAATAAATGAATTGTCTGTAATCTTTTATTTTAATTCATCACCATGGTATCTTTGCAGCAAACTTAACCGATAGAATTGCTGTAAAGCAGGACTTTTCTTTTTTTTTTAAACTTTGCAGAAACCTTGAGCAAATTATACAGCAGTTGTATTAGTAACCAGTAGGATTATAATGGCAGCATTTCAGAATGTTTAAGTATTAGGACTTGTTCACACAGAAACTTAGCATACAGCAAGCTAGGGTGTGAATGTACACCTCGCTCATAAAAGAACACTACTGAACTTCTAGTGCGTAGTTGCAGGGTTCAAATGGCAACTCAGGGGCTGGTATGCTGCAGGTTTACATTCCTGCCTCCGGGAGACACTGGGTGGACAAACCCTTAGTTAAACTAAAACATTTGCAAAACTTTTCTCATATTGTTACAAACATTAAATTGCTACTTGTCAGCAAATCTCTGAGTCAGGTAAATATTATTACCCCATTCTACCTTTGGGGGGGAAAATGAGGCAGGGAGACAAATTCATCTCTGTGTAAATTGGCCCCAATTCCATTTAAGTCAGTGGGGTTGAATCCCAGCTAAATTTGTCTGAGTGTTTCAGTGACATACCCAAGGCCAAGGTGGGAGCTAGTATCAAAGTCAAGATTAAAGCTAGGAGTTTGGGGACTTCTGGCCCCACATTTGGACAGTCATTATGACTGTCAATGACAAAACAATTTTGGATAGCAGAAGAAAATAATTACTGTACCAACCAGTAAATTTCACGTGTAAGGAGTATGGGAGAAGAAAAGATACAGCTCCTCCCTCCTACACACCCACCAGCATGGTGGGGTCCGCCTGGAGGCGGTGCAGGTCGTAAAGAAGTATACCAGCATACTGTACCTAAATGATGTGATTTAGATCTCAGAAACAGTATCAACATTAAGGATGATGGGGGATTTTTTGAGAAGACTCTTTTCATCAAAACCTCCCAATTTATCAAAACCAAAGCTTTTCATGGGAAAGGATCAGTTATGATTAATATCTTGACTCATTTTTTAATTTAATTTAATTTTTATTTTATTTTTGATTTACAAAAATTTGAGATTTTGACTTTGTCCCAATTCAGGACGGTAAAATTTTTTGGAACCTTGAAAACTCTTTCTTAGCCAGCTCTGGTCTACACTCTCATTTCTCAGCTTTCCCATCTTTAGACAGCACTACCTGAAATTGTGCTTTGTACAAATGACATGGTCTGACAAACAGACTTAAAATATCTTCTGGCATCACTCCTTTTGACTACAATGGAGTTACACTACCAGAAAATCTGACCCACAAAGTCTGGCCATACAATATTCAGAAAAGTAAGACTAATATTTCATAGCTGAATGTCCAAAGTTAAGCACATAAATAAGTAGTCTTATCTTCAAAGATTCTGAACAACCAGAACTCCCCCTGACTTCAATGGAAATTACAGATGCTCAGTATCTCTGCAAATCAGATCACTTATTTAGGAACTTAAATAGGAATTTAGATGAGTTTTAAAAAATTGCCAACTGTTAGCTTGGGTCCTTCCTTTAGGATGTCATTGACTAATAAAAAGCTTCAGCTTCATTTTCATTCCAGTCTGCTGCAAAAAAAAAAAGTGAAATCTAAGATAACAGAGTGGAAACACCAATAAAAGAGTTGGAGAAGCAATGAAGGTGGGAGCACTGGCTCTGTGGCAAGCTCCATTTTTTCCCAGAATTTGTCCAATGAACCTCTCCCCATCAATATGCACACAATAGAAAAATGGGAATAATATCTTAAGAAAAGAGGCATAATTAATATGTGCCAGTCCAACAAGAGAATGGCATGTCTTTGTGAATTGAGCCAAACTATAAAGAATGGGTTCATTTCATTGCTATATATGCGGTGACCATACAGACAAATAGATGGCTTAAGCTAACAAATGCTGTATTTGTGTTTTTTATATATTTTTATTTACTGAAAGTGATTCCTTCTGAGACCTAGGCAGTCAGTCAATCATGATTTCTATTGAGTGAAGGCCATTCACTGCAGCAGGTATATCATTCAGCCTGACATATTTTTTTTTCAAATGTGGAAATGTCATATTTAATAACACAACAAAGCCAGAAATACCGAATGAGTTCAAGCAAGAATGTGCCATTCCACTGATTTATTGAAGGGTAAGCTATATTTGGTTATATAAAATCATACCTTTTTGGTATTATCTTCACCTATGTTTGGCTTTCAGTGTGCTGTATGTATGCACATAAGAGAGAGAGAGAGAGAGAGAGAGAGAAATGAGAGCAGAGAGGAAGGAAGAGGAGTGAATTGTCAGCATTAGTAACAAATCCAAACTTTTTATAGTAAATTTCTCCTATCTGAGAGGGCTAAAAGTTAGGCACATCTGAGCAGAGTGCCAATTCAATAAGCACTGCTGTTTTGAAACAGTGTCCTGCAGTTCATTTAATGAACAACTCCTTTTCCTATTGCTTGTTTTTATCTCAGTTTCTTTCTTAACCATAACATTCCTGTTGTGAGATAAAAGTGAAGTGTGTTCAGTACCTGCTGCTGAGGGAGAGGACTTGCCAAGAAGGTGCTGTGTGCATTTGCTGGTATTTTTAGTGGCTTTGGATGGAAAGAGTGTAACCTGATCAACAGTAAACACAATCATGATAACAGTTTTGCTGCTGGGTGGTGGTGGTGCTAAGGTATTGATTCTGTACTACCAGGACTGTTTGATGTTGCCTTGGACCATTCAGGCAGGAAAAACAATTATTGACCACTTTCACCAGGCTTACATTGCGTGGCGGAGAGCCTGGTAGCCAAGACATGCAGAAATGGTCTTTCTGTGTTACTTGGGTGTCAGACAGGAACCTGACATAGGAGCCAGTACAGCTGCCTTCATTTAATGTCCTTCAAATTTCATGAAATGTGATTAATAATTGAGGATCTGGAGAGCCTACAAAGTTAACCCTTTCCTTACAAGATGCCTGTCCTCTTTGTATACAAAATTGTGATTGCTTTTGACCTTTGTGATGAATGCATTAAAATAGGAGAAGTTTTACTAAGTACATGTTTTAATGTCCTTTCAAACAGCTATTGTTCAAAAATATTTTGACACAGGATCTTGGAAAAGCTAAATTACATGTGAGATAACTTTCTTGTCCAGAGTTCATCTTATCGTGAAATCTATGTCTTCTGAAAAGGATTAGGATACTTGACTTGTTTATGTTAATAAAATTCTTTTTACTGCTTCTTGTATAAATTTTACTGTCAGGCATACACCTATAATTTTACATTTCTCTGAAAATGTTTTGTCAGGAGAGCTTGAGAATTTATTTATGAACTACTTTCCACAGAGAAGTTAAATCTAACTGATATGCCCTGCCTTTCAGGATGCCATTAACTCTGTGACACTTCACAGCCTTTGTTAATCAAAATTGCTTTAGCTGCCTTTTAGTAAAACAGAGGCAAATACAACCTTCCTTGTCAGTACAAACTCCAAGTTACTTGTAAGATTTACATTTTCTTAAGTTGATGCTCATTTTCACTTTGGAAGCCTTGAAATTTCATATCTTTAAATTTCTTCCTCGCTTCCTCCCTAGTCCAGCCATAATTCATCTCAATCGGACTATGAGGATTTTCTGGGTATGGACTAATTTTGGAAATGCAGGATTATTGAAACCTAAGAGTAGCACATAAACTGATTTTCCCTATCTCCTTACTATATGACATTTCCAAAATAGTAGCACCTAAAAGGATTACAAATCTCTATGAAAAATGAAAATGTTGGGCTCAGTTTAAACTTGCCACTTGAAAGTGGATTGTGGCTACCAGGGAAAATATTGAATTACCTGCATGGGTTCCCAGCTGTCAGCTGATGGTTCTCAACAGCATGTTTGCCATTGGTCAGACACCTAAAATGCAATCTGGTAACACTCATAGATCTGTTCTAATCCTGAGACAGTCCCTAGAGATAATAGCTTATAGTAGGCCAATATATTTAAAAAAAAAATCTGCTATGCAGTGCTTTGACATTTTATACTCCAGTAAGTAAACCAAAATTAAATGGATCCATTTATACACGCTTAGTTAAATACTTATTAACTGGGGAGAGCAAATCAGTACCAGTTCATGACTTTTTCTTTCTTAGTGCTGGTTTCTGATTTAACTTGATGATCAGACATAAGAATGATCTCTAAAAGAGCCCATTAAATATCTTGCCATGGCTCATAGACTGTATCAGGGAAAGGAATTTCTTCAGGCAGATCACATTGTTCATTCCTTCATACCCCTTTGGCTTGGTCTTATTTTCAGGTCTACTTTCAAATATTCTGCATTTTGTTACAAATAATTCTGTTTAATTTATATCCCTCTACTGTACCCAGCATCATGGTATCTGAGTTTGAAGGGAAGTGCTGAGCCACCTCTAGCACTAGTCAACTACAAATTCTAGCTCTTGGCAAGTTCATGTTGTACAGGATTGTGCTTGTAGTATATGTAAAAAATTGTTTACTAAGATTGACAGATAGGAAAGGATGCCAATAAAAGATATGCAGAGTAGTTCATCACTTCCACTAGGATTGCAAGGGTAAACTTCATGGCCTAGTGCCAGGGGTGCCTCTTCTACTTTATACCATTATTAGAGGCAAATTCACTATTGGGCTTTAGAGACCACAGGGAGCAGTCCTATGGTCTCACTTTGATCCTCTCTTTGTTGCCCTAGTATAGCATGCCTCCCGTTTGCAGGCTGCTCCCCCTGTAGCCTGCTGTGACCACTGGTGACCAACAGCCTGCTTCCTTGCTCCCTCTCAGCTTCTCATCAGCCTTCTGGTGTCAGATCTCAGGCTTCCTGTACATGGCCTTCCCTTCACAGCACTTGAATAATGAGGCCATGTATAACACAAGAAAGTGCAGTTATGAGAAATTTGATTTTATAGCTGAGAAAGTATATGTAACATGTTCCAGAGCATAAATAAAGAATAATAAAAACTCAATTAGTGTTATGCAAAATGAGTTATTTTTCTAGATATCTACTTTAACATAATCACTGAAGGCTAAGAAAAACCACTGTTGATCCAAACAACAACTGTAAGTTTTGACGAGCCCTACCATTAATCTTTTGTGACTGAAAATCAAAGACAAAAATTATGGAGAGAAAATATTCAAAAGGCATTTTCAGGTGGTGATAGTAATATTTAGGAAAGAAAACTTGTCCTCTTCATTAACTCCAGTCCTAAACTTCTTTTTTCCAGCTCTTCCCTCTTCTGTTTGTTCCTCTGCTGCCTGGTCTCCTTCCTCTCATAGGAGATTCTCTTCCTTCCTTTTGTGGAAAGCAGAGCCTTCCTGCTCACTCAGCACTACAGTCCTCCTGAATGCAGCTCACACATGGCAGCAATATAAGGGCCATGCCCATGAACAATCTTCTCTTACTAATGGAATTTCTACTGGAGATGTTTTTATGCTGCTCCTGAAGTCTTTCTTGCTTTCATGGGAGGAGGAGAGAGGGTTGATTTGGGCTTTGTTTTCTCCCTTTCTCACTCATTTATGAGGCTGGGATTTGGAGGGAGTGTATGATTTGGCCTCTGCTCCATTTCCCTCTTTTCTAACCTGCTCAATGGACCCTCTTGATTCCAGAGCAGGTGCCAGTTACTGTCATAGATCAGCTCAGTCAGGGCAGTTCAGTTCTCCAATGTGTGAGTAAAGTATGTACAGTATTATCCTCATTTCACAGATGGGGGAAAGTGGCACAGCGAGATTAGTGGATTGGTTTTCAATGACTCTAGAAAAAACTCAAGTCATAAATGACTTCCCATGTTCATGCATGATGTCTGTGGCAGAGCTGGGAACAGAACAAAGATCTTCTCAGGACCAAGCCACTGCTTTCACTTCAAGACAGTCTTTTCACTCTACATCATAATAACATACAAAGTTGACTTGTGGCAGAGCCCATCCCAGAAATGTTAACTCCTCCAATTTTAATGGAGGGCATCCCAGCTAATAAAAGACAAATTTAGCCAGAGTCAGTTCCACTGACAGGCTAATTAATCAAAAGCTGACTCTGCTGAATAGGCTACAGAAAGATTCAAGTGGGTCTCTGTCTCCTACCAAAAGTCATAACTGTATTTCTCTGGACCAGCTTGCATTGGTCTGCTACCAAAACGTAGAAGTGTATTTTTTGCCATTACACCTGTGACAATCAGTTATTTTCTACATCCTGTGGGGACACCAGCTGTAAACTTTTGACCCCATCTACCGCTTAGGCTTGGCAAAGCAGACGTGAGGTATATATTAGGGATGCAATGTTGCCAACTCTCACACTTTCATTATGAGTCTCACAATAAATGTAATTCTGTTGAATACCTAGTTCCGGGAACTATGAGCATCTGAGTTTTCATTTAAAAGAAAGCAAAATTTTAGCCCTTGTGGTTGCAGAGGAAAATGTGACGTGAATGCACCCTAAACTTCAAAAAGTAGAAGACAAATCAGAATAATGCAAAATGTATTATTATTTCAAATTATGATTTTAAAGCCACTCGTATTTTCGGTGGCTCACTCCTGGTTTGTCAACAGTTGAAATTAGCAATACTAGTGAAGAGCAAACTCACTTGAATTTTAGGGTTTGAAATCTTCTTCCCAAAGGGTGAGAGGATCCCCAATGCTAGCCTGTGTGCACAAGTTATACTTACATTAAGTTACAGCCACAGGTCTTCTATACTGTGAGAACAGTGCAGCCTGCACTCCCCCTAGAACTAGCTAGTGCAAGATGTAGTGGGGAGAAAAAGGGCTAAAGGCCTGCACTTCCCCCAACCCTTATTGGGAAAGCTGTCACTAATGATGTGTAACAGTGGCTTCATTTCCCAGCTGATTTGCTCCCAGCTCAATTGCATCATGGTGTGAAGCACTCCTTGCATCCTCTCTCACTGCACATCCAAGGTAACAAGCAAGAGCCAGTTACAAAATGGCCACTTTAGGGCTTCAGTTCTCTGCCAGATTTAAAGGGACAGTCCCAATAGAGAACGATGGAATAAAGTTCCTCTAAAAATGCAACAGTACAATAATGAAGATTAGTAAATGTTGGGCAGTCACAAGCAATGTTTGCCTGCAGAAGGGGTAGCTTCTGTGTTTTGCATTCAACCAGCATATGCTAATTTCCATATGAGAGGAGATTAAAATGATTAGATTTATTTAATTTAGATAAGAAACAAAGATGTCACATCGGAGGCATCCAAAATAACGGAAAGAGAAATTAAACAGCTGCTGAACGAGGAGTCATTCAGTGAAACTGAAAATCAAGACATTTAAAACCTATAAAAGGAAATACTTTTATACACAGTGCAGAATTAATCTGTGGAAAGTATTGCCACAATCTATTACAGTCTATGAGCATGGAAGTGTGACAAAAAGTCTTAGATATCCAATAATGAGACTAGTCACTCTTATACTAGTTAGGATTAAAAAAAAAAAGGACTATAAACCCTCATGCTACCAGGCATAAACCATTCACTAACTAAGAAGTGTTAGGATGAAGCTTTCTTTGTGCACAGGTTATTCCATAATTTCCCATGATAGGAATTTATTGCATTTACATCTGGAGGATTTGGTGCTGACCACCATTGAAGATATCACATTAGCTGGACTGCTGGAGTGACCCACCATGTTGTTTCCTGTGTTCCTATGATTATGAACTCTCAACTTGGTAGCCCATTCACCAAGTATGGATAGTCCCAGAAGGCTGATGAAATGTACTGTACATATCTACTCGATGTAAGACACAGATGGTTCAATAGTCTAATTATTATAGTTGCACAGTAATTTATTAGTGAAAGCTGTAAAGGGGCAATCATTGAAGCATGAACATTGCAGTATGGCAGGAACAACATTGCCTGGTAGTAATCAGTGTTGTGGTGCAGAACAGAACAGGACAAGCAGCATGGAAAGAGCAAGGCCGGCTGAACGTAACATTGAATGAATCAAGCTGCATCAAGCAGGATTTGGAATGGCAGCAGGCAAAAGGAAGGTACAGAACAAGACATTACATATCAAACACATGACGCTGTTAGTGTATTGACTGCTAAGCATCTGACCAATTATTTCATATCTAAAGACAATGAACTGAAGTCAAATAAAATAATTTAAAAGCATTTTACATGGAAAATAAGCCAAAAGAAAATAAATGATAGCAACAATTAGCAAACGAAATGGCAATGAAAAAGCAGTGTGCTAGAAACCAGGCAACACTATAAAATACAATGTTAAATTACGTAAGTTTGGACTTCTTAAGTGTGATTCAACTCTGAAAAGTAAAATATACAAACAATCATTTCCTAAGTAATCAATCTGCTTTACATGTACAGTCAGACTTACTTGTGGTAACTTTAGAGACGAAATTAAGATTTTTTTCAATACTTTTTTCTAATGTTAGCATAGCAGAGCCAACACGGCTATAGGAGAATGAGTTAGTCTATTCTGGAATGCACTTTATCAACAAAAACACTAATTAAATTTCAACTGTAGGACCAAATTCAGACCTGAAGACAATGGAACTGCAGAAGGATAGCCAAGGGCAGAATATGAATAAAGCAGAGGTGTAACCAAAAAAGGAGTTTAACCAGCAGTATCTTTATTACTTGTGACTAAATTTTCAGATCTCGGGCTGGGTTTAAGAAATATTTTTTAAATGAATGAAAGTAGCATTTATTTTAAAAAAAGAAACTCCTAGCCTTTTACTGTCACAGACTAGATTTTACTGGCTGTAACTGCACTTAGCAAGTGACCTTCAGGAAGACTTTTAGAAGTGAAAATTGAGTTGTTTCACCACCAGTTTCTAAGTAGATCCAAGCAAGAAGAATGGTTTGCTGTGTGAAAATTTTCAAGATTTTTTTTTTAAATCCTATTATGATTCAGGCTAGGTTGAAAACTCCTCTCCCCTCACCTATGAACTGAAAATCATCTCTTCTCCGCCCCATCCCCAAAGATTCAGAATGAGTTATTAAAAATGTTTTGTTTGGATAATCTTGTAACATTTTGTTTTGATTTTGACATTTTTATTGTTACTTTTACTTTTGTGTACTATAAATTAGCTTAATTATTTTTTTCAAAAAGTCTTTTCAAACCAGAAAAGACACCCACACTTTTGTTTGAAAATATCAAAACATTCCATTTTGATAATTTCAAAATTTTATTTAAAAAAAATTGAAATAGGAAATTCAATGACATGATCTTGTGAATCATCTTAATTTCAACAAATCAGCATTTTCTGAAGAAAAAAATTCATCAAAAAATTCACAAGCAGCTATATTTCTGAGCTCTCTTTTGCTATAACCAAAGATTTAAATTACTGATAAATTATTTCTGCGAAGAACACACTGCATGCATAATCTTCAAAGGAGTCTCAGCCCAAACTCTGTAAATGTACAAACGGCTATGTACACACTTTTCACAGACTAGCACCTGTAAGTCTAGTTGATATATTCCAATACAGGTGATAGAATTTTCACATTCATGACCCATTTGTCAAGCATGTTTTCAACTCTGGACAGCTGTCTTTGTAGTTTTTACATGAACATTCTACCAGAGGTTTTGTGTGTGGATGAAAATGAACCATTTACATATTTATTGCTTGTGATTGTGTGCTAACTGAACCATCAGGAATGTTCATAGAATGTTATGTGAACTGGAAGGGAGATGATTCATGTGGCTCCAAATAGCTTAGTAGAATAAAGAATGCATGCAAGTATAAGTAGATTAGCAACGAAATACTGTAGTGAAGGTAAGGAATTAGTACACATATATAAAGAGATTTAGCAGTAAAATAGTGTATTGCAAAGTCCCTATCATATTTCTGAGGTGCCTATCACTGTAGTATCTAATTATCATACATATCAATTTGAACATCCTCACTGGATTTCATCTCTCTGTGGTTCTACCATTTTCCACCTCCTGGCTGTAGTTCTTGAATTTTGAGAAACAGCGATGCTTCATTTTGTAAACATGTTTAAAGGTTCAACAGTCTTTTCATTTAGAAATGGTATTAAACTCTTAATTTTACATAACTATATACAATTAGCAATAAGTATAATATATATGTTGCAGCATATACCGATAGTTCACTTCCTTTGGCACATTTGCAAAAGCAACATATTCAGCTTCATGAAGAGATATCATAAATAGAGGTTGCTATTAGAAAGCCAGCCAACAGATACAACAAGTCAGCATAGTTAATTTCTGTTCTAAGTATAGAAACAATATGTAGCAGGTCACAGACCACTATATGGTAACTATTAGTATAGCTATTGGTTTAGTTTTTATATGGTTATCCATCACTGTGATAATCTGAGCTTGGTATACTAATTTTATTTGTTTCTGAGTTCTGAGTAAGAAGGTAACTTTTTTGTTTTGCCTCTTCTTAAAAAAAAAAAGAAAAAATGTATACTTTTCAACCTAGCAGCACTCTAAAATAATAGGAACAATTTTATTTAAACTTTAAAAATACTTCTCATAAAAACATCTTACCAACTAATTAAAAAAAATTACTTCTGAACAAGATAAGCATGGTATTTTTTTCAGCCCAAATTATTATTTTTGGTGCAGCATGGAGCCAAAGAGGGGGCTATAAATGAAATTATTCATAAGCTTAACTATAGTGGCACCACTAGTTAATCCATATACTGTGTTTAAATCCACCCTAGTATTCCATCAGAATTTACACACCAATTTGGCACACCGTCCCTATTCAGAAGAGCACTTAAAAAGCAGAACCGGAAAAGAGGAATAAACAAAAGGACTCTGAAACATCAGAAATTCAGAAAAATAGAAACTGAAATCAATATTGACATTTTCAAGACTGTAGAAATATTAAGAAAATGTTGTTAATAAATAGCCATATTATTCATTATTTATTTGTATTATTGCTGTACTTAAAGGCAGAACAAAATGTCTTTTTAAACAAAGACAAAGGGACATCCAATTAAATTAAAAGGTAGCAATTCAAAACTGACACAAATAAATACTTTTTCATAAAATGTGTGCTTAGAGTGTGGAAATCATTGCCACAGGAAGTTATCGAGGACAAACATTTATCAAAATTCAAAAAAGATATTCAAGATTTGTAGGGATAACAAGAATAGCCAGAGCTGTTATAACCTGGCAACAATTTTGGAAGGAATATTCTACTTCATGTTTCAGGTTTTAAATCAACCTCTAATAACCTCAGGTCTGATCCTGTTTGGAAATTTCCATGTTCCTATGTTTCTAGTAATTGGGGTAAATGTTTAACGGTCCTTAACTCAACTTTCATTGCTGCTATCTAGCTTTGCATAGCAAACAGTTGCATATATACTTTGGGACAGGTTTTGCATCACTGAAGCTAACAGGACTTTTGACACTGATATGAAAACAGAACTGATCCTTTTTTGCACTGTCACTGCACACACAAATAATAGTATTTACACATGTAAAACCCATTTGTCCTGCATATTGCATATAATACAACCAACATATTGTAAATATATCAGGCTGTGTGATAAGTACTATGTTTTAACTGATTTCTATTCCTCTGCTACAGTAGGGATTTGTTTGAGATAACTTGCATTGTACTGAGTCTAGGCTTGACAAAGTGTGTACATAATGTACACTGTACATTCTTGTTAAGGTTCATTCTTTGTACCAGTCTGATAACAATTGTATTCTATCAGTTGACACTAAAGGTATATATTTAACTAGTGTATTAGTTTATTGGGTATTCATTTATAAGAATTTCACGATTAACTGATGACTTCCACTGCAGCAGCATTCTTTGAAGTAGAGACCATCTCTTAGAATGCTTGCATTCAAAAGGAGCATATAATTAATATAGGGAAGCTCTGAAGGTATATTTTGCTCCATTTTTTTTGCTATGGTTAGTAGTAGGCTAGTGGTTAATATTTAAATTGAAAGGCTGGTATCCTGTACATTTTATGGTTTTTGTTTGTTTGTTTGTTTTGGGTTTTTTTTGATAATGTCACCTCTGTCTAGGACCAGATTCTGCTTCCTTTACTGTTGATTAGTGTTACTACTTGAGTAGTGCCACTGATGTCAATGAACTCCTTGCATAGTAAGATACAACTGACTATAGTAAAAGTGGCAGAATATGGCCCATAGGCAGGTGCTAGTAATCTTTTCACTGTAGTTAATGGAGATCAGACAGGTATCTATTCTAGATACAGTACTTATATGGCCCTCATTACTGTAGTATCTGAGCATCTCACAATCTTTAATGTATTTATTTTAAGGAAGTCCTATTATCTCCATTTTGCAGGTGGAAAACTGAAGCCCAGAGATTCTAAGGGATTTGTCCAAGGAGAGGCAGGAAATCTATGGCAGAGCAGGAACTTGCATTCAGGTCTCAAATC
The DNA here is from genome assembly GCF_025201925.1 of Gopherus flavomarginatus. Lineage (NCBI taxonomy): Eukaryota > Metazoa > Chordata > Testudines > Testudinidae > Gopherus > Gopherus flavomarginatus. The sequence goes on along the minus strand of NC_066619.1, from coordinate 33,554,522 downwards.
CTAGGCTAGTGCCCTAACCACTGGACCATTCTTTCTCTAAATATCTGATAAGGTATTAAGGGAGTGTGCAAGTTACTGGAGTTTGGGAAGGTAATGTGAAAATTTGGATGCATGTCATCACTTTTTTGGGTAGCCCATTAATGTGGGCCATACCATCTGATCCTCCCCAAATTCAAGTACTATGTTAAAGGGACCTTGCCAAGTACTAGTTTATTTTAAACAGCACATCTGTAATGAACAAAAACACTTTCACCAATTGCTCCTTTCTGTTCTTTGGAAACTTACTCTTTCAGCCATGACTGAGCAAGTGCTTGTTGCTGTGACCATCTCTGAGCAAGGCAAGGTGAAAAATAAGGAAAACAGAATTAATACTGTACTAGAATAGCAAACTCTGTGGAAGAATTTCACCTGTCTGCACCTCGGGTGATATGAAATACTGACCCATGGTTTCTGAAAAGTCTGTCAAAGCTGAAAAAGAAATCACATTTCCTTTTAAACTTTTCTATTTTCAAATTGGTCTTTCACTGTGCATTGTATACATTGTTTGAGGATATAGTACTTAGACAGAGTGAGGGAAGTTTAATATTTGCATTAGTTGTTAGCCAAACAAGCTTTACCAAACTATTACAATTTACTTCAATGGAATTGCTTGCGTGTTTAAAGTTAGGCATGTGCTTAAGATCCTAGCTGAATAGGGCCCTAGGAGTCCAGAGAAAGATGGTGATTGAATCAAATGGTTGTGGATGAAAGCCTGGAGAAGAAGGTATGGAAAACACCTGGATATCCTGACCATACTGGTGATGTTCTATTTGTGCCTTTGTGCCTCAGGGCTATTCTACACTGGCAGCACTTTGACTTGGCTTGTGTAGTTGCGGCACAATGCTGGAAGAGAAGAAAGCTCTCCCAGCGCTCTAAAAAAACACCTCCACGAGGAGTGTAGCTACCAGCACTGGTGCACTGTCTACATTGGAGCTTTACAGCACTGAAACTTGCTGCACACAGGGGGGCGTCTCCGTCCGTAAAACAGGTATGATATTGGTCTCCTTTGTGAAGCATTTTCAGATCTATCGAGAAAAAATGCTATAGAACAATGTTTCTCTACCTATTTGATACGAGGGACCAGCTTGCTGCCTTCCTAAACTGTATGTATGATCTCAGGGATCGGTGATGGTCCATGGACCAGTCACTGAGGAACATTGCTATAGAGGATCTAGGTGTTATTTATTATGATGATCATCTACAAACCATATGTTTGCTTTACAAGCCAACTACTGTTTCTGCTGCAATTTGAATGTTCTGTGTAACATCATTCTCAAAATAAGTCCAAAATTACAAAAAACCTCACCTACACATGGGTAGAGATTGAGAGAACATTGCTTCCCCAAACTGTATACAATGATAGTGGGGTGGGCACCACCAAGTCACATCCCTGGGCATACCCCCTGCCCACCCAGAGGTGATGCATAACTGTTAAAAATGAGGGAGGGCATGCGACTGCCTCTGGACCTACAGAGGTTTTCAAACTGTGGGGCACACACATCCCCCAGGAGTATGGAGGAACATTCAGGGGGAGAGTGGAGATGCCAGGAGTCTTGGGCTGGTGACACCAAGTGGTTCAGGCCAGCCCCACATAGCAGGGCTCCTTGGACGAGCCAACCGCACGCGGCGGTGCTCATCGAGGGATAGCCACCTCCAGCTGTTGACTCACTCATTAAGTACACTGTAATTTAAGTACCAGTAACAAATGGTAAATCCAGAAGTTAGACCTGTACCTAATTTTTAATAGTCTTAAGCCCCCTGTCCCTCCATCTGGATATAGAAGTCAAACTACGCTTATGCACATATATATATAACACACCACCTATGAGGATCCAAGCCAGAGTCTCTTTAGACAATATAAATTATAAAAGAAATAAACAAAATTCAGAGAATCAAAGAAAAAATCTCCAAAGGAAATAGAATCATGCAGCACAGAACAATCTTTGTAGAATTATTCCAGCAAAATGGAATGCACCATTCTGTATTGGCCAAAGTATTTCATGCAAATTGGAAAACAGAAAAACAAACATACAAAATCACACTAAAGACCCAAAACGGTAATACCAAAAAGAGCAACTCTGGCAGGAGAAATCACCAACCAGTGAAAGGACTGCAGCATAAGAGTTTCTCATCTTTCATTCTTTTCATAGTGCTGCTTACACATTATGTATTGGATGTCTGTGAAATGTTGTTTATTATTTAAAATATGTAAATAATATATGGATGTGCTCTCATTTATTGATGCTATTTCTCTATCGTCTTTCTCTCATATCTTTCCCACTATGTTCATTTCTGTTTATTTCTTGGCCTTACCATTATAGGAAAGAAACAGAAATGAACATAATGGAATAGATAAGAAAAAGAAAGATAATTGAGAAATGGCAGCTAGAAATGGGAGAGTATGCATATATGCCTCCTGCATATATTTCAGTGATGTCACGTTCACTCAGTAATAAAGAGATCAGGCTGTCTATTTTGATCTTTCAAGAAATGTGTCTAAACAGACAATACTACTTCAGATTAAAGTAGATACTATTTGCTGTACAGTATATATCATTGTATCCCTTCAACTCGGTCTGATTTATATGGATGTAGCTTTAACTTTTCAGTTTGTTACACTCTCCATACTATTCTGTAACCAAAAACCGGTACCATTGCTCATATGTTCATAAAAGGAATAAACCACAAAAAATAAATAGTAAGCAGAATGTGATGAAGCAATGTTATGGCATTTTATGTATACAGAATATTGTACAGACATTAGCTAATTAATACTGGCAGCAGCTCTAGATATAGGTGGGCAAGTAGTATTATCCTCATTTTACAGGGGATAAAACCCAGACAGGAAGAAGTAGTGTTTTGTCTGAGGTCACAGAGTGAATGAGAGTCTGTCTACAGTGCAGGTGTTACAGCAGCAGCGAACCTCCTAGCACAGGTCTACAGACTTGGGATAGTGAGGCTCCCACTAGGGCTCTAAAATAATTATGCGTAGACAGTGTCACAGTTCCAGATTACTGCCCCTGTATTTTCCCTTGGGGTCCACCTATTTCCAGGCTTCCAGCTCCCTAGCCATTGCCTTTCTGCATGGAGACTTGTTTCTCTTTCCCTTCTGATTGAGATATTTTAGGGCTGCACAATTCTCTGCCTCCACTCTGTTATTCTCAGAACAGACACCTGCTGGCTTTCTGTTCAGAGATGGTTAACAGATGTAATTGCTACAGTTCTATTTCTTATGCAAGCCTACTTTATTCTTAAGGTAAAAAACATTAACAGAGACAACAAATTAAAAACAGCAAAAGAACCTACCAGCATTCACCCTAACATGGATTCTGGCAGGAGTAGTCCTTCAACCTCCTTACTCCCACCCCCACCCCCAAGGGAATTCCTTATGATTTGAAGGCCATTACAGCTTCATCTCAGAACACGCACCCAGTCTTATGATTTTTCAGTAGGCCTAGTCCTTCCAACCCTATCCAAAGGATTGGGGCCCTCCATGGGCCAGAGGTCCTATCCATTTGTTGGATCAGGAAGAAGGCCCTGAGCCTGTTTAAAAATTAGCTTACTTATACAAGTATCAGAGGGATAGCCATGTTAGTCTGGATCTGTAAAAGCAGCAAAGAGTCCTGTGGCATCTTATAGACTAACAGACGTATTGGAGCATGAGCTTTCGTGGGTGGATACTCACTTCATCGGATGCATGTAGTGAAAATTTCCAGGGGCAGGTATATATATGCAAGCAAGAGGCAGGCTAGAGATAACGAGGTTAGTTCAATCAGGGAGGATGAGGCCCTCTTCTAACAGTTGAGGTGTGAAAACCAAGGGAGGAGAAACTGCTTTTGTAGTTGGCTAGCCATTCACAGTCTTTGTTTAATCCTGAGCTGATGGTGTCAAATTTGCAGATGAACTGAAGCTCAGCAGTTTGTCTTTGAAGTCTGGTCCTGAAGTTTTTTTGCTGCAGGATGGCTACCTTTAAATCTGCTATTGTGTGTCCAGAGAGATTGAAGTGTTCTCCTACAGGTTTTTTTATATTGCCATATCAATATATATATATATATATATATATCAATATAAGTATATCTTATATATAAAATCAGATTAGGAATATCAATATACAAAGAGGAGGACACTGTAGAAGAACATTTCAATCTCCCTGGACACACAATAGCAGATTTATCTTATGCAGAGTTCATTAATGGAAAAATTTCCAGATGAATTAGAGTCTAAGGAAGAATTTTAAACAACTCAGTGCACAAAAAATGGAAGGCTTCTCCATGTGCATACGGTTAGTGTACAGCAGTGTTTCTCAATGACCAGTCCATGGACAAGTGCCAGTCCCTGAGATTTAGATGACACCATATAGGAAGGTGGCAAGCTGGTCCCTGATATCAAAATGGTTGAAAAATACTAGCGTAGAGGATTATGAGGAACATATACTGAGCAAGGAAAGTGGAGGCTGTGATGAGAGATCTAGAAGTCAGAGTTACAGAATCCAGTAATACTCTCAGATGTCAGTGGTAAAGAGATGTATTAAGAAAAAATATACTAAGTAATCCTACTCATAAAAAACCATAATGCCTTGCTACCCTTATCTTTCAGGTTTCACATATCCTAAAGTGGGTGGAATATTTGCAAGTGTTAGTAATGTATAGAGAAAATCTGCCCCAGACAAGAATGAATCCATCCCATCCATCTTGATAAACCATTAACACAAGCCTGAGAGAGTCTCCAGTCCTATATTTTCATTACTTTATACACCTAACATCATCCATCAGCCAAATAACTTCAGTATGAAAAGTCAAATCAATAAATGAGTGATCTCAGCTTTTTTGATTCACATTCATATATTACATCATCTGTAAAACCTCTGTCAGCCACAGCTTGTAGTATGAATGTCTGAATATGAAGAAATTGGGGAGAACATCTGTTGGAGTGATAAACAGCTATTGGTTCATATATCTACATTAAGTGATCTTGATAAGTCAGTTTTCCAAATGGACTCTGAACAATCATTCAACACCACACTGAGTGCATTACCTCAACAAATCTTTTGGTATGTCACAACATCATGTTAACTCAGATTCAAGACCAATCTGCATTCAACCCTTCATCCCACCCCCACCCCCCGAATATCTATCTATCTATCTATCTATCTATCTATATATAATATATATATAATTTGTATTTAGTTATATTTACATATATGCTTATATATGTAAATATTAAAAATAAAAGTCAAGGTCCACCTAAGCTTGTAGTTGTACTGCATTATATAAATAATAAGGGAATGTGATATTTTGTTGTTCTAATTCCTGTTTAACTCTAAGCGATACAGTGTGGTATTTGCAAGATGGAAAAATTGTGTCCACATGAATATACTTTATGCACAGTGAGAAATACAGTAAGAAATACATGCTGTTTTCAAGATTTTGAATTATAGAATTGAATGTTATATTTCAGGCATCTTTCAGAAAATAAACCTGTAAATGTCCACTCCATTATGTCACTAACAGATCTTCCGACCTTTTAGATGACCTTCTGCTTGCAAGGTGAATTCCACTGTAAGGGCAATTAAGCCCAAAATACATGACACCAAAAAGGTGAGCTTGAGTCTAGCACTAAATTTGCTTTGGGTTGAAAGTCACTTAGTCTCTGTTCACAAAGAGCTTTCAGAGAGTTGGAAATGAGATTGAAACCTAGTATCACATCTTCCTTGAGGGCTTATCTCAGCACTGGGTGTGGATGAGAAAGGTACTTCTAGCCATGAAGCTAGCTCTAGCAACCAACTGCACCCACATGAGATACTATACCTAGTTCAGCTCATCCGAGACTTTACTGTTGTCATGAAGGTAGAAGTGACTGCTTGATAAGAATGGATGGTCCCTTATTCTGACACAGGGCTGAACTAGCAGAGGGAATACTGTGAGAATATATGCACATCACTCTGTTCCTACCCAAGTGAAAATGTACATGGGCTTTTACTATGACTGTGTGAGGACAAAACTACTCTGCCAACTCAGAATTGCTTTAATCGACTTTACAGCCACACTGGGAGTTCGGAGAGTAATTTAAGTCATTCAGGGTCCTAGTTCTGCAATCTCATTCCATAGACAGGCACCTGCACAAGTGTGAAGCCTCACCCATTGTGGCATTAGAAACAACCCCCATTCAATAGTTTAGACTGACCAACTCTGGTGTTTAACAGTCATTTTTCAACGGATATGGATATGCAGCCTGATTTTAAAGTGCCTTCTTCAGAAAAAGGGGACTCAGCATCTTTACTTGTGGAGGGCATGATTTATCAGCTTAGACCATCCTAGCCATTCCTTTACTTTTCTTCTTTGTTCTTCCATTCAAAATTCTGTTTTCAATTAGATTTTGACAGAGGAAGAGAGGAGCAGTGACCATGGCATTACTGTGCTGAATCAGTCAATGTGTATGGACTCTTCCTCCAGTGGTGAGCACAAAACAAATTTTAAACAGTGTTGAGGTCTGGTCCCACTTTTGAAGGCTGTAATCCAGGCAGTTGAAATCCCACGGAAAGAAGACAACATAGTCTGTACTTGGAAAGTCTCAATGGCATATATTCACGCCAGTAAAAGGTTGTGCCACACAAGGATTGAATAGTTATTTGTGAGCTTCTGTCAGCTCCCACAGTGTTTTTTCCAGGTATGTTTACTTCTCCAATACCCACTGTCTTTGTGCTTTCTAAGATGTTGCTCACTAGCCATGGAACACTTTTCCTTAACTAGGCTCGGGTCTGGATTGTAGAAGTCAATGGGAGTCTTTCAAAGCTGCTGCCTCATCTCCTTAACATTCCCCATCCTGTAAGATTCACTTCTATCATGCAGGAAATTAGCGTGCTGATTATGGTTAGTTTCAATAGAGGGTAACTGGAACCGGGGATAATTTACATATACTATTTAAAAAGAAACATAGTGCTGTCAAGATGGGCACCCATCGTCAGTTATCTCCTTGACAATTTTGGTTTATCTGTTGGATCTTTGTCCCTGCCTCACTTCATCGGTTTGCCCTTTTAGATTGTAAGCTCTTTCAGGCAGGAAGTGTCTTTCTCTTAGTGCAAGATACACTATGATCAGATTTTAGAGCAATATTAATAATAGAATATTTACAATCATAAGAGATTTTAATGATTGAGGGATGGATCCAAGACCTCTTGACCTCAGAGAAGTCCTTCTATTGACTTCACTGGAAATTAGATCAAACTCTAAATATTTTTAAATCTACAGTTTAAAAAGTCTGATGTTATCTTACATTCTCGTATCAAACTGGTCCATTTTGGAAGTGACGAAAAGAAGTGTGTGACATATTAGGGAAGAGTCACGAATGCAGATATCCTTCAGGACCTGTGGATATCCATGGCAGCTATATCAGATCCAGTGCATGTCAAAATAAAATATAGAGCCCTGACTCATGCAGAAGAAATGTGTAAAACTCAGCGATAAGGGATAGAGATTTATTTGACAAGGAACAGTGTGGCAAATATACTGGCACATCCTGTTTGTGTAATATTTTATATACTGTCACTATATACTGTATATCTCAACTTAATTTAATGTACACAGCACATACCATTTTACAATGAGCACCCTTTATCAGTCCAAAAAGTTTGTTTTGTTAACTTTTCAATAGCTGTTGATAGTGGTATTATTCCACTCTATTGCAACAGAAAAGGATTTAATAAGAGATAGGGAGCTTTTGAAGTAGGTGTGATTACACTATTTAAAAATTATACATTTTATAAGATAAGATTTAAACACAAGTCAGAAGAAGTCAACATTGCCTTATGAATGGTAGTGATTATGTTATCTGTAAACTTTGAAGCTGTACGTACTGATGGGAACAATTGACTCTGTTGTTTTGTCATTATTAGAGTTGCCCTTGTGGCTGCTGAACTGACTGCTGTTAGCATGGTTAAAGCTGAAGAAAGTTTGTTTTCCCACTAATTTTTAATTGACTGTTAGCAACATTTCAGCTCCATGTCTGCTGGATTTTTACCTGGATTGTAAAATTAATTGAACAGCCAATTTAGCAGAACTCCTAAGGGGTTAATCTCATGGGAATTTTGATTAAGGACTTCAAGATTGGGTCTTAGCAAGAAATAATTTGAGACAAATGTACTACTGCTTCTAATTCTACGGCTCTTTCTAAGGTTCTTTAATATCTCATGATAGAATGACTACATACTGCGAAAAAAAAGAAGTGTTCTGGATCAGGATAATGTATATTATCCTAAACAAAATACAAGAAGGAAGATTCCTCAGCCAGAGAACAGCCCATTACCTTACAAACTGTTTCATGACTTTTGTCTGAAAATGATCTAATAGGGGAGAAAAATATTTATATTGTTATTATATAATAAGCAATATACTAAGAATGTGTTATGCTACATAACTACCTGCCAAACAATGGCTTTTGTTAAAGGTTAAATTGTGGCCCATCATTTCATGGCTGAACAGGTGTGTAAGGGGGAGTAAAACAGACCCTCCTTTCTATGGCCTCTCTCCCTGTCCAGCCTCTCTGGATCATCACTCCAGGCATGGGTGGGAACACAGGCTCCACACAGCCCTATTTCTTCACCCTACCTCACCCCAAGCAAGTGGCTGGAGAGAGGTCAGTGAGTTGGAGACGCCTTGGATGAAGTGGAGCTGAGCCAACAGCAGGAGCAAGAAGAGAAGTGACTGTGGCTCTTGAGTCTCAATTCCTTGCCATTGGCTACTTCTGGGGCAGTGTAGTTCTGTTCTGCCTCTTACAAATGACTGTATCTAACAACTAATACTTGCCCTACATAGTCATATTTTGTTTAATTCTTTTTTTGTTGTTGTTGTTGTTACTCTGCTTGTCTTATTTTTTTACGTATTTAAATATCACAATGTGGGCTGTCAAATCTACTTTCTTTAGAGGCTATCCAAATATATCAATGTTTAAATATAGATTTTTGCCTTCTGGGCATTCAGTTCTCAGCACTTAGCCTGTATACTTGTTCTTAAGAATAAAATTGTTTTTTCATTAATCAAAATCATTATGACTTGATGTTGGTGAAACTTCCTTTATCAAAGTCTGTGGACCTACTACAGATATTGTCAGAAAAATACAGCTTGCTTGCATTTCCAAAAGAGAACTCCAAGACTTAATAAGCCAAGGAAGGTCCTAAGTGAAATCCACAGTTCTATTATTTTGTTGTCCATGGGATTTAATAACCATGCAGAATGCATTGTTCAGTGTACTACAAGGGTGGCCCTTTCAGGTGAAAACTAAAATGCAACAGCAAAGCTAGCCATAGAAGCCTGCTCCCTTTCCCTCCACAGATTCTGTTTAGATGTTAATCTTTTCCTTTCAGGAGCATTGAAATCATACATTGGACCTGAATATGCATTCAAGCTGATTAAATAAAAAAATGCATTCAAATAATTTCAATATTTTAAGTGCTTACAAATTGATTTGAATGGAATAAATGTCTTATCAAATGTCATAAGAGTTCCAGTATTACTCGAGTGATAAGATGCTGTCAGTTTTCTTTTCGCTCAAATAATGACTGTGATTTGTTTCTGCATGATTGCTTACCTGAATTTCCAACTACTTGCACTATTCCATATGATCAAGGGAATAACTAAACTTCCTAACAAGTTTAAAAAGGATTAATAGATTCTAAGGCCAGAAGGTACCATTATAATAATCTAGTCTGACTTCCTGTATAGCAGAGGACAATTACATTCCAGAAGTATTTTTTTATGATCCTATTCTTTTAAAGATGTTCCCATTCATTTTTATATGTGTGTTTTAGTCAGTACTCTCATCATCTAATATTTATGTAGTATACAAAAAATATAACCAATTTTCTTTAAAGGAAAAAAAAAGGATAAGAAAAAATCAATCAAACAATCAGAGGCTTTTGTGACATTTTGGGGGACCACCCAAGCCACTAAGGGGTTCTGTCACCATATTCCTGTAATCTTAGGGGCTTTATGCTGTGCAGCTATGGTTCAGTTTCCTGACACCACTATGCTGTCCACAAGCATAAGCCCATCCAGTCCCGAGTCTCTCCAAATCCATCCTCCCCAAGTTCTTAAGTACCAGATACTTGGATTGTTCCCTTCTGGTTCATCATCCCCAAAGGCATGAACCCAAAATAAAGTTTGCAAAGCTTTCCACAGCTCTATTTATGAACCTATACTTAACAGTAAAAATAAGAAAATAGAAGAAAAATCAAGGGACAATAACTGAAAAATACTCGGAAGTAAAACAAATAATGGCTATAACTGGAACAACATGTGAAAATGACTTTCCTCGATGTCACAAAAAGACACCTCCAGAGTCAAATGATGCACAAACACATGAAGAATTCTCCACTGGAGATCATCCATTCTCTTTACAGCTGGAGGTGTGAATATAGTTCACCAGGCTGGAGTCTCTCAAAAGCTGTCTTCTCTGGATCAGGATAATCAAGAAGTGTTTGATAACAATGCATCTTTACCACAAGCATGTATAATGACTTATCGCCTACGCTATTAAAAGTAAATTCAGAAGACTCGTTTAAGGCAAACAAGCTGCCAGGCTTGTCAACATACCAACCCACAGCAGGAGCAATCAGCAAGAACATAGAAACAAGAGTATAATCAGGAATGGCTTGCTCAAGGAGGCAACTGTCTAGCCTGGCAATACCGCCCTTTCCGATAAAAACCGAGAAACCCAGCAAATGAAATGAAAACTAAACTTGACAGCCAAGGTATCTATTGAATCCCACGTAAAATTAGCAAGATCAATAAAATGAACCACTTTTGTTACGTCTGCTGCCATAAGGGAACAGACAGGACTCCTAGAAACAAAACATGAAAGGCTTTTTCAAGTTCCACCATCCCCAACTCCTCCATACTCCAGTGAAGGCCCTGGGCTGTCTCCTTTGTCTGTTGCTAACAAAAACATTCAATATTAACTTTACCAACCTCCAACCGTTGCCTCAAGAAGAAGAAGAAAACATCCTTTGAGGTAACCTAGACTCCCCAAAAATAAATGAAAGAGTTCCCAAAGTGAAGATCTTGTAAAAGGCAACTGTTAAAAGGCCAGTATGGACCACAGTCTTGAACAGAAGGAAGAGACAATGCAAATAAAACCAAACTATGATCTGAAATCCCAGTAGGGCTGATAGAACTAGAAAGCAAATGAGACAAATTATAAGTAAAAACATAAAACAGTGCAGACAGGCCATAGAGAGAGAGCTGGCACTAGCATCCAGATAGGTGCACTGCTGAGCATAAGGGTGAAAATACATACATAAGTATGCCATACATAAGTCAGGGCAGAAGCCTGTAAAATAGTTGCGTTTGCTGAGCAGACAGTGGATGAGGTTCCAAATGGCTCTAGCAGGTCTCTTCTGAAGAGTACAATTAAATTTTCCCCAGCAAAAGTACAAATATCATTTGTCAAACAATTTGTCAGAAGAGCTCCTGAACTCTGGAAAAAAACACACCATCTCTTTCTACGGTAGACGCATAGATATTAATAAAAAAAATAGGATGATATTGCTCAAAAGTAGCTCAAACCTTCAATAAACATTCTGAACAACAACCTGCACAACCATCAAATCAGATTCCACCTTATCTGAAAAGAGAGTGGCAATCCCTGTGCTTGGAGACACAACTCAGAAGAACCTCCCCTCTCCCATCAGCAAGCCAATCAGTTTGGTTGCCTTCATCTGTGTGCCTCTTGCAAAAATAAAATTTCCATCTTTTTCTGGGACAAAAAGAACCATGCTTTAAATGTCCCTGCACTCACTCACTTTCAGAGAACTACGTGCAAAATTATTCATCAGTCCAGTACTCATCAGGAAAAATAAGCAAAAAAGGACACAGAAAAAAACCTAAAACTTCAAATAAAAATGCCAAATTCTCCTATATTCATTAATTTCCAATAATCCCATTGGTCAAAGAGACAAGCACTTTGATCAAACAGACATAAAGGCACATCTTGTGGTATACTGAGCAGATAACAAAAAACTATTAAATTCAGATTAACTAGGCCAAAATAATTTAATTTCACTTACCTGCAATTCAGTCTTAATGCTTTGTGTCACTAAAAGATCAAGGTTCTGTGACTCAGTTTCACCATTTATAAAAGGAAGATCATACCTGACCCTCAGGATGTTGTGAGATTTAATTAATCAATACTGTGAAAGTGCTTGGAGATTCTTTTATGGATGGTGATCTGAAATCCAAAGTAGTAGTATTATAATTTATTATACACTGTTACACAGACAAGCACTGTTACATGTTTGTATTACATATAAACATCATCTGAGTAACAAGATCAAAAGAATTTTTCTTTGTTTGGATGCTTTCATTTGTGAATGCTCTCTGAATTGAATTTGTCAAAGTACATCACTTTTATAATCATCAATCAAGTTACAATAAACTCAGACTATTCCTGTGGATTGTGTTGTGTGTAAAATAACAGTTTTCGATCAGCAAGATAAAGAGATGTCAATTATTATCATCAGCAAAAGCCATCCAAGTCTGGTGCCACTCTAAGAAGTATGAAGTATTCTGTCAAACTTGTAGGTAAAGATTTAATTATTGCTGGCTCTACATCAAAGTAAAATCTAAGCCTGTAATAGGCTGGCTCAAAAATGCCTTTTATTTTTGAGCCAAAGCAATTTTTGTTTTGTTCTTCATTGTCCAGACATTTCTGAACTAACCTATTACACAGTTAGAAGAAGTACAAAGGATTCTCATAGAAGTTCTGTAGTGATTCCTGGTTTTAGGTCTATTCTTAAGGTTATCTCACCATGTCATTTAGTGCAAGGTTGTTTCAAGAATTTCAAATCATATCAGTCCATTGTAATATAATTAATTATTTGTACTTTATTTTATCGATTATATACAGGAAACTAAAATGCATAAATGTTCATACCCTATCTGTCTAACCAGGATGCTGACTGAGAAGAGGGATTTGCAGAGGAAGCTAGATTTCCTGTGCTGAAGCTGTCTTTTGACTTGACCTTTAGTCAGTTTAAATATGTTTTAATTTCCTCATGGTAAAATCCTATAAAATTTAATAGGGATATACCTATAGAGTTATTATTAGTTCAATGGAGACATAATAAGATTATATACAAGTTACTATAAAAATCTATAGAACGGAACAGGAAATTATCTTTCAATTCTTTCTATAGGCTCTTTGAAATATCCATTAGAAGAATTCTGTAATTCTCTATTAAATTCTATCACATGGTTCAAAACACCTATAGAAATGATTATCCGATTTCTGTTGAATTGTATAGGGATTCTCAATAGAGCTGGAGGCTCTTTTTACTTGATATACACGTGCCGAAGTGCTGAAACATAAACACATATTATAAATGAAGAGATAAATACATGAAACATTAAACAAATGCCCTGAAACTCCCCTTGCACATCCACTCAAGGGACTGAAGAAAATCAATTGATAACAGAGATGATCTTATAATAAAGGAGAGCAGCAGTGATCTGAATGTGCCTGAGGATAATTAGGAAGCAGTCTCTAAGACCCCAATTTGACACGTGCCTAACTTTAAATACATGAACAGTTCCATGGAATATAATCCTCAATTTAACAGCATCCATTTAAGAAACTGAAGGCCCTTTCAACCCAGCCCTCTCCCCTCCCCTTGAAGTCATTGGGCACCCAGTCAAGTCTCAAGATTGCCAAGTGAGGGTGGTCCCTTGTACAGGTTTCACAGTAGATAGGAGACACACTGAGAATTCTTATCATACTATTTGTTTGGTTTTCAGACTGGAGCTGTGCTAATGACGACAAACTTGGCTGTAATGGTGTCATGTTGCAATATCTTAAGCAAGCAGAGTAAGTCTGCAGTTTCTTCCTGTCTGCATACACTAGGCAGTTTTCAAAGAGACAGCTAGACCAGAGTTCTTAGTAAAGTTCTTGCAGGACTAAGATGGCAATTCAATAGCTCATGGAAGCAAAAATAAAATGGTTTCTTCAGACCAATATTAGTTCATTTCTCACCAATCACTCCTACTAATATTGAAGGACTTCTTCTTTGGGGAACATCCAGGGCATTAGTCCTGAAAGCTGCCCTGTTGTAGGCAGACCCCTGTACCCATGAAGCGTCCTACTGATTTCAGTGGAGCTCTATATAACTGCCAGGATCTGCCTGCATCGAGCAGTTTGCAGGATTGGAATCCTGCATAGTTTCACCTCTTGTTCTAGACACAGAAAAAACCTTACAGGATGGTGTAATAACCTAAGAAATGTTTGGATGACAATTTTCTTGATAGACTTCATTCCATTAGCATCTATACTTCTTGATCCTGGCTGGAGTTGGAAGCAAAAACGTTGAAATAATCGTGTTTTATTTTGTCTCTTCAGCTGTATTTGGACTGATAACAATAAAAGTACTTACTAACGGCATAACAGCATTTTTCCTAAGTTATGAAGAAATTACCTTCTTATAGGATTTCCGGACCCACTGATGGGCTAGATACAAAGGTAGTGTAACCCATGCCCGTTAGAGAATTCCATTGGAATGGGGGAATTCTACAGGCATATCTCTGCCATAGCCAGATCCTGCATCTGTGCTCCCTACCTCCACTGCACCTGGCATAGTCAAAGGTGGTGAGGAGGCAGAGTGGAGCTCTGCTTTATCTATATTCCAGTGACATAAAGTCAACTCAGGACCTACCTGCCTGCTAACCTTCATGAGGGCTTGTCTACATGAGGCAGCAATGTGCACTATAGAGGAGTGATTTCTAAAGCGCACTAATGTGTTTCATGCTAACTGGACTGTGTAGACCCTTCTGGCATGAACTAAAAGTTCTCTAGTGCTCTTAAACCTAATGGTATGTTAATAAGCACTAGAGAACTTTTAGTTCATGCCAGAAGGGTCTTCATGGATTGGTTACTGCATAACAAAAAACATTGGTGAGCTTTATAAATCACACTCCTCTATGGTACCTATGTATCAATCATGCTTACCCAGCAAGTCTGACAAGGTTTGGATTCCTGTGGTTCTTCTCTTCAGTATTCCGTAACCAATGGCATTTGCAGTGACTGGACAGCCTTCTTAAGCCAAAGTATTGTTTATTTTAGCAGTAAGGACAAAGTATTTAGAGAAAAAGGACTTTAAATACAGCCAACAGGCTACACACACCACTATTTTACTAACAGACTTACCATCCCTCAATGGTAAGACATTAGGGCTAGCTAACATCTTCAGACAACCCAGCACGTACCAGTATGTCAGCTTTGTTCCCCTGAAAAACTCTCCCCCACCCCAGCTTGACACCCTTATTAAAAACCCACTGTTGGTCTTTTGATCTCAGATTTTCCTGTCCTGGCACTATCTTTTAACAATCCTCAAGTGTTTGTGGAGAAGTGGTGTATCTTAAGCTTTTTTTTCCACCTTCGTGATTGTTTTCCCTATTGAACTAAACCAATATGTTCATACAGTAAACACCGAAATAACCAGGTCAGCACACATTATTCATAAGTTATTGCAGAGCAGCTCCAACTCCATCACACTCTTATTGAAGGAAATATTACAAAATATTTGCAGGACAAATGCCTGGCTGTTATTAGTGGCCTTCAAGGAGCTGTTTGTGAGGATCTCACAAAAAAAACCAACATACAAATGTGCTGGAAGACTATATTCTTACTTCTACAGATAATCACAAGCAAAAAGTCTGCATTTTGACACAGATAAGGCAGCAAATAAATATTAAATAAAATACATTGTTGGCAGGGCCAGCTCTGGCTTTTTTGCCACCCCAAGCAAAAAAACAACAACAAAAAAAACCTGTGGGCTGGCTGGAGCAGCAAAGGGGAAAAAAACAAAACAAAACAAAAAAACCTGCAGGGCGGCCGGAGCAGCAAAGGGGAAAAAAACAGAACAAAACAAAAAAATCTGCAGGGCAGCCAGAGCAGCAAAGGGGAAAAAAACAGAACAAAACAAAAAATACCTGCGGGGCGGCCGGAGCAGCAAAAGGGGAAAAAAAAAACCTGCTGGACGACCAGAGCGTGGGTGCAGGGGCACTCTCAAGCCCTGCAGATGTGCCCCGGGCAGCGGAGTGTGAGCCTTGGCTAGCGGAGGGGGGGGAGAGATAGAAAAGGGGGGCAGCCAGGGTTTCCTTCAGCAGGGTGTTTGCCACGCCGCCTGCCAGGAGGGCTCCGCGCTGCTCCAGTCGGCGGTCAGGGAAGGATGCGGGCTGACCTGCCAGGCTTGCTACAGACCTGGCACCGCTCCCAGCAGGGCACTCCCCTCCTCTGCTCTGCCACCACCTACAGGACAGCCGGAGCAGCAAACAAAAAAAAGACAACCTGCGAGGACGGCTGAAGCGGCGAAGCGAAAAACAACAACAACAAGGATTGGAGGGAATGCCTCCCCTTGGAATCTGCCGCCCCAAGCACGAGCTTGCTCAGCTGGTTCCTGGAGCCAGCCCTGATTGTTGGAAAGCTGTAGATCATTTAAAATAATTTTGAGTTTGAGAGGCTGGAAATTCATAATTGTAGTTAAGATTAAGGACTAGATTCTGATACCTCTAGTCACACGTGGTTTATCTTGGTTGGGAAAAGGTTTGAGATTAGGTCCAAGGGACCTACATGTGTTAGAGCAGAGGAGGAGGAATATTTTGTCAGATTGCTCTTGAAATTTCCTTCAAATTCTGTCCTGGGAGGAGTCGGCTTTGCTCTGTAGAAGAGTCAGGTACCAGAGCCCTCCACCCCCCAAATCCTACAGATCCCAAAAAATCCGTACAGATGCCATGGATTCTGCCAGAGGCCAGGGATCTCTTTGCAGGGGATCTCTGCATTGTACCTGACCTAAGGATCTGCCTAGGCTTCCTGATAGTATGGTTCTAACAGTCTGCACCTTTATAAATGGAGGGTCCCCCACTCTTGAGGAAGATTCTCAGACGGTAATACAACTACATTCCATTTTTGTGACTATTTCTCAATGGGCTGGTTGAGGGCTGATGGAGGGGACATTCCTTACTTCTCCCCTTATGACAAGCTCTAGATTTTATGGAGAATCCTCTTTATGGCTCAGATGATCCCATAGTCTCAGCTACTCCCAATCCATCTCCATGGGAGAGAGGTGAATCTGTATATGAAGTCTCTTGTCCCTGCACAGACCCAGAAGGAATGTCTGTATTTCTTTAACCTTTTTACTGTTAGGAAAGACATTTACCCTACTGTCAACATTCCCGATAGAAGTACGGGTAAACGCGATTCATATTGTCAATATTTTATGTAGCCTTAAAGAGATGAAGAAAACTTTAAAGAATTATCCCTGTTATTCACATGACACAGTTCCCCCCCCCACTCACTTTCTTAAATCAGACACTAGAGATCAGTTTGTTTAACTGTTTCATGCCTTAGGAGTTGGTCTACCATCAAATGCTTTAAGGACAAAGTTATTTTGTATTAATAATCATTCCTATTTCAACACTATGCAGCAAATGATCTTTGTGGGATAATTGTTCCATAATTAACACTTGCCGGTAGCTGTTGTTCACCACCTTTTATTCCTCAGATACTAATGACTAAGATCAGTTACAAAGGCGGGAAACTTGTTATGAAATCCAAACTTAAGAGTGTTTTGGCACTTTTGACAGTTGCTGCTGAAACGTATAAACCCAAATGGACTCTGCTTCAGAGGCTGAAATGCAGCAGACAAAACTGTATTATTTCATCCCCTGTGGGCCACTGTCTCTGTTCACTCTTACTTTTATGTCATCATGTTGGTTTGACACCTATAATAGGTTTAATAGGTTTTTCTCTGATGTTATTATTGGCTAATGATTCTGTTCTTCTCTGGGGATGGGAAAAATGAGAAGTCATACTGCTCTGCTGTTTTATGTAGCTCTACAGGGACTGCCTTAACTATAGCACACTATGGGAGTATGTCATCTTAAATCAATAAATAACAAGTTAGTCTTTAACATTTGAATTGCTTGCTTTGGTTTTATAAATCAAGCTAGCAATTATAAAACCATCCCCAATGATCCAGTGATTCAATATTTATCTTAATTCATCTTTCTGTACACGCTCACTGTTTTAAAAAAATAAGTCAGGAAGTGACTTGTAAAACAATATCAGCACAGCTTGTGTAGCTGCATTCAAATGTTCTAAGTTATTCTAATGGGATGAACAGTTGAACAACGTCTGTTCCCGTCACATTATAAAGGTGGTGAAAACAAGAGTTCTTGTAAAATCTTGCTTTGTGGGATCAGCAACTTCTCCCACACATGCCTTATGGCCCCCATCTTTAAGGTGACTGTATTTTCAGAAGTAAAACTAGGGACAAAATTGTAGCAACATTTTCTCAGTCATGAAATAATCATAGAAAATACATGTCTTTTTTTATTTTTCCCATTTTTTCTTAAGAGTGTGAGCTGATTCTGCTACTATCAACTTTTGATTGAACAGCAACACGTGCATATTTCTCAACATGGAGAATTTGTTCAACAATGTAGTGTTCTGAATGAATTTAACACTAGATAGGAAAGATTGCACTGGTATTGTTAACATACACTTTGAGCAAAAGAAAAGCTTGAACAGTTTACACTCATTTAACTCGCATTGGACTACTTGTCCCTGGTAAATACAGAGCAAGTTCTACTCCCTATAGCAATACATCTTAGTCAAAAAAATTGGAAAGATATTTCTGTCACACTGGGATATCGTATAAAAAATGGATATTGCACTGGTCACTTTAGCCCTCTTGAATTCACTCCTCATTAATAGAGTGCCCACAGATTGGTTTTTAGTGTTTCCAAAGCTTCATTTTCAACATTAATTGGAGATTTGAACATTGTCAGTGCCACTCAGGCCGACATATAAATAAAGATTAGTATTTTCTGACTTATGTGCCTAGTTTATATACCCTAAATTCATGTTTAGGTACCTAAATAAGTGACTCGTGATTTTCAGAAAATGAGCATCCACAACTTCTACATTGACATTAGGTGTTAAAGACTCAAAACTAGCTGTGGAGGGAGAAACTCCTGCTGGCACATAGTTTAGAATTCCCTCCCCCAAAGAAAGAATGATTTAATAGATCTGCTTTTCTTGAAAGCAATGTTAATTTAATAATAAATAATGCTAATTCTGAAACAAGAAACATTAACAAAAAATTAGGATTGCAGCTAGCTCCCTCCAAAATCTAATGTTTTCTTTCTAAAAGTTCTACTTAAAAAAAACAAACAAAAAATAAAACAAAGAAAAAAAACCTGAACAAATCCACACACTAGACAGTCAGGACATGAGCAGTTTCAGATTCCCATATTTGAGCACTCTCAGTTTCGTAGATGAGTACCATGAGCTTAAAGTAGGTTGAGGGGGTAGGGATAGCTCAGTGGTTTGAGCATTCACCTGCTAAACCCAGGGTTGTGAGTTCAATCCTTCAGGGGTCACTTAAGGATCTGGGGCAAAATCAGTACATGGTTCTGCTAGTGAAGGCAGGGGGCTGGACTCAATGACCCTTCAGGGTCCCTTCCACTTCTAGGAGATGGGTATATCTCAATTATTTAAAAAAAAATTAAAAATGTATACAGGAAACTGCTCTGACAGATCTCCTGAGACTCATCAAAGTGGGTCTTTAGCAACCCCCTGGGAGATACACACATGTGCACATGTTTTTGTGTATGTGTATATTATATGTGTGTTACAACCAGGGAGATATGGGGTAGTAGGAAGGGAGAGAGGGAGCATTTAATCAACATTGAGACATTAAAGCCCTTATATTTTATATCTAGAAAACTGCATGCCTTTGAAATTTACCATGGATAAGAGACTGCTTTTCCCAGTTCTATATTATATTCATTCCAGTTCCCTATTCTTTCCCTTCCATATCCTCCCTTTCACACATTTTCCCATACCCATTCTTCTCACAACTTATCATTCAGTAATTAGGTAACACAGCATTATGGCCCTCTATTCCTCCATTTCCAGTACATGTCCCCCCGCTTCACAAGGCACACCATCCTTCCCCTGTCCCTGACTGCTGATACTCCATCTCCCCCACCACCACTCTGCCACATCCATGTCCTTCTCCTCTCTGGCTCAGCTCTGCAGATTCACTAGCACAGTCTGTCTCCAGCAGCAAGCCAAATGATATTTACAAACATGTACAAATTGTAAGTGTTCTCCCTAACACACATGAAAACATACTTCTCAGAACAGAGTGTTTATCTGTGCCCTGGCCTAATGAACAGGGAATCCAAGGACCAGAAAAATGGCAAACAAAGGATGGTTTTGCTATAGTCAGCGGAATAAGAAAACAGTCCCTAACTTACATAATCTTTTACTCAGCAGAACCACATACGTCTGCTTAACTTGGCATGTCTCTCACCCTTAGCCAGTGCCATTGATACCCTGCATCAGGGAAGAGATGCTAAGGAAGATCCACTGAGTTATAGTAAATATCATAAAAATCTTAAAACTTCACTCTGAAAACAGATGTAAGAGTCATAAAAGCCAAACCTTCATCTTCTACCAACAATAGGACTCAAACTATGTTTTACCTAAAAAAAAAAAAAAAGAAGGGATCAAACCTATATTTTTTTCTTTTTTAAAAGTCTCATTATTCCATCTTACACCAGTTTCTATGACCCATTATTTGACACTAAGGGACCCAAATGAGATGCCGGGATTATCTTCAAAAAAATTCCGTTTGTCCTGGACATTTATATAGCTGTTTGGTTCTTACAATTTCCTCTGAATCATCTAGCACTAGCCACTGTCAGAGGCAGGATATTGGACTAGATGGACTTTGGGTCTCATCCTGCATGTCAGTTCATATGTTCATCGAGGGTTTGATCCAACTCCGAGTTAAGGCAATAGGAGTTTTTCCACTGACTTCAATGGGAGTAGAATCTAGTCTCATTGTGCCATTCTGAGACTGATTCAGGGCAACATTTTAACTTTCTCTGGTCCACAAACCTTGACACACTTGCAGTTAAATGTTTTCGCCCATATCACCTTCGCAGGTCACTGTAACAGACAAAGCAACAGGGGAGAAGACTAGAACATTGGTGATGGAAGATTTGCTCTGGGCCTTATTGATTGTGTCATATTTTTGCATTTCCCTTATAGGGAAAAATATGTATCCATAGCATCTGCAAAATCCAGACCAGGAGAAGGATGGGATTGGTGGAAATTTATAAAAAGGAGAGAATAGTAATCTTAAAAGTATACACTACAATTGGCCTCAATTCTGCCATCTTTACTCACACTGAGTAGCATCTTAATCTGAGAGTAGTCCCACTGAACTGTGGTGTAAATTAATACACAGTCTGAGAAAAGGTGGCAGAATTAAGCTCTTCATTTTTGCCAGATTAAATTTACATAGCTTATTTTCAACTTTTAATTTATATATTTGGAGAGAGAAAAGAAGTTGTTACTTCTTGAGAATATTCTTCATTTTTCTGCTCAACTTTCTCCCCTTATTTCCCCTCACTTCTTCCCAATCCTTACTTGTTTTCATCCCTGGGAAGTCTCTGTTCATGCATTTAAACCTGAATGCAGGAATCAGATGAATTCAAATGTATGTTCTCCAGCTTTTCTAAAGATAAATTCCTTGGAAAACACCTGACTCTTGGCAATACATTTCACATATGATCTGGGAGCAGAATTTGGCTCTAAATCTGTTAATTACTTATAAGACTCTTTGACTGTCAAAATAGGATATTTATTTTTGTTCATAATTCCGACATTATGAATCATTTTGCCATAAAATGTGTAATCAGTCCAAATAAATGTAAGTTCAATATTCCCCTTCTTTTTCATGAAAATCACAGCACGAGATCTCAGATATGTACCTAACAAAAGAAAAGGAAAATTATACACAATGACTTGGTCTCCCTTAGTCTGCGTGGCTGATACCTCCATCCATCATTGGAAATTACTCAGTCGTAAATTTGAATTAAATGGAAAAAGTGGAATATTTGGACTACATGTTGCCTTCACTGAAGCTAAAAGGTTTTTTTCTGCAGGATCTTGTTTTGTTCCTTGTATTCAGTGTTGATATGCTGCTCTTTAAACATGCCAGCGCTGGACTAAAAATAGATGAGGCGAAATGGCTACTGCACTTCTGAAGAGCCCAAGTGACAGGCGTTCTGACCTCTTGACTGAATATGTTACAGTTATGGGCAGCCATAGTAGTGCCAGGTGGAGATTACACAAGGCAGAGCAACATCTGCTTCACTATCATGAGTGTAAATGATAGTTCCTCATGTTATGCCATAAACAGCCTGAGGTAAGAGAGGCTGGTAGAGTTCCTGTCACAAATTAAGCCCTTGCCAGCAGGTAGGATTCCAGTCCATCTGTCATGAGACCAGCTCAAACAGAATAAAATGCTTTCTAAAATATTATCCACAGAGATAAAAGGCAAATAATGCAATTTATTTATGTGCTGGGGCCAGAAATGAAAGCAAAACTAAACAGAAAAGAAACTCTCCCCACCTCCCCCACGCTGAATAAAAGCCATGTTACATAACAGCTTTCTAGTGCTAAGGGCCAGATTTTTCAAAGGCGCATTTTCATGCAAGACTGGCTTATATGCACAAAGCACATTCATAAATTGGTCATGTATAAATTGTGCCTTTGAAAAATCTGATCCTATTACTCCTTTTTTTTTTTTTTGCTTTTATTTTAATATAACATTGCAGTCGGTGGATCAAGACTTAGTGAACAGAAGTTGTGTATATTGTTTAGTGTGGACCTGACTGAATACCCACTGAAATAAATGGAAGCCCTGGATGAGGCCTTGACAGCCAGACCTATCATTAATATGTGTGCTGTGAGCCAAATTCGGCTACCTGCCACCTACTTGTAATATTGATTTTTCATGTATACCAATGAGTAGTTTAAACTGCCATATTTGCAAGCTGTGCACAAATTTCCTATATGGATATACTACATAAGTTGTGATATCTTGGTAAAAATGTAAGGAGTGAGGGGACCACGTATATTGACAAGATAGGTTTGGTGGGCCCAATCCTGATGAACTACACTTGCAAGGTGCCTTCAACCCCCATTGTCTTTCCATTTGCATAGATGTTCATCCCCTTCCAAATCAGGCAAACAAACATTTTCTTTTGATCATGTTCAAAAGTATATTGATCATCATTTCATTCTATAAAAACTACCCTATTATTTACTAGTTCTCTGAAATGTTAATATTCAGAAAAGCACATAAAAACATTATAGAAAACAGAGAGCTTTGCAATTTGCAAGTAAATTTTCTACTCCTCCCCTCCCCCGCCCCCCAAAATTGGGAAATTAACATATTTGGAGAATGTGACAGTGAAAAAAGTACTATAAATTCTGGATAAAAAATTCAAAAGTACATAGATAGCTTAGGAGTTTAAACCTCATTCTCAAAGTATCTCAGGCACTTAGAAGCCTAAACTTCATTAAAAATCTAGCTCCAAATCCTTTTCATATCTGAGGTATTTTGGAATCTAAAGATGTAAAAAGGCACCTACTGGTATTTAAAAGTGCCTATTTTCCATTTATTTCAATGGGAGTTAGGTGCCTACGCACTTTTGAAAATCCTACTGATTTTAGATAGCATGAGCTGATAAATAACTCCCTTAATGCATCATATATATTGCTTGATATTCTAACACATATCATTTCAGTGATCTTTTGTCTGAGGTATAAGACATTTTCATGAATCTATTGTATGTTTTACAAAACATTTTAAAGCAACAGAACCATACGTTGTTGTTTTTTTAAATTATGAGGTATATTTAGTTTTTATGCTCATCATGTGTACTTCCCTAAGATATTACTGCAGAACACCTGAGTGAAATGCACTTTATATGCTTTTAAGCTAATTACCAATTAAGGAAGTGCAACTGTGTTTCCTGAGTGAAGGAAGAACTGTAAGAGAGAGACTCTAACTCCTCAGACAGTAATCATCTTTGTATAATGGCTTTTTCCTCGAGTGAGCTATGCTGATCGTTTCTAAGATACAATATAATAAAATGGTCAGTTTGTTCAGTTGAAAGCATTGCAAATATTGCACAGCCAGTCACAATTTATATTTCAATATAAATAAACTAAAGCATGCAGGTTAACAGTAGGTCAGATATGGTAGCAGATGAACACAGAATGGTGCAAAGACCAAAGAAAATGAACACAGTAACAGAAACTCTCTTGGACAAGTATCTGATTTTAAAAGGTATTTAGGCACCTAAAGATGCAGGTAGGTGCTTTTTAAAAACCCACTAGGTGCCTAGGTATCCAACTCCCATTGTCAAATTTTATTAAAGTGCTTAAAGTTAAGCATGGGCTTATGTACATTGCTGAGTTGGAGCCTTGGAGACCGCATTCTCACAATGTTGTTTGTCAACAGTTTCTATAGATAATGGTGTGTCTTCATAATCCACATCTTACTTTAAAAATGACTTGTGTTTTTTTCACAGCCAACTTCAAAATGTTCTATTGGCTTTAATTAGGCTAGTGAACTTCATAATGATGCTGCTAATTTTTTTTAACTGACATTCCTTGCTAAGCCATTTTTGCAGTGAAGTTGTGACACAAAAGGAGCGTTGAGGTGTTCATTACTTCCTGGAGCCTGTAACATGACTTGGGCCAGGGCTACAAAAGGACATACCCTTGGCACATGGCAAGCATCAGTATCCACTGAACGCACTGACTAGTCTAACAGTTGGCCTTGAGTTAGCCCAGCTGCATTTCAGACAAGTTGAGTTATCTGATGCTCATTCACACCAGAGCCAAGAGCAGTACAATCAGCAGCTGTGCAATCTCCTCAGCCACGTGTTGGCAATACATTTCTGCCTGGCTCTGCAACAGCTTGCAGAGTCTACTCAATTTCGTTCCCAGCAGCAGAGACTGCACCAAATTGTGTGGCAGTCGTGTGATGCAGACAATTCTTCTCAACCTTTAAAATTGGAACTTTTCTACTCTGAATCAAAAGATGTAATGGCACTTCTGTACAGCGTGCACCACTGATTCATCAAACTGCAATTGATTAAAATTTGAAACTTCTGTTTTAGAAAGAACTGGACTACTTTGACCTGTCTCAATTCCCTTTAATCTGTATCTCTGGGTACTTCTACACTACGGGATTATTCAGATTTTACATAAACCGGTTTTGTAACAGACTGTATAAAGTGGAGTGCACGCGGCCAAACTAAGCAAATTAATACGGCAGTGTGCGTCCATGTACCGAGGCTAGTATCGATTTCTGGAGCGTTGCACTGTGGGTAGATATCCCGTAGCTATTCCATAGTTCCTGCAGTCTCCTCCACCTATTGGAATTCTGGGTTGAGATCCCAATGCAAAAACAGTGTCACGGGTGATTCTGGGTAAATGTCGTCACTCAATCCTTCCTCCATGAAAGCAACGGCAGACAATCATTTTGCGCCCTTTTTCCCTGGATTGCCCTGGCGGATGCCATAGCATAGCAACCATGGAGCCCGTTTTGCCTTTTGTCACTGTCATCATATGTGTACTGGATGCTGCTGACAGACGTGGTACTGCAGTACTACAGAGCAGCATTCTTTTGCCTTTGCAAGGTAGCAGAGACAGTTACCATCCCTATTGCACCGTCTGCCATGCCATTGTAAATTGGTGATGAGATGACGGTTATCAGTCATTCTGTACCGTCTGCTGCTGTCATGGGTGCTCCTGGCTGGCCTCGCTGAGGTCGGCCGGGGGCACATGGACAAAAATGGGAATGACTCTCTGGGTCATTCCCTTCTTTATGTTTTGTTTAAAAATAGAGTCAGTCCTGCCTAGAATATGGGGCAAGTGTACTAGAGAACCAGAGAGCACAGCCGCTCCGTGTCAGAGCCCCAGAGATCCCGCAGAAATGACGAGCTGCATGCCATTCTAGGGGATGCCCCTGCAACAACCCCACCCGTTGCTTCCCTCCTCCCCCAACCCTCCTGGGCTACCATGGCAATGTCCCCCGATTTGTGTGATGAAGTAATAAAGAATGCAGGAATAAGAAACACTGACTTTTTAGTGAGATAAAATGAGGGGGAGGAAGCCTGCAGCTGCTATGATAGTGCAGGCAGTACAGAATCTTTTCTTTAGACATAAAAGCGGGGGGCTGATGTAGCTCAGCCTCCAGTTGCTATGATGAAGACAGTTACTAGCCGTTCTGTACCATCTGCTGGGAATGACCGGGAGTCATTTCCATTTTTACCGAGGCGCCCCTGGCCAACCTCACTGAGGCCAGCCAGGAGCACTCACGGGCTGCTGCTGCTGATGGATAGCAGTCATATTGTACCGTCTGCCACCGGGAAGGGGATGCTGCTGTTCAGCACTGCAGTACCCCATCTACCAGCAGCATGAAGCAGACATAGGGTGACATTGAAAAAAGGCGAATAACATTTTTTTTCCCTTTTCTTTCGAGAGGGGAGTGTGTAAATTGATGACATATACCCTGAAACACTCGGGAAAATGTTTCAGGCATTGGGAGCTCAGATAAGAATGCAAATGCTTTTCACAGACTGCGGGGACTGTGGGATAGCTGGAGTCCTCAGTCCCCCTTCCCTCCCTTCCTCCATGAGTGTCCATTTGATTCTTTGGCTTTCCGTTACGCTTGTCACGCAGCATCATGCTGTGGACTCTGTATCATAGCCTGGAGATTTTTTCAAATGCTTTGTCATTTCATTTTCTGTAACGGAGCTCTGATAGAACAGATTTGTCTCCCCATGCAGCGATCAGATCCAGTATCTCCCGTACTGTGCATGCTGGGGCTCTTTTTGGATTTGGGACTGCATCGCCACCCGTGCTGATCAGAGCTCCACGCTGGGCAAACAGGAAATGAAATTCAAAAGTTTGCAGGGCTTTTCCTGTCAACCTGGCCAGTGCATCTGAGTTCAGATTGCTTTCCAGAGCAGTCACAATGGTGCACTGTGGGATACTGCCCAGAGGCCAATACCGTCGATTTGCGGCTACACTAACTCTAATCTGACATGGCAATAATGATTTCAGTGCTACTCCTCTCATCAGGGAGGAGTACAGAAATTGGTTTAAAGAGCCCTTTATATCGATATAAAGGGCCTCATTGTGTGGACTGGTGCAGGGTTAAATCAGTTTACCGCTGCTAAATTCGGTTTAAATGTGTAGTGTAGATCAGGCCTCTCTCTCCAGCCATAACAGCACTAATAAGGTCTTTAGAATTTTTCTTTCAGAGCAAAATTTCTCAATACGCCAAGTAAAAGCTACTCCTTTTCCCCTGTATCAGTGGATTAAATGGTTAAAATTGTCAAGTTTGGCCATGTATAGTATGATTAGTTTTTTACTCTGTCTAAGAAATGTCTTGCCAGAGTCTCCAAATGTCACCAGCTGGGGGCTTCTTAGGGCTTTGAAATGGAAGGGGCGGGGAGGGGAGATATCTTGTATGAATTTTCTCTCTAAGTGAAAAAAAATGATTTTTTTTATTCCAATATGAAATGGAACCTTGTTTACAATCTTGTTTTGAAACAGTTAGTGATTTAATTGAAGATTTATTATTCAGTCAGTTCAACACTTATACAAGTTAACATAAGAATTATCTTATTGATAGTTACTAACTGGGAGTAAATGACAAAACTCTAAGGTCCACATTGTGCCTGGCCCCTGTTTTTCCATGCAAGAAAGGGAGAGGGTCCAAGGAGTCTCTCCTTCACCCCATTTACTACCCTGCACAGAGACCAGGCACAGTAAGAATGCCTGCCTAATCTCTTCCTGCAGGTTCATTGAAATATACAAAGAGTTCGACTTCACATCTTGTGTGAGACTGTTGTGGAGATATGCCACACACTAAAAAATAGTTCCTTTGTTTAACATCAGAGGTGGCTACGTTTCTGTGGTGCAGAAAGTGATAGCTGGTTATAGTTCATAAATCAATTTAAGCGTATAAAGCCCTTTGGGATGAAAGGTGCTACATAAATACAGGTCAGAAAGTGGAATATATGTCTAAGGCATTATTGCTGAATATAAAAGACAGCAACATATACAATGACCACCGTAACAGTAAGAAAACACAGAATGCTTCAGGTTATTGTGGCATGATGTGGTATGGGATCAATATACAAAACATATACTACACAGTTCACTTTTTCAACATACTAGTGAGCATAGCCTTTCCCAATAGCCACCTCTCCTGTTCTTCCCCACTTCTTTGAGATTATATGAGTTCCTCATGTAGATGTCATGCAGAGCTATAGAGATCATCATTCTTGCCTTTAGGGCACAATCCTTGGGGATATGATTTTAGGTGCTATACAACTCATTGTCTTCATGTAATCACTCATTCAGAGGTAGGTGCATTTATCTTATTGAAGAATATCAACCGTAAGTATCTACCTATAATTTTTCCAGAAAGAGAAGTTTCTAGTCCTGCCTTCATTATTTCTTGATCTAACTCCATTTATAATATGTCAGTTTTGGGGAAGGAACATTCTCAGTTTTCTTCATGTCACGTTTTACTTCAGGAAGTAGCTAGTACACTTTTTATGATATCCATAAGAGATCCATATTATCTCTGTAGAAAAGTTCTCATGAGAAAGCTATTATTCTTTCAGGAGCTCATCTAGAGTATAAACTGCTGTGTAAATTATAAAGCCAAATCAGAAATGTACGCTATTTAAAGAAAATAACACTATATACTTGGCAAAACAATATTAATATCCCTCTTTCTGAACACAAAAAAATAGTTGTTGTTTCAGGCTCCACCGCCCAAAAAAACAGAGTTAGTTTCTGCTACAGTGGCTGCAGGAAGCTTTTTTCTTCTTGATCTTGCGCTCGCCAAAATATTCTTTAAACATCCCTGGTGACATGGTTGTTTCTTATGTTTGAGAGGTTCTAAGCTTATGTGCAGAAAAATCTCAAACAACAAGAGCTTCATATAGTATCGGCGTATTGTGGGTGATACCTACAAATATGTATAGATAATAGCTATAATGTATGAAACAGAGGGAACACAGCTTGACTTTTAGGTGTTAGGTTCTATTTGCAAAACAAAAAAGAAAAAACAATGTTTAAAATTATAAACTGACCAAATTTGTATTTAGCCACTAGAACACAATAAAGATGTAATTTCCAATTTTTTTTTAATATCTTTTCAGAGTAGTTTAAGATGATATCTGTGCTACTGATAAAGTTTTTTGTTATCGAGAAGAGGATTTAATTTTATTACATATAAAATAATAAAAATAAAGAATGAATAACATATCCTAATATTGATGCAGTAAATATTTTAGTAATAGTTACAAATATGTCAACTTTTTAATGTGATTAAACAAATCTTTGGCCTAGATTCACAAAAGAATTTAGGGATTGTAAGCTGAGCGTCGCAACACCTAATTTTTAGGCACCTAGAAAATCAGTAGGATTCACAAATCGTAATCGCAGTTAAAAAAATTAATCACAATTTTAAAAATTAATTGAGATTAATCACACTGTTAAACAATAGATTATCAATTGAAAATTTATTAAATATTTTTGGATTTTTTTTACATTTTCAAATATATTAATTACAATACAGAATACAAAGTGTACAATGTTTGCTTTATATTATTTTTATTACAAATATTAGCACTGTAAAAATGATAAATAAAAAATAGTATTTTTCAATTCACCTCATACAAGTACTGTAGTGCAATCTCTTTATCACAAGCAACTTGCAACTTACAAATGTAGGGGTTTTTTTGTTACATAAATGCAGTCAAAAACAAAACAATATAAAACTTTAGAGTCTACAAAGCCACTCAGTCCTACTTCTTGTTCAATCAGTTGCTCAGAGAAACAAGTTTGTTTACATTTACAGGAGATAATGCTGCCCACTTCTTAATTACAATGTCACCTGAAAGTAAGAATAGATGTTTGCATGGCACTGTTGTAGCCGGCATCACAGATATTTACGTGCCAGATGTGCTAAAGATTCATGTGCCTCTTAATGCTTTGGCCATCATTCCAGAGGCCATGCTTCCATGCTGATGAAGCTCATTTAAAAAAAAATGTGTTAATTAAATTTGTGACTGAACTCCTTGGGGGAGAATGTCTCCTGTTCTGTTTTACCTGCACTCTGCCACACATTTCATGTTATAAGGGTCTCAGATGATGACCCAGCACATGTTCAGTTTAAGAACACTTTCACTGCAGATTTGTCAAAACACAGAGAAGGTAGCAATGTGAGATTTCTAAAAATAGCTACAGCACTCAAAGCAAGGTTTAAGAATCTGAAGTGCCTTCCAAACTCTGAGAGGGACGAGGTGTGGAGTGGACACATCATCAGCATGGACACATGTCCTATGGAATAGTGGTTGAAGACAAATGGACATATGAATCATTAGTGAATCTGGCACATAAATATCTTGTGACCCCAGCTACAACAGTGCCATCGAACGCCTGTTCTCACTTTCAGGACATTGTAAACAAGAAGCAGGCAGCATTATCTGCAAATTGTAACCAAACTTGTTTGTCTGAGTAATTGGCTGAAGTAGGACTGAGCGGACTTGCAGGCTATAAAGTTTTACATTATTTTATTTTTGAATGCAGTTTTTTTTAATATATAATTCTACATTTTTAAGTTCAACTTTTGTGATTGCACTACAGTACTTGTATTAGGTGAACTGAAAAATACTATTTTTTTTTACAGTACAAATATTTGTAATCAAATATCTAAAGGGAGCATCGTACACTTTGTATTCTGTGTTGTAATTGAAATCAATATATTTGAAAATGTAGAAAACATCCAATATATTTAAAGAAATAGTATTCTGTTATTGTTTAACAGTGTGATTCATTTTTTTAATCGTGTGATTAATCGCGATTAATTTTTTTAATCGCTTGACAGCCCTAATATATATCGATCTATATATGTGTGTGTGTGTGTGTGTGTGTGTGTGTGTGTGTGTGTGTGTATATATAAAAATATATATATACACACACACACACACTATATATATATATATAAACACACACACACATGATGCTTATAAAGGGCCAATTTCACAAAGCTGAAAACAATTTTGAGACAAATCAGTTGTGAGGAAAAACGCAATCAGAAAAATGTGAATGATAATTACAAAATGTTTAAGAACTTTACTAGATGCCCCAAAAGCCACAATCAAAGAAGAGAGCTGTATTGGTTAAAGAAATGCCCCAATTAGAGAGGACATGAAGCCACATGGGCAGCACATGACCTGCTGGCTGGGGGACCTTAGCCCCCATCCCTCCCCTTCTGTCTTAGGCTCCACTCCTTCTGCTCTGCTGCTGAAGCCCAGAGCCGCCCCCCCTTCCCCCACGGCTGCTGACTCTTGCCCCAGGCTAGTGCCCCAACCCTGGAGTGCTAGGAGGGAAGGCAGAGAGCACTGCTGCATTCCCCCCAGCCCCAGAATGCCAGGAGGGAGGGCAGGTGGTGCTGCCATAGCCACTGGAGCCATGTCACAGAGCAGAGGCAGGGGGTACCCACTGCCCGTGTGAAACCAGTTATAAAAAATAAAATATACATATAACACTTGGAAGAAAGGTGAAATTAAATAGTAAAGATATAAATCAGAAGCTAGGAATTGTTGAAAATAGATAAGGCAAGCAAAACGACACAAGGAGAAATCTATGGCAGTAGCATTAAGGACAATAAGAAGGAGTATTGTAAAAGGAACAAAAAGAATCCTACCTAAGGTATTGATCCATGAGTAGATGGAAATGGTAGAATTGTCAATAACAATAGAGAAAAGGTTGCAGTGTTTAATAAATATTTCTGTTCTGTGTTTGAGAAAAAGATGATGTAGCATTGTAGCCATATGTGATAACACTCTTTCCATTTCACTAGTACCTCAGGCCTGGTCTACACTATGCTTTTATACCAAATTTAGCAGCGTTAAACTGATTTAACCCTGTAGCCGTCCACACAACGAAGCCCTTTATATCGATATAAAGGGCTCTTAATACTAGTATCTGTAATCCTCCCCGACGAGGGGAATAGCACTGAAATCGGTATTGCCATGTTGGATTAGGGTTAGTGTGGCAGCAAATTGACAGTATTGGCCTCCAGGCGGTATCCCACAGTGCACCATTGTGACAGCTCTGGACAGCAATCTGAACTCGGATGCACTAGCCAGGTAGGCAGGAAAAGCCCCACGAACTTTTGAATTTCATTTCCTGTTTGCCCAGCGTGGAGCTCTGATCAGCATGGGTGACCATGCAGTCCCAGAATCCAAAAAGAGCTCCAGCATGGACTGTATGGGAGATACTGGATTTGATCGCTGCATGGGGAGACAAATCTGTTCTATCAGAGCACCGTTCCAAAAGACAAAATGCCAAAGCATTTGAAAAAATCTCTAAGGCTACGATAGACAGAGGCCACTGCACGGACTCAGCACAGTGCTGCGTGACAAGCGTAACGGAAAGCCAAAGAATCAAATGGACGCTTATGGAAGGAGGGAGGGGGTACTGAGGACTCAAGCTATTCCACAGTTTCTACAGTCTCCAAAAAGCATTTGCATTCTTGGCTGAGCTCCCAGTGCCTGAAGGATCAAAAACATTGTCACGTGTGATTCAGGGTATATGTCGTCAATTTCTCCCCCTCCCCCTGTGAAAGAAAAGGGAAAAAAATCGTTTCTCGCCTTTTTTCAATGTCACCGTATGTCTACTGGATGCTGCTGGTAGACGAGGTGCTGCAGCACTGAACAGCAGCATCCCCTTCCCTTCCCTTCCTGATGGCAGATGGTGCAATAAGCTTAGTAACCATCCTCATCATCCCGTGAGTGCTTCTGGCTGGCCTCGGTGAGGTCGGCTGGGGAGACCTAGGCAAAAATGGGAATGACTTCCGATCATTCCCTTCTTTAAACTTTGTCTCCTGGAGATTCAGTCCTGCCTGGAATATCATAGCAGCTGGAGGCTGCGCTCCTCTCCACCCCACCCTTTAATGACTAATGGAGATTCTGTCTGCCTGGACTATTATAGCAGCTGGAGGCTGCCTCCTCCTCCTTTTATCTCACTAAAAAGTCAGTGTTTCTTATTCATGCATTCTTTATTACTTCACACAAATTGGGGGATAACTGCCATGGTAGCCCAGAAGAGGTGGGGGAGAAGGGACGCTACTGGTGGAGTTGTTGCAGGGGCACCCCATAGAATGGCATACAGCTCATCATTTCTACGGGATGTCTGGGCTCTGACCCGGAGTGGCTGTCCTCTCTGGTTCTTTAGTAGGCTTGCCCCATATTCTAGGCAGAAAAGACGGTTACTCACCTTTGTAACTGTTGTTCTTCAAGATGTGTTGCTCATATCCATTCCAGTTAGATGTGAGCACCGCGCGTGCACGTTCGTCGGAAGACTTTTACCCTAGCAACTCCAGTGGGCCGGCAGGTCGCCCCCTAGAGTGGCACTGCCATAGCGCTCGATATATACCCCTGCCGGCCCACCCGCTCCTCAGTTCCTTCTTGTCGGCTACTCCGACAGTGGGGAAGGAGGGCGGGTGTGGAATGGATATGAGCAACACATCTCGAAGAACAACAGTTACAAAGGTGAGTAACCATCTTTTCTTCTTCGAGTGAGTGCTCATATCCATTCCAGTTAGGTGAATCCCAAGCCTTACCTAGGCGGTGGGATCGGAGTGAGAAGTCGCGGCATGGAGCACTGCAGAGCTGAAGGCCGCGTCATCTCTGGACTGCTGAGTGAGGGCGTAATGGGAAGCGAAGGTGTGGACAGAGGACCAGGTCACCGCCCTACAGATCTCCTGGATGGGCATGCGGCGAGGAAAGCCATCGATGATGCTTGTGCCCTGGTGGAGTGCGCAGTCACATGGCCCGTAGGGGTGTGAGCCAAGTCATAACAGGTCCTGATACAGGACGTTACCCACGAGGATATCCTCTGTGAGGAAATGGGAAGCCCTTTGGTTCAGTCCGCTACTGCCACGAAGAGCTGGGGAGATTTGCAGAACGCTTTGGTCCTCTCCACATAAAATGCGAGTGCCCGACGGACATCAAGCGAGTGGAGTTGTTGCTCCCTGCAGGATGAATGGGGCTTGGGAAAAAGATGGGGAGAAAGATCTCCTGGTTGACATGAAAGGCTGAGACCACCTTGGGGAGAAAGGCGGGTGTGGCCTCAGCTGCACCTTATCTTTATGGAAGACCGTATACAGGGGATCTACCGTGAGGGCCCGGAGTTCTGACACCCGTCTGGCTGAGGTGATGGCCACCAGGAAAGCTGTCTTCCAGGAGAGATAGAGCAGGGAGCAAGTTGCTAACGGCTCAAATGGAGGGCCCATGAGCCTAATCAGAACCAGGTTGAGATCCCAGGTAGGGGCAGGGGGTCGAACCTGGGGGTAGAGACGTTCTAGTCCTTTCAGGAATCTAGTCACCGTAGGGTGAGAGAAAACCGAAAGGCCGTCTCCTCCCGGATGAAAGGTGGAGATAGCCGCCAGGTGAACTCGAAGGGACGATATCGCCAGGCCCTGCTGCTTGAGGGACCAGATGTAATCAAGAATACTGGCGATAGAAACCTCCATAGGGAGGGAACCCTTCTCCGTGCACCAACAGGAGAAACGCTTCCACTTGGCCGAGTACGTCGCTCTAGTGGAAGGTTTCCTGCTGCCCAGTAGTACCTGACGTACAGGGGTAGAGCACCGTAGTTCCGACCTGGTCAGCCACTCAGGAGCCACACCGTGAGGTGCAGAGACTGGAGGTCCGGGTGACAGAGCCTGCCGTGGTCCTGGGAGATCAGGTCCAGGTAAAGGGGCAGTGGGACTGGGTCGGCCAGAGACAGGTCCAGCAACATCGGACACCAATGCTGCCTGGGCCACGCTGGAGCTATCATAATCAAGCGGGCCCTGTCCCTGCGCACCTTCAGAAGGACCTTGTGGACAAGTGGGAATGGAGGGAACGAATAGAGAGGTGCGTCGTCCACGGGATAAGGAAGGCATCCGCTACCGACTCTGGTTCCCACCCTTGAAAAGAGCAGAACATCTGGCATTTCCTGTTCCCTCTGGATGCGAAGAGGTCCAGCCAGGGACAACCCCACCTCTGGAAGAGTGAGAGGGCGACGTCCAGGCGAAGGGACCATTCGTGTGAAAGGAACGATCTGCTCAGATGGTCTGCCAGCGTGTTCCATACTCCGGGGAGAAAGGAAGCCATGAGGTGAATGGAGTGGGCTATACAAAAGTCCCAGAGTCGCATTGCCTCCTGACACAGGGGAGAGGATTTCGTGCCACCCTGTTTGTTGATATAGTACATGGTTGTCGTGTTGTCGGTGAATACCGAGACACAGCGACCTTGAAGCTGATGGGAGAACGCTTGGCAAGCAAGACGGACCGCTCTCAACTCCCGTATGTTGATGTGGAGGGCCACTTCCTGAGGGGACCACTGGCCCTGCGTCCTCAGGGTTCCGAGGTGGGCCCCCCAGCCCAGGTCTGAGGCAGCCGTTGTTAGGGACACCGAGGGTTGGGGAGGATGAAATGGAAGCCCTGCACACGCTAAGGACTGGTCTAGCCACCACCGGAGGGAATTCAATACCTCTTGGGGGATGGTGATAACCACGTCCAGCAGATGCCTGGCTGGACGGTATTGTGCGATAAGCCAAGACTGGAGGGGCCTCATGCGAAGCCGCGCATAACCCGTAACAAAGGTGCAGGCCGCCATGTGGCCTAAGAGGGTTAGGCACCTCCTTATAGAGGTCAAGGGGGTCGTCTGTAGGCGCCGAATGATGGCCAACAGCGACTGGAACCTGGGCAGCGGCAGAACAGCCCTGGTCAAGGTGGAGTCCAGAGTGGCCCTGATGAACTCTATCCTCTGCGTGGGGAGCAGAGTGGACTTGTCCACGTTGATAATGAGACTCAAAGCTGCAAAGAGTCTGCTGAGCTTGCGGACGTGGTTGCGGACCTGCGACTCTGACGTGCCTTGAATCAGCCAGTCGTCGAGGTAGGGGAATACTTGTATGCGACTGCGCCGAAGATATGCACCGACGACCGCCATGCATTTCGTGAATACCCTCGGGGCCATGGAGAGGCCAAAAGGGAGGACCGCAAATTGATAATGGTGGCAGTCGACCACGAACCGAAGGAAGCGTCTGTGTTGCGGAAAAATGGCTATATGAAAATAAGCGTCCTGCATGTCGAGGGCGACGTACCAGTCTCCAGGATCCAGAGATGGGATAATGGTCCCCAGGGATACCATGCGGAATTTCAACTTCACCATATGTTTGTTGAGTTCCCGCAGGTCGAGGATAGGTCTGAGGCCTCCCTTGGCCTTGGGTATCAGAAAGTAGCGGGAATAAAACCCCTTGCCCTTCTCATTCTCTGGAACCGCCTCTATGGCTCCTTTGTCGAGGAGCGTCCACACTTCCTGAAGGAGGAATTGCTTGTGAGAGGGGTCCCTGAAGAGGGACGAGGGTGGGGGGCGGGAGGGAGGGTGTGAAATAAATTGTAGACGGTATCCCATTTGCACAGTGCATAAGATCCAACGGTCGGAAGTTATTTGGGTCCACGCCTGGAGGAAGAACGAAAGGCGGTTGGAAAACTGGGGGGATGGATCCATGGGGGAAATTGGTACAGTGTCCTCTGGCGCACCTTCAAAACGAAGGTTTTGGGCCAGGTGGGGCTTTAGAGGATCCCTGATTCTGCCCCCCTTGGTTGCCCGATTGTCTGCGCCGGCCATTCCTGCTTCTGCATCCACTAAAGTCCTGCCGCTGGCAGTACTGGGGATAGGGCCAGCGCTGCGTCCCGGGAGTGTGCATCCCTAGAGAGCACATGATGACCCTATTGTCTTTCAGGCTTTTCAGCCTGGGGTCTGTCTTCTCTGAAAACAGGCCCTGACCTTCAAACGGGAGGTCCTGGATGGTGTGTTGGAGCTCCGGAGGAAGGCCAGAAACCTGTAGCCAGGAGATGCGGCACATTGTAACCCCTTAAGCCAGAGTTCTGGCGGCCGAGTCTGCCGCATCCAAGGATGCCTGCAATGAAGTTCTTGTGACCTTCTTGCCCTCATCAAGAATTGCAATGAATTCTTGACGCGCATCCTGAGGCAACAACTCCTTGAAGTTATCCGCTGCCACCCAGGAGTTATAGGCATAGTGGCTAAGGAGGGCCTGTTGGTTAGAGACCCTGAGTTGGAGGCCTGAGTTGAGTAGACCTTCCGGCCTAGCAGGTCCATATGCCTCGCCTTCTTGGACTTCGGTGCTGGGGCCTGCTGCCCATGGCGCTCCCTCTCGTTCACAGACTGCACGACGAGGGAGCACGGGGTTGGGTGTACATGCAGGTACTCATATCCTTTGGAGGGTGCCATATACTTGCGCTCCACCCCGCGTGCAGCAGGAGGGATGGAGGCCGGTGATTGCCAGATGGTATTAGCATTGGCTTGAATAGTCCTGATAAAGGGAAGGGTGACTCTGGTGGGAGCATCCGCTGAGAGAATGCTCACCACAGGATCTTCGATTTCCGAAACCTCCTCAGCCTGCAAGTTCAAGCTTTGCGCTACATGTCTGAGGAGGTCCTGGTGTGCCCTGAGGTCGAGTGGGGGAGGACTGGAGGATGACGTTCCCGCCACTGCCTCATCGGGGGAGGACGACGAGGAGAACCCCAGTAGGAGCGGGTCCATGTGGGGCTCCGTCTGTACCAGTGCCTCTGATTCTGGAGGGAGCTCAGGGTCCTGCTGGTTGGATCGGTCTTCCTCCGGCGGAGAGGGGGGAGGGCGAGACAACGAGGCCTCCGGAGCCCTGCGCTCAGACGCCACAGGTTGAGGTGGAATGTGTTGTGGGCCCTGGGCTTGATGGTACGCCCAGGGCGTCCAGAAACCCCACTGCTGCAGTCCCTGATTCTGCAGAGGAGGGTCATGGAAGAGGGCCGCGGGTCTGTCCGCATCTAGGGCATACATGCTGTCTGTCTGCGATGAAACAGACGGCTGCCGGGAGGGCCATGGTGGGGCCGAACGTGGCTGGTAGGGCTCCCTCGGTCTCGACGTCGATGATCTTCTCGGTGCCAGGGACCGGTACCGGGAATCGTACTGGTGCCGGGACCAGGACCTGCCACCAGCGCAGTGCCGGGAGGTCGACCAGGGTGCTGACCGCCGACGGGAACGGTTCCTGGAGTCTTGGTGCCGGTAGCGGCGACTCGATCCAGACCGGTGCCGGGAGTAGCGAGACAGTCTGGAAGATGACCAGCGCCGTGAGTGCAACCGGTACCGCCGAGGGGAGCGGTGCCGGGACTGCGAGCGGCGCTGGCTGGGTGAGTCCGGAGAAGGAGCTCGCATTGTCGCAGGCTTGCCTCTAGATATGACCCGTACCGGGGGTTGAGGCTCTGTGAGAGCAATTAGGTCCCGCGCCGAAGTGAATGTCTCTGGCATTGAAGAGACCAACAGCTCAACCCCAGATCTTATAGGGGAGCTAGAAGGGACCGGAGTCGATGGAATCCCTGCTGGTGGTGCCGCAGCAGAGGTAGGTGCCGGGCGCTCCGCTCAAGCCTGCGAGGATGGAGTTGCAGACTTCGAGGGTCTTGTGTCGGGTCCCGGTGCCGGGGAACGTCGGTGCCGGGGTGTCTTTCCGGTGCCGGCGCGGTCCGGTGCCAGCACGGAGCCGTCGCTCTACATCGAGGCCACAGGGTTAAGTGCCGCTTCCATTAGGAGAGTCCTTAACCTCTGGTCCCTCTCCTTTTTTGTCCGAGGCTTAAAAGCCTTACAGATGCGGCACTTGTCTGAAATGTGCGATTCCCCCAGGCACTTCAGACAGGCGTCGTGGGGATCGCTGGTCGGCATCAGCTTTTTACAGGCGGAGCATTGTTTGAACCCTGGCAAACCAGGCATGGGCCCGGTGCTGGGCGCAGGGAAGGGCTACAGCCCAAGCCTGCTAATAAGTATATACAACTATACTACAATTAACAATAACTAACTACAATTTACAACTATCTACAACTATCTACAACTATGAGAAGAGTGAAACGAAGGAGAGCTAGGGACTTGGAGGACAGCTATGCCGCGCTCCACAGTTCCAACGACCGACACGGCGGTAAGAAGGAACTGAGGAGTGGGTGGGCTGGCAGGGGTATATATCGAGCGCCATGGCGGTTCCACTCTATGGGGCGACCTGCCGGCTCACTGGAGTTGCTAGGGTAAAAGTCTTCCGACGAACGTGCACGCGCGGCGCGCACACCTAACTGGAATGGATATGAGCAATCACTCGAAGAAGAACTGACTCTTTTAGACAAAACCTAAAGAAGGGAATGATCTAGGGGGTCATTCCCCTTTTTGTCCATGCACCCCCGGCTGACCTCAGCGAGGCCAGCCAGGAGCACCCATGACAGCAGCAGACGGTACAATAGGACTGGTAACTGTCTCTGCTACTTTGCAAAGGCAAATGAATGCTGCTGTGTAGCACTGCAGTACCGCGTCTGTCAGCAGCATCCAGTACAAATACAGTAAGAGTGAAAAAAGGCTAAACAGGCTGCATGGTTGCCATGTGATGGTGTCTGCCAGGGCAATCCAGGGAAAAAAGGAGCAAAATGATTGTCTGTCGTTGCTTTCATGGAGGAAGGATTGAGTGACGACATTTACCCAGAATCGCCCGCAACACTGGTTTTGCCCCATTGTGCTTTGGGATCTCAACCCAGAATTCCAATGGGCAGGGGAGACTGCGGAAACTATGGGATAGCTACCCACAGTGCAGCGCTTCGGAAATCGACGCTAGCCTCGGTACATGGATGCACACCACCGAATTAATGTGCTTAGTGTGGCCGCGTGCACTCAACTTTATATAATCTATTTCCAAATACCGGTTTCTGTAAAATCGGAATAATCTCGTAGTGTAGACATCAGAAAGATGTTAAATACCAGCTTATAAAGTTAGTTATTTTTAAATCACTAGATCCAGATAATTTGCATCCCAGAGTTATGAAAGAGCTGGCTGAGGAGCTCACTGGACCATGATGAGAAGTCTTGAAACACTGGGGAAGTTCCAAAGACTGGCAGAAAGTTAATGATGTATCAGTTTTTAAAGAGAGTAATCATGATCACCTGAGTAATTATAGGCCTGTCAGCCTGACATCGATCCCAGGCGAGATAATGGAGAGGCTGATATGGGACTGGATTCATGAAAATTTAAGGGAATGTAATACAATTAATGCCAATGAACATGGGCTTATGAAAAATGGATCCTGTCAAACTAACTTGATATCTTTTTCTCATGAGATTACAAAATGTCTTTGATAAAGATAACAGTGTTAATATAATAAAGGTGTCTGTATTGGAGGAATTGATTCTTGGCTCTGGACTATTTAATATTTTTATTTGTTACCTAAAAGAAAACATAGAATCA
This sequence comes from Gopherus flavomarginatus, assembly GCF_025201925.1. Taxonomy (NCBI): domain Eukaryota; kingdom Metazoa; phylum Chordata; order Testudines; family Testudinidae; genus Gopherus; species Gopherus flavomarginatus. The sequence continues at coordinate 33,514,208 of NC_066619.1, read as the reverse complement.
CTGATAAAGTTTTCAGATGACACAAAAGTTGGAGAAGTGGTAAACAATGAAAAGAACTGGTCCACTGATACATAGCAGTCAGGATTACTTGGTAAATTGGACATGAGCAAACAATATGTGTTTTAATATGGCTAAATGTAAATATCTAGGAATAAAAATTGTAGAACACGCTTACATGATAGGGGACTCTATCCTGCAAAACAGTGATTCTGAAAAAGATTTGAGAGTCATGGTGGATGATCAGCTGAACATGAGCTCTAGTGTAATGCTGTGGCCAAAGAGCTGTGATCCATGGATGCATAAAGAGGGGAATTTTGAGTTGGAGTAAATAGAAAGATTATTTTACCTCTGTATTTGGCACTGGTGTGACAGCTGCTGAATACTATGTCCAGTACTGATGTCTTCAATTCAAGGATGTTAATAAATTGGAGATGGTTCAGCAAAGAGCCACAAGAATGCTTAAAGGATTAGAAAACATGCCTTACAGATATAGACTCCAGGAGCTCAATCTATTTATCTGAATAAAAAGAAGATTAAGGGGTGACTTAAATACAGCCTATAAACATCGCTATGGAGAACGAATATTTAATAATAGAGAATGATCCAACATGATCCAATAGCTGAAAGTTAAAGCTATACAAATTCAGACTGGAAATAAGGCACAAATATTTGACTGTGAGGGTAATTACCCATTGTAACAATTTACCAAGGATCATGGTAGATTCTCCATCACTGGGAATTTTTAAACCAATATTAGATTTTTTTTTCTAAAAGATATGTTCTAGGAATTATTTTGTAGAAGTTCTGGGGCTTGGATCATACAGGAGGTCAGATTAGATGATCTAGACTAAGCTTAATTGAGCATAAAATGATATTACTTTATTCAGTCCTGATGAGATGCCAGTAACTACATGCTTCTGGCCCTGCTGTTCAGATACTTACTATATTTAATTGTATGATAATATGTGATTGTATGATAATAATATTATAATGTGTTTTTTCTCAGTCTGTCAGTTCCTTATTTTGTTAATATTACTGAATTTTTTGCCAGTTGTATTAAAGTAAAAATTATTGCCACTACATTTGGAAGTGACCATGTCTGAATACATTTTCATTTTCTTTATTTTAAAAAACTGCATTGGATAACTTAGAGAAATTTAACTACCATTGACTTCAGTAAGAGTAATTGGTATAAGAGAAGGTCTGAGAGATTTGCTCCTTTGGTTGAAATTTTGGTCCTGTGTGAAGAGCTTTGACAAATTGGCTCATTGTTGGGATGAACATGAGGACTGGAAGGCTGGAAGGCACAGCTGGGGGAAGTCATTGGGGAGGGATTCACAAGCAGGAGTTAAGTTCCTAACTGTCACTTTGGGCACCTAAGCCCAATATTTAGGCACCACTAGCATCCACAAAACCACTTGTCAGATGCCATCTAACCTTGTAGGTGCCTAAAGTTCCATGGTGCATAAGTCTCCACTATTAAAGTCCCTCATGCACCCTGTATTTCAGCATCAAGGCATGCACACAGCCACCTCAGTCCTGACATGGTCCAGCCACTCAGCACCTAACTGACACTGAAACTCCAGCAGGATTCTCAAATAAGGTATTTCCCTACGTGTCTTGCCTTTGGAGCCTAAGGCAGTTGACCTACTCAGAGCTCAGCCAAACCTACATAAAATGGCCAAAGGAGAAATTGCCTTAAAATTTTTAGCCCAGTGGTTATAGGACACTCACACAAAATGTAGGTTCAATTCTCCACATCAGGAATGGGGGAAGAATTTAAACTTGGATCTCCCCCTTTTAAGGAGAGTGCCCTAATAAGTGGACTAGGGGGTATTTTGGGACAGGCTGCTCTCAATCTTTCCTGTTAGATATTCATTGGAGCAGGGGGAGTGGAACTTGGGTTTACTACCACTCAGATGAGTGCTTAACCAGCAGGCTACAAAGGCATTCTAACTCTCCTTCTAGCCCAGCAACAGGGGACCTGCACTGCTTGTCTGTGGCTGCTGTTATACCATATGGACTCCAGTAACAGCATCAGCCCCCTACCTGTCCTCCCATGGGCTTTTGACCAGTAGACCTAGCCCGTTCATGAATCTTCTAACACTTCCCAACTTCTCGAGTACGTGTATTCTCTGATGCTTGGGTACATACAGGCTGAACTTTGCTACCCAGAAAGCAAAGTGCCGCTGTAGTGGAGTGGTCACTCGCCCCTGTCATGAAGGGCTTAAAACAGCCCAGGAGAGGGCTGTGGCTGGAAGCAAGCAGCCCAGGCTGATTGGGGAAGCAGCCTCAGCTGTGGCCATGTCCCAGTCAGGGCCCAGCAGACAGTCACTCTCTCTTAAGCCTTTGGAGAGAGAGGGACCTGGCTTCTGGGGAAGCATACCAAGCTACCTGAGGTGGAGCAGGGCTGGGGGAAGGCCAGAGGAGCTGGGGAGCTCCAGCCTGGAAACCCCCCAGGCTGCCTGCCTAGTCTAAGACCAAATAGGTACTGGGGTTGCAGGGGGCAGCTCAAGGGTGGGCAGAGGCAGCAGGTCCAAACCCCCCATGCCCGTGATGAGTGGCTTATATACTACAGTCTGCCCCAGTGAACGAGGACTAGATGGGGACTGGGCAGTAGCCATATGGTGAGGTGGGGATAGGGAGTGGGGGTTCCCCTGGAAGGGGGTGACCCAGGGACTGTGAGGTTATTGCCAGGGGGCAGCACCCCAGTGGAAAGGGGCACTGGGGTCTGAGAGAGACATGGGGGCCCAGCTGTAGTGATACACCAGCCGACAGAGGGCGCTCCGGAAGCTAGAAGCTAATTCCCTGAGAGACTAGCAGGAGGTGCCGCGGGGTGAGTCTTGCATCGTTATAGTCACCTACATGGCCTCTTTGAAATATGTCTATGCTGCATCTAGGAGCATGCCACCCATTTTGGGTTGACAGACTGATGCTAGCTCCACTCAGGCTAGCATGCTAAAAACATTGTGGCACACTTGAGATAGAAACCCAAGCTTGGACCCAAAGGGTCAGGTGAGCTTAGACTCAGGCATCCAGACGAGCTGCCTCTTGGGCTGTAGTATCCACATTGCTATTCTTAGTATGCTGGCTCAAGTGGATCTAGCATGAGTCTATCTACTCAGGTTGGAAGAAATGCTCCCAGTTGCAAGATAGGCCTTCCTTCTGAGGCCTGGCATCTTCACCCAGTTGAGCTCTGCTATTGTGAAGGTCATGGTTCAGAAGGATTTTAAGCTAACTGGTCAGCTAGGCCTTAATTCAACAAGGTTTAAGCATGTGCTCAGGTAACAAATGATCAAATAACTCATAAACGGTGGACTAAATAGAACGCAGGGGTGTGAGCTGCACAGCCATCACTAACTAATGAGTATCAAAGGAGTAGTACACCAATAGGTTGACTTCAACAAGAATTTCCCCTGGCTAATGAATAAGAGCCCATTGTTTTTTACCACATGATGCACAGATTCCTTAAAGAGCTACACTAGTTATGTGTTTTGTGTTATTCCAACAGTATTTTGTCTTGATTTTTTTCCCCCCCACACTGACCGTTTAGATATAGTTAAGTATATTTTAAATATAAGGCACTCATGGCATTTTTTAAGGTGATATACAAGGCACCATTTATAAATCCTCTGTTTAGGTAATTTGGTTAAGAAATCCATTTAAACAGCCTGTGGTCATACAAAAGGGTGTTGTGCTGCAAACCAGCCTAATGGAGCACAGATAGTAAAATGCAAGTTTAAGAGAGATCTGCATTTCTATGAAAGCTCAATCTCATTAAATAATGTAAAAATGAGGATGTGTGTATTTCACTGTGTTTCATTGCTCCCTTCTCAAATATCATTGGGTCAGATCCTCAGCTGGCATTGAAAAATTGGTACAGCTCCACTGACTTCAGTGAAGTCATGCCAGTTTACACCAGCTGAGGATGTGTCCCATCGTGTCTAAAGCACAGAAGGAAAATTACCATGGTATTCCATGATAAGCGCTACATTTTCATTATGTCCAATGTTACAAATTTTATCATGTAAATCTAATTTTCTAATAAGCTGCTATGACAGTGCTTTAACATTGTTAGGCCCTGAATTAGACTCACATAAGAATCAGGTTCTTCCCTAATTTTGTTAGCTTTCCTTTTAGATAGTAGTTATACAACTCTTGGCTTAGTTAGATTTCTTTGTTTCTCTAATCAGATCTGCAAATTTATGGACACGCACTCAGTTCCACTGATGCTGAAACAAAGTGGCTTTCAAAGACGTTAAAAGATTTTATTTAGAATATAGCAAAGAGGTATTTCTTAAATCAAGGGATCACTTTCAATCTTGGGGGATTTTCCCTTTGGAAACTGGTACTAAAAGGAAAAAAGGTTAATTGAATCTTCTCATTTACACCTTCCATCTGTTTACATTCCAGCTGTGTCTGCTTAGATACTTGAGAAGCGGGTCAGGCTAACACTTAATGGGTCTCAGCTGATTACCTTAGTAATTTAATAAAATTGCTGCAAGTAAGAGGCAGAACTAGAAAGAGGTTCTATCTTTATATTAAAATATAAAAGTTCCAAAGCTACTTTTCCTTGGCTCATAAGTATTCAGTCTAGGATAAAAATTATAAAAACAAAATATGTTCCTTCTATTCTGTAGGGAATATGGTCATATTTTGTTTATAGACACGTACGTTTTGTGAGCGTCATCAAATATTTTTGTTCTGGGTTTTCCAATTTATTCTCTCACCAAAGAGTGTCTTATCAGGAACTCCCTCTGCGTGCCCCTGTCCCCCGCTTCCTTTTTTTCACATGGTGAGAAGGTAATTTTTTATGCACACAGAATTGCTATCCCGTGATATTTTCCTACAAATAAACCCTTTGGTCGAGGTTTTGGAAAATGAGGAGTGATTTGAGTGTTTCATTTCTGCAGTGCCCAGCCTGAGACCCCTTGAAGGGGGTCTTGTTTTCAAGTAGCACTGAGCATCCATCCTCTGAAAATAAAGCTTCTTTAAGGTGCCTCAAGTCTGGCAGCTAAATGTTGACCACTTTTGAAAAACTCTGCCTTCTACTTGATATCCAGATGAATAGGCTGTTTTATGATACTTGCATTAGACTGTATATTTCTTAGGGCATAGGCCATTCTTCATTTGTGTTTTTACAGCTTCTACAGTAACCTGATCCTGATTTGGGGCCTCAAGGCACTACTGGAATATACATGTTATCTATCTATCGATAGTTATATTGTAATTGACAGTCTAAAAGATTTTTAAATATCAGCTCAGTAAATCTGGGAGTCAGCACTTTTAATCTTGTGAGAACCCTAAGGGGCAAATGATCAAACAATGTCCTTTCCAGCATGGAGGGGGCATTTCTGCGTGGGATGAAGGCAGACTCATTGCACTTCCCTAACTCAGCACAATAGGATGATTGTGCTGGTGGAGAGCTTGCTACCCTTGACATAGAGGAATTGTTTCCCCATTATTAAATAAGGAGGTTCTTATATTAATACTGGTGAGACTATAAGAAGGAACAGAAGTTGTGGGAACGGATCAGAGGTAGTAGAGAAGTGAGTAGAGAGAAGGAGTGATCAGTGAGGTAAGCTTTACCAGGTACATGCATAGTCAAAAATAAGGAACAGGATCCTGGGATGACCAACATTAGAAGTGGAGGTGAGTGAAGACAGAATGATGCGTGCACCTCTTGACACATTGGAGGAATGATGTGTGTAACTCTTGACACATTGCAACAGGCAGGCAGCAGTACTCAGCAGATGCTGGAGTCTGGAGAATTGAGGCCTTGGGACTTCTTGGAGAAGGCAGTTACAGTAGTCAGGATGAGAAAAAATTAATGAGGATTTCATCAGATGCTGGAATTTCAAGCATAAGAAAAATTGGAAGTCATGGAAATTTCAATGTCAAGACTGAGGTCAAGATTACAGAAAGGGTAGGCAGAGGAAATAGGGTTGCATATATGGATGCTTCTCTTGTCCTAGAGAAGCAATTGTGTTGGAGATTTAGCTGAATGGTGATGAAGGGAGAGGTTTGCCTAAGACAGAATGAGAAGAGTGGAATTATTACAGATGTCAAATGATACACAGTAGTGAGTATCATCAGCTACAGAGTGTAAGCTAAGGTTACAATTATACTGCAGATAAGCTGACCAACAGGAAATAAAAAAAGGGCAGAAGGCCAAGGAATTCCTGTGTGACAGCCATCTTCCTTCCCCATATTCCAATATTCCCTTAGCACCAAATTCTCTTGCCCTATTCCTCCATCAGTGATGAACTACTCATTCTGAGACCTAGCCTTTTAATTGCTTGTACTGTAGCCATCTAGTTTAGTTCATGAGCTTCTCAGGCAGACACTTGTCTGAACAAATGTATTTGTAAAATGCTCTGCATATGTAGTGCTAGATAAGTAATAATAATCTATAGAAAAGAGTTTTAGAGCAGAGGTTCAGCATGAGAGGGAGTATGAGTGATTTGATATATAGGATCAGAACCATGACAGGAGCAAATTAAGTACTGCTGCAAAGAAACAGAGAGCTTCAGGAAGATGGATTGATCCAAAGAAGAGAAGAGAGAATTTGTATCTGTCCATATGAATAAATACATATTGTGCTTTGGAGGCATCAGTAGCTGATTCCATAGTTAAAACTGCATTGAGATTTGCACTTATCACAGCCACATAGTCCCTCTCTTCCAGAAATTAACAATTGAATTTAATCTCCACATTTTCTATAATAACCCATCAGAGAATAATTAATCACTTTTAGGAATTTAGCCCTGAGAATCAGCTAAATTTCTAACACAAGTGCTCTTTGTGGGCAAGAGAAACATCCACAGATGCAACTCTGTTGAATTTGCCTACACTTTTTGGACCCTTGAAATCAGTCTTGACCCTGAAATTTCCATGCCTTTCTGTGACTCCCTGTAGAAGACAACCAAGCCACCACAAACTCTGCCTACATACACATAAGAACATAAGAACGGCCATACTGGGTCAGACCAACTGTCCATTTAGCCCAGTATCCTGTCTTCTGACGGTGGCCAAAGCCAGGTGCTTCAGAAGGAATGTACAGAGCAAGTAACCATGAAGTGATTCACCCATTCCCAGCTTCTGACAACAGAGGCTAGGGACACATTCTGATAACATCTCAAAGACTGGCCACGGTTTAGATTTTTCTATTAAACAAAGTAATTCCAGAAAATTGTTGTAATTTAATTTAGTTCTATAAAGAGAAGATGGAGGAACTATCAAATTGTGTCAAATATGTCTGTTCGGATAGTTGCTCATCCTAACTTTGAGTTCCCAAAGTGTACTACCACTCCTGACTCTAGCAAGTTAGGGGAGGGAGGCTGAGCAGAAAGAATATGGGAGGAGGGCGTGAGTGAAGGGATCTGGGGGACTGAGAGCAGGAAGAATAGAAGCCTATGGAGCTTCCCTTCACTATTATATCTCTTCCTCTTTCTCCTAATGGAGAGAAGTCCTTACCCTGAGCAATAACAGAATTGCTGCATCATGGTGCTTGGGATGACTGGACCTTGGAAGTACCAAAGGTCCAACCAGCAAGGTTGTGTAATAGAAGAGTCTCATTACAGCACTCCTGGTATATTATTCATTATTCATTTTTTGTATTAAGGTAGCACCTAGAAACCCAGCCAAACTTTGGAATACTGGAACTCCCTTCACCTGTTAGCAGGACTATAGGTAAAAAAGGCAGAGAAGCACTCCCTAAGCTAACCTGCCACACAGCTCCTCTCTCCTTTGTCCCCTGGAGCCCCCTGCATAATAGCCTCACGTCACACAGATGTCACAGGATCAGGGCCAAATTTATCCCTACCGGAACTCTAGTGGAACTACTGTGGAATTACACTCCTGATTAATTTGGCCTGTTTTACTTATGTATACCTCATCTATGCTTGCAGGGAGTAGGAGTTGGATAACTTTTTTCATTATGGGCAGTGAAAAAACCTGCTACCAAGCTGGCACTCTGTTAACTTATTGCAAATTCAAAGACCCTGAAATCATTTTCTCATTATTTTGAAATGCTGTAATTCATTCAAACACCTTATTTCAAGTGCCCTTTGATATCTGAAAAAGCTAAATGCATCTTTTATAAATATCTATTGTTCCTGATAACAATAATGAGAGCTGTCAACACTGTGAAAGTGATACAGTTAGTTCATCATCTCAAAATTTAAACACATACAGTAGATAATTATCATGATTTTATAGCACTGAAGGAAATTCTGCAGAGCAATTTTTATAAGCAGGATATCTCTGGTAGAGTTGAGGTCAGTTCAGAGAGAGAGGAGCCCAAGTCTGAACCTTTGCACATTCCTAGATCAAAATAGACTCAGACCTTTATTAAGATTCTGAAATATTCTGAATGTTTTATTTTCATGGCTGGTTTCCATCTGAGACTTCATCCAGAAATCTACCTTGAGAAAGCTATTTTCATGGCAATTCCAGTCAGGTTTAAAGGTGAGTATCCTTTCTCTTAGTATTTCCTCACTTTTTGATCCTCTTCATGGGTTGGATCTGTTACATTTTTATAGGGTGATCTTTCATTTTGATCAACTGTAATGAATTATACATACAAGCCATACCTATACAGGTAATCAGTTATAGATAAGGCTACAAATCTGTGATGGAGGTCACAAATTCTGTGATTTTACAAGACCACTGTGACTTCTTGGGTGTGGCAGCTCTAGAGCCCCTGCCAGTGGTCACTTTGGTCTCCCTGTGGTCTACTTCTCATAACTTAACCCTCCAGCCAGGTTACATTCTGAGATAATAGAGTCCTACAGATAGAAGTCCAATGTCCTTACAAAAGGTTTTCAGTCCTGACTCTGGGCTCCCTGAAACCAACCTGTAGGGCAGTTCAGCCAGGGTTTGTTCCCCTCCAGCGCGGCGGGGAGCCAGACCACCTCACTACTTTGGTCACATGTGTCGGGGAATTAACTTGGCTGTGCAGCAAACCATCAGCAGCCCGGCCCTCTGGCAGGGGCTGAACAAACAGTTCAATAGTAACCAGCCCAGGCCCGGCCAACAAACTGTCAGTAGCTCAGACCCTCAGGCAGGGGCTGAGCAATCAGGTTGAAAAGCAAACCCCAGGCTTTTGGCTCTGAGCAGCCGGGGAGAGGGGGAGGCTGCCACCTGTGAGGTGGGTGGCAGGGGGGACTCAGGCCCTCCCACTCCACTGTGTCCCAGCCCAGGGCCCTAGCAGCAGCAGAAGACCCACTGCTGTGTCAGTGGGGATCCTGGCCGCAACACACTGACATAGGCTCTGGCAATGCTGCAGCCAGACCTGGGTCGGCTGCCCCCAGGCTACTTCCTTCCTCCTGCTCTAGAGGTACCTGGGTCCAGATGGCATCCTCCACGGGGTCACACACTATGGGCTCCTCGAGGTAGCTGGCGAGCGGTTGGTTTGGCAGCTCCTTGGGGTAACTGGCAAACGGTAGGCCTGGCAAATCCTCAAGGTAATGGGTGAGTGGTAGGCGTGGTAGTGTCTCTGGGCTGGGCGTTGGCTGGTCTGACCAGTCCTCGGTTTGGCTGCCGATCACCGTGGTCTCCTCACTGGGAGCTACACCATAGGCATCTGCTCTCCCTGGTGGCTGAGCTTCAAGTGAGCTCTGGGCTTTTATACTTTCTGTCCTGCGCCTTGACCTTTGAGGGGCGGGCACAGGGTTTGCTGACTCCGCCCACTTTGGTGTCCGGGGAGGCTCATCCCCCTCTGGGGCAGCAGGGAGCCAGACAGCCTTGCTACACCCCCTCAAACTTTTCTCTCAGGGTTTTCAGTCATCCTTATCCCCTTCTTAGTGGCTGGTTGGGAGCCCAAGCAGTCCAACTATATTAGCCTTTTTCAGGCCTTTTCCTGCCATAGCCTTTTTCAGGGCTTTTCCTCAGCCTCTTCCTGGATCCTTTGTAATAATCAACACTTCTCAGGGCTTCTCTCCAGAGGTCCACTTCCTCTTCTTGTGCCAGGGTCAGCCATAGGAGCTTCTCCAATTCTTTGTCTTTCAGGTAGTTTCCCCCACCCACAGGCTTCCTTCTCATCCTACGGGACCCTTCCTGTTCCCAACAGGTCTCTCAACTCTACTACCCTACATCCAGTAAAGTGACAGCAGAGCTCCTCTCTCTCCCTCTGAAGCCCCTTAAATTTAAGTCCAAACACTCCTGAGACCAGGAATGGCATCAGGGTTTTTGGCGCCCTAGGCGCAGGGCCGGCTCTAGCCATTTCGCCGCCCCAAGCTGGTCCCGCGGCTCCAGTGGACCTGCCGCAGGCATGCCTGTAGATGCTCCACTGGAGCTGAGGGACCAGCGGACTCTCCACAGGCACGCCTGCAGGAGGTCCACCAGAGCAGCCTGCTGCCCTCCCGAATCCTGGCGCCCTAGGCGACCGCCTCGGTCGCCTAAATGGAAGCACCAGCCCTGCCTGAGACTTTAGTGTCACTGCCTTTTAGGCTTTACTGCCTTAAGCTTCCTTATGGCTCAGGACAACCTGTCTCTAGTCCCAGGCTTTACTGCTCCCCACTTTGCAGGTTTCTTCCTAAGTTAGGACCCTCTGGTTCTGTGTCTAGGCCTCCAAGGCTTCTCTCTACCTTTCACCTAAAAAAGAAGACTCCCAGCTACTGCTCTTCTTCCTGGCCTTTTTCCCCAAGTGCTCCTTCCTTTATGAAGATCCAGCTCATACCCAACTAGGTTTGATCACCAGTTATGCCTAATTGAGCTCAGGCTCCCATTAAACCATAGTTAACTAGTGTGGGGTTTATACACCCCATCAGCCATGAACAAAAGAGCAGCTAATCATTTATCAGTTCCACTTATTTCTCTGCCATTAACACTGGGGCCAGAAGAGGATGAATATCTCTCTCCATTATTATGGAGAATGTTGTATTAGGAACAGCTGCTTAATACATTTAGCCCCTTTAAGAAACTAGGAAGTGGAGCCAGGAAAAGAAAGGGGAGGGGCGCCAGTGAAGGCCATGAGGAAGAGAAACCTAGAGGAGGTGCCAATAAGACCCTTGGAATAAAGTTTGTTCTTGTTTGCAATCTAACCTGAGTGGTTTTCAAGTTATTGTGATACCATGGCGCCAATGAGGATGTCAAAACCATCTGTGCCTCCAACTACTGTGCAGTTCCCACCCTCTGTGACCTTATGGGCCCTATTCCTGACACTATCAGGGGACCCACTCTTGCCATGGATTAGATGGATCGCAGCATCAAGGTTTACTTAATGGCAGCTGGTGTAAAAGTGGCACCTGAAGGCTTTCAGATCTTTTCCACTCTGGAGCCTGGGAATATCAGGAAGTGGGAAGGGCGCTAGCAGTACACTTTTACCCCATGACCAATGCTATTCCTGAATGTATTAAGTTTCAGCAGCATCAAGCATAACACCCTGGGAAATTGGTCCACCAGTTTGTAGCCAGCCTCCTGGAATTGGCAGTTAAATGCAAAATTGCAAGCCTAACTGATGAGATGGTTTGGGATCAGTTTATGGAGTAGATTTCATCTCCACATTTGCAAGAGCCTCCTGATGGAACCATATTCCCTGACATTCCACAAGGCGGTGGGTTGCAAGTTCAAATTGACAGCCAATTTCCAAGAGTCTCAGACCCTTTCCCAGACCCAGATCCTTCTGAGTTCTTCTTTTTCTGGGTTTCATTCACAACATCCACCTGTTCAGACACTCCAGTACAGCATATTGACAGAGGTCCATCTAACTGTGTGGGTTACATAGTGGATCGCCCCAGTCATCAGTGGATGCAGGAGTACAGTGACTGCATGAGTTCTCACTTCACTGTCTGTGGCCAAGCCCATTACTGTCAGGGGCTCTGGGAGTGTCCAGCCCAGGGCCAAATGTGATATTTTGCTTATTTCACTTTGTGGTCATACTATCTGGATATGGCGATGTGGAAATTGCTTTGCTGGGGATGGTGGATCTCCCTGTGATTTATCATCAACAAAAAGTAGGAGTGTTCCCATTTTACATGGCCCATTCTGGGGCCAAACTTCTTGGACTGGATCTTCTTCTGGACACTGGGTTTTAACATGTTAGACTCACAGATATTCATTGTGTGGGGTACTCACCAAGGTTTCCTCTCGACTTGGCTATTACCATAGCTATGAGCATCATTTATGGGTGGATCCACTGGTCACCACAATTATACAATCATTCCACAGACCTCCCTGGACTTCAAAGAATGCCATAGCAACAGACAGTTCTTGCTTGCTCAAGGAGGACATTATTTAAGGGATTGACTTTTTACTGTGGGTGTCAAACCTTTTTGTTGCAAAAAAGGAAGAAGGAGGACTATGCTTATGTATAGACTTGTGCCAAGTGTGTGTCATCTAGGTCAGGGCACCAACTCCTTCGTATTCATAAATGGCCTGATCACCTACATCAGTACAACTTCTCAGTATGCTACCATTCAGGTAACTCATAGATGGGCTGATCACCTGTCCCAGGCTTTAGCTGACAAATCCACAGAAAAGGGGCGTATGATCCAGGTAGAGGATAATAACGCCTTGATTCCCAAATCATTGTTAGAGGCACTGCCTCAAAATATAAAAGTACAAGAAGTTCTCAAACATGCTTGCCCGGGTTGGCCAAACACAGTTCCAGATTATTTGGGGTCTTATTTTCATGTGAGACATGAATTGTTGCCATAGGGTGATCATGGTCTACATTGGGGTACCTAGGTGGTAGTACCAGAGGCCATGTGGGTAAAGGTGCTGGCCATCTCTCACAAAGGACATGTCCGGAGCTGTCAGCCAGGAGTTCTCAGAGCATTCACTTTCTCTGGTTGTCACTAAGCCAGGGAGTAACCTGCTTCCCCACTACATATATTATTAGTTGCATTATAATAGCATCCCATTCTGCTAGGTGCTGTACAAGCAAGTTAAAAAGTCCCTAGAATGTCAAACAGACACTGCTCTACCCTATATCCCCAACTGCTATACATTCTTCGGTACCACTACTGCCTTCCCACTTGGAGTCGGCAGAACACAATACAATATGGAGATATTGCAAACCCACACTCCAGATGTAAGGTATGGTCAGAATTCTTTAAGGTAAAAACTAGTCAGAAAGACAAAGCTCCTTTCCCATATACATACAGATATATAATACACTGGTTACAATTTTTTCAGTTGCTTTCTGGATGACTGTTTATCAGCGATATTCTTTTGATGAAAATGCAGAAGGAATTTAACACTGAATACCACTCTAACAATGCTGTTCAGTTTGCTGTTTCAGCTTCATTAACATTCTTTGGTGTTGTATTAATTTCTAACATGTGGCTGTTAGAACACAGAACTTCAAATGGAACAAATAGAAATATGCAAAATGAGATATTTTTAAAATTGAAGAGCATTTGAAACAAAGCAAACAAATCTTGAAATCAAAATTTGGATCCAGATCCAAATTTTGCATATAGCCTCTGGCCCTGAGACCATTACCCTCCACCCCATTCATACTGCTCCAGTAGCATAAAAGCAGCAGAAAGCTGGTAGGCTGACCTGAGGCCCCTCTAACTTACACTGGAACCAGAGACACTCAAACTGGCCATAAAGGAGACACAAATGTATCTTAAAGCCACTTTCCCCCCTCATTTCTGCCCCAATTTCTGAATTTAAGTTCAATTCAGCACAATATTTAAGCATGTGTTTGACATAATTCATGTGCTTAATTTCATCCTTAGTCCAAAAAGTACTTAAGCACATGCTTGAATTTAAGCATGTACTCGCATCTCATTGACATCAATCACCGTTATGTTCACTCCATAATCCCACTCCCATGTGAACAGAGCTTTCAGGATGAGAGAAACAACTAAAAAATCCAAAACAACCCCATAGCCTCCTTCAAAATCAAAAACAACCTGAACCTGCCTCAGCATCCTTTCTGATATTCACTTCTAAACCTTTGTAAAGGATTTACATTCTTCATACAAATACATACCCTTCTGACTACACTGTAAAAGTCATTTATGTGACAACAATTTGGGCGAAGGATGAGAGTATGCTTCTTAATAAAATGAGGGCAAGAGGATTTTCTAGGGCTTTCCCATTTAAAAAAAATGTAGTGGCTGGCTGAGGTAAATTATCTTCATCTGAATATTCAGTGCTACTGGTTGGTGGAGTTAAATTTTTTTTTATACTATCATTTAATACCACTAAGTGGTTTTTCTTTTTTATTGTGTTTAGTTATTGTCAAGGTGCCCAGCATTTCTATATGAGTATGTTCTTATTATTAAACCTACAAAAATACCAATAATTAATAAACAATGTAGTTCTGTTTTTCTTAGTTTCATCTTGGCTTGTCTTGAGTTTTCTAACTTTCCCATGGTCCAGGAGTTACAAAGTCAAGTGACATTATTAATCCAAGTGCCAAATATAGTAATGTGATACCATTTGTGCAGTGTTGCCAAAAAACAATGAGCTCTTGGTCTTTACTCAGTACCATCTGCTATGCAACCCTTATATTTGTCTTGGATTAAAATCATATTACAGTTTACAGTAATATTGTTATGGCCTGATCTTATGCTCAGAAGCTAAACAGAGTTCGATTGCATCTTTTCTCTGATCCATTGTATCAGTGTCTCAACAAGCTGCTGGAGGGAGTTCTCTGATATTAAAGATATATTTCAGATTTGGGATTGTCATGGTATAATTCCCCACTCTGAACTTTAGTGTCCAAAAGATGGGGTACCAGCATGAATTCCTCTAAGCTCAATTACCAGCTCAGTACTTGTAGCGCTGCCACCAACCAGGAATTCCAGTGCCTGGTACACTATGGTCCCCCCAAAACCTTGCCCGGGGACCCCCAAGACCCAGTCCCTCTGGATCTTAACACAAGGAAAGTAAACCTTTTCCCTCACCGTTGCCTCTCCAAGGCTTCCCCTCCCTGGGTTACCCTAGAAGATTACTGTGATTCAAACTCCTTGAATCTTAAAACAGAGAGGAAAATTCACCTTCCCCCCTCCTTCTTTCTCCCCCTCCCAGACTCTCCCTGAGAGAGAAAGTAATCCTAACACAGAGAGAAAATTAACCTCTCTCTCCTCCTTCCCTCCTTTCTCCCCACCAATTCCCTAGTGAATCCAGACCCAGTCCCCTGGGGTCTCACCAGAATAAAAAAACAATCAGGTTCTTAAACAAGAAAAGCTTTTAATTAAAGAAAGAGAAAACAGTAAAAATTATCTTTGTAAATTTAAAATGGAATAGGTACAGGGTCTTTTAGCTATAGACCCTGGGAATACCCTCCCAGCCTAAGTATACAAGTACAACTTAAAATCCTTTCAGCAAAATACAAATTTGAACTCCTTCCAGCCAAATACACATTTGAACTCCTCCCAGCCAAATACACATTTGCAAATAAAGAAAACAAACATAAGCCTAACTCGCCTTATCACCTAGTACTTACTATTTTGAATCTATAAGAACCTGTATCAGGGAGATTGGAGAGAAAACTGGTTGCACATCTGGTCACTCTCAGAACCCAGAGAGAACAACCACCAAACACTAACAGCACACACAAAAACTTCCCTCCCTCAAGATTTGAAAGTATCCTGTCCCCTGATTGGTCCTCTGGTCAGGTGACAGCCAGGCTCACTGAACTTGTTAACCCTTTACAGGCAAAAGAGATATGAAGTACTTCTTTTCTATTAACCCTTAACTATCTGTTTATGACAGGGATACTGATCACTTCTGGTCATTAAAGAGCTATTTGCACATGTAAAATTATAGGAGTTACGTTCCAGTCCAGGTAATTACATTCTGTCTACTTAAATTTCTTTTGTAGTTTGGATGGCACATTCTACCAATTGGCTGCCAAATTCTTCTTCATGTACTGTCACCCACTGTTATAAACTACTAAATAACTGATGTGTTCCACCTGAGAGGTAACTAGATGGGTGAAATAATTCCTGTGAACAAATTTTGTCTACTTATCTAATCTACTTATGTAGCCACATCACCATGGCATCAAAGCATTTCTGAAGTATTTTTCACAGTCATTTACAAGTTAATAGGTGTCAGGATAGGGTAGTCTGTAAAACATTGCATAACTAGTATGCTGGACTCATGCCATGAGAACACATCCTTGAAAGTGGTTTTGTACTTCGAAAACCATTATAATTTATGAAATAGCACAAAACACAGGTGTTTCCACACTGGAAGCCCTTCCACAAGCTGCTGGGGAGTTTTGGGAAGGGGTCCTTGCTCAGGCCTCTCTGCAGGCACCATGAGAAGAGGGTCCAGGAATGTTGTACCCACTGCCCTCGGATTCAATTCTGCAGCCCTCCTACAATTAGTGAAGCCCCCAGCTAATGCACCACCCCCCGGGAGAATTCTTTCCCCTTCAACAATTAATACCAGCCCTCAGCCTTTTCCACATTTAATGCAGCCCCTTTTTCCTCACAATTAATAAAAAGACTCCCCCACAGACACACACAATGCTGGCCCCCTTCCCCAGAGTTAATACTGATATGTACTTTGCTTCATGGCAATGCATTACTTCACTGTCAGTATGAAAAATTGTCCTTTCATCTGTGAATAAATGTAGGGAATGCACTGTCAGTATGTTGTTCTCAACCAGAACAGTAAGCTTGTTCTCACCATCCAATGTGTTCATAATTTATAGAAGGAAGCCTGTCTCGGCCAAGAAGAAAGAAACATAGCAAGAACCCTGTACTGTTAGACTGTACTAAAGCTTCTTTGTGGACTTAGTGGTATGTAGATTGGAAGACACAGAGTTTCTGAGTTCCTCGGCTGAATATGGAGTCAGCAGTCAATTGTGTTGTTTTTTAAGTGTTCGATTCTGCCATACGCTGAGTATACTCAACTGTTGAAACCAGTGAAGGAAAGCGAGGCAGTAAAGGGTACTTAGGGCCTTGCATGATTGAGCCCTTGCTGGCTAAGCAATGATTTTGACTGGTAGAAGCTGGAACTGAATGATGGGGGTGGATCACTTGATAAATTGCCCAGTTCTGTTCACTCGCTCTGAAGCATCTGGCACTATCAGAAGACAGGATATTGAGTTAGATGAACCACTGGTGTGACCTAATATGGTCGTTCTCTTATTCTTAATTTCTCAACAGTGTAAAAACCATTTCCACAAAAATCAGACACACACTGCCTCAGGGACTAATGTTCTCTACTGGATCTTAGCATAGTAAAAAATGTGATCCTCATTCGCTTGCCTCCATTGACATGAATGTGGAAACAAACTTGCTGCACTACTTGGGATTCAGCTTTCTTTTAGATAGTTGTTTCTGTCTTGCAGCCAGGCTCACCAATGATAAAAATAATTGTGTGAATTATACAAAAATAAACACGAGAAGAAGATAAAATCCTTGAAATCAAAAACCACTGAGGGCTACACAACTCCCACTTACTTTAGGCAGAGTTCAGTTGTAATCTTACTTGCAAAGTTGTTAATGGAAATTTTGAAAGGCACAAAGCAGTGAGGTGCAAATCAGTGGTAACTGGATTCCAAACTCCTATTTATGCCTTTAAAAAAACTCCCCCTCCATTCATAACTCTAGTTATCAATTAATGTGTTTGGGACATGGAAACCCTCTTAAAGGAGTTGCTTTTCTGGTAGCATAACTGAACAAAATCCAGATAAGATATTGTGAACCTTAAATATAGTCCTATGATGTGATGGATACTAAATCATTTTCATTGCCCATAACATAAAATGTCCAGGATAATTTAAAAAACAAAAAAAAATAGCTTTTCTTCAACTGATGTCTATGATCAAACATATCTCTGCTCCTGCACATCCCCAAAAAGGTACTGTTTATTTAAGAAAATAGTTCACTTAAAAATCATGAGAAACCTAATTGGATCACCTATTTCTACATTATATGTTGAATTAGTTGCATAGATTTCATAAAGCCTCTTTTTTTCAAACTTTCTCATATATTTTGCCTTCCTGTCTGGCAACAGTCAGGTACTAAAATGCTGAGCACAGCACTTGTTGAGAACCTATAAAAAGTCAAACACTTGATGTCAGGATCTCTGAGACTTATTTAATCACTATGAGTGGAAAGGAAGACAGATTTTGATTAAGACCAGCTAAACCGATCAATAAAGTCCTTGAACTTGCATAAGTCACTACAGGCTACTTTCAATAACAGGGATAGCCTATATCTAGGAAGGAAGGTCTGTATGCTAGTACCCCAATATACAAGGTATATAAGGAGATGTTGAATGTATATATGTCTATGTCCTCTTAAGGAACTATACTGTAATTCCTTACATTCTGTTGTTGTTGCTGTTGTGAGATGTAACTTGTAAACCTAGGTAATCATTTTTCCACTTCATCTATTAGATAGCCGTATATAAACAAGAGAGGAGAGGTATATAGTGATCAGCATGACAACTTTGCAATGTGCAATTTCCACTGATCCCAGTCTTGATATACTAGCCCAAGTTCAAAAAGGGGAGAAGGTCAGGGTGGGAGGTGTACTACTTCAGAATCCTCAAGATCCTCCGATATGAGACTTAAACAAACAAGAAATTACTTTCATTGATTAAATGTAGATTGAATTAGTAGGAAAAAATGACGGGCCCAGCTAAGGTTATGTCCTCGAGTCATTGTTTAACTCAGCGTGACAGATTCAATCTGCTCAGCCCAAAGGAAGGCCAAAGATGTCACTCATGGACTCCACACAATGCTAGAGCCTTAGAAGAGCAAAATCGAAAAGTTGCACTTTATCAACTCACAGCCTGGAGCCACTGTTCTCATTCGGGCTCGTGTTAGCAGAACAATGAGCTACTGCAGGCACAAGGCCACTCCACATAATAATTATAGGTATCCCACAGGCAAAGCTGTTGTTGCTTTTAAGACTTGACAGAATGTGTCTTGTAGGCATGACCTAGCAGATGGGGGACCTTTTCCTTTCATCTTTTCCAAAAAGCCACCTAGGAGAAACATATAAAGCATTTGATAAGGGATATATTTTCTCCTATAGGGGTAGGTTGATTACTATAAGCTGCTCTTCTTTTTCATTCATCTTAAAATAATTGCTGGTACCATAGCGGAAAGAAGTCAAGTATAGCAACAGAGGCTGGGATAGACCTTTTGCTCTATCCTGCTAATTTGTGTCACCCACTGCACGGCCTTATGTATTGATGGTAGAAAAAATGAAGCAGAAAATTAAGTCTGAAAGGCATTTTTGTCCTGCTGTCACTTTGTACAACATTTAGTTCAGTTGACATGACACTGTGCCTTTTGTTACATAAAACTGTCACATTGTCCCCTTCTGGTTAGCCACAGTTGCTGGCCAAATCAATAATGTTTGTCAAAACTGTCAAATAATGAAGAGAGCGTACAAAATATCTGTTCTAATAGATAATATTTTAAAACACTCATTACAAATAGAACTAAATTAAGATACCAATCAATTAAAAAAAAGGGAGATGAGCTTATTACCTGCTTGGGCATGCTTGAAAACTGCATCGTCTGAGATACTTCAATTATTGGCTAATTTAATCATTTTTAGTTTATATTTATTTGATTGGGATGTTTACAGACTTTGAAAACTGTTTATTTTTGCTGAACAAGATGAAAAATGCATGAATAGAATATGTGAATTTGGGTCTCTTTTATCTGTGCTTGTTATTTGAGATGTTAAGTAACTCTGCTTTATTTTGTTTCGAGTTTTCAAAGCAAAACTGGAAATGCAAACAAGTATTAAAATACAATCAATGTCTGGTGAAAATGGAGGAGCAGATTATTCTATCGTGCATTTCATCCTTAGGCAGTTGGATACCACGAGGATGGGTGTAGTACTGTATAAGAATCCAAAGAAATAGAGTATAGACATTTGCATTCACTCATCTGAAAAGAAGTTAACATCAGATCAATGTTTAGGTCTTAGGCTGATATTTTTCTTATCTTCCATCGCTAGAGATGCATAGCTATTGAAATTCTCCAGCCATTTAAATGCTGATGGATTTGCCACTCAACAGCTCAGGTAGACAACTGGCCTGCAGTTACACCAGATTCTGGAACTAACATCCACGGTGATAATCAACGGGCTGAGCTTCCTGTTTTGAATAGCAGAGACAAAGATATAACTAAATTTACCCTTTTCCCCTGAATAGTCATACAAATGAATATCAGTGCTGATATGAATGAAATATAAATAGCTAGAAAAATGAGATGAACTGAAACATTTTATCTTTTCAAAGGGGTGAGAAACTGCCTTTCCGCTTACCTCGAAAATTTGAAGAGGCGTCTGTTTTATTTCCTGGTATTATAAAACTTTGAGGATACCTGGAATATTTAGGGTTGAATGGGAGGGTCTACAGATACTTTGTAGGCTGTAGGTATGAAGGCTCCTAATGAAGTTTTAGTTTTCAAGGCAGAATTGGAAGCCTAGGTCCACAAGCTCAGGACTCCAGCGATTTATTGACCAGACAAGTAGAAGTTGTCTTGCAGATGGCTAATACCAGAACCTCTGATTATCCAGATTGAATTTTAGGCCTGCCATATCCACATAAACATGGGTTTTAGCTTTTTGCCAACCAATCTCTTTTGATCAGTAATGTGATGACATTCTTGCTTTTCAGGAGTGGCTCAGTAAGTTCTGACACGTTATGGCTAAATCAATATAATTAATTAATTAAATAAATAAATAATAAGCCACATCCACCAAATCAGGGACCCAGCAAATGTAACAGCCAACATATGGGCTGCCAGGCCTAATGCATGGAGTCAGAGTCAGCAGAATAGATCAGGACAAGAGTAAGATCTGTCATAGCAGCCAACTAGGAATCTGCCAAGTTGCCCAGATAACTTCCTGGTATCTCCTCCAGGCTTAAGTAGTGCACATTGTCAGTACTCCCAGAGTTCCTGATTAGTCAATCAGGCCTTCTGTGGGCAGCACATCCTGTGGTGCTTGGGCCCACAAGGCTCATACTTGGTCAATAAGTGCTCTTCCAGAGCTATCGGGGGAGGTGTAAATGTAGTAGTTGCTTAGGGACTAGCAGACACAGTTTCTAGACCTGTGGATCCTAACAATAAGTTATGTAAAGAAATAGTATGATGATTGTGTTCTGCGCCTTTTTGTGACAATACATTGCTTTCTGTGGATTCTATTCTTCAGATGTTTCCTTGCACGTAATGAAAATATCAAACAGTAAAATACTATGATAATGAAGGCCATGAATCTTTGGGTCAGGGGGAGGAAGTGGAGGGCAAGAATCACATTCCATGGCATTCTCTCTATCTGGCTCTGATTGTGGAACTCCATTAAATTAAAATATTGTGTGTGGTGAAAAGATACAGTAACAACAGAAATAGAGTCTGAAATAACTTGAGAAAGACTTCAGCTGTCCCCAGGTAATCTGAACAGAAATTTTTTTTCAGTGAAACCAATTTTATAACAATAAAAATCTTGGTCTGACCCCCTAAAACTTTTCACAGTTACTCCTTTTTATTGTACTTTTTTAAAAAAATAAAACACTTGTCACCACAAGAAAAAGTTGTAATTAATAACTTCAAAAGAAATATGAGAAATGTCTGCCTATGAATTTTGTCTTCAAATATTTTTTGTGTATGTTCTAGTTTTGAATCTCAGTATTTCTGATGCATTATAAACAAATGCATATTTATGTTCACCTATTTTCCAATTACACATATGCACATTTATTGCTATGTATATACATTAGATATTGATAAGTATATGCCAGATGTATATGCAAACAGAACTCATGGATTATGGATTATTTTTCCTCAGATTTTTCTATGTAGCAACATTTTACACCATACTAAGCAATAAAGCGATAGTGAAGAAGATGCAGTTTTCAGCTTGTGATGCATAGCAGCTATTTGGATTGAAAGTACAGCATGGGAAAGGTGTCACAACACTGCTGCTACTGCTTCTGTTCAGAAGCCTGGGAGTTTGGGATTGACCGAGTCAAAACAGTATAGACTTGCTTAGGGTCAAGGCTGCTAGTGCCAGGCTGTCCTTTTTTTGTAGGGAAGGGAATTACCTTAGAAAAGAAAACTTGAGTTCATGGTGATGTCAAAGAGCACATGTTGTCGAGGCCCTCTGGTGAAGTGGAATCACATTTGTTCAAGATTAGATTGGTTACATTCACAATACAACTAGTAATTGGTTACATTCACAATGCAATGGGTTATGTCTTTTAGTAGTGGCATCTGAATGGAGAAGAAGGGAATTGAGGCCCATGCTGGGGAGGATGTGCTAAACACTTCCTATTTATTACTTCCTTTAGGATCATGTGAACCGGTCACAAAAGCTGGTGACTTGTGGCATAAACACAATATTGGCCATTTGGCCCATAGGTAGATTCCTTCTGGAAGTTCACTACTAGACCTTAGTGGTGAGGCTGCTCAGATTTGGCATGGATGGAGGGGTATGATACGGGGAGCCAGGAAAAGGGTCAAGATAGCCAGTATTTGGATCTGTAGGCATTGGACAGGTGGGCAGCCATTTTCCTTGAAGGTGCACAGTTGAGCTTTGGCGATGAGTTGAATCTGAGTTTGCATTGCAAGAGGGGCCTACTCTGGGACCAACTTATGACCTTTCAATACTCTTTGTCAGCCAGGAAGCAACCACTCAAATTACTATGGAGGTAAATATTGAGGTATTGGGTAAATCTGATTTGGAATTTTTAAGGGGGTTGACTTAATCATCAGGGCACAGATGTAGGGCAGAGCCAGAAGTTTTTCCCAGGGATGAATGTAAACTGGAGTGAAATGGTGCAACGAAGGGTGTGACAGGGGAATGCCAGGCCTCAATGGGTTGACAAGGCCAGAAGATCATGAAGCATCAGGAATGGGAAGAATCAGTAATTAACCAACCAAAATATCATATTTAGTAACTGAGGGGACAATGGGGTAAATGTGTGTGTGTGTGTGTGTGTGTGTGTGTGTGTGTGTGTGTGTGTGTGTGTGTGTGTACAATGCACAATAGTTATAATGGTAACCTATTTTCTCCTGTTTGATTTAAACTCTCAAAACTAATAACTCCCAGAAGTCTCCCCACTAGGTCTCAATACATGTTGTATGTAATTAAATATATGCACCTCAGATTCTGGAAATACCGCTTTGCTATGGAACTGTGTAGAGTTAAAAAAGTACAGAAATTTGTTTCTTGTGTTTTGGTCCCCCTCAGTGAAATGCAGCTGCTATTTTGAATATGGTTTGTGAGTTAATAATAGTTTGATGAGGATATTCAATGTAAAGTTAATCCAATATTTTTGACATTATCTTTTAAAATTCATAACACACAGTCCTTGCCAGGTAAATGAAGTCCTGGCATTTTGCATTTCATACAAACTCTCCCATTCTTGATGAGGATGGAGTCCCAATTTATTTATTTATTTGAGCTATAAAATTTAGATCTCCGTTTGGATCCAGACTTTCTCAACATGTGGAGAAGTTTGAATCAAGAGCTCCAATTCACATCGATCCCTTTCATGTTATTTCCCAGCAGTGGCAATTACTATTGAGGCATAGTGGGGAGAGTTCTGGATGTGATTGGTTTTGAGAGTTTAAGTCGAACTGGAGAAAAAAAAGTTACCATTATCACGGTAACACATTGTTTACACACACACAAGTCATATATTATGCTCCTGTTGTTATATTTAGTTAGACCTCTTTAGTGGGTCACTGTTCAAATGTCAAACCCTACATTTTACTTATAATAAAAGTTATTTTTTTTCTTTTTGGTTTGAACTGTAGCAGCCCTTCTCTCCTGTCACAACTAGCCAACACAACTTTTAAGTGTGAGAAGTTAAAATAGTCTCTGCTAAATCCAATTCAGAACAGATCCAGCTGGTGGTGTGTAGTAATGTGGGAGATAAAGTGTGAGAATGGTTTTGCTTATGTTAAATCTCCAGTGTTGGTAGTGCTTTTGTTTTGTTTTGACTCAGTAAAGGAATGGTTTGAAAAGGGAATATGATTGGTTATGGTTTAGTTCCTTTAGGAAAAGTTTACAATGACAACCTATGTAAAAGCAATTTCTAAACGACAGAGCAATATACAATACTGAGTTTATTAATTATATCTTGGATGAGCCTAAGATAAAAAGTGTGTTGCTAGAACATGTTAGTTAACACATTCTAACTAACACATTTGAAAAAGCCTACTGTAGACAATATACTAAGTCTTTAGCACATACTAAGCACATACTTTAATACATGCCTAGGCTTTAACTTGACCAACTTAGTATGTGTCAAAGTATACTAGGCCTTCACTAAACTAGTTTTCAATCATGTTTGTCAGAAAATGCTGGCAAATATGTTCTAACATCACACCATTAACTAGACTAAACCAGATCTATAAAGGGCATGTCACTGTGTTTTCCTCCCCACTGGACTCTTCTTGTGGGGTTTTCCATGGTAGTAGCCATCTTGGCCAATATAGATTTTTAAAAGCATGTCCCTAGTTGTATTAATTAAAATGTTCTAGCCCATAGTTTTCCCAGACTGTTCTGTCTGGGTTGCTCCCCTTCCCCTCACAAATAATAAAAATAAAACATGCAAGGACATGGCCCACAAGTCTCCCAAGATTCATGCAGATCTGCTGGCAGCCCAGATCATGTGTGTGGAGACTTTATTTTGAACTATTCCACCAGGGCTTCCCCCAATCACTTCTGCCCCGGGTCATCCCCTTAGGTTTGGGGCTTGATGATGAAGAGGATTCTCCAGGAAAATTAACAAAACTTAAAAGTACATTAACTTTTTGGCAGATTCCTTGCAGTGCCGTGGGGGATGATGTGCATCCTATTGCCCTTTCCACAGGCTCAAATCCCAGATCTTCTAAAAAAAAAACCCACAGAAAAAGCCTGTCCTCTCTGTGTGAAAATCTACGTACATGTAGTGACCCATAATTTTTAACCTCAGAGTGGACCAAATTCTATTTCCATGTAGATCTGGTATAACTCTACTGAAGTCGATGGCATAACTCTTGGTTTACACCAGTCCCTTCAAATAGAAATTCCATCATAGAAAGGCTGAATAAGTCTGGATACTGATCAGTTTACTTATTATGATTCCTGCCCAGAAAGAACACTGGATGAACTGGGAGCTTTGAATTACTTCATTCTTTTCTTTTCATTGTTATCCAAGTTCTCATTTTCACTAGCACTAGATCCTCTGACTTCTTCACCATTAACACATTCTTTAAATGACAGTGTAAGTCACCCAGAAAGTCTTCATATAAAAGACACCACTTTCTGTTTATCACACACTCTCTTATGCTCCTCACTTGGCAGAAATGAGCATTTGAGTGAAAGATCTGACACCTGTGATACGGGACATGCAGTCTTTGCTAATTAAGAGCTGGATTGTCCAAGCAATGACACAGCTGCACTGGAGGATGGGAAGGAGTAAGGACTTTTTTTCCCATTTGCCCCTATATTAGCGACTACCTGGATTGCAGCTCCAGGCACTGAGGGTGGGTTGAGAAGCAGGTTCACCAGTGATACTCTTCCACATGAGTAAGTGGGCAGGGAGGAAAAGGGAATGGTCGGAGTCATAGCTCTATCCACCTAGTTGACTTGCCCAGGTGAAAAGGAAGGGATAACTTGCTCTCCCTTATGGAAGAATTTGAGTCACAATTCTTTTCTGGGTGGCACAGCTGTGCACTGCCCCCTACACAGGGCTGAACTTACAAGCTGGGCCTGGTCCTAAGCCATTAGTCTGTCCCCAAAGAATATCATTACTACATCTGGGTCAATAATTTGTAGCTAACAGTTCACTAGACAAATGTAGCCTCTTTATTGCTCGCACAGTTCTGCAAATGGGTCATGCTTTCCTCAAATGTGTTAACTATTCTAATCACTCTATTTTTATTTTTACAAATACTGTTGTCCCTATGAGTTGATCACAGATAGCATTCAAGCCCTCCAGATTCCAAGTTGCAACTGTGTTGGTTACAGCAATAAGGAGCAGTAGGTGCTGTCCAGGGTTCTCTGCTTCGTGTCTTCCTCTGGATCCCTAGTTTTGAACCTGTGACATTCTTGGACCTTTCCCACCAGCATCACCCACAATATGACTTACCTGCTGTGACCATTTCTCACACTGAAAGAGAAATTTAGGAGGCAGATTTCCCTAGTGACAAAATCCACCCTTAAGACAAATAAACCACAACCCTCTAAAGAAAAGAACTTCCCATACACTAAATGTCAAAACTTCCCCCTCCATTACCAAGTGCTATTACCAAGGCAACACAATTTAGAAATTACCTATGGACTTTACGCACCACACTCTAAACATGGCCTAATGAAACCTAAGTCTGCCTATGGGCAATCCCCAAAGAATCCCACCCCAAATTTCACATAAGACTTAGTGCATGATCATAGAAATGTAGGAATGGAAGGGACCTCAAGAGGTAATCTAGTCCATCCCCCTGTGCTGAGGCAGTAGCAAGTAACAAGCCTTCTCAGCTTGGTGTCATCTGCAAATTTTATAAAAACGCACTTCACTGCATTATCCACGTAATTAATTAAAATATTGACTAGCACTGGGCCCAGGACTGACCCCTGTGGAATCCCACTAGATATGTCTACTCAGTTTGACAATGGACCAATGATAACTACTCTTTGAGTATGGTCTTCCAACCAATTACCCACCACAGTAATTTCATCTAGACCACATTTCCCTAGTTTTCTTCTGAGAACTTCCTGTGGGATTGTGTCAAAAGCCTTACTAAAAATCTAGATAGATCACATCTACAGCTTCCCCCACATCCACTAGGCCAGTAACCTGCCAAAGAATTAATTCATTTAACTCTAAATTTACATCCAGTTAGTTTGCTAATACTGAGGCTTGGGGCTAGATTCTGATCTCAGCACAGTTTGGATCAAAGTAACTCTGGTTGAATGAGGTCAGAATCAAGCTATAATCAGCTGACTTCCATGACAGGTTACACTAAGAAGGGATTTTTTTATTTTTTTTTTTTAAATTTGGCTCAAACTTTGAGAATCTGTATGGTCAATCGGTAACAGATGTCAATGTTAGGGAGATGAGCAGTTGTGCTAGTGGTTGGAGCAGGAGTCAAGCCTGGTGGTTTGTGCAGGACTCAGGAGTTAAAAGTCCAGGGTCAGAGCTGGAGTCAGAGATCAGGTACCAGAGCCAAAGGTCACAGCCAGAGTCAGGACTCAGATCTCAGGATCAGAAGCAAAGTCAGATGCCAGAGACCAGGATCAGAGCTAACATCAGGAATCAAAACTTAGGATGAGAACCAGCTTTTCTGGAGTGTGGCAGGCAAGGACAAGGCTGGGGCCAAGGCAGGACAGAGCTGGAACAAGCAGGCATAGGAGCTATTTCAGCTATAGGCAAATGCTTTGAGCCACTGGACTGAAGCTGCTGCTACTGCTGTTGGGCTTAAGAGCTAGTTTACTGCTTCTTCCAACCAATTGGGCAGCATACCTAATAAGACAGCTTACTACAGGCCATCTGTGCTTGTTAGGTTGCCCGGAGACTGGCTCTGCTATAACCCCTGATTCCTGACAATAGGTACTGCTGAGGTCCATCATACCATACCCCCATCTTACAAACAAAAATTTCATGATTTGTAAATTTGTCTTCATTCCACATTCAAAAAAACAAACCAAAACTTTTTCACTGGTGAATCTCTCTCTCTCTCTCTCTTTCTCTTCTCTCCCGCTCTGATTTTGACCAGAAATTCTATCCTGGACTTCAGAAACCTTTCCCAATGAAAGTTTTTGTCAAAAACACATAAAGTTTCAATGTAAACAAATTGTGATCTTCCAAAAAAAAAAAAAGTTGCATTGAAAAATTCCTGACCACAACTGTATACTCTATTATTCAAATGTGCTCTGTAACCAAAAATACATTAAGGATTTGTCTACATGGTCTCTCTACATCAGAGGGGTATGATCTGTAAAGTGCACTAACATGCTACACTCTAACTGCCCCCTTGGAAACTCTATTGGGGCACTCTAAAAGGTACCTAGTTTGCATTAACATAGAGCTGTTTGAAATGAGACTATGTCAATGTGAATTAGGTACCCTTTAAGAGTGAGCCATCAGGATCTACACAGGACAGTTAGAGTGCAACATGTTGAAGTGTCTACAAATCACACCCCTCTAGTGCACTGTTGACAAGACCTACATTTTATTTGATGACATTTAATCCCCTGAAAAGGACCAATACAAAGGCTATACCCAAATTAAGGTGCCATTTAGGAATAGCCCTGTTTGACATTTTTCAAATTTTGAATTTTCATTGAAAATTTGATTTTTGATGGAAATAGGACTCCAAAATTTTGTGTACAAATGTTCATATTTTTCTAGCAGTTCTTGTCAAGACCTATTTCGAGTGTTTAAGTGGGGCACAGACACTGCTCTGGCCTGCTGTACATGGGAGAATTTCAGCAACTATGATTTCCCATCTCCCTTCAAGAGTTACCTTTACCTATTTCTTATAGCTGTCTTTATCTGTTGCTCTCCTTTCAAACACAATCATTACACTAGTACCAAACCGTATCAAAAGCCTCCGAATCTGGATGTCCTTGTTTTAGGAATTGTCTCCCAGTTTCTCTAATTCTTCAGGTATACTTTTTGTTTTAATTGGGTTTGATCTCCCTAACCATCGCCTGTCTACTTTGCCAACATTTCTTCACTAAACAAGTACTTGTGCAGGCTCTGTGGCATTCATGATACTTCAAAGTACTTTCCATTCATGGAATAAGAGAAAAGAAATGTACCACAAAATCTATGGGGCAGATCTTCAGCTGGTATAAACTGCTATAAGTCCATTGAAGCCAATGGAGATACATTGATTTATACCAGCTGAGGATCTAGCTCAACATATTGAATCAAATTAGCTCAAATTCCAAATTTCAAATACCAGATACAACAAACTGTTTGTGAAGATCTCAGACTACTCATTATTCCCAGAAATTAGTCAGTGAATAATTCTGAATAACAAATATATTCAGGAAACTTTCAATTGGTTCATAGACAATTTACAAACACAACAAAGGGCTAATACATTTATTAGGAGGCATTCACCCAGTTTTACTTAAAAGCTAAATATCAAAACAATCAGAATTAAAAAATACTGACAGAGACATTTAATACATGAAAAGAAAAGTAGAGCTCTTTTTTCCTTCCTTTTTGGGCAGCAGCTTTTAATTTGTAGGGTTGCAAGGGTTTCTGAGGAATCTTGAATCATCCAGTCATTGAAGAAGAGAACTGGGGAGGAGACAGAGCTTAATGATTCCACTGAGATTTGGGTGGAGAAATCTCCTATCTTTGTACATGATGCAAATTATTCAATTAAGATAGCATCTGGAAGCACAACAATTTTCGTGGAGCAGCGGCTCTTCCTAATAGTTTCCTCTGTACAAATGCCCTTAGATATTCAGCATGAAATCCTATTGAAAGAATGATTGGTCAATGTAATGTGTCTTAAAGGGGGCAGGAACAGAAGACAGTTTTCCAGTGACATAGTTTAGAGCTCAGCTGCAAAATCTTATGGAACATGGCATACAATACATCAACATATTATCCTAGGAGCATATTACTTTTCAAATTAATGTTGATTTTCAAAACTGAGCTAATTCTGGGTTATTTCTGTTTCTTTGTTTTAAAAATTAAAATATAATTTTCTGTTCTCTTATTCTGCAAAGTTAGCAAAATTATTTTTGGTTTGAAAAGAATTAACTGCATTTGCTATATTAAAGGTGAAACATTTTCTACAGCTCTTGATTTTGTTAGTGTTGGGGATGGGCTTTAAACCTCTTTTGTATGACTAGGAGAGCTTGTAAAGTAGGCAGCCTTAAAAAGTTCATTCTGGTTTTAGAGAAATTATGATTTTTATTAGTATTCCCTATGTTTACATGGTGATACTGTTAGAGCCAATAATAAACAGGGAGTAACATTTTAAAAAACGCTTAAGTACCTTTGATTTTCATTGGGACTTAGTCAATTAGGTGCTTTTGAAAATTTTACACAGATTCTCAGCTGATGTAAATTGTTTCATTGACTTCAAATGGAACTATGCTAACTTCAGTTGACACCACTTGATGATCTTGGCCCATATCTCTAGAACTGAAATGAACCCTTTTTTTGCTTACATGCATTGTAATTAAGGAGTTTGATTTTAGGTTGAAATCAGGCAGGGCTTGGATGAGGACTCAGTCCTGTACAAGGATCCAATTAATCATGAATATTTTAACTGAAGGAATTACCATCCAATCTTGTGATTCTGGTGACTATATAAATCAGTTGATCTTCACTCCCGTGGATTATGATTCTCCCACAAATCCTCACTAGAATAAGAGTACTTTTGTTTTATTTTTATTATATGTTATTATTCTACGTTGTATATAGTGTTACATATGTTCATTTGTAAATTTGTCTGTCCATCTGTCATCCCCTTTCCCTCCCCCCAAAATACCCATTTTTGTATGATATTAGACATTTGTGTGCACAAATCTGGAAACAAGGATAAAAATGGCTAGATAGCTGTACAGTTATCCAATTTGCTCCTGCAAGAATGAGGGAAGAGTTAAAAATTGCACTGGGGCATGAACATTTGGTAGGTGAACTAACTATAATCATGGGCTAGATTTTTACGTTAGCTATAGACACACATCTGAGGCACAATTCCTGCACTCCCCTTTTGCTTCGGGGGAGGAAGGAAAAATAATTCATTTACTATAAGTAATTTACTTCATTCCCCTGCTGCAACCTACACTGTCAACTACTTTGGTCAGGAAATAGAGGACTCTGTGACAGTCCATGTGCTGCCTTGTGGTTGGATGCAGCATTTCTGGGTTTTCCCTCATCCTAGCTTCACTGACCAGCCACTCAGGTCTGCTGGTAGCGCTCCTTTGTTCTCTGACTCAGCCCTCTGGCCAGGTCACCTTCTAGTCTCACCTCTTTCAGAGTAAGTCACCCTCAGTCCAGAAACAGTTCATCCGCCTTGTGCCAGGGATCCACCCTGACTCTAGGCCCATAAGGCCTTATGACTCCTTCCCTGGGCCTTCACCAGGCCTTTCCTTGGTGGCCTGTAGGGGAACCCAGTCCCTCCTCTAATCTGGGTTCCAGTCAAGGGCCGCTGTTGCGTGCTATTACAGTCTCCTTCTTCCACGTTCCTGCATCTTCTCTGTAGGCTTCTTCCTACTGTAGTCTGCCTCTAGGCCTTCTTCTCCAGCCCTTTTCAGGCCTCAGAGGAAAGGTAATAAAGGAAAGGCACAACACAAAAACAGTCAAAACATGTCCCTGGCCTCCCTTTGTTCAGGAGACGCCTGATGAATCATAGCCCAGCTCAGTGACTTCAGTATCATGCAAAGTTTGTATGAACCCTCTGTCAGCTTCATCCTCCACAGTGTTCCTTCCAGGACTGTTCAGCACCAGCCTCTTAACTCTCCTCCTCCAGGACTGGCTTGCCTTGCATGTATGGCTATGGGGGAGAGGGATGCCTGAGCCCAAAGCTGCTCCTAAATCCCTTCTTGCCTGGTACAGGGCTTGTATACCCCATCACAGACTCTTGTTAAGGGTTTGCTGATTCCCTTCCCTCCTATTCCGTCTGCCCCAGGGAAGAAATAAGCAGAAGCATAGCCTCATTTATGCCTATGCACCAGTAATCCAAATAGATATGATGAGGGGTGGGAACTACTCCCTCTTCCTTCCCTATACAGACTTGTAGTCACAATATAGCCCCATCAGTGTCATTGTTTTATCTACTCTTTGTTCAATATGTCCCTCCAGAAATCATTTATTGAATTGCTTCTCTGCACTACTGCCAAGTTAATATCTGAGCTGATAACAGGGTTGCTCAGAACTGAAGTCAGTATTTTATCTGTGGTCATATCAGAGCTATGCATATATGCATAAAGAGAGAGAGTCCCAGTCAATCTCAAATTCATTGAGATACTTAAACACATACCTAACTTTAAGCATATGAGTAATCCCATCAATAGACCGGCCCACATACTTAAAGTTAGATATGTGTTTAAGCACCCTGATGAATAGGTGCAGCAGAAAGGGATTATTACTTCTCCATTCTATGGTGTGAGCATGAAAATTTCACTTCTATTTAATGCTGCAATACCATATTTCTGCTTTCTGAAGTTCCCCATCTCATTGAATGGCTGAGCTTTGGAGTCATTCTCCTAATATAAATAAGTTAGTTTTTTTCAAGATGATTCAGAATTTATATGAATGTTTTGGGGTCCATTTTTTCCTGAGCCTGGGCTGTGGGAAGGAGGAGCGAGAAGTAAATGAGGAATGGACTCTGTTTCCGCCTGTGCTCTGGTGAGTTTTGTTTGTGTGGTGTTTCTGTCTATATTTTTAATTTTTCTACATCCTTTGTGTGTTCACAATAAGGATGTTATTTAATCGCTGCTCTCACACCACCTGCTGATATGTTTGAGAAGGATCAATTAAGAAAAATCCATTTCTCCTCCAAGGCTATTATATGGGTCCTGAGGTTGTGTTATGATTACTGATCCACCTCCACCTGTCTTTATAGTCCCCACAAATTCTTCAACTTTCATCATTTTGGAACTACCCTTAATTCTTTTATGCTATTTGGTGAACTGCAAAGGCGAAATTTTTGCCTGGCTTTTGTAAATCTTCGTACTATCTTTATATAAGTTCTCATAAAGCATCAGGGACAAGGTAAGCTTTACAAAGTTAGAAGTGACATTTTCAGCCACCGGCACAGTTCTGACTTTTTCTAATAGTCTGTCTTGTAATTAATACAGATTTCTATTTTGCTTCCCTGTTGCATGCAACAGATGTTACTCCAGTCCATCCTAAGCTTGTTTAGCCATTCTCTGCCAATCAGGAAGGCTCATTTCTTTCATTTGCGATGAGCAGCAATGATAAGAAGATACGTTTCATATTGGACTGTGAAATGTGGACATCCTAATACTTTTATCTTTCTTTGGCCAAAGTTTTTCAAAATTAGTTTTCCCGCTTTTTATTGGCCATATTGTGAATCCCTTAACCCCAGTGGCTTCAGTGACACCACTCGTGTAATTTCTTACCAATGAGAGTTGAGGGTTACAGTCTATCTCTATGTTAGAAAATGTTTGTTTGTACATTTCATCAGAAATTGCAGTTAATATGGCTTTGTATCATCTACTTCCATTCTCATTTTCACATCAGGCTAACTCAATATGGATTCAAGTTCCACTTATTCCATGCTAAGTACAGTTCCAAGAAATGATATACAACATAAAACCACTGGGACTAAGGCTCCTAATGGAAAGTTTTTTCTAAAGGTGCAGATGAGTGCTTAGTGGGATTTTCAGAACTGCCTAGGTACCTAACTCCCATTGAATTCAATTAATTGTAGTTTGAAAAATCACTTCGGAAATGAGAGACCTGTATTCAAGTCCCTGCTTTGAATCAGGCAGAGTGGAAATTTTTCTGTGGGTGGAAACTAAGGTGCTTTAGGAACCACAGGGTTAGGTGGAAGCTGTTCAGGGATTTATGAAGTCAAAGTGACAGCTGAGTGTCTAAATCCCTTTGTGGATCTAAAACTCAATCCTAAATCACTTGACTTTGTCATCTAAATCCCATGGGCCTTGAATTGCTGAACAGAACAATGCCTAAATACCTTTAAAAATCTGGACCAAATTACTTCACCTGGGAAGCTACTGTGGATTAGGCATAGGACTACAACTGACATTTTCGTTCACGTTAAAGTCCCTTTATACAATCAGAGAGGTGGGAAGGGGCCACAGTGTAAGATAGAACAAGGACCAAGAATTAGTGAAGATGGTTAGTGAATCAACCCCATATTCTAGGTGTCCCAAAACCCCTGACTGCTAGAAGCTGGGACTGGATGACAGGAGTGGATCACTCAATAAATTGCCCTGTTTTCTGCTTGCACTGAAGTATTTGTCGGAAGACAGGATGTTAGGTTACATGGACCATTGGTCTGATATAGTATAGCCATTCTTATGTTCTAATGTATCTTCCTGCTTCTAGGTATACCTAATCCTGCTTCTGTGTGGGGGGGATGGTCTAGATGACCTCTTGACATCCCTTCCTCACCTACATTTCTATGATTTTATATTTGTGGTGACCATGAAATTAAACTCTGTAAGCCTCATTTTTCTCAGCTGTAAAATGGGGGAAATTATATTTAGGCTAGGATTTAAAAAAAAACAAACAACCTCTAAAGGAGTTAGGTTCCCGAACCCCACTGACAACATGTAGGATCCTTTGGGAATCCCAGCTTTACCTCACACTTTGTCGTGTTTTGAGGAGGGACATAATCATTTTTGTGGGAAAACAAAGCTAGCTACAGTTTTAGAATCATAGAGCTAGAAGGCACCACATGGTCATATAGGCTAACTCCCTGCCAATATGCAGGATTAGTTGGGTTTAAACCATCCAAGTCTTATGCATAAAGAGGCCAGCATTTCTTGCCAAAACTTTTTTTTCCTAATTTTGATACTGAAGGGGAATTAAGGAATAAAGTTTGGTATCTGAGCTGTTTTTTAAGTCATCTTTTCTTTTTCCCCTGCTATTTTTAGGATTACCTTTGTTATCCTCCTTAACCATTTGATTTGGTTTTCTTTCTTAACCCCGTTCTGTTTGCTCTCCTGTTCCTTGTTCTGCAAGCTTATGTGATGCTGCATATTCTTGTTTGGCTGCCTCCCTTGATATTCCATTTATTTATTTTTTTTGTATTTTTTTAGTCTTTGAATAACCCTGCCTAAAACCATAGAGAGCTTGATCCTGCTCCTATTGAAGTCCATTGGAAAACATCAATTGACCTGAGTTGGTCAAGACCAACCCCATTGACCTACTTGTTCTTTGCATTCTTCTTTTTCAGAAGAAGTGTAGTATGATGTACATTAGTGGTGGTGTATTTTAGAATCCCACAGACATCTCCTACAGTGAGGGATTTTAATACTTCTCCCACTCTTACTCATTTTAGCAGCCTGATCTTAATTAGAGTTAAGTAAAAGAAATCCCATGAGAATCAACAGGGATTGCTGATGATCAGCATTTCTCAGAATCAACCTTGTGGGGCAGAACTTCATCTGCTGTCTTTTTTTTTTCTTAGTTCCATAGATGTAAACTGGGAATTGGCCCCTTTATTTTTTTAACTCCTACAAATTTATTTTCCTTCAATCCTTTAAAGTAGTATCAGTGTACCAATGAAGTTAATTCCAAAACTCAGTAAACTAACGTAGAGGTGCTTCAGATCATTTGATATGTTTACTCACAGAGCTGCCTTCCGATATTTCAGATTTGTCCTAGTTTGTTAGCATTTCTTTTCCATAATACTGTATATGACACTGTCTTGGATTAAGCTTCACATTTCTTATGCACTTTAAAGATTTCTGCTCTCCCTGGTATTCTTACTTTGCTGACCTTTCTAGGATCAGGACAAATTACAGTATGTGTGCATGTTCACATGCCTTGTGTACACACACAACAAAATGCATAGATTTATACAACAAACAAGATATGATCTTCTTATCTGCATTTTAATTTCATAATTCATTATAATATCAGGGGAAAATAAACTGTTGGAAGCCCTAGCCTGTTGGATTCTTCTGTCAGTTTATGAACATAGATTAATAGATATCTGTACAATGAATACACATTTATCTGGATATCAGGAAAATCCCTTGTATATATTCGGGCCATGCATTCTAGGGATATGTATGTGTCCATGTGTGTATACAAACACACTCAGATACATAGATAGAGATGAACTATATTGCTTCTGAATAATATTTGTAATGCTCCAGATGCTGGAAATGACAGTCTTTGTGTATGGTATGTCTTCAGTACAATTTAGACCACCATACGCTCATTTGCCCTCAAGTAGGCCTATTTAAAGTATAATTGACTGCCCTGGCAATTATTGTGAATAGCAGCTGTCTGCTGGTGAAAAAGGCATATATATAATGAGAGAGAAAGGATCAAATACAAGAGATAGAAGAAAAGCATAAAGAAAATATCTATATCACGTATTTTAGACCAGATTTTTTAGAGAAAAGCCACAAGGCCTATTAGCCATTTCCAATTAGGGACTATCAAAAAATGAATGAAGGTACTCATCTATTTATGAAAAGCAGCTGGGTCTACCCTAAATATAAAACTGGCAAAAGTTTATTTGTTCTAAAATTGTTACAGCTTACAGCACTTCATTTATTTTCATTAGCTACATTAGGTTTTGTGAAA
The DNA here is from genome assembly GCF_025201925.1 of Gopherus flavomarginatus. Classification (NCBI taxonomy): domain Eukaryota; kingdom Metazoa; phylum Chordata; order Testudines; family Testudinidae; genus Gopherus; species Gopherus flavomarginatus. The sequence goes on along the minus strand of NC_066619.1, from coordinate 33,478,043 downwards.
ACCTTTGTTGTATCATGTACCTTCTGCATCAGACAAAAACACCTTGCTTTGTTTTTCTCCTAAATAGCTACATAATTAGATGGATTATTTCATGTGTCTATGCATGTGTTTGCTGAAGAGAACAAGCCAGATAAATTAGCACTTAGCAGAACACACAATAGCACATAATATGCCCTTGTGTTTCGTATAAAGCTTTATTTGTCATTCACGGCTGGTTGGCAAAACTGACTTTGCTTTTGAAAATGACAGGTGGTACTCTGGTGCTTTCTGTATGAAAAAGAGAAACAACCTTCACCAAGACAGCTTCTGTCAATAGCTCCTGTGATTTAGCATTCAAGAAACACAAGCATCCTGGGCTTGTGTTTCTTCTAAAGTTTTGTTTCATTTGCATCTCTTAGGCCTGACATCATCAAGCCAGTTTAATAGTTGAGATTCTATGCCACAAGTTCCATACAATCCAGAAAGACCTTCCTCCTTCCTACAGGTCTGATTATAAGACAGGTGAAGTTTGGTATATTTCAATAAACTTCTACATTCCATGTCAGGAATCAATAGCACTCCTCCTTTCTTTAGGGGTTATTAAATTGCAGCTGTAACATTAGCCTTCTTTATCTAATTGATTGTCTTTTCACAGGGCTAAGAAAATCAATAGCAGTCAATGGGACTGCCCTGTTTTTACTTAATAGATGTTTTCTCCTAATTGGCTCCCTGGGTGGCTTCAGTGAGCTCAGTATGTTTTCAAAAGTCCACAATATGTTGCAGCTCTTGTAAACTATTTTACCATGTGCAACAGTTATTGATTTTATAATGAAATCTAGAAAATTCAATAGCAATCAGGAATATAGATCAGGATTCCTAGGTAAGTTAAGGCAAAGAGCAAACTCACTTTGCTACCACTTCAAGCTGTGATCCAATTAAATGTCTCCTTAAACTATTACATTTGCTAAAGACTTTCATCAAAGTCACTTGATCAACTGTATGAAACCGCATATGAAGTAAAAAGTATGAAAAACAGATGCCAGTGTTTTGTCCACACTTTGGCATTATAGTTGTTTGCTAAACAACTATTGAAAAAAAAAGAATACAAGAAAAAAGTGTGACATTTTCATCAAAATCATTACAATTAGTTGATCATTTAATTGTGTCCACCTTGACATCTTAAAATGTTAATTCAAGTAAGCTGACTATTGAAAATCAAGTTAAGGGAGGAAAAAACAAAAAACTAAACGTAAAGCCACCCAGCAATTAAGTACCAAAATGATGCATTTGACCTCTGCTGAAAAGGTCAATATGTCAAATGCCTTATTCTCAGAGTCCGCTCAACCCTTAGAAGCTCAGTTCTGTCTCTGAAGAAGCTTTGGAGGAAGCCAGATCGTGCTAGCACTTTTTATTTAATGGCACTATGAAATGCTGCTGCCCCATGTTCATTCTATAAAGGGACTAGTTTTCTTTCTTTTGCACCATTGTCAAGACCTAAGGCAGCATCAGCAGCATGTCAATCAGAATATGCAGGGATCAGCAGTCAGTGTTGCAAATAGTAGATACTAAGATGCTATCCATATTAGAGAAATTTACATTGGTTACTGATGTAAGACCTGCTTCACATTGGTGAACTGCGTCTGCATTAGAAGTCTGGAGCAAGGTAACTACACTGATTTAGTTACAGCAATCCAAATTTCTGTATTAGCAATAGGGCTTCACAAGTTCTCCAGTGATGAGATATAGAAAGAGGGAAACTCCTCCTCCTCGTTATATACAACTTTAAAAATAAAATGAAAAAAATCAGGGCTTATGTTGTCTTTTAAAGGATAGGACATTTTGATTTGTGTCTTTGTTTGCCTTTTAAGTAAAAGGAACAAAAAGAGAATGCATGGAGAAGAAATGTCATCCCCATTTAAATTACAAAGGGAATAAGATTTTCTTTGGTTTTGTTCTTTTATTTCATTTTTATTGGTGATGTCCTAATGCACAAAACAAACCTTTTGTTTGTCCCACATCTTCAGTGGAAGATCAGCCTGATCCTCATCATTTTAACTCCCCCAGCAGGCTGTGAATGGGCTTTGCTCTACCTGGAGACCAATCCTATGGGTTCACGTTTTGTTTGTTCCAAAAAATAAATTTCCCAGACTTGCTATCTCTCTGATGACTAAGTCTCTTTTAAAATCAGGATGGGACTGTTGTTTGCATACACACATGATTAGGTTTGTATGTGTAAATGATAATTGCTTATATAGAGAGGTACAGTAATGACACAAATTAATTAGAATCTGGGCATAGGCTAGTACCCATGGTAATATGTGGCATTACCATGAACTAAGGCAACCACGCATATGAGTTCTAAGCATAAATCATGGACCCATCACAAGATCGTATTGTTTTCTCTTTTGCCACTACTGTGTGTTGGTCACAGAAATCACGAAAATCTATCACAGGAATCAAAGAATTTCCTGAAATTTTCATAAGTTTTCAGTGTCCTAAGCTGAATGTGCATATATTACGGAATTTGTGTACAAGTAAAATGGAGTTTTACAAGACCAGCTTAACACATGTTACAGGAGGTCAGCAAACTCTGAGAAAAAATATATGTATAATACAAGTGAGACTGAGTAAAGCCTTTTCTATCATAAGAATATCTCTGGGTGCAGTATCAAGGAAACTAGGAATCCACAAAAAACAGTCCCACAAACATAAGCATGACAGAAAAACAAGTGCTTATGAATTTTTTTTAAATACACGCAAGAAACAGGCACAGTCCCCAATGCACCAAACCTACCCTGAGTTCCTTCTACTCCACAAAACCATTTGGTTTTGCCATAGGGTATCTGCAGGTCAGCTGTCTGCCTAGAGTTGCTCTGTTCTACATGTCCCCAGCTTCTCTCATTCCCAGGTCACTGCCTCCCAAGGCAATTACCCTGACTCCTCATCGAACCTGCATAGTTGCCAGGAAAATATGCTGGACTTTGAGGCCATCAGTCCCAGAAAAGTCTGCTAGCTTTCTCATGTGTGCTGAGCAGCTGCTCTCTATATGCCTGAGCAGTGCAAGTGAAAGAACTGTGGCTAACAGCCACCGTCTTATGTTCAGTGGCATTCATGCAGAATTCAGAATGCACATGAAGAAGGAGCTTGGGACCTGCTTCTGTGAGGTGCCAGGTGGGTACTGAAGTGGTTCTGCACACTGCAGAAGCAGGCTCAAAGGTCCAGTCTAGGCAAGCACTTAAGTACATGTTGCTTTGCAGGACTGTTGCCTTAATAAATTGCCACCATGCTAGCACAATGGCACAGTAAGTATGTCTACAGTGCAATTAGACACCTGCAGTTGGCACATACCAGCTGGGTCAGGCTTGCGGGGTTCAAGGGCTGTTTAATTATGGTGTAAACATTTGGGCTTAGACTGCATCATGAGCTCTGGATCCCTTCCACATCGCAGGATCCTAGAGCCCAGGCTCCAGATCAAGCCTAAACATCTACATTGCAATTAAACAGTCCCTTAGCCCAAGTTCTGCGAGCCTGAGTCACCTGGCATGGGCTAGCTGCTGGTATCTAACTGCAGTGTAGACATACCCAGTGACTTTTTCCTTACCATTCTCACTTATTTAGGATGAAGACCCATTTCCAAGTATAGTGTGAAGAAGATGGTCTTCAGCGTGCAGGTCTTGTGACTATTTCAAGGATAGAGGAGAATTGAAGTTGTAAGTTGTATTACAGCCTAATGCAGCTCCTATTTAAGTCAATAGGAAGATTCCCTTTGACTTGAATGAGAATTGCATCAGGTCCTTAGTTAATGAGGTCAAAGCAAAAACAACAAAGCTGAATCAGATTTACTCTGCAGAAAATTCATAATGGCATAACCTACTGAATGTAGGCCAGACCTTATCTCAATTGTTACTAGTGCTAAGCAGCACTTTCAGTCTGTCTCATATATTTGGGAAACAAGAGTCAACTGCTGAACGTACGTCTCTCCTGAAAAATATAATAAACCGTGATTAATATACTTTTGTGTATTTCAGACCAAGAAGAGAACAACTTCATAATGGCAACCCAGTGTTGAGTGAGCATGATTTTAAAACCAGGCAATGTTGTTTTAATTTAATTTATTTATGTGTTAATGTAATGACATTAAACTGTATGTATGGAACATTTGAGGCTTTACAACCAGATTCTTTTTGTGTGTGTGTGTGTGTGTGTGTGTGTGTGTCTAACGAGCAAAATTAGACTATTTAATATAATTTCAAGACAGTATAATTTTTAAGCAACCATAAATTTCTAGTGGTCTCATCAATTGCCTTTACATGGTCCACAAAACATTCATATTTCCTGAAAGCATAGAACAATTAATTGCATAAAATTTATGAATGAATAGATAAGGAGCAAAGTTTGAACAAGCTATTTTTTATTCTACCAGTAAAGGGACACAAAGAAACCTTACACAAAATTCCAAATTAGTATTTGTGTAATGCCTTCAAAAAGTAGTTTCACTGATTTTATTCTGACTTTGCAAGAGGGAAAACCTCTGTATCCTGCAGAGTAAAATTGAAAGAGTCCAGGCCAAATAAAATGTTACTAAACAAAGCTATAGGGCTACTAAAATTAGGATTTATAACTGAACCTAAGTACAACATGAACTATGGGGAAATCATAATTTCTCCATTAATATCTGCTTGTGTGGCAATGGGAATATGTGTTCAATTACAATCAAGTTGATTGACTGTGACTCTGACATTCCTGGATATTCTGTTGTAGCTGGTGAGGATTTGGAGGTTTAGATTAATGCCTTTTTGACTTGATTTAACAACATTCAAGAGTTGAAATAGGCCTGGAGATAGAAAGCAAGGAATTCCCTATAAACTCTGACATATGCGTTCAGTATTACCGACCAGAAATAGTTACTTGCCTAAATTGTCTGCAAAATGTGTAAAAGTTTTATAGAACGTAAGATCAGATACAACTTGATAATCATAATAAAAATCCTGTGTATGGCAATTTTATCTCTTACCAGTTACAATGCCTTTCTCTTCCAGTTAAGTGCAGTGGCAGTCTTAGTTCCAAGGCAGCCATCTTGTGATGCTAAAGATGGTAAATGGAACAAACCTATTTTTTTCCATTAGGCCCCGGACTCTTAACAGTCTCTTAACAGTGGTGTCTCAGCAAGGTGTTGGAGTTTGTCACTCTTTGTAGTAGGCCATTGTGCATGAATATTTCACCATCTTTTATGGTTTTGTGTTTATAAATTTTGAGTAAGCAAAAGATAGATGCATGTGTAGTTTTGTTTGGTTTTAAGTGAAAATATAAAAGTGAAAGTATAGTAAGGTCTGATACATATACAAGAAAGATTGTCTATATGATTTTTTCAAATATTTATTTCTATAATAGAACCCTGTTTATCTGAGCTTCCATTATCCAACTCTCTATATTAACCAAACCACCAGAGCACAAACAGGAACAGTGTTTCTCAACCTTTTTATAGCAAAAGTTACATGCTTCATCCCTGGGCAGTGAGGCTTGGGTTGTCAGCCCCAGGCAGCATGGCTCGGGAGGGGTCAGCTAGTTTAAAAGCAACTCCACATCTTAAAATAACCTCTTTGCCCATTCTTTTGATTATCCAAACTTTTGATTATCCGATCTGGCCCTGGTCCCAATTAGATCAGATAAACAGGGTTCCACTGTGTTTATCCTAGCCATCTAGTCATGAAATACATAATTTCTACTGGCTACTTCCATTTCCAGCAGTGACTTTTACACAAACTTCTAGTGGCACTGGAGTTATCTTTTTTACATATAAGAATGAATAGTTATTAATTGAAACCAGTAATATATATCTTACTAATATTTTAATCATACTGGCAGTGCCATTATGCTTTTATCATTTACCTCAAGATGGTTTTGATTGCCTTAACTTTGTGTCAAGGATTATGGACCTTACCTATTTTTACAAACTCTGTCCTTCTTTTACAATAATACAAAATCTTATTTATTTGGCTTCTATAGCTTTTCAGTGTATGTAAATTAAAAAGAGTTAACAGAAGTGGGATAGATGGAGAAATAAATATGGGTAATGTGTTTTAATGTTCTTGATGACACCCCTCCTTTATGACATCTCTTTTATATTCAAATCTACAGTTTTTGTGCTATGGCAGGGAGGGTTTCTGATTTTAATCACAACCATTAATCCATCCCAAGACTCCATCACTTTTGGACATATGAACATACCTCTCCTGCATCAGGCACATTTTTCTGAGATGAGCACTAAATTTGAAGAGCGAGTATACAAATATTTCATAATTTAAACAAAAGACCTTGTTCCATTCTATCACCATTTTTCATTTAAATTACATGGTACATGGTATAACTCCAGGCAGCACATGATGCATTTAGTCTTGGTCATTGTATTTCTAGAGAAGGCTGTAGAAAAAAAATTACAATCAGGTTGCAGATTTAATAGAAAAGGATTGTTCCAACTAGCTATCTTCATCTGAAGAGAATATTGGTTTAAGTACCTGCCAATTTCCTGCACTCCCACAGCAACAACATAATAGTACCAAAGGAGCGAAGCCACTCCACATTTGTCGCTGGCTGCCACCTTACACCCCATCCATAATATATGCCTTTCTCCTGTTTTTCCCTTTCATTGAAATATGTTGAACTTTAAGGGCTCAGTTTTCAAAACTGGATGCTAAGCTGTTCCCACAAAATATGTGTGTACAGGGACAAAACACAGACATCTATGGTAGCATCAAGAGCTGAATCCCCCCACTCTTAATCAATGAGTAGTACTTTATTCCATGAGTTGGCCCACTGAAATCAGTGAGACAATGGAACATGTATAAGGGTTTCAAAACCTGGCCCCAAATAAGTAAATTCAAACAAATCATTGCAAATAGAAACAGCCCTTAGGGAGCAGGGAAGCAGCAGCTCCTGTATTCCTCAGAGTATAGACTGGCTTTCACACAGGTCATGCAAGGGGAATGAAGATTGCTGACACCATACCTCCCCACACTGAGAAAGACAAGGCAGAATCTGGCCTTTAAAAGTTGCTTACCATACCATCATATTGAGTTTCCTTCAATTCAGATTCAAGGTGTGATCCATATTCAACAGAGTGGAATAAAGCAAGATGCTTCAGGAGAAAAATCACTGGCCTGGCCTGTGGAGATATCCCACAGGCTTGTAGCTTGTCTACTGGTATCTATATATCTGCTCCACAATATGGCTTTCCTGAAGTGAAGGGAGGCCAGAACCAGAGGCCTTTCCATGATGATTTTATGTACCAGAATCTGATATCAGATCTGGGCTGCTTCATGTGTGAATTTGATTCAATATTTCTTTACTATCTAGTAAGAATATCTGGTAAAACAAACCTAACTAAACCAAGGATGATTAGAAGTATGTGTATTCTCTGTGAAACCGATAGCGTAAGTAGACACATGTAAAAGTGTTTAACTCTGACACCAGATATCTTGTGAATGTCACAGTAAATACCTTCAGTTCAGGTCAAAAGGAAACTCAGAACAGGGCTGAGATTGGGCTCGATCACTTTATGCCTCCTTCATGCCTTGCACAGCCAGGAAAACTGGATTACAATCCAGCCCTCAGACGTCACTATTTTCACCAAATACACTACAGAGCACCTAATAACGTATGCTGACATATTATTGTAAATAATTAAAGCTAACCATACTTGTTAAATAAGTGAACATGGTGAATCAGTAATGTATTACTCTTGTTTTTTTTTTTGTTTGTTTGTTTTTTGTGCTTTCATTTAAACACAAATCACTAGAATGGGTTGCAGGGAAATTCCACAGTGAGAAGCCAAGGCAGGAATTTTCCCACTCATCTCAAGGAGACAGAATAGGAGTGGAACTGTTCTGCCCCCTTCCATGAGAGGAATGTCCAGAGGACCTTGCCTCTTTTTTGCCCCAATCATCCCTATACATAGATGCACTAGGAGTCCCTCTGGAACTTCTCTCGGCAACAGGAAGCAGCACATACCCCTACACAGTCTCAATAAATTCTATCCCTTCCTTATGCTATGGAATCACACAAGTTCTGTGGCTGGTGGATCACTCATTCTCATGGAGGAGGCAGTAGGTTTTTCCTCTTAGTTGCTAATTCACAAAATTAATTAACTCATAATGGATCTCCCACTATGTCTGAAATAGTGAGATTGCACAGTATCTAATGCAACCTGAACCATTACTTAAGATTTTTTGTATGATATTAAATACTGATTTAATCTGTATTTAAACACAGACTTAGGAAAGCTACATGTTAAGATTGAACTGAGATTCATTAACACATCATACACTATTGACTTCAATGACAGGAGGACTTAGTCCCATATATGCCAAGAAAATCCAGCTAGAAACCCAGAGAAACAGAGATCTGGATGATATAAAGGGACAGATTCTCAGTTGGTGATCAGCATCATGTCAGTGGAGCTATGCCAATTTACACCAGCTGAGAGGGTATGGCCCTTTCGACCTGAGCTCTATGAGTAATTCCTATGTCTGATGACACAGGAAAAGGGTTCTATTGAAAGGACATGTAAAAAGCCTTGTTCAAGTCATACTATGTCAATGAAGGATTTTGGATACCTCTGAACTATGGACCATATCCATCCTTGGTGTAAATCCATTGACTGAGCTGTACCAGGGATGAATTTGGCCTAGTAACTTTTGTAACATATCCGTTCATCACAAATCTTGAAATGACAATGCCGATTTCTTTTATTTGTTTAGTTACAGCACTGCAACTTGTGTGAAAAGACTAGCTGTTAAATAGGAATTCTGCTCTGTTGACTGGAACAGGGTTTACTTTAAATACAAAATAATCTGTGACCACAAGAAAGGAAAGACGTATCCATGCATGTGAGACTTTAATTCACCTGCTTTACCCCGTTAGAACTGTGTCTTGAAATATAAGTAAGGGGATTTATAATAGCAGACTTTTTGTACAGTCACTTTATAACTGGCTGTAACAAGAATAAATCTAAATTCAGCTCAATAAAAGCAAACTTCCTTTCACTGACCTTAAACTAGGAATATTTCTGACTCTCATCTACATATCAACTTTCCACAACACTACTGGTTTTACACCTGCAGTATACTAACTGTTACTGAGTTTGAGTGTTAAAAGCAACGTGTATTTCAGACATGTGATTCTTAGTGTAACCAAACTTTCTGTGATATGAACTTCCCATTACTCATTACCTGCACTGTTCTGATTACTGTAA